>NW_022900929.1:36906424-36952281 GCF_012274545.1 Fukomys damarensis | reverse complement strand
TTTTTTTTTTTTTTTTTTTGGTACTGGGGATTGAACTCGGGTCCTTGCGCTTGCAAGGCAGGCCACCAAACCGCTGAGCTAAATCCCCGGCCCAGGGCTTTCATATTTGAACTAAAATCATATACCTGGTTTTATTGGGACTCCAGTTTCCAGACAGCAAAGCATGGAATTTTTTAGAGTTCATGATCACATGAGCCAATTCTTTATAATGGACTTAAGATAAGCATGTACATATATCCTATTGGTTCTGTTTCTTTGAAGACCTCCCATAGAGAAATTGATATCAAGAAGTTGGGTACTGCTGCAATAAATATTTTAAGTGTGCAGAAAAAGCTTTGGAACTGAGAATTCAGCAAAGGCTGGAAGGTTTTGGAGGTGCATCCTAGGAAAAGTCAGTGCATATTGCTGTGAAGGAACTGTTAAATGTGATTCTGAGAAGAGCTCAGAAAGGAAAGAGGAAAGCTAGGGAGGAAGTTGTCATTTTCTCTGAGAATGAGTAAATGACAATATAGAAATATGGACATGATGTACAATTCTGTTGAGGTCTCTGATAGAATAAGAAACATGTCATTGGATAGCAGAGAAAAAGTGAACTTTATTTAAAGTGGCAAGGAACTTGGGTGAATTACGTTTGTGTTCTAGGTTTGTGGATGGTAAAATTTGCAAGTGGTGAAACTGAATATTTAAGTGAGTGGATTTCCCAGCAAAGTATTGGAGGTGTGGCTTGATTCCTCCTGGCTGGTTACAGTAAAATACAAGAGAGAAATGAAGGAGCGGTTGTTAAGTAAAATGGAGCCAGAATTTTATAGATTTAGAAAATTCTTAGGCCCTTGCAGAAGCCAGGAGTCAAGGCAAAACTGGAACTAAAGAACAAAATGAAGAAAACGGGACAGAATGAAGTGTACACGTGTACTGTTTCTCCGAAACGGGGTGTAGGGGGGATGATAGGGAAGGCAATTCAGAGGTCATTACAGCAGCCATTCCCTCCACAGGTCTTGGAACAACAAGTTTCTCTGTAGTTTCCAAAGGTGAGGCCATCTATCTTGCTAGATTCGATAGGCCGATGTGTCCCTGCATGAGGTAGCAAAACCTAAAATAATGCATAGCATTTGCACCCCCTGCCAGAAAGGAAGCGCATGGATCCCTGGAAATTGCTGAAAGCCTCTCACATCCCCTTTCTATGGAAGAAAATAAGGCACATGCTGGGAGAGGTTCACATAATATTATTGGGATAGCTCACCGTTTAGCATTAATTTCTAGTATCCTTTCCTTTCTTTCCCTCATTTCATTCATTCGTTTTTCTGCTAAGTCACTCATTCACATAATATACATTTACCAAATACCTCTCTGCCAGGATCTGAGTGAAGTGACAAAACAGAAAGGTGATTAAAACTGATCCCACCCATCTAGAATTCCACAATCTAACTGGCTGATCAATATACAAACACCACCATAACCATAACCCAATCCAGTGTGAGACTAGATAGGATAGAAAGGTGTGTGGCTATGAAATATATTAATTAATTTATGCATTCAGCCAAGAATCTCCTTTAACTTACATTACACACTATACTAAAAGAAACTAAAATAGTCCCACTGGCTACAATGAGAAAGTATTTTTTGAAATGATGGGTGAGTTGGTCATTCATGGGTATGTATGAATTTTCCCAATATACAAAAAATATTTGATTAGCTCTTCAAGTTACAAAATTTTCTCAGCCATTTCTTGATGTAGAATCTACTAGTTGTATGTAGGCTAGTCAGATGATGATTATGAATGTTGATTTCTCTACTTACTAGGCATTTCTTTCCTATTACTTAACCTCTCCAGACTCCAGTTTTCCTATTTGTAAAACAACAGCAACATGACTTACTCTGTGGTGATGCTAAGACCAAGGTAACTGTGAATGCCTTTGTGAACTGGATCGTCTTCCATCCTGTATCTCTGAGCTCTCTCTCAGAAGCAGTTGAAACAGAACAAGACTTCCCATGAATCTCAGTGACATTATTTATAACTGTACAGTGTAAGTCAGGAGATATATGTAATATAAACCGTGAGGCCTTATGAGGGTGCATTGGTTGATAATCCTGAAGTACTAGACCTTTGATCAGGAAATGAAAAAATTCCTAGTTGGACAAACTCTAGACACTCTATTACTTGACTTCTCCTCCTCATTGTAGGTCTTAGCTTATGACCTCATCTAGGAAGTCCTGCCTTTTTTTCCATTTCAACAAGTCCTTGTGTTCTCCTCTGACCCCCTGGGCTTCCCTATAGAAATACATAAAGGTAACATGTAGTTTTAGTTATTGATTTGGCTGTTTGCCTACCAGACTCTGAGCTCTGTGATACTGGGACCATTTGTTCAAGTTCATCATATCCACAATGCTTACAACAGATTCTGGAGAGGAGGAGGGGCTCAGTAGACTTTGAGGTCAGACAAAGTAATGTTGAGAATGAGAGACTGAAAACTTTGAAGTGGTTATGACCATATCTTAGGTGAAAGTTATGAATTGACAAATTTGATGAAGTGATGAGTTCTTAAATGGAGCTCAAAACACTTGAAGTAGAGGAGGATTTAGGTCATAGAAATTAGAAGACGAACAAGAATGCAAGATTGAGCATCGTGAACAGTAATGCTCCTGCTTATAGGATTTTTTTTTTGCAAGTGTGACAGACCAGTAATATTTATGGGTCTAATAATTTATTGAGATTTTGATAAAATTCTAGTGAGATGATTCCCCTGCTTGTTTGACTGTGTACTCAAAGAACTAATATAATTCTGGTAATGGCAAGAATTGCACTCTTTGAGATTGAGATAAATCTAGAACAGTTCCAGGTGCACATAAGTAGACATTAGACTACTATTTATAGGAAATGACACTCTCGCCTCTGGAATTCTTCAGATCAGCAAGGAGTAGAAAACTATACAAACCAATCTGAGGAGAAGCCAGCAGTGAATCACTGCATGCATCATTGGTGCATTCAGTATATTGACAGCTACATCTCGTTATAAAACAGAAGTGAACACCTCCCCCCGCCATTCCGACTGCAGCTCCCGCCCTTCCAGTCCTTTGTATCACATTTCAGCTACTTTCATCCAGGTTCTCGTGGTAGCCCCACCAGATGAACACCAGGATCTGTTCACCCTTTCCTTGGAGTCACTTCAACCCAAGCTAAACACTCTAGGTTGTGGTCCCCCTACTTCAAACAAGGTAAAACAAGGTTGACTGTGAAGAGCCCGTGTAACAGGATTTGGAACACAATATGGATAATTTCCTGTCCAAAGACTCTTAGCCTCTGACTATTTAAATCTGATAACAATAGAAAATAAAAACCTGAAGTGAAAAAAAAAGTAACAGAATCTTGAAAGAACCAATATAAAACCACAGAAGACACAGAATTTTGAAATTAAGATGGTAATAATCACTTCTCAAAATATGGCTTAGGGATCATAAGCAGTCTAAATAAATAATTTCTAATGTCCCAGGTTCCTTGGGTATTCAGGTGTGGGAGATAGGGTAGAAGAACCAAAAGAAGGGGAAAAAGTAAGTAAAATAGCATCTACACTAAGAATGGGTCTACTACAGACATGAACACTGTTCTAACAATATACAGTATATTTATACACTTTATGTTCAATTCTTTTCATTTAAAAATGATGGCAAGGATGAAATGATAAACCACTATCCAAAGCAATAAAATTATAGACCCCATTAATAACTGCAATGCACAGCTAGTATGCATAACTATTCACTCTATGTTGAGCAACCATATCTATTAGCCATAGTATTTGAATCCTGATGGTACAATGTTTAGATCTCTGACCCATAGTGTGCAAGTGGTAAGAAAATACACAACCTATTTTCTTAAATAAATTTTATGAATGTGCCCACATTATGAAGGTAGTGATCCAGTGTGATATTCAGATTACATAGCATTGCTCTATAGTGATGTACAGATTTTATTTAAGAAGCAAAATGAAGAAGAAATTAGTAATCTTTAGGAAGAACAAAACAACTCTTTTATGGAATTTATATGTTAAATAGAGCAGTGGTTATAACTTTGTTCCTTGTATGAGGTAATGTTTTCCTAGGGATATTTAGCAATATGTAGCCATCAATCACATAAAAAGCACCTGCGTTCCTGCTAATCTGGTGTTGTTCATGATCACATTGGCAGAGAGCTAACTAAAGCATGTGATGTGACAGAAAAGAAAAATTAGAAACTCTGCTCTATATCACACTGTTTAGCAGTACCTATAATGGATTTTAATTGTTAACATTTGCATTGAAGCTAAATGTGCAAAATAAATCTATTATCCTAGGCTATAAACTCATAGAAAATAGAATACGCTATGCGAGGTGATGAACGTCATTCAGACAAAGCAGCCTCATTTAATGAAGTAGTCAGAACAACTTTTCAGGAAGATGGTGAGGTAGTGATAAAGTCCAGAGTTCTCCTATGTACAAGGAAGGAACAGCTGGTTTGAGAAAAATAATATACTGTGTAACCACTGAGGTTTTGTAAATGGAAAGGAAGGCATGATTGACTGGCTTTATGTCATTGCCTGTGATGGGTACAGGAATCCCAAATCTTTGAAAGATCAGAAAAGATATCCTATTTCAGTAGGATATGCTTTTCAGACACAGCACCTTCAATCATTTTTTACATTTTTCCTTTTTAATGTTATTTGTATCTAGGTTTCTTTACAATAAGTTCAGTGTCTTGTTAATCTTTAAGGTCCCCAGAATACTTATCAGGATATTGATATAATGTAACACACATTGCACAGATTGAACTAATACAAGTGTACTTTTAATGCTCTAATTAAAATATAATAAATTTTGTTGTGTATTTCAAAATATATTTATTGTATTACCATATTACATATTATATTGCTTTGTTATGTATAATAATAAATTATATTTTATTATACTCAATTGAGACACAATAAATTGTACTTTAAGGCATTTCTTTATGAGTTTATTTAAATTCAACTATAGGGATCTACATGTAACATTTGTTCATTTGTTAATTTACAATGGGCATTTAGTATTTACTATGTACAAGTATCTCTAAGCCCTATGAGGTAATGAATAGATATTAAAGTCAATAGAGCTTATAAGAAGCTGTCAGTGGAAGTATTTTCCTTATTAATAGAGGAACCCTTTTTTAAAGCTAATAACACAATTGAATTACAACCTATTGCATTACATTTTGTGGTAGACTCTAGTTTGCCTTCTAGTCTTACACAGTCATCCCTGAGTTAGGAGGGAATGGGTGAAGAGAGCCCTATGCAGATGGCTTGGAAAGAGACACAGATCATACCCCTGGCTCGAGCCAACCTGTGCATAGCTGAAAGGTTCCACACCATGGTGATGTTTTGGCCCCAGGGACAAGTGACGTGTGATAGGCTGTGGGGGAAGAGGAACAAAAGAAGAGGACGCACAGCTGTGGATGTCCTGGAGTCCCTCTCCCAGGTGAATACCTGTCTCTACTTCAAGAACAAGACTTTGGGGTTTGTACAGGAACACTATGGGCTTGAGAAGCACGTGCTAAAATGCCCCAGAGTAAAAGCATCCATTCAAAGGAAAGGAATGCAGAAGGTGGTGTGTGATCATGACCAGAAATGTACAGCATTTAGTGGAGCTGACAGACCCACACAGTTCTTGTATGAACTGAATGTAAAGAATGCAGCTTACAGGTGGCTTAAATTCCTGAGAGACCACAACGACTTTATTCTGGTCAACCACATCAATGGAAGCCCTTGAGCTGTCCCTTCAGCTGGTGATTCAGCATTCTGAAGGCCCCAGTGAGACAGGTACAGTATCTGCTGCCAACAAAACCGTCCTTTGAGGTAGGCAGAGGGCTCTGCCTCAAAAAGCTTTGTGCCTGCGTTTCCAGAAGAGGGACCCAAAACCACTGAGCAAGGGAGCTCCAGAGGAGATCGAAGGGGAGTCACTTTTTATGCTGGGATCCTTTTTAACCATTCAAAGAATTTTCAGCCATTTCTGTTGGGTGAGGACTCCGTTTGCTTTCCTGTGCAGCTTCTCTGTGAGTTGACAGGTTCTTCAAACTCATTTAGCATTTGAAGTTGGAAGCCTGAGAAAGAGAAGATGTGTTTTGTCTTCAGCCTCAAAATAGTGTCTCACCTTGGATGAGTAGTTTTACATACTTCCCAGAATAGTGAGTAAAATCAAGGGCTCTGAAAGACGAGGGCTCAAATCTCCACTCTACTACTTGTTATTCGTGAGATTCGAGGAAAACCACTTAAACCTCGTGTTCCTAGTGGTCAGGATAGAGATAATATCTAACATACTTATATGGCTATTTGGGAATTCAATGAGATGAGCTGTATGAAAAGTGCCAAGGGAACTGAAGAGTCCTGATAAATATAAATTCTTTCCATCATAACCTACTGTACTCATTTAACTCTTACTACATTCTACTTTATATTATATTAACTTTGAAGTGTTTCATTTTTGTTCAGAGATGATGGGTTATGTAACGGAATTGGTGTCATTACATCTCCCAGAGAATGGGGCCTGCAGCTGACTGCAGATATGGTCAGCAACTACTGGGGTCAAGGAGCAACCACAGTGCAACAGTCAGGTTCTCCGTCACACAGTTTGTAGCTGTGGCAATTACTTTCATTGTTCAATTTTTAAAAATACTCTTCAAGGGTAGATATCAGTCCTGTTTCCTCCTAAGTGAAATAATACATTTAGGTGGTGTTTAGGAAACTCTAAAATTGCTTCTAGAATGTCATATTAAGTAGCGGTTGCCAATACAGTATAACGCAACTGTAAAGAAAGATGAATTTGAGTCATTTGTAGAAGAAACGATGCACCTTGAGACCATAATGTTATGTGAAATATATCAGACACAGAAGTTTAGTATCATGCAGTTTCTTTTATATAAGAAATCTAAGATATAAATAATTTAAAGAGCAAAATTCAGCTGGGTGTGGTGGCACACACCTGTAATCTCAACACTTAAGAGGCTGAGGCAGGAGGATACAGCAAGTTACATAATGAGACGTTGTTTCAAGAAACAAACCAAAAAAAGGCAAAGTAAAAGAGAGATAAGAGGAAACAGGAAGGTAGAGTTTGTGGAGATGGGAAGGGCAATCTTGGAATAGGAGGAAATAGGAGGGCGGGAAGAAGGGAGAATAAAAAATAAAATCAAGATTCAATATGTATATACACCAGTTCTTCAAGATGAATGTAATCATTATTTCTCACAACTGCATGTTAATAAATAAATAAATAAAAAGTACTGACAGGAGTCTAAAGAGAAGCGGGAAGTCAGGGTATTTATTCCTCTGCCTTCCTCCTTGGGGGCCCGGGGAAGAATGGCCTTCATCTGGATGAAAGAGCACAGTTCAGGTCAGCTGTCTCTCCTCGCAGCTTTCTCTTCCTCTGAGCCCTTGTAGGCTCTGCCTTTACCATCATCTCTGGCCTGGAAACAGCAGCAGAACCACTCCTGTTACCAGGCCTAAACTTCCAAACATGCATTTCCTGTCATGCTACGTGCTTGCCTTGCCCATTTTCAGCACACGGTACTGCATGTTTCATGGAAAATTCTTAACAATATGGCTGGTAAGAGATGAAGACATAATCCAAAGCCATAATATTTTTGAGTGATTCCAAGAAGAACCATTAAATTATATAAATTATATAATCTTCAAGTCAGAGACAACAGATAGAAGAAAGACAGCAGAAGAAGGGCAGGGATTAGCTAAGAAGGCAATGTGTTACAGAGGGAAAGCTCCTGAGGTGGCCTTACTTTTCGGTACACATCCTGCTGCAGTGGGAAGGGTGTCTCAGGTGAGAAAGGTGCCCTGTGCCTCTAGAAGTTGGTATCTTCTACGTTCACAAATCATTGGTCATCAGCTTCATGTTGAGGATTGATCTTCCAAAAATCAACTCTATCATGCTACATAGCATTCTCTGGGCAATCTTTTTTCTTTTTTCCCTCATAGGTCTATAGGCCAATCTTGGATCTATAAGACACACACACACACACACACACACACACACACACACACACAAATGCTGTTTTGACAGCATCTGGGTTTCAACTGTACTCTGACCCTGTCTACCTGGAGTTAGAATCAGACACCACAGGCTAAGGCTCAGACTACAAATCCTCCTCCACTTCAAATGCCCCACATTAGGAGCTGTACCTCTGACTGAACAGCTACAAACTGAGGTTCCCACAGTCTCCTTCTTGGGTTCAGGAATTTGCTAGGGAAGCTAACAGAATACAGGGAAACATATGTGTCCATTTATTTGAAGTGCATTAAAAGTATACAGCAGGACATCAAATAAAAGAGGGGTATAGGGCAAAGTATGAGGGCAGGTAGGGCCTTTCCATCCCTTCCACAAGTGCATGGTCCTCCCAGCACCTCCCTGTGTTCAGAAACCTGCAAACTTCCAAAATGTCATAGGGACTTGGAGATCTTTACAGTTCATCACATAGACATGATCTACTATTAATGCCATCTCTGGGCATATCATCCTGGGGTGGGAGATGAGGCTGAAGTCATCATCATTGTTGGTCTCTTCTCCAGCTCCCAATTTAGAGTCCATGAAATGTCAACTCATGGAAACAAAAGACACTCTTGTGGTGGTGGTGCTTGTCTCTTAACCCAGCACTATGGGAGTCTGAGGTAGGAAGTTCACAAGTTTGAATCCAGTCTGGGCAATTCAGCAGTTTAGCTAGACATTGTCTCAAAATAAAGAAGACTGGAGATGTAGCTTAGTGCAAAGGTCCTGGGCTCAATCCCCAGTTCCACAGAAAGAAAATAAAAGTTGAAAAAAAAAAAGACACTCCTATCATCTAGGCAATTTCAAGAGGTAAGCAGTTCTGGATCAGGAGTTTGAGCCAAAGACCTTATGCTAGAAGAAAATAAATACTTAGTACCCTAATTACTCAGAAAATTGTAAAGTTTTTAACAATTCTGTGCCAAAAACTGGGATTAGGATCAAATACATGTTTTTTTATTGGACCTTAATATCACAGACACTCTTCATAAATGAAAACGTCATGTGAACTCAAGTGTTAGAAAATTAAGAGCAATAAATTTTTAAGAAAAAGTAAGAGATAATAAAGACAAAACAGAAATCAATAAATAGAAAAACAAGAGCAACTGAAAAAATAAATACATCAGGTGTCGTAGAGCATGCCTGTAATCCCAGCCATGCTAGAGGTTTGAGGCAGGATAATTCCCAATTCAAGTTCAGTCTGGGCAATTTAAGGGACTTAGTGTAATCTTATCTCAAAATAAAAAATAAAATAAGGGCTGGAGGTGTAACTGGCTGCAAAGGGCATGGGTTAATCCCTACAGTGAAGGCTGGGAGAGAGAGAGGGAGAGGGGAGGAGAGGCAGGGCAGAAGGAAAGAAAGAAGGAAGGGAGAGAGGGAGGGAGGAAGTGGAAAAAATTCAAGACAGTCTTTGAAACCCACATGAACAATAAATGGTAGTTTGCTTAAATAATAAGATAAATACAATCAGGTACAATTTTTAAGGGAGGAAGGGAAGCATCATCAAAGAAGCGGAGGATAAAAAGGAATCACTATTCAACTGATCAAATAAATTGGATACATGGGAAATTGAACAATTTTTGTAATGTTTTTGAAATTAAATTTATTGGTACATTTTAGATATGTTTAAGGAATTTGTACCTGTTCAGGATATATCTTGATTCTTCTTTTTGTCCCATTCCCCTCTCTTCCCTGAGATCTCTCTTCCCCTCCCTATTTACAAAAGTTTTGTTTCTATCCTTTCCTTCTAGTCTGTGAATGATTTTCAAATTTTTTAATTTATTAAATACAGACCCCAGACATAGTAGGAAACCTGAATATAACCCAATACTCAACTGATAAATTCTAGGAAAATACTGGAGAAGCTAATAGGAAAAATATATGAATATTTTTATTCAGAACAAACGAAAGGCAAATTCTACAAATTCTAGGAGGAAGAGAATAAAAAAAGCTGTTCTTGAAGGTCATGTTAATAAAATGTGGAGAAATAACATCTCTTTGCACAGAGGATTGCCAGTGTTGTCCTTTGTGTGGCACAGACTTAAAATACTATAGAACATCTCCAAATCTATAGATTTAGTGGCTCAGCTCTGAATAGTGATTTTTATAGTTCAAGTATGACAAACTCTGTTTACTGACTTTTAAACTTCAAGATCTGTCTAAAAGAAAAAAGAAACTCAAATAAAAAGGTGTCAAGAAAATGCAATTATTATTATATGGATGAATTGTAGAAGTGCTAATTTTTTTCTTCCTACATAATGGAGAATAAAAGATCCTACCTAATATAAATGTCTTAAGAAGTAACAAGTCAATAAAAGGTACTGAAATAGTGAATTACTTGATAAGATTAGGTAATAACTGAATTTTTTAAAAAATGTACAGTTGGAAAAAGGATGTGTCGGGAGAGGATATGTAAATTAGCTTAGTTATTAGTCTTTCAGAGATGGGATTAATGAATGTTTTTAAAATAATGACTTATACATCGATGTCAATGCAAATTTTTGGAAGATATTTGTCAAAATTTTAAATGCACATTACCCTGTTGTTTCATAATATTAAAATTATATAAACAAATAAATGTATAAGGAAATATATTGTGGTCTTGCTTATAAATTTAAAGAAACAAATGTAGTAACAGCCATGCACAAAATGACCCTAAATGATCTTTAATGGACAACAAATTTAATAAATTTCAGCAATTCACATAATAACATATTACACTAGCCCCCAAAATAATAAGGAAAATCACAATGTGCAAGCACAGAAATTTCACAAAACACTGGTCAGTGGAAAATCTTCTAGAAACTTTTGTATGATTCCTTTTGTGTACAATATTCTGAAATACAGTGAACCCTTGACTTACAAATTCATTTATTCTAGAAGGCTGGTTGTAACTCAAGTCAGTCAGGCTCTTCCACACAGCCTTCAAAGTTTCATAATATATATATTATGCCTCTGTATAGAGGCAGATTTTAGTGTCCTTAGAGACATTGGCTCAGGATTTTTAAACCCCACTCAAGAAAGGTTGTTGCAGTGTTCCTTCCAGAGCTCTCTGAGTGTAAAATCTTTATCTGAGACCATCTGGAAGTACAAGAGGCTGGCATTATGGCAGTAACTCAAGACTTCGATCGTAAATAAGTTAAAATGAAAATTCCAGTTATAATCCAGGTTGTTCCTGTGTCAGGTCAGTTGTGACTCAAGTTCCACTGTGTTATTATTACATAGAAAATCCATTGAGACTAGGGAATATTCTTCAAATTACCAATAAGTCTAACTGTACAGAAAATAGGGAACAGGCAATTTTGCTTTTTACTTTACACAATTCATTATTTTTAGTTTTTCCGGTGACTATTTATTAATATAATAAATTTACTAATATAATAAATAGTATATTATTTAAAATTTGAATGTGCTCACTTCAGCAGCACATATAGTAAAAATGTTTTAAAATTGCAGTGAAGGGCTGCAAAACTAAAAATTATGTTTCATAGCTGTTGTTTGGCAGTCAACCTTCACATTTAGCTTGACTAGCAGACAGCAAATATTCAAGTAATAGTCTCTGATTCAAGCAATTCCTTCTGATAAAGGAACAAATAAGGGAAATAAAACCTGATATATTCAACCATGTGTTATATTTTTCTGCAATATACACGTACTGTTATTAAACAAGCCATCTTGCGAATAAAACCAAAACTCATTTATCTATTTTTAAGACCATGTGGTTCTTGAGTCCAAGCTTCTGTGTCATTAAAAAACAATTTCTTTTTTTCCTCTCTCTGGGTTCCCCTACCTACAACCCTTGTTCTATGCACACTGGGAATCTCCAGAAAATAAGCCTTCAATCAGACAAAAGCTCTTAGGAAACGCTTACAAGAGGTGGTTCTGCAGACAGAAAAGCATTCCAGAAGAGTTGTTCCATTTCCGTTTCAGAAGTGCACAGAGATGACACCTGGCCCTGTGACACATCGAACCTCTTCGGTATCCATTGTTTTATGCAGGAGGCAACTGTAACACAGTAGTAGAAATAAACATAATATAGAGCCGTCCTGGGTTCAGAGTCTGCCAAAATCAGGAAACAGGAAGTTGATTGTGACACTGAACTCCAGAGGAAGCCGACGAGTTATGTGTTTGTTTTGTTCTGACACCTGACAGGACTGACTGCCATGCCCTCCTTTCATTCCAGAGAACTAGACTTTCTCCTTCCTCCCCTGTAAACAGAACCAGGATGCATCTTGAAGTTAGACAAGCCTCTGGCCTTCAGTAGCATGCACACATACACACACGCACGCATGAGTGAGGGAGCTTCTAGGAAAGGGGCAAGGGGAGAAGGCAGCACAGGACCCTGGCATCCATTAGAGAAATTACATCAGATGCAAATGTTCCCATGCAACTCCAGGGGAAAGAAGCAGGAACACACCCATGAAAGACATTAATCTTCTACATTATAAACAGCTTCATGAAAGCAATACAGTGTGTTCCAAGTGAAAGGGAAAAAACATAAAAGGAATGAAATCTTGAATGCAACAGAAGACCTCTTTGACTTTAGTGTTATGCAACAGAGAGAAGGAGAGAGAACTGCTCACAGGAGGCCTTTGGGAAGTGCTAATCGCAGGCCACAGACCTGTGTCCAAATAGAAGTGTCAGAGCACCACTTTGTGTCTTTTTATCTCCAAGATGGGCATCAATATGTCTCCATGTTGAAATCCCGTTGATTAAACTTTTTCAGTCATTGACCAAGCAAGTTCTTTAGTAAAAAGAGAAGTGGGTAATTATATTAACAGGCACTGTGGCTCTATCTTTGTTTTCCTTTAAAAAAAAAATCATACCTCTAAAAGGAGGAAAATGATTGTCATCCTGGAAAATGGAAAATTGTTCCAGAAGAAAAGACAGAGAAGAGAAGTTATGTGAGCAAACTGCCAGTGCCTCTCACCAGAGGCAAGGTGGTGACCCATTTATGTTAGAGAATAGAACATTTGTACTAAATAGCAACAGCCAAGGATTCAGTTAAAGAAGGGTAACCCTTGAGGTTAGTGTCAGTCTGAGTGGACATACTGACATGACCATGTGGTTCAGTAGGGGGCGTCAAGAACTCCTCTTCAGATGTATGAAAGTCAGTGGAGAGCAAGCTTTAGGGGTGAACCCATCTGATGACTTGCATGTAACTTGACCATTTAGTATCATGAGGGTTACTCACTGCTGCAAGTAAATAATGTGATGGCTAGAAAAGCTAGCATAAGTAAGGACTAGCCTGGCAACCAACGGCGGGCAGGGGAGAACCCTTGCGCTTTCCGTGACGAGTGAACCATCAGTGGTGCAAAGCTGAGCCCCTTCTGGGCCCTCTTGTGTCAACAGGGTAAAACTCAAAACCTGTGTTCAAATTCTTTGTGCCAACTAGTATGTGTGAGGCTGGAAAATAAGACATTAGTGTTTGTCCTCCTCTCTAAATTTTTTCCCTTTTCTCTAGTCAATCCAATGGCAGGCTTTTAAGCCTCGAGCTGAAATGGGACTGAGCAGAAATAAAAGCAAAATATCCTCAATTATTTCTCCAAGAGCCTAAGGTCATTGCAGAGGAGAGGGTTTGAAGAAAATACCACAGAGGCTTAGAAAAAGCCGAAGGGACAGGGCCGCTTTGTCTCAAAAGTAAAAGAGAAAGATCTCCTGCCAGAGGCAGGTCTGTGGGCCCAGGCCCTGTTCCTGGCAGTTCTTTAGAACTGATTTGCCAGCTGTGTGCAGCAGGCTGAGGCAATGAGCACCAGAACTCCTGTCTTAGAGGACAGTCCTACGTGCTGAGACTGACAAGGAGCAGTGGGGAGCACCTGGACCAGAAGGGGCCTGTGATAGGGCAGCCATGAGATGGGCATAGATGACTCAACCTGGCACCCTGAGGCAGTGAGGCTCCCTACTTGGGTCTGGGTGGTTCTGGAAAAATGACATGACCCTGGTGAGAAGGGACCCAGACTCTCTCCTTGGCTAAAACTCTGCTCTGGTCCTTGAAGAAACCTCAACCATGGCCTACAAACACCCTCAATGGATACAACAAAATGAGTGTACAATCTCAATGGATACAAGAACCCTCAATGGATACAAGAAAATGAGTACTCCTGTTACTATTCCACTGCCGATAGTGCAGTGAAGAAAACAATGTGATGCAGGGAAATTATGATATGGGAAGGAAACAAAAGTCCAAGATAACTTGGGCATGAGCTGTAGTATTGGTCGCCAGCAGGGCTGGGAGTGACAGCCTGCATTCCCACTAAGTTAATGAGGTTAATGTTCCACACCCGCTTTCAGAAAACTGTGCTGAAGCCCATGTTTATGAAGTGTGATAAAAATATAGTGAATGTTAATATTTTTATTACAGTAAAGGATAGTGTAATAAATTGCCATTAATCACTCCTCAAAATACTCTCCTTCATTTCCAACACACTTGTCCTGTAATTATTGCCACTTTCAGAAGCAGTTCTGAGAATCCTCTTTCGTGAATGTCCCCGCATCCATGTGAAAAAGCTGTCCCTAATTTCTGCTTATATATCTTTTACTTTGGTCTCTCTTTCATATATATCACATGCTTTCTCCTATATTTTTATTTTTGGAATTTTTAGGAATCTCTACACTGATTTCCATAGTGGTTATACTAGTTTACATTCCCAGTATTTATAGAATGGTTCCCTTTTTCCCCATATCCTCAACAGAATTTGTTATCATTTGACTTTTTGATGATAGCCATTCTTTATAGAGTGAGAAGGAATCTCAGTATTTCTTTAATTTACATTTCTCTAATGGCCAACAATTATTGGACATTTGTACTTCTTCTGAGAAGTGTCCTTTTATTCTGGTTGCCCAATTTTTGATTGAGTTTTTATTGGGGAGGTGTTTTTTTTTTTAGTACTTTATATATTCTAGATGTTAGCTCCCTGTCTGAGAAGTAGCTGGGAATTTTTTTTTTCCATTCTGTAGGTTGTCTCTTCAATCTGTTGGATGTTTCCTTTGCTGTGCAGAAGCTTTTTAATTTGATATAATCCTATTTGTTGATTCTCAGTATTATGTCTTATACCACTGAGTTCTGCACCAATTAGTCCTGATAAATTCCATGTTCATTTTATCTAGTACACTGAATATTTTAGAATGTAAATCATACATGATTCAACAATTATGACATTTAGTTTTGAAAGGATAAATTGAGGTTCTGTCCCATATTAAAAATCTCTCCTTTTTCATCCACACATGTCAGTTTCCTAAATAATTCGAGATGTCATTTTCATTTTATTATTTCTAATTCAACAGATGAACTCAGTGTCTCTGAAACACACAGGTAGGTTCATTATTTTTGTCTTTCACAAAGACAATTAAGAGATCTTTAACAGGTACTTGTCATGTTTCTTTATGCTTTGGAGCCAAATTCAGCCTAGGCCTATTTTGTTTGACAAGAATAGCCCTTAAAAAAATAGGCCCAATATGCAAAAGTTATGACATTATTCTAAAAATATAGATTTATGACTTTGAAAAATCAAAGATTCCAACAGTGAGGAGCACCAATCCATCTCTTAGATGGGCCACATGACCTCTAGTTCACCGGGGCTGTGACAGTTCCCAATGTTTCCAGCTAAGATTCTTACCCACTCTTTCATCGTTACCAGAAGCGGAAGTGTCTCTACCAAGGACAGCAGAGTTGACTTCCTCCCAAAACTTCACTCTTTCTCCTGACAGTTCCACTATAGGGAATAAAAAATGGTCTTTATAAATGCCTTAAGAAAATGATATACACATGAGGAGAGAGTGTTCAATAAATCGTTGAGCTTTCCTGGTATGTCTCTTATAACTCAGGAAGTACTTCAGGCATCTTTAAGAATATCAAGGGCAGAAAAGCTTAGCTCAAACATTTACAGGGCTCAGTGCATCACCCAAACTCCCCACATGGTTCAAGGCATCTTCATTGTGACTTCAGGAACCCCAGAGGCCATCTGTCCCACTATGGAGTGGCCACTTGTTCTCTGGTTGGCAAGCAACCATGTTTGGAATCTTTGGGAATTGGGAGAGAGTGTGCCCTTCAATTCTATAGCACATCCATGAGAGGGATATGTATAGAGTTGGGAGTTCTACAGACATTTATTGACAAGTGACTCAGCACTTTTAGTTGGGGACATTAAGCATATTATTCTGAAATAGTGCTTTAAATTCCATGTGGAATGGGGCAGAGGACAGAAAGAGAGAAATTAAATGAGTAAATTCTCTGCACCTTGGTTTTCCTAAATCAATACAATAAAGATGAAATAACAATACACAAATGGTAGAACTCTTACAAATTCAAACTATATATAATTTACTTAGAGTAGAGCCTGATATTACAACTCAATGAGCCAGTTATTTTGTAGCTTTTTAAAAACCTTTAAAATCTTTCTTAGTATATATTGGCTTTGCATAATGAGTGTACTCACTGTGGGAAGTTGGTACATATATATATCACATCTTGATCTTATTATTTCCCCTTCCCTCTTGGCCTTCTCCCTTATGTACAGATCTCCTTCCTATAGTGTCTCTCCATATTTCCTATCATCTGTCTTTTAATTCACTCTTTCAATTATTTATATTTTGGGTTTCTTGTATAAGAAAAACTGTGTGATATTTAACCTGTTGTGTCTGATTTATTTCATTCAGCGTTGTGTATTCAAGATGCAGCCATTTCCCTGCAATCAACTCAAATTTGTCCTTCATTATAGCTGAGTAGAAAAAAAATATGTATATTTTATCCATTCATCTGTTGATGTTCCTATAGGCTACTTCCAATGTTTACTCATTATGAATTGTGCTGCAGTTGATAAGGAAATAATACATAACATGGCAAACCTTTGTCTGTTCCCAAGCACCCAATCCCATGTTTTTGCCAGGAATCATAGGATGTTTTATTAAAGCTACCTGAACAGCAAATGTAACAGTTCAAGCAATGTAATTGCCCTAACTACAACTG
The DNA here is from genome assembly GCF_012274545.1 of Fukomys damarensis. Lineage (NCBI taxonomy): Eukaryota > Metazoa > Chordata > Mammalia > Rodentia > Bathyergidae > Fukomys > Fukomys damarensis. The sequence goes on along the minus strand of NW_022900929.1, from coordinate 36,935,267 downwards.
TACAAGCTGAAACATGTTTCTACCTGATGTTTCAACATGTTCTCTTAAGTCTGCCCTTCTGGTTCTATAAGCATGCTTGGTACATGAACCCAACTTTCCTACCCCATTGATCTCTATAGAAGGTGGCTTCCATTTCTGTTCAGGACTCAGACTTCAGAGTGAAAATTTCTCTGGGCCTGCTGGCTTAAAACACCTTGGTATTCTCCATCTTTCTGAGTGTCCTTTGCTTCTTTGCGTCCCAATTCTACTGGATAGCTATAACCCTTGATTGTAGCACTGAGATGTCACAATTCACTTAACACTATATACATGGTTATGCATGTATCATTGTAATAGATGTCTTTAACTCTTTTGGGAAGATACTCAGAAGGAGTATTTCTGAGTCAAACGGAATTTCTATTTTTAGTCTTTTGGTAAATCATCATACTTATTTCCATAGTGGTTGTACTAGGACATCAGCAACCTTTCCAACATTTGTTGGTTTTTAAATTCATGAGGACAAGACATTCTTCCTGTAGTAAGACTGAATTTTAGTGTTATCTTGATCTGAAGTTCTCTAATGACCAAGGATGCCAAATATTTTTTCATGTACCTGTTGACCATTTGTATTTATTCTAAGAAGTGTCTATTCATTTTACTTGCCCACTTTCTGATTAGGTCTTTTATTTTGGGGAGTCTTAATTATTTTGTGTTCTTTATGTATTCTAGATATCAGTCCTCTGTCTGAGGAGTAGCTGGCAAAATTTTTCTATTCATTAGGTTGTCTTTTCACTGTGTTGTTTGTTTCCTTTGCTGTGAAGAAGCTTTTAAGTTTAGTATAGACCATTTGTTGATTTTTGGTGTTATTTCTTGCTCAACAGAGGTTATTTTCAGAAAGTCCTTCTCTATGCCTATCCATTCAAGATTTTTACCATTTTCTTCTTCCAATAGATCCACTGTTTCCACTTTATATATAAGCTTCTGACCCATTTTGATTTGATTTTAGTACAGGGCAAGATAAATAGATCTAAATCCATTCTTCTGTACAAGGATAACCAATTTTCTCAGCACTGTTTGTTAATTAAGCTGTCTTTTTACCAGCATATGTTTTTACCCCTTTTGTTGAAAATAAGATCCTAAAGGTTCCTGGAGTTGTTACTGCATCCTCAGTTTTGTTCCAGGGGTCAGGATGTCTGCTTGTGTGCAAGTACCATGCTGTTTTTAATAACTGTCACTTTTTAGAATAACTTGGAATCCAGGATTATGATGTCTCCTGCTTTATTTTTGTTGCTTTTGCCAGTTTGGCTCTTTTCTGATTCCATATAATTAACTATAGCTTATGTTATCTGCTCTAATTCACGAATGATGGTCAAAAGATGAATTTCATAGCTTCTTGAGGTTTAAACCATGGTCTTGGCTTATTACCACTCTGTATGAGAAGAAATTTAATCTTTTACCATTTTCCTCATATGTAAATTGAATGTAATTCCTTTAACAGATGAATTGATAACATTCACTATATCAAAAAGCATAATGGAGAATATTACATTGAGCACAGAAAAGAAAAGCAGTCAAGGATCTAAAATAAAGGCACCTATTCCTCAAAAATTTTTAAATTTATTCTCGAAAACTGGGTCAATAAATAAAAATCTACTAAAACGATGTTGCAGCAAATTTAATGGGAAAAAATAATATGACCCATCCCAACACAACATTTTGAAATAATTATCACAGAAAGATAGAACTGTTTAAAAATCCATGCACATTTTTATAGCTAATAAACAAGTATTCCCCTGAGAAGTACATAAAAATGTTGATAAATAAAATGTAACACAGGAAGATTTATTATTCTCACACATAGAGCAAAAGAGACTGAGACATGACTGTGGAGGAAAAGTGCTTTCTGTAGAAGGTGTGCTTTTTCTTCTGCATCAGACTCATTTCCAATTTTTCAACTTTTACAGGCTCATGGTCATATTGCTCCTAAAAAATGTCCTTGAAAGTAAGATTGTAGTAGCAAAGAAAGAAAGCGGGGGAGGAAAGAAAGCAAGAAAGAAAAAGCATTGGAAAACATGTCAAAATAGTGCATGTAAACAACAAATCAAAATGTCTTAGAAGGTGCTATCTTTTCACCCTTCTCACTCATATACACAGACAAAGCAGAACATTTGGTTATGTGGTGTGTAATTCCAATTTGTTCCACATAATAGTCTAATTAGAAACTGTTGTGTTGAGTGTGTCTTTGTCTGAAACAATCAAGTTAAAATACAAATTTTATCTTGTTTTTACTCTGTAAGTTTTGAAATAAAAAGTCATTTTATTAAAAAGATGGCATCCCTTTCCAAGAATCATTACGGCAAACAATGAACTGAACGGGACTGAGAGGCCTAGAAGAGCAGCAGCCACAGTACTCTGGCTTGGTCTCTTTCTTACTGACAACTCCCAGTCCTGAGTCCCACAGCTGGGCCTCACCTGGCTCTTCCTCCCACCACACCTGAGCCCAGGAAAGAGGTCCACTTTAGGGATAGAAGGGAAACCTGGGGAGAGTTAAAAGCCAAGCATTTTTTAGAGGGTAAAAAAAAAAACCTCTGTGGGCAATGAGCACCAAGTAATTTTTAATCAGCTTTATTGTCTGAGGCTGACAGATTTGTGGTTTCGACCCCAGCCTCTGTGCAGGCAGCACTGATCCTCTTCTCCTCATGCAAGTTGCCATGCCTACCCAAATCCCCCTACCAATCCACAAGACCAAACCTCTAACAACAAGCCAATATTCAACCAATCAAGTGTCACCTCTCAGGGAGGTGTAGACGGGACCCCTACCCCATCAAACAGGATGCAGCCCCAGCCTCGGTGATGTTGCAATTCTAAGTGTCCCCACTCCTCTCCTAGAATGGCTTTTACCACATCTTTCAATATCTACAATAAAATTATTTCCCAGACTCTTTTTTCTCTTTCTAAATCGGAAGGAGACAAGCCCAGTGGGGGGTGAGTCTGGGGACTCCTTAGAGCACAGACCCACCAGAAGCAATATCCATTTAAACTCATTAGATCCAAGTTCTTCATCTAACATCAGCACAATTGTAACTGAGAGGCCCATTCTCATTCCTCTTTCCATTTTTTCTTGACCAGAGGAGAAGAAAATTCTTTAGAGTTGAAGCTGATGATTACAGTCTTTAAGACACCAACTGATATCAGATGCAAAAACAAAAGAGACCCAGGCTCTTTGAAATAGGAACTGAAAAATGAAACCTTAGCAAGAGGAGAAAGTCTCTCAAGAAGTAAAGATCAAATCATGCTGTTGTTTCCCTCTCACAGCAGTTTTACCTCCTGGGACTGAAGCTAGAGAAAAGAAGGCAGGCTCTAGTGCCAGTGCCAGTGCCAGTGCCTGAGTCACTTCCCTCTACCTTCTGTGTAATCTCCGTTCTCTACCCTTGACACATACTTGCCATTCCTGAAGAGAAAGAACATTCTGGTCATATCCTGGGTTTTAGTACATTCTAAGAGCAGTTTACAGTGTGCTATGGAGCACTACACAGAGCAATCTTTTAGACACCAGGGACTGGTTTGTGGAAGACAATTTTTCCAGGGACTGGGAAGTGAGGGAGGATTTGTATAATTCAGAGGAGCATGGATGCACATTGAGGCCATACTCTGAAGTGAAATAAATAGGACACCCGTCTGTACATACCAAAATTTTCTCTCACGTGCAAAACTGAAAATGTAAATAAGGATCAAAATGTATAATAGATAATTTGAAATAGGAAAAAAGGTCCAAAGGGGAAGGGGAAGGGGAAGGGAGAGGGGAAAGGAAAGAAGAGAAAGGAACAAATATGAGAGAAGGAAGAAACAGAAACAAAATATTTGTAAATAGGAGGGGTGGTGAGGTTGATGGGAGGGCAGGGGAATGGGGGAAAAATTAGAACCAAGATATATCATGCAAAGGTACAAATTCCCAATGATGATGTCATCGCTTTGTATTCCTAAAATGTACCAGTAAACTTAATCTTTAAAAGAGGAGCATGGGAGATCGGAACCCCTGCTGTAGAGCATTCTACAGCAATCTAGAGTTCCTTTTCCCAGGAAAAGACCTTGCTACAGGAGATGTGAAACTATGCACACTATGATCATTTATTTTAAATGCTTAACCACATTTAATCAACAATAATTCTCCCCAAGAAGAGGAGATCCAATCCCCACTCCACCCTACACTGCTGCCGTTGTGTAGACTAAAATCATCAAGAAGTACTACAGAGCGTAAGTTGCTTGCCCAACGTGACAGAGCCTGTAAGAAACCTGTAGATTTTGTTGTTTCTCACAGGCCCACACCCTCCATCTTCCAGATCTCTAGGTGGGGGTCTTGGAGATGGAGTTAACAACTGCTTTCTTCCATTGTTCTTCCACCACTGAATTTAAAAACTAGAGAAAGAAGCAAAAGATGAGAAAGTAGAGATGTGCAAGAATGCTAGACATGGAAAAGAGAAAAAACAAAAATGAGATAGGCAGGTTATCCCTAGATTAATTCCATGGAAGAAAAAAGTTATAGAAATAATTCTAGCAAGTGCAACTAGTAGACAGGTGTTTTCCTCTATGGATTTGTGAGGGAAGAACCAGAGACATTACTGAAGTGGTCAAAGATTTCTTAACACAGAGCTGAGAGCCTAACGTGCCCATACCTAGGCCAAAGAAGATCTGACAACATTCTTTGTAAGTGACATTCTTCTACAGTTGATTATGTTTAGCCTTTAATTTAAAAAAAAAACTAATTTATTTTCCCTAGGGACTTATCTTTATTGACTTTTTTTGTGACAGGTTCTATGTGGCTGTCTGCTTATTTGTAATATACACATAGATAATTCACTTCCTTCATTCTTGTACATTCCTTACAAAGCCGCATGTACTACTGTTACATTAGTCATCAGTTTTTCATGGTTGATAAAGCCAGTAATAATGAATTTTGGTGGCATGCTGTCACCTGTGGCACAATCTTCTCAAATGTCTTGCAGTAATATATATTCACTCCAATGTAGATTAGGGTGACAGACACAAAGCAAACTCACATTGCAACTGTTTTATGTTTTCTAAAGATCTGAGTAATTATTTTCTAAAGATCTGAGTATATACAGACAATTAGCTAGTGCTGGTGATTAAAATTTTCCAAGTTTAATCTCTTTATCTCAAAATGGATAAATATGTAAAGGGACTAAAGGTTTAGGGAAAGTGGGAAGGGTAGGGGAAAGCTAATAAGGGAAAAGAAAAAAATATGAGAAAATGAAAAACTGGAAATGAAGTGTTTATAAATGGGGAGGGGTGGAGGGGGTGAAGGGAGAACAGGGACAAGGGGAAAAAATGAGAACCAAGACCTGTCATGTAAAGGTACAAGATCCCAATAATGAATGTAACTTTACTGTATACCTAAAATGTACCAATAAACTCAATGAGAGAGAAAAAAAGAAGATATCTCAATGAAACACCAAAAAATAAATAAATTAAATTAAATAAATATAAAATATTTAATGTAGCTTTTTTAACTACACCAAGCAAAAGGAAGACATTCGGTGGCCTAGAGCTCCAGATCTCCTTGTTGGGTTAGGAGAGTGTGTGCAGCAACCAGTGGGAGAGCCACAATACAGCAGAGCCTTAGCCTTTTCTCGGGGATTTGGTAGAAGCTTTGTCTCTTGATTTCACATTTCACTTTTTCTGTCTTCAAGCTTTATTTTAATCAGGTATTTTGTAGGGAAGTGTTGATCATTCTAAGGATGCAGACTGTGTTGTGTGGGTCCGGAGTGATAGGTTTCAGGTCGCTTTGTGTGTCCTTAATCACATGCCAACTGTCAGCCTGAGAGACTTTCCCCAAGAGAGTGGGAGGCAGTAAGGTGGCAGGGAGTGAGGAGTGGGCCCATGTAAACCCCAAGAGCACCTGTGGCACATGGGCCACTGCCAACTCCAAGGAGAGGGTCAGCACTGAAACAAGAGAAAAAATAAAGTTTAATTTTCAGGAGCGAACATGAAAAGCTTCTAATGCAGCCACTTAATAGAGGTATGTGGAAATTAGATGGTTTACCTGAAAGGAGATAAAGAGAAAACAAATCTGATGGTAAAGACACGAGAGTTGGTGCTTTGCTTTTCTTCCTACAAGATCCAAAGAAACCATGAAGGAACCATTGTCAGGTCAAAGGACACTTCTTACTGAAGAGAGGAAAGGGCTCTTCTCCCAGAAGATAGTATTACTCATTGCTTACTTAGAAACTTAGAACTCATGGAATAAAATGAAAACATATAACTAATGCCCTATTTGAAGGTACACTGTTTTGCTGGCACTCATTCTTTAATGCTTTTTTACATCTCATTTTTCCTATTAACTAATTGTGGCAAAATAGACATACAGAAAAAATTACATTTGATCCATTTCTTACATTCACATCATTGAGCAACTAGCTCCACCATCCATCTCCAGATCTTTTCATATCCCCATTTTCCTCTGCCCCAGCTAGCCCCGGACTCTACTTTCTATCCCTGTGAACTTGATTGCTTTAGGTACTTCATGCAAATGGAGTCATACAACATTTTCCTGCTGTGTCTGGCCTGTTTCGCCCACCGTGATATCTTCAAGTTCATCCATGTGAGAGCACGCATCAGAGTCTCATTCTTTTCTAAAGATGCAGAACAGGAATACACTATTCCTATCCCAGTCTCTCTCTGCCACGTATTTGTTCTATGATCTTGAAGAGGTCACTAAATACCTCTAGGCCTTGATTTCCTCATCAAAAAATGAAGAAAATTAAATGAGCTACTTCACTAGACTTTGTAAAGAATAAGTGATTCGGATAAAGAAATACCACACTCTGTGAAACACAGATGGATCCATCAAGAGGTAGCATTTATCATTAATTTTGCTATTGCTATTATCAGTATCAGCATAAAAGCTATCAGAACTTTAATATATATATATATATATATATATATATATTCTTTTAAAATTATGGACAAATTATATATAAATTTAGTCCTTTTGTAAGCTCTTTTTTAGAAAACAATTTACTTCCTAAATAAATATAACTATGCATGTTGAATATCACACAAATTCAAGGACTTTTAAGCCTAGATATTTCTGAAGATGAAGAGTATTTGATGCCCATGATATCAAAGTTAAATAGCCTCATAAAAGATCCACTGAAACATATAGGTAAATAAACTGCCTGAAAGAACAGCCAGAGTACAGCCATGTATACAGAAATAAGAGCCAGGTACAAAAAGATTGTGCAACTCTGTGTCCATCTTTAAATCATGAGGCAACTGAATGTATTTATGAAAGGAACTCCTTTCTCTGGCCAAACCAAGAGGGTCATTCCAAGTACCCCAAAGCACAATCTGGACAAAGCCCATGATGTAATCTGGACATAGCCAGGTCTGAGATCAGACTTGGCAAAGAATCACTCTCCTGAGAAATGTTTGCTGTGCTGACCAGATGAGGCTAATAAGAACAGCAGCACATTGTCCCATCTCCTACAGGATCTTCCAGACAAGAAGGTCCAAGTGGATAGATGGTCACATTGTTTTAGGAGACCAGAGAAGAAACTTTCTAGTTCCTTCCTCATAAAACTGCTTGAAATAGAAAGATAAATTAAATATAACAAATAAAATACTGATAAGCCTATCTGAATGAGAACACTCAGAAGATTGAAGCTTTAATACACAGACATATACATCTTTCTCCTTGAAAAGTAATCTATCCGTGTCTACTTAACTTGTAATTGGACTTTTAAAAATCTGTGTTCTTTTTGTCCTTGCAGTGGGCTGTTTGAAGGTGTCATAGTTCAATTAGGCTGTTACAACAAGCATACACCATGAACTGGATGGCCTCGACCACAAACATTTCCTTATAGATCTGAAGGCTCAAGTCCAAGATAAAGGTGCAGACTCGGTGTGTGGTGAGAGCTTGCTTCCTGGTTCACAGACAGCTATCTTCTCGCTAGTTCTTTGTGTGATGGAAAGATGAGCTATCTTTCTGGGGTCTCTTATAATAACACTAATCCCAGTTATGAACTAATCTGCTTTCATGAACTGAATTAATTGCCAAAGCTCTTTTCTCTTGTATCATCTTGGGGTGGGGGCAGTATTTCAACATGTGATTGGGGAAGAACATAAACAATTTGATAACAAATAGGAAAGTATTTGAAAGTGCAACTTTCCAAGTCTGCACTACCTGCGTGCCATTCTGTGTAGAGATCAGAGAGGATGTGTTGACTTGTCACCCTGGCTCATCAGAGAGCCTATTAAATGTTCAGATAAACTTTTTTCAAGTGAAAAGTTCCAAAAATGATTTAAACAGTCACTTGTCTCAGACAGTATGCAGACTACTAAGGTAAGTAACTTGAAGCTTCCATTCTGACACATTTCTCAGCTACTCATCAGCCTGGAGGCCCCCCTCATTAGCTGGCATTCTAGTGACTGCTAGGCCTGAAGGTTAGGGCAGGAGAGGGGGACTGAGAGCTAAAGGTGAAACATCTTTGGGAAGTTCCTTCTCCCCAGGACACCGGCATCCACATCTCTCTCTTGCTTACCCTCTTATATTACGATAAATGTTTTTAAAATAAAGAAACCTTTGTTACTTATGTACATTGACTATATTATATTTGATATGCAGCACAAAACAATTTATTTTCTTTCTATGTGGACCAGACAAGCCAAGAGGCTATGCACCATCCTCTAAATCCCTTGCTTATTGTATGAGTCCCTAAAACCCTTTCTGGTAGCTTTTCTGAATGATAAATATAGAAATGTCTCTCTTTGTCTCAGAATTCTTAGTAAGACACCGTGCTACTAAATATATGACCTCATGCAGCAGAAACCAGGAGGCCTGCCAGGGCAGCTGGAACACTGAGAGCGAGGACAATGATATTTCCTGATCACACTGAAACTTGCTCAGCTGGACAGCTCAAAGTCAAGGAGAACATCCTGATTTCTGCAAAAGAGTCAATGATGACATAAGGTAAAGGCAAACATTTGGGATTGCACAACCATATGATTCCTTATAGATAGTGCTGCTAGACAGTTGGAAAACTTACATTCATAATCATCTGTAGAAAGATAGTGTGATATGATAAAGGGAGTGATATGTAACTTGGTTGTCTTTCTTTGTTTTGTTTTTTACACTTTGTTTCCCTTTATGCCCACATGAATCTACTGGTCCTTTTCTTGGCATTGGTCCGGATCCTCTGACCCCTCTACAAGTCCTTGGAATCAATCACAAGTTGAATTGACGTAGTATCTTCCAAATGCAGTGTGGCTTTCCCCACAGTCCTCTTTGGCCTCACCTGTTCTGACAGGTGTACTCACTATGAAACCAGAAGACTCCAGAGGACACAAAGCACCATGTGGCCTCCCATACCTTCCCAGGGCACACAAACATTTTAAAAGGAAATTACTCCCTTTCTTTATTTTCATATGATGTTCCTCCTGCAAAAGGATCTAAGTAAGTTATTGAAACCCTTTCTTTCTCAGAGTACAAGAGGATTGCAGGAAAGAAAGCTCTCTGGCCTTCATGTTGACCTTTTCACCTAACAAGTCAATAGGCTTGGCCCAGGCTCTAAGGAAACTGCTACATTCCAGCAGTCCATTTTTAATGGTCATGTTAACCAAGTATCAATATTCTGAAGAACTATGTTTTCTCTAGCATTCAAGCCAGTGAAGTGAGCCAGTTGTCTGCTGAGGTACCGTTGGTATTAGTCTTCTTGAAGTAAGAAAGCATTATTATATGACTCATCAAAGAAAATACAAAGTTTAGTTTCACTTTCAACTGATTTGAGATATCAAATTAGAGCAAATGGAGTAAACAGAGTTCAAAGAAATGAGATAATGATGACAAAATAATATTCCCAGACCCATGTCCAACTGCTGTCTATACAACAAGCCACTTGAGACAAGACACAAAAGATTGAGGTGAGGAAGGTGACTTGATTTGAAAAGCGGGCTACCCACAGTTTATGTAAGCAGATGAGGGGTGCTCACAGACTCGAGCGTCTTCTTACAGAGGTTGAAGCTTCCAGGTTTGTGGCCAGATGACGCCCATTTTATTTTATTTTTTATTGAGTTTATTGGTACATTTTAGGTATACAGTACAATTACATTCATTATTGGGATCTTGTACCTTTACATGACAGGTCTTGGTTCTCATTTTTTCCCCTTGTCCCTGCCTTTCCTTCACCCCCTCCTCCCCTCCCCATTTACAAACACTTTATTTCCATTTTTTCATTTTCTCATATTTTTTATTTTCCCTTATTACCTTTCCCCTACCCTTCTCACTTTCCCTACACCTTTAGCCCTTTTCTTCCTATTTCACAATGTCAATTATCTCATTAGGATCAGAAGATGTGGTTTTTCTATAAAATGGAATACTACTCAGCCATAAAGAATGATAAATTAGAATCATTCATAGAAAAATGGATACATATTGAGGATATACTCCTAAGGGAAATAAATAAGTCACATATGTGTAAGTACCGAATAGTTTCTCTGGTGTGAAAAACTGTAATAGTACATAAGATCCATTTTATTTTAATCACCTCATCACAATATGATTTTCAGTTTCCTGCAAAACCTCCAGGAAAAGAGTGGTTGTTTATGTTTACAGATTAATTTGCCTATACTCAGTTCCTGATGTATTTCACAATGAATAGACTAACAGGGGTAACTGCCAGTGAAAAGAGACAAAGGTCAGATAGCATTAAATAGGAAGTCCTTAGTGCTCAGTTTTAATTAAACATTGATCACAAAGAACTTTTCATTTGTTATATTGAATTAATAAAGTGGACAGGAATGGCTACTGCTCTAAGTTTGTAGATGATGAATTCAAGAAACAGCAGAAATTATACTGGCATGGCAAACTGAGAATTCCTTTCTAAGGTGTGAGTTCTGAGCAGCATTATGATTGTTTGCTGTCAGCCTCCCACTTAAGGTTGTCTCAGATGACATGATTTAGATACCCCATCAGGCAGATTTTCCATTAACCTTAACTCACTTTCAGACTTGCGATGAGTAATAAAAAGCTGCCTTTGGCCCTTGCAATTGAAGCACCTTGTATTCCCAGGGTGAGCTTTCGAGAGAGTCTTAACTCAACAAGAACACTCCTCTCTGAGACTCTAAGACTTGGAGTGAGAAGAGGAAAGGAAACCCTAAACTGCCTTCTCCACCCCCTGATCCCCTCATCTTAGTCATCATAATAGACTTATACCTCCCCAAATTTTTTCATACACAGCAGGAGAAAAATTGATTTTCCCATCGATCTGTAAACAACAGTTTACCCTATCCTGCCCCACTAGGGTTAAATGATCCTCTTCTACAACAGCCTGAACATATTTCTGTATCATTGGCTGACCTATTGCGATCTTTATGTCATTTGTCATTTGTGATCTACTCTCATAAATCATGAGACTTCCATTAATATCAAGCCAATATGTTTATGCCAGGGCTTCAACACGTTGATGATACTATGTTCTTTTATTATTTGGGAGTTTAGTTAAAATTTTCATAGAACATTTAAATATTTTTAAAATGCCATGCCCTTGGTTGATATGTCTTCTAAGCTCACTGGATGTTGGCAGAATTCATTTCCTTCTTAGCTCTTTCTTTTGCCCTTACCCCTTATCTTCAAGCCAGCAATGGTGGCTTGAGTCCTTACGTTTCAAATCCATTTGTCTTTCCCTTCTGCTCCCAGAGAAACTTCTCTTCTTAAAAAAAAAACTCATATGATTAGTTTGGGCCACCTGGACAGTCTTCCTTTCATCATGTAACATAATCATGGTGGTGGCAGCAGGGGGCAGATATCATGAGAGTGATCTTAAAATTCTATCTACCACAGCCATGACTGTATTACTTTAACCATATATCTGTATTCTTTGATGTTCTTTTACTATGAGCTTCTATAAGGTATGTTTATAATTGAGAAATGAAATCAGTGGCTATGGAGCAGTTAAAGAATGATGGATTCAAATGGGATCACTCCCACGGTCTTGAGTTTAGAAGTATATACTAACCAAATGAGTAAACTATTCATCCCACTTGTGTGAGTAATAATAGAAGTGACCCTGACTTCAGAGGCAGAATGAGGTGCCAGTGACCCCATTAAAATATTTCATTGTCCCAACAAAGTAAGGTTATGACCACCATTTAAGTTATTTAAGTTAGAAATAGCCATCCTGCTGTCAAAGCATAATTTCTGTCACAATCTGCAACTCAAAGTTTGTAAGACGAATATAGTTAAGCTGCTCTTTCGATTATAAAGGAGTCAGATTTCAACTGTTTCTCTGTGCATGTCCTATTTATTGTTATGAAGATACAGCAACCATTTCTAGTGTAACAATATCTTGCATGCATTCTAACATATTTAGCTTATGAGTTAACCAAATGTCTAACAAATCTGCCCCATATAATTATATTGGGCTTTTAAATAATATTGTAGAGAGAAAAAAAAAGATGAAACAAATCAGCCCCAAGAGTTAGTTTTATGAGCCAGACCCACAAAGAATATAGAGAGACATGAAATCCAAAGAAGAAAAAGGACAGGCCCCAGTTAAACAATTACTTTCATCTAGAAGACTGTTATGGTTGGGTCTTAAAAGTCTCCCCAATTCTCAAGTGTTCAGAGGGTGATTGGATCTGAGGGCTCTAAGTTCATCAGTGATAAGATTATAACCTGATGACATTATTGAGAGATAAAGGAAATTTCGGAGGCAGGGCCTGGTTGAAGGAGTGGATTCTGGAGGTTTGACCCTGCAGACTATATCTTGTCCCTGGTCCTGTCTTGTTTGGCACTATTTCTTTCTCTCTGTTTTCTTAAGATAAGTAGCTTTTCTCAGCCATGCCCTTCTACCATGATATTTCTGCCTCGTCTCAGGCCTAAAGTAAAGGAGCCAGTTGATCATGGCCTGAAACCTCCGAAACCATGAGCCAAAATAAACCTTTCCCCGCTAAGTTGTTACTCTTGAGTATTTTTGTTACAGTGAAGAAAAGTTGACTAATACAGCAATTAGTCCTTTTTATCAATTCTCTTAAAACAAGGGACTTCTTGTGCTTTTAGCTTTTTGCCATTTACAAACAATGTCTAATTTTAAAGAGAAGGAAGCATTAATTATCCTCATTTGATCATTACACGTTGAGCATACATAATGAAATATCACACTATAATCCATCAATGTGTTACTTGTTATGTGTTAATCAATTTTTTTAATTTAAGGTGATAGAAATTTAATTATCCTGATTTGGTCACTATACACTGTATACATCTATCCAACTATCACACCCTGATTCATAAATTTGTATACCTAAAATAATAATCAATAAAATAGCTTCAGTAAGAAGCATTCTAGTAGTAAAAAATTGAAACCAATCATAATGTTCAAAAATATGGAAATATTTTAGAAGGCTTTACAACCATGAAAGTTATGCTGAGGAATTTTATAGTGACATAAAAACTGTGATACAAATTATAGATGAAGAAGTCAAGTTGCTAACAGAATTCAAAAATATTCCATTTATTACATATTTATATGCATTTCAATATTTTATGTATTAAAAGACATATAGCAGCATGCTCTTGGTTATTGCTGGAAGTAAAATTATAGGTAGTTTTTATTGCTTCTTTAAGATTTTTCTGTAATTTCTGAATCTTATTCCTTTGTGATCAACTTTGGAAAAAAAGTTACTGAAAAAAATTTTTACAGGAAGAAAATATATCATGTTTAAATTGCAAACTGGATCTTTCAGCAGAACATAGCTGAGTCCTTGCCATGGACACCAAATAATTTCCTTCCTTCGGTGGCGTTCATACCACTGCTGTGCGTCTTCCCCAACTAAAACGACACAATGGAAAAACCAGACCTACACCAAGCACAGTCTTAGGCAAATGGAATGTCAGGCAGAGCAATTGCAGATCAGGAAACCAAGGCATGAAAGCAGGACCTGTGCACAATATTAAGTTTATGACATATGCTGATCAGTTGCTATACTTCAAAAATGATCAATACCAGTATTGTCTCTCTCTGCTCCTTAGTCTCTTTGAAGAAGGCATTTTTTGCAAATATCTTTGCAAAGGGGAAAGGAGAAGAACCAATTAGTCTAAAGTACTTCAGGTTACATCTTAGAGTCTCTCCCCAGAGTGGAAGCTTTTCCCAAAATTACTTCCCTATTGGATTACAGTACAAGGTTAGAACTCACCAACCAAAGATGACAGGCTGTCAACAAAGACAAGTATAGTATTAGCTTCCAGGGGCACTTACTTTGTCCTAGCCTCCCTGTCTTCAGCCAAACTCCTGTTTTTGCTTAGATTCCTCTGAGAGCCTGAGAAAAGCTCCTTTTAAAATAAGTAGGTGCCTGACTCACTGCCTGTTCCCTCTGTTTTTCTACTAAAGTGGTAAACAATTGGTCCTGTTCCAATGCAGACCACCTGTAGACTGGGAACCCACAGGCAGACAAAGCTCGTGGTCACAGGGCAGACTGCCATACCCATGCTCTCCTCTGCTCAGCTCCTGACCTTCACTCTTCTGTTCTATGGGCCTCTGGCACAATGCAATACATTCTCGTGGTCATAGGACCCTTTAGCTCTTCATTGTCTCTTCCTTTCAGGCCCCAGAGAAATAAAATCCTAAATTCTCACATCAAGGCATCTGTGCATAGCCTCTCAAAAGGCACTAGCAATAATGCCTAGGTGCCATTCATATTATTTTCCATAAGGACTACAGAGTTTTAATCACAATTATTTTAAAGTCTTCTTGTATTGTTTTGTCAGTAGGTGGTGGTTGTTGTTGGAGAAAAACATTCTGCAGAGTTAAGGACAAGATGTAGGAAATTCATGACAGTAGCCTAAGTTTTGGGAGCACAGCAAAAGGAGACCAAGCACAGGAGCAGGATCCAGACTGTGGAATAAGAGGACAAAACAAAGCTTCAAACTCAAGGGGGTGGGGCAAGAAAAAGTAATAAGAACTGAAAACAAATAACAGAGCAGCATCAAGATGGGGTGGTCCTTAGGTCATTGGGTGTTGTGGTTTAGATCCAAAATGTTCTTCAAAGGACTCTAAAATGTCCTCATATGTTCAGAAGTGTGGCTTTTAGAAGGTGATTTGATCATGGGGATTGTACAATCATTAGTGGATAAATCCAGTGAAGAGTTCAGAGTTGAATGTTCTATTAGGAAGTAGCATCTGGACAGGAGAGGGGGATCCCTGGGGGCGTGAGCTGGACGTGTCTATCTCCCTCCCTAGCTCCTCCTTTCTCCCTCTGCTTCCTGTTCACCAGGATGTGAGAAAAAGACTAAGGCAGGAACATTTACCTGGTCCTTTGCTCTGCTCCATATCCTGTGATGTGAGCCATCTACACCATCACACACTCCTTGCCATTGCTGTGTGAAGTCCCTCCTAGAAGCCCAATACCATGGAGCCTCCCTATCTAATACCAGAAGCTTCAGAACCACAAGCTAATAGACTTTACTCCCCTGATAAGTTAATTGTTTCAGGTGTTTCATTAAATTAATTTAGAGCTGACTAATACAGTCTTCCCATCTAGAATACCACGTTTTCTGATAGACACTGCCGACTTACCTCCTCCACCTAAAAATGGCTAGGAAGAAAGTGGATTTTAAAGAGCTAATAAAGGAAATAAAAAGTTATAAATAACTTAGGCATTCTTGTTATTGTATTAGGTACCTTTACTTTAAAAAAAACATTTTGCTAACCATTATGAGATTATGGTTCTTATTTCTAATTTTTTACTGATGACAAAATTCTAGTGTATAGGTTTCAATAACTTACCTATCATCCCTGAACTAGTAGAATTTATAAACCAGTAGAATTACAAACAAGTACTGAGACTAAATTTCATGAAAAAAATTCATCTCTTCTTTCACAACAAATTTCCTCCCAATTAATATCCAAATACTAAGCCCTCTAAATTTTCCTGCCATATTACTTAAAATCTATCCTCTTCTATCCAATTCTACTGTTCCTACCACATGGCTTCTCCAACTTTCTGGAGTTCTTTCTCTCTCTTTCTCCCCCGACTCGTGTGTGCACATGTATTCAGTCCAGAATGTTCCTTCTTTCTCTTTGTTTATCTCAGTAATTCTCAAATATTTGGGACTGAGGCCCTTTGCTCTGATAAAAAAAATTGGGGGAGTATATCCATCAATTGTTTACATTTATAAGTGAAAACTGGGAATTTTAAAAAATATTTAATTGTTTGATAAATAACTAAATTAGTTATGCTCTAGCATAAATCACATATTGTATGAAAAAATAACCATATTTTCCTAAACACAAACCATGCTAGTGAGACAAGTGACACTGATTCACACTTTGTAGATCTTTCCAATGTCTGGTTTGCTAGAAGACGTTTTCCTGTCTGCTTCTGCTGCTCACTCTGTAGTGACATCGCTTGTCGTGCACCCTCTGTGACCCTCCACTGCATACTTCTATTGGAATCATGATGGAAAGAGCAAACAACTTCTTCATATTATTATGAAAATAGTTTTGATTCCTGTGCTCCTTAAAAGTTTCTCAATCAGGGACTTCCACGGATCCCAGACTAAGTGAGAACTCATTCTTTGCTTTGTCTTCAGGTTTGCAAGGAAGCCTTCCCTGACCTCACAGAAAAAGTAGATTTTTGTTGTTATACGATCTTGTAATGCCTGGAACCTCTATGTCAAGATACTCATCATCATCTCCACCCACACTTTTTTTTTTTTTTGGGGGGGTACTGGGGATAAAACTTGGGACCTTGCGCTTGCAAGGCAGGTGGAGGAACCACTGAGCTAAATCCCCAGCCCCCATGTCTCCGTTTTAATCAATAATTTGGTTAAGGACAGGGACTTTGTCAACTTTGTTCACAGGAAATCCCCAGTGCTCAGCACACATGGTGGAGATTTTAAAACAATCTTTGTGGGAGGAAGAAGGAAATGGAAGAATAAAGGAAAAGGGTGTGGGAGGTCATCATACTCAGGAGACAACTTTCTGATCACTGCCCTGAGCTGTAACTCTCTACAGCTGTTATATATAACCTATAGGCGTATAACAGGCAGCAATCTTTGTGGTGACATCCCTATTCTAAAATTGATTTCTTCATATATAGGAAGTATTCTGTATACCAGAAACGAATCATTCACAGGATATCACTTGGATAGCTGGCGAGGGTTCTGCTTAGGATCTTCATAGGAGTTAGGAGGACTTCAGTTGCTCTTCTCTAAAGAAGCACCATTTCTAGCTCCTTCTATTCCTCATAAGGGACCCGGTTATTTTTGCATTGTTTCATAATACCACAGAATAAAACTATAAAAGGTACATTATGAGATGCTTCAAAGCAGACTCTGCTGGGGATTGATGGAGAATCAGGCCGAGGGTGAAGCCATTTTAAAGTCATTCACAGTCACCCATTTGAAAATTCAACACCTACTCGTGTTTACCCAATACCAGGGGATTACTGAGGTTTCCAACCCCACTTTCTGATTGAATTTGACTTGATATTTCTGAGAAACAGCAATCCTACCTTTTTACAGGAGAGAAAGAAAAAAATGGGTCTGCATCTGTGATTTTTCTTTCTTTTTTTCACCTCATTCTACTTCTTGTGATGTCTCCACTTAATATTAGCACCACACTGGATAAGTGGTAGGAAGAAGGAAAAAAAGAAGACAACTTCATTGGTTGATTTTCCTATGTATTACCAATCTGGTCAAAACATTCAGATTGAGAAAGTATTACACACATGAATGGAGTCTGAGGATTACTTCTGTGGATCTAATTTCCTTAGATTGCCTCCTTCTTCCTTGGTAGGAGGTATTCATGAGTCAACTATTCTAAACTGTGGCTACTATTCAAGTGATGCAGGTTTAAAGGGAGATTCAATGTCCTGGCAAGGTGCCCTGACTGAATTGGGCTGTTCTTCAAGTTAAAGAACTGCATGACATCTGGTTTGGCTGAAACATATATGGCTTTAGAGTATCAAGGAGAACTGAAAGATGCCACGTGGAAGTAAAAGGCATTATTGGCAAGCACAGTGGCAGGAGACCCCAGAGGACTGAACCATGTAAAATTTGCACTGCCTGTGGCTAACTTGATGGCCTAGTTTGATCTTAAATTCATTGTCTATTATAATCCTCTCATATCTGTTCCTGTACTTAAGAGGCACTAAGCACATGACTGAGCTCCCTCTCAGGTTCCTTTACATTGACCTGTCAGGGCCAAATTTCAGCATAGACATCACACCAAATCATCCAACAGATGTTTCCTTCAAATAAGTTGGAGTAGAACCAACTATATGGAGAAGTCATAGACAAGGAAACGGGTAACTCAAGAATTTTCAGTGGATTGGCATAACTCTCTGTACAAAAAAACTCAGTCTCCTGTGTTCCAGGGTGCAGGTGAACATAAGTAAGTTGACTTTCACCCCACCTTCTAAGGGTTTTAGTTTGGAACTTCTAGCTTACTGGATTGAGCTGATTGGGTTTTTGCTGCATGAAGGGAGATTCATGGGTTATTTGCACTCTAAACCGTTCATCATCTCAATGAAGTGTTATTCAGGTCACAGCTCTAATGAGTAACAAGTTCTAAAGAGTAGGATAAAGGGATTTAACATAGAGGAACCCAGTGTCTAGCACCATATCTATGAGGTGCCCACTTTCTCACTGCGTTGAGAGGGGTGAATTGGAATTGTCAGGTCCTGTTTCTGATTTCCCTCTTTACTAGCATCAGAGGATTGCACTGCAGGAAAACTAATCTCTGACTGGGCTCCAAGTGTTAAATAAGAACATTCCATGTTCATTCCAGGTCACCAAGAGGTTCAGGGTCACCGAGTCACAGACTATGAATGTGAACATTTGATGACTTTTGCAGGGGACTGGGTGAACAAAGGAAATCCCAGAAGATACAGGAAGATGGAAACTAGGATTTCTTTTCTGAATTATTTAACATGTCTCACTTTCATGGTTCAGATTATAAAAGAATTGCAGGTCCTTCAATAAGGTGAAATGGAGTCACTGAGTTTAGTTTTTTGAGCCACAGTAGAATAGGAAACATACCCACTAATATTTACAAGATACTTCAAGGCACTAGGAAAAAAATGCCGAGTTTATTGGGAGGATAAGCTTTTAGTTGCTTTTACTACTTAGATAGGCAGGCAAACAATAGTCTTTAGAAAATAAATCCATCAATTCAATGCTTCCTATTTTTTAATTGATTTTATCCTACCCATTCCTAGAATGTACTGAAAACTTCCTATGTGCCAGACACTGTGCTCAACTTTGGGAATATTAAAATCAGAAAAATCCCTAACTTTGAAGAGTCTTCAACATTATTTTCACAGTTTTATTATAGGTGTATATTTTCTAATCACCGAAGCACTTAGCTCGAATCAAAGGTTGAAGCAAAACTTTGTAGAAAGGATTTTGGCTAATCTTAGTGTTAAAAGATGTTCAAATAAATCTACATATTTTTAATTACCAGACCGTAGTGCCCTTTGAAATAGTTATTCATATGTGTTGCTTCTAAAGATTTAACTTTGGAACTTGTACCTTGTTGGACTGAGCTGAATTGCTTCATCTCTGGCCAACACTGGCCATCTCTGTCAGCTGAACACCAAGCTGAGCAACTTCTTTCCTGAATCAGACTGAGACAGAATG
The DNA here is from genome assembly GCF_012274545.1 of Fukomys damarensis. Taxonomy (NCBI): domain Eukaryota; kingdom Metazoa; phylum Chordata; class Mammalia; order Rodentia; family Bathyergidae; genus Fukomys; species Fukomys damarensis. Next base: position 36,915,631 of record NW_022900929.1, on the reverse strand, counting down.
AACAGAACGCAGAGGACGGAAACCCTGCAAATGTCTCTTCAAGTTTCCATGATGCTCTTAATAGCTGTCTATTTTTGCAATCGAGTTAACTCACTTCTTGTCCAATTGTGACACATTAACTCACCTTCAACTCAAGGGAGAATTTAAGAATTATTGAAGTTGTGTTGTCCTTATTCTTGTACTTAGTGGCACAGTCCATGTAATGCCTTGGTACTTACTCCCCAATTTCTTTGAACTATCAAACCCTACAAGCTGAATCCACACATTACATTCATAAGTGGCTAATCTGTAGTGCAACTTTATTAGCAAAGCAAAGATAGCAAGGACTAGGGAGAGAAATATCAAGACTGTTACAGCTGAGTGGGCCAAAATGGTCCAGGTTCTTATGTACGACAAGGAAAGAATTGCCAAGTGTATGGCTTTTGCCAAATGTATTTATTGAAGATTACAGGGCAGCATCAGAAATAGGCAGAAGGGCAAAGCAGACAAAAAAGAACCTTTGTAACTCAGGCTTCCGGTATTTGTAGGGTCAGACATCCACTGATCCTAGGTGCCTCTCACTGTCTCTCTTTACCTATCTCAGCAATCTGCTTGAACTCCTAAGCTTAATTCTGAAAAACCATTAGGGTAGTGTTGCGCTTACAGATGAATGGAGAGAACAAAGGTGGGTGACACTTCCCCATTTTAGGACCATGGAAGCATGGATAATCATTAGAGTAGCATGATGTTTACAGTAGAACGAAGGGAAAGGAGTCTCTCGCTCAGCTCCTTTGTTTCTAACTGTACTAAAGACCATAATACATGTCCAAATCCCTGTATTTAGCACAATATATATATTTAAATATATATAATTTATATAGTATATATTAATATAATTTTATTATATAAATTAATATATTATAAATTAATATATTATAAATTAATATATTTGTATTATATAATATATATTTATATGTATTATATATTTATATATATATATATAATTTAACCATACAAACCTGAGGTGCTATGAATTAAACACTAGCTGTTCCTGTTCTACTCTCTACTATGAGTACTAGTTTTTAAAAAATTTCCATATGTAAGTTAGATCATACATTATCTCTGTGTGCCTAACTTATAAGTCCTCTAGGTTTAGCTGTGTTGTCACTAATGACAAAATTCCCTATTTTATATACTAAAGAGTATTATTCCATTGTGTGTTCTAATTTTAAATGTTTAAATCCATTCACGTGTTGATAGACACCTTAGGCAGATTCCAGACCTTGGTTATTGTGACCATAAGAACATGAGAGTGCAGATGGCTCTTCAACATACTGCTTTCAATTTCTTTGGCTGTATTCATGGAGGAGGCTGGTGGGGCTGGGAGGAAAGATAGATGGGAAAGGTAAGGCATTGGTCAATGCATAGAAAAGCTTAATTAGGAGGAATAAGTTCTGGTGTTCTATGGCACAGGATGGTGCTTAGTTAATAATAATGTACTATATATTTAATATAGCTAAAAAGAGGATTTTAAATGTTCTCATCATAAAGTATAAATATTTGAAATGATAGATATGTTAATTAGCCTTTCACCCACACTGTATACATGTATGAAGACATCACATCATATCCCATATAAACCATAATTTGTCAATAAGATAAAATTTTTAAAAAAGAAGCACTTACCAATTCATTTATAAAAATTTAAAGCAATTTAATGATTTTCCAGAACTGAGAACTGAGGCACCAGTTCTCAAATCAAGGAAGAAGTCATGAAATGAATGATGATACTTGATCTAGGACTTTCATAGAATTTTGTATTAAAGAAAATGTGACTTCTTTGTGAAAATTCTAAATGATTTTTTCCTGGAAAGATGCTTCCTGTCTCCCCAACCTTGACCTTCTCCTCTACCCTATTTGGTGAGGAAGAGAGTGGCCAAACTACCAGATTCCAGCTGGTGCTGCATCTTGGTATGTTCTCCAAAATATATCACATACTAGCTAATAAAGCATGCTCAAGTAAATGCAAAAGAATGAAAATATTACCATGCAGATTATCAAGTCATAGTGCAATGAAACTAGAAATCAATAGAAAATGAAACCACAGGAACTATGCAAATGCATGGAAATTAAACAACACACTCTTGAATAATCAACGGGTCACAGAAGAAATTAAGGAAGAAATAAGACAGTTGTTAGAATTAAATGATAATGCCAATATAGAACACCAAAACTAATTAAAGCAATCCTATGGGGAAAGTTCATAGCAATGAATACCCACATCAGAAAAACAGAATGAGCTCGAATAAGTAACCTAATGATGCACTTCAAGGTCTTAGAAAAACAAGAACAATAAATCCAGATCAAGTGCAAGGAATGAAATTATAAAGGTAAGAGCAGAAATCAATGAAATGGAGATTAAAAAACTGGTACAAAAAAATCTGATTCTTTGGAAGAATAAACCTTAAAAAAAAAAGACACACATCAATGCCATTAGAAATGATAAAGGTGAAATTCTGACAGACACTGCCTATCTTAGTTGTTTTTATTGTTGCTGAGACAAAATATCCAATACCCAAAGTTAAAGGAGGAAAGGTTTATTGTAGCTCACAACTTGTAGAGTTTAAGTTCATAATTGGCTGGTACCAAGGTAGGGTGGCATAGCAGAAGAGAAATAGTTCATGGTAGGCAGAAGGCAGCAAGGCAGCAAGTAGCAAAGTAGTAAAGCAGCAAGCCATGACAGCAACAGCCCTCTTTTTTTCCCCTATATTCTATCCAGGCTTCCCATTCTTAGGGTGGGTAATACTCATACCCAGGGTGGGGCATACTTAATCCTAGGATCACACCAAAAATCAATCCCTGCACACTATCACACACTCTAGATCCAGCATATCCTTTATCCTAGCATCACACACTCTAGATTCAGCTACCTGAGAAAAACTTCATCTATGACCACATAAGACTTGGGGGGGGGCATCTAGATACAAACCATAACACTGCCAAAATCCAGAAAAGTATCAGAAACTATTTCATAAACCTATATGACCTCTGTGGCTGGGATTCAAATGTCATCTGCTGCTGACACACAAGACCTATTCCTGCCCATTCCATTCCTTGGGAATAGCCACAGATGTCTCCAGAACAAGTGTTCCTGATTCCCCACATAGGTTTCCCACTGAGTCACCCCTTCTACCCAGGGAATGTAGCCTGAAACAATGCCCAGGTCATTTAATTCAGAGGTAGGGTAGGTTGAATGATACCACTCAGTGGCTTCCAAGGTGCTTGAATGTATGTGTGGTGGAGAGTGGGGAAATAGAAAACCTACCAAAAGCTAGAGAAAACACTTTTCTCAAAGCTTTTATACAGTAAATCTTTGACTTAGGAACATCTGAGTAGTGAACTTATAAATAGGAATGGAGCTCACATTGTAGACATTCACAGATAGGAACAAATCATAGAAGTAGCTCACGTGTCTACTGGACAGTGTCACAGCTGTGCTGCTGTGTGCTTACCTTACAATGTGATAGTGTAGAGTAGTACAGCACTCAATCAGAGCCCAGGCTGTCCAGACACATTATTTACAGTATTTTTGTGTGTTCATTTTGTAATGCTTTATATTGTACATCAGTGTAAAAAGTATATAAGATTACATTGTAGGACTTAGTAACAAATCCAACTTACAAACATTCTCCTGGAACAGAACTTGTTGGTAAGTCAGGGATTTACTGAAATTTTTTTTCAATTCCTTTTGTATTGTTCTTGGATAATAGGATAGAATGATGTGTATATTTCCTAAACAACAGATTAGTAATTTGAAGCATGAAAGGTAAGGCATCGTGATACCAATGAACATAACACTGGAACTCAAATGACTTCTATGCTCACTGTCTTAATTTACTACCTCCGTACATTCTACCAAGAATTTTTAGTAACTGTTCTGTCAGTTTTCTGGTCTCTGGGACACAGTGCTAAAGAGAGGTTTATTTTGGCTTACATTTTCAGGCCATAGTCCACTGACTGCAAGGCAGGATGGCATGGCAGGAAGGAAAAGAGAAAATGTGCAAGTGACATGGTGGCAGGAAGCAGATAGTGAGGGAAGGAGCTGGGAAGGAGCTATTTCTTTCCCCATCGTGCCCTAGTGACCCACCTCTTAATACAAGACCCCACCTCCTAACAGCAAGTCGGCTATAGTGTCCTACCATGATTCAATCCTTCAACCCTTCAAAAGCCCCACCTATGAGTGCATGAGGCTCTTGGGGGAACATCTAGAAATAAGCTATAACACTGTTATCAGTAATCTAGTGAAAAGTGCTGGTAGTATTTACCTTCAGGGTATATGATTTGCATTTCTGACATACAGTTGACCTGTGGTTAATTGGGAAATTTAGAAACTTTTGTCTTTCGATCATGGTATACAAGAATATAACCTTCTACAATCCCTGAATTTAAAATGTTTCATATGTTCAGAACCCTCTAAAAGTGTAAAACAGGATGACAAAACATCCCCTCTAACCCTGGTGAAAGTAGTTCATTAATCCCATACAAACATGGAAGTACATTCAAAGAATATCAGCTGATGAAAGTAGTTCATTAATCCCATACAAACACGGAAATACATTCAAGGAATATCAACTTAACGAGTGCAACTACAAACAGGAGAAATTTTCATTTATATTTTCAAAAAGAATGATAAGTAGAGGGATATATACCCTTAATATAGAAAAAAAACTATCGTGAAATTATGTTTTCAAGTATCGTGTTTGTATTCTACCAGTGAACCATCTATTGTTATATCTGTATTCCAGAATCTCACTTTTGACAGAGATAGTAAATGTGGTTTGGAAATAATATTTAAGATGAGAATCCTAATGTAATGTATCTATCCAGGTGCCAAGAGAAGTACCTATTCAAAACACCTACATCTTTTCCTGAGGAAATAGGACTTCTTTTGAGATCTCTCCTCTACACCATGTGAGTTAACATTTCTTCTTTATGAGCATGCCAAAGGTAGCATCTCAAGCACTTGTCACTTCGATAAATTAGCTAGATATCTAACTGAAGAATAAAAATTAAAGGGAAAACAAATATTTCATGTGTATCACACTTTAAATCCCAGAGACATCTCACTCACTGTGCTATGGAATTCACACAGAATATGTGATTGCTAATGCAGTGTTTCCTGCTAGGTTCTGGGAGGTACAGGAAGTCTGCTCTTAGAGCTCTGAAGAATGTATCATTTTCTAAAACTGCCTAATTTGTTAATATATGTGCTGCCTTCCTCTTTCACTACTAGACTTTATATGAAGGTAAGGGCATAGCATGTCTTTCAATCTCATATTTGTAGCTCCCAGAACAATGATTAGAATTAAGGAGATCTCAACTATACCATTAGGATCTTATGTACAATTATAGTTTTTCACACCAGAGAAACTATTTGGTATTTACACATGTGTGACTCATTTATTTCACTTGAGAGTATGACCTCAATATGCATCCATTTTCCTATGAATGACTAGTTTCTCATTCTTTATGAGTAGTATTCCATTTTATAGAAAAACCACATCTTCTTTATCCACTCTCCAACTGATGGGCAATTGAAAATGTGAAATAGGAAGAAAAGGGAAAAAGTTTTAGGGGAAGTGGGAAGGGTAGGGGAAAAGAAAAAATCTGAGAAAATGAAAAAATGGAAATAAAGTTTTTGTTAATAGGTAAGGGAGGAGGGGGTGAAGGGAGGGCAGGGGTATGGGGAAAAAATGAGAACCAAGTCCTGTCATGTAAAGGTACAAGATCCCAATGATGAATGTAACTGTATTGTATACCTAAAATGTACCAATAAACTCAATGAGAAAAAAAAAACTAAGGATATCTCAAAGTGATTTTGAATGATTGAATAAATGAATAAAATATTGTTTGAAATATCCCTTTCCTTTTCCTCCATATTGGCCTCTGTGGACAAGTGCTAGTGTCTCTGCCCTAATGACAAATAACCAGGCAAAGAGTTATAGAATCAGACACTGAGGAAATTATGTGATACATTTATCCAAAGGAACAGGATTCTAGAGGCACACACACATATTCTTTTAGTCAATACCCCTGATTACAAAAAAAAAAAAAAGATTTATGGGTCATTCTGTGAATTTAAAATAATGTAATACTTAGTTGGTCTGTGTGAGTGTGTGTGTGTGTGTGTGTGTGTGTGTGTGTGTTAGGTAGGTAGGTAGGTAAAAATGTTGAGGAGAATCTTTTAAAGCAACAGGAGACTGGATAAAGAAGACTTGGATTTTTTTATAAAATGGAGTACTACTCAGCCATAAAGAATGAGAAACTAGAGATATTTATAGCTAAGTAGATGCACAATGAGGCTATACTCTCAAGTGAAATTAATGTCACACATGTGTAAATACCAAATAGTTTCTCTGGTGTGAAAAACTAAGAGTGTAAATAAGGATAAAAATGTATAATTTATCTTGTGTAATAGGAAGAAAAGGTCTAAAAGAGTAGAGGGAGTAGAGGGAGTAGAGGGAGGGGCAGGAATAGGGGAAAGCTATAAAGGGAAAAGAAAAAATATATGAAAAGGAAAAATATGGAAGCAATGTCTTTGTAAATGGGAAGGAAGGGCTGGGGAATGGGGAAAAATAAGAATCAAGATAAGTCATGTAAGAGTCCAAGATCCCAATGATAAATGCAACTGTATTATATACCTAAAATATACCAATAAACTTAATAAAGTTTAAAAATCACAGTTTAGTGATGCCTTATATTACAAGAATACAAGATACTTATAAAAGCAAATTCTGCCTCATGATAAATGAATTATCAGTAAGAAGCAAGCAAGTACCTACTGACTCGATATTAGATGTTGAATACTATATATTATTTTAAGACTGCTGTTAGTAAGCTTTCCGCCACTGTGATAAAACACCCAAGGAAAACAACTGAAAGATGCGAAGAGGTTCCAGAGGCTGCAATCCATCTTCAGCTGTCTCCAGTGTGGCTAGACCAGAGGCAAGGCAGAACAGCAGGGTGGAGGGCACACTGTGGAACAGCAGCCAGGGGGAAGAGAGAAAGCAAAGGAATAACAGAGGAACAGGCTGCAAAGCACATGTAGTCCCCAAGGTCATGTGGCCATCAGCCACTGCCTGCAAGTAGGTCTCCCTCCTTTTCCCATCACCTTCCAATGATGCCATCAGATTATGATTCCAAGCCCTATGATCCAATCACTTTCCAAATGCCTGTCAAAAACCAAACCTTCAAGCCGGGTGTGGTGGTGCACGCCTGTAATCCTGGCAGTCGGGAGGCTGAGGCAGAAGGATCGCTGTGAGTTCAAGACCAGCCTGGGCTACATAGTGAGTTCCAGGTCAGTCTCAACTACATAGTGAGACCCTGTCTCAACACACACACACACACACACTCACACACACACACACACACACACACACACACACAAAAGCCTTCAGTACAATGAGGATTTCCAGGGACATTTTGGATCCCAACCATAGCAGCTGCAGTAGCAAAATACCACAGATTGGGTGGCTCCAAGTACAGAGATGTGTTTTCAGATAGTTCTGGATGCAGAAGTCCAAGAGCAAGGTGCAGGAAAATTTCATATCTGGTAAGGCTTTCCTCCCTAGGTTCAAATAGCTTTCTTCCTGCTCTGTCCTCAACTGACCTCCTGTGCATGTAGCCAGCGTAAGAGGGGTACCCATCCTCCTGTTGCAAGGACACCATTCATATTGGACATGTATGACCTCATTTAATCTTAATATCCTTCTTAAAAGACCTATTCTAAGTACAGTTCATAGGGTGCGGGGGAGGTAGAGTATCCAAAAAAGAATAGTGAGGCAGCCGGAATCAGCCCCGAACACATTATACACGAAGGACTGGGAAGCAGACCCTGATCTTCCCAAGGACATTACAATTCCTGGGTGGGTTGGGGAGTGGAAACCAACACTTGAGCCCACTCACAACCTAGTATCAGACCTGGTAGAAACTGAGACAGAAGTAAAAATCAGTTACCCCAAGACTACCAAAGAGAAAGCTAGTGAATTTGATTTGAAATTATTGAAAAGGCCTTGTGAAGGAAATATTAGATAATCCCATGAGTGCATGATTCCATAATACTGAGGCAGATTTCAAAGGAAAAAAAAATACAAGGTGGAAGGATTTAATAATATAAAAATGGAATTAAGCCTTAGAAACAACTGAAAAAGGGGTTATGAAAAAACAATATTTTAAAACACTGGGGGATCCAATTAAAATATTGCTTTTTCATAGCCCTTTTAATTTGACATATGTGAAGGTAACTGCTGCTTTTTGTTTTGATACAGAAGTCCAATTCACAGACCTTAGCAGCAGTGTCTTGCCCACAAGGAAATAAATCTGAATTGAATTAAACAGTCATATCTCTGAGGTGTACATATTTTTCCACACACACGTCTTAGAAACCCTTTGATTCTAACTTATCAACCTGACCAAGTTAGCACATTTTCTAATAGGTTAACTTCTACTCATAAAAACATATCCATCAATGGTTACCAAATAAAATCCTTCTTTTCATGTTTATGCTTCCTACGCAAAGAGAGAATCTCTTGGAGCAGTGTAGAGCTACAGTGAGTCTCCTTCCCAGGATTTCTAAGGCCTGGGATTTTTCCCTTAATGGGTCTCCCTAGAGCTGCACCTAGGGGAAACAAGTCGGCGGTTTTATGCTGACAAATCCAATGTCAGTCTGTATATTTGAGCTGATCAGAACAACTTCTGCAGGATGTCTCATTGTCACAAGCGTGGCCTGACTCTGATTCCAATTTGGAGTTTTATTTTGCTGTGAAATTGCTCTGACTGTGTCCTTCAAAGCCAGTCATCCCGTATTGTTCCGTTCTACTTGTGTACTTCTTAAACTCTTTCATGGCAGTGACTGCTTTGTCCATTGCCATGTTCCTGTCACTTGCCAAAGACGGCTCCCTACTGAAGGTTTTTGACCTCTGCTCTGAGTGACCCTGCCAGTTGTCATATCTTCATTTGAAAGCATTTGTGAAGCTCTAGCATCCGAACTGGAAATCTGCATACAATGAGTATGCATTTGAGACAAGTTGCAAGTCAGTTATAATATTTTAAAATGCTAAAATGAATAAATATTTACAGGATCCATCACTGAAAGAGCACATTTCTCTCTCTCCCTCTCTCTCTCTTCCTCCCTCCTCCTCCTCCTCCTCCTCCTCCTCCACCTTCTTC
>NW_022900929.1:36882492-36906179 GCF_012274545.1 Fukomys damarensis | reverse complement strand
TCTCTCTCTCTCTCTCCTTGACATACCAAGTTTCTGAAAGTATCACTGTGTCTGGTAGTGCTAGATGACCCTCTCCAAAGAATCCCTTCTTCTTCCTGTCATAATAGAATAGCAAAGTTTAAACAACCATATGGTTTCCTAGAACAATTATTACATTTCAAAACATCCCTTCCAAATTAGTACAGCCTTGCAACTAAAGCTTTTCTCAATAAAATATAGGAAAGATGCATGTAGTTTTCAGGAAGTTTCTTAAAAGGTAGTTTGCTCTACCAACCCAAACCTTCTCCTTTCAGCTATCTGGGAGGACCTAACGGACAGAATCCCCACAGCTATCTTGAGCCGTTAAACACTTTTAGAAAGGCCACCTACAGAGAAACAACAAGATAGAAGAATTTTGGATCCCTGAAGGAAAAATTACTGTTTACCCTCCCACCCCATCCCAGATTCCTTTAGTAAAAGAAAATAGCTGACCTCTTCTCTACATTGCATTATTTCATTGTTCTGATTTGATAATCATAATCAAATTTAATTTCTAATCTTAGTCTCTGACTGAAGAATTTATCTCTCTGGCATCTCTCGGAAAATACTGGAGAATTTCATCATAAGATCTTTTAGCAGGAATCTATTTTACTGCTATGCCAAGTATTTTTCTTGGACCAGTCAGAATGCACAAGCTATCTGTGATGGATCCATTACAAGATAACTATAGAACTTGACAGTATGTGAATACATTTATAGCCATTTACATGCTCAACTTATCTCATTGAAACTGCGTGGGTCTTGTCGCCCTTTCCCAGTGAGTTCTGTGCAAGGCCAGCTGCCTATTGGTCCTTCACAAAAGATTCCACAGAGGGATTCTTAGGGATACTTTGTGATCTGTCCCACCAAAGTGTTTATAAATCTGAGAATGTATCAGAATAAGTATGCAGCACTGTATTTTTACAATAGTCTTAATTTTAATATTCCTATTTTAAAATCATTAACTATATTAGAGGACTGAAGCTTTATTTCCAATTTGCAGATAGAAACAAACTTCATGCTGGATTTGGTGGCACATGCCTATAATCCCAGCACTCCAAAGGCTGAGGCAGGAGGATCGCTGTGAGTTTGGGGCCAGCCTAGGCTACATAGTGAGTTCAAGGCCAGCCTGAATTGTATAGAGAGACCTTGCCTGAAAAGAAAAGAAAGAGAGAGAGAGAGAGAGAGAGAGAGAGAGAGAGAGAGAGAGAGACAGAGAGAGAAAAAAAAAGAGAGAGAGAGAGAGAGAGAGAGAGAGAGAGAGAGAGAGAGAGAGACAGAGAGACAGAGGGAGGGAGGGAGGGAGGGAAGGGAACAAACTTCACTGAACAAGGTTTTGTTTGTTTTTCTCTTTCTTTTTCTTTTTGCATTCATCGGGAATCTAACTCAGGACCTTACACTTATGAGGGAAGTGACGGCACCACTGAGCTAAATTCCTGTCCCTGAACAATTTTATTGAGAGTACAAACCTGGTGGTAAGTATAATGTGAACTAAATAACAACGAGTAAGATTCCAGAGAAATGAAAATCAAAATGTTATATGAGTTTCATTTCAAAGTATGATCTTTTGTGTAGCAATTTCTTTTTCAAAGCCATAATTGATGCCAAAATAACAGTCTGTTACTTGAAGAGATATGCTGGCTAATAAATCTATAAACCATTAAAGCCCTAAGACGATTGACCTCCAAATCATAAAAGGTAAACTCAAAACCAAAAGAATGATTTTCAAAAAAGTGTATTGAATTTAAAAGCCACTAAAATCAAAAGTAAATGAACTTCTCATAAAGTAACACTTTAAATGGCTAAATATGAAGACCCACATACATTTATTGAAATATTAGTAAGAGACCACATCCAAGGAATTTACACAGAAATATTTAGAGAAGCTCATTAAACAAGGTAGACCAACAACCCTTTTCCAGTGACACCACAGAACAGAGTTAAGCAGGCTGACTCTGAAAACAAGTGAAGCTAATGTTATGGGCTTCATTTTAAGCACCCTTCAAAGGCTCAAGTGGTAAAGGCTTGATTGCCAGCCTGGGGCATTATTGGCAAGTGGTGGAAGCTTTAGAAGGGGAAGTTGAGTGGGAGGTTGAGTCACTATGGATATGCCTTAGAGGAGGATATTGGATCCCTGGACCCTTCTCTCTCTTCTTGCTTCCTGATTACCATGAGGTCATCCGCTTTACTCCTCCACAAGCTCCCTACTGATGCTATGCTTTGCCACAAGCCCCAGAGTCCAAGTGACCGTGGGCTGAAACTTCTTAACTAGTGAGCCAAAATAAATCTTTCTTCTTTTAAATTGATTTTCTCAGAGATTCTTTCACAGGAATAGAAAGCTAATATAGAAATAATAATATGGAAAAAATAGTTTTATTGCAATTGGACAGATAAACAAATATTGCTAAAATGTTAATCCCTTTAATCTATGTGCGATTTGAAATCATGTTCATATAAATAGTTGTCTAAGTTGCATTTTTAACAACACAGAGAGCTCTAAACTAAATAGAATCATAAAAAACTAATCAGTAAATATGATTTGGAGTTTAAGTTTTAAAACAGTTATACATAGCAGAAAGAGTTCTGGAATAGCTCACCATAATGTAAATCAATGCATTGACTTAATTGTTGAGTAACTTTGATATTTTAAAGATCTCCATACTTCCATCCAAATACTGTGATCTGTTTTCAATGACAGATAAGATCAAGAGGCAAAAACTTAGAATCCTACACAGACAGAATGTTCAGTGTTTACCCCATCATTTAACAATAATAATTAATAAAGTAGATGGAATTGAAATTATACATCTACAAGAATAATCACATATATATTAAAATTTTTGTAGATAACCTTCCACCATAAGAATACTTCTTAAACAGAAATATTTCTAAAATAGGATCCAGTATGTATTTCTTTTATTAAAAGTTTCATTTTATTTTTTAATACATTTTATTTTTTATTGTTACGTGTTTGCAATGTGTAATGATTACATTCCTCATGGATAGTTGGGAACATGTACCAGTATAAAACATGTCTTAATTGTTTTCATCCATTTCTTTCCTTCCCCTCCTTCCTCCCTATTTCTGTCTCTTGATCCTCTCTCCTTTTGCAAAAGGCCTATCTCCCTAATTTATTTCATCTTTTATTTTGTCCTTCATTCATATTTTTTGTTTTCTCACATAAGAAAAACCAACCATACAATATTTAAGTTTGTGTATCTTATGTATGTCACTTAACATTTTGCTATAAGAGTGCAATTTTCCTATAAATGACAAAACTATTTTTCCTTATGGCAGGTTATTACTCCATTGTGTATAAATACCACATTTTCTTTATCCATTTATTTGTCAGTGGACATATAGGCTTCTCCCAAGAGTTAGCTAATACAAGTTGTTCTACTATAAATGGGTATGTATGCATGTATTCCTGTAATACGATGTCTTTAACTCTTTCAGGAACATATCTAAAAGAGAAATAGCTGGATCAAATGGAATTTCTATTTTTAGTTTTTTGAGGAATCTCCATACTGAATTCCATAATGGTTGAACTAGTTTGTATTCCCATGAACAACTTAGAAGAGATCCTTCTAACTAGCAGCATTGCCAGCATTTGTTATTTTTTTATTTCTTGATGTTAGCCACACTTTCTGGAGTAAGATGAAATCTCAGTGTTGTTTTAATTTGCTTTTCCCTAATGGCCAACATGTTGAACATTTTTTCATGTATTTTCATGTATTTATTTGAACTTCTTCTGAGAAAAGTTTCTTTCCATTGCCCATTTCTTAAGTGGGTCTTTTATTTGGGGAGTCTAATTTCTTTGAGTTCTTTATATATTCTAGATATTAGTCCTCTGTCTGAGGAATAGTTGGAAATCATTTCTCCATTCTGTAAATTGTCTCTTCTCTGTGTTATTGTTTCTTTTGCTGTTCAGAAACTCTTTAATTTAATACGATCCCATTTGTTGATTCTGGGTACTATTTCTTGTGCATTGGTATTCTATTCAAAAAGTCCTTGCTTGAGAGGGTGAAGGAAGGGCAGGGACAAGGGGGAAAAATGAGAACCAAGGCAAGTCATGTAAAGGTACAAGATCCCAATAATGAATTTAACTGTACTGTATACCTATAATGTACCAATAAACTCAATTTAAAAAAAAAGTCCTTGCTTACACTCCTGTCTTCAAGAGTATTACCTATTTTTCTTCCAACAGATTAGATATTTATGTTTTAACATTTAGACCTTTGATCCCTTTTTCATTTTCATTTCATACATAATGAAATATAAAGGACTTTATTCAATCTTCTGCATGTGGATAGCCAGCTTTATTTAAAAGGTTATCTTTCATCCAGAGTATGTTTTTGAAAGATCATATAGCTGAATGTAAATGAGTGTCTTAGTTACTTTCTCTTAGCTGGGACAAAATACCCCATATCCACAAATTAAGGGAGGAAAGGTTTATTTTAGCTCATAGTTTGTAGAGGTTTCAGTCAATAGTTGGCTGGCTCTGAGGCAGGGTGGTATGGCAGAGGAGAAATAGTCAGTGGCATGGCAGATGGGAAGCAGTATGTACTCAAGGCAAGGTTTTACATATTTTTTTCCCAGGCCATGCCCAAAGTGACCTGTCACCTCCGACCAGGCATCACCTCCAAGCATCACACCCAGCTATAAATCCTTCAGTGGAACGATCCATTACCACACACCCATAATCTAGTACAACACACCAAGCAACCTCCCCAAATCCCCATCTACGAGCACACGAGTCTTTGGGGGAATATCTAAATATAAGCCATAACACTGAGGTGTTTCTGCATCCTCTAGTCTGTTCCACTGATTCACATTTCTGCAAGAACCATGCTGTTTTTATCACTGCGGCATTGTAATTTAGCTTGAAGTCCAGGACTATGATATCTCCTGCTATGCTCTTTTTAATTCCGAGTCTCTTTTTGTTTCATATAAATTTTAGGATTATTTTCTCTAGTTATGTGAGGAATGCTATTGGTATTTTGATTGGGATTTCACTAAATCTGCACATCAATTTTGAAAGTATGGCCACTTTGACAATCTTGGTTCTGCCTGTACAGGAACAAGGGACATCTTTCCATTTTCTGATGTCCTCTTCATTTTCCTTTTTTCATAATTGTAATATACTTTTCACTATCAAGGTCTTTCACTTTCACTTCCTTGTTAGATTAATTCCCAAGTATTTACTTTTTCTAGATGCTATTATAAATGTTAGTGTTCTAATTTCTACCTTGGTAAGCCCATTATCAGTTTATAGAAACATGTGTGTTTATTTTGTATCCTGCTACACTACTGAATTTGGTTACTAATTCTGGGAGTCTTGGTGGAATTTTTTGGATCTTGTCAAATAATTTACAGAGGGTCATGTCAGTTGGAAATGAATATTTGACTTCTTCTGTTCTTGTAAATATTCTTTTTATTTATTTTTATTGCATAATTTCTCTGAGTAATATTTCAAGAATTGCATTGAACAGGAATGGGGATAGTAAACATCCTCGTCTTGTTCCTGATTTTAAAAGGAAATCTTGCAGCTTTTTCTCAATTAATATGATGTTGTGCATTGATTTATCATAAGTGGTTTTTATCAGATTGAGACAAGGTCCTTCTACACCTTTTTTCTGAAGGGTATTTTATCAGAAATGGGTGTCAGATTTTGTCAAAGGCTTTTTCTGCATCCATTGAGATGATATTGTGATTTTTGCCTCTGTTTCTGTTTGTGTGATGTTTTAATTTTATTGGTTGGTCTATATTGAACCAGCCCAGAATCCCCTATAATGAATCCTACTTAGTTTCCATGTATGATCTTTTTGATCATTTGCTGCATTCTGTTTGCCAGCATCTTTTTGAAGATTTTTGTATCTGTGTTCATTGAAGAGATTGGTCTGTTGTTCTCTTTTCTGTTTGGGTTCTTTTCTAGTTTTGTAATTGAGTAATACTGGCTTCCAGGAATAATTTTGGAAGTACTCCTCATTTGCAATTTCATTTTAAAAGTTTAAGGAGCATTGGCATTAAATCTTCCTTAAAGTTCTTGCATGGTTCTGCTATGAATCCATATGGACCAGGGCTTTTCTTAGTTTGTATTATTATTACTGCTTCAGTTTCATTGCCAGATATTCAATTAACCCAGGGTTTTTAATCTTCTCTGTTCAGTTTTGGTAATTCATGCATATCTAGGAATCTGTCCTTTCTGAATTCTCCACTTAATTAGAGTACAGGTTCTCAAAGTAGGTACTAATAATCTAGATTTCAGCAATGTCAGTTATACTTTCATGCATTTCATTTACATTGACTTGGCTCCTTTCTTTGTTCCTTTCTTTCTTTTTGTAAGATTGACTTCGTTTTTCTTTTTTCTTTTTCTTTTTCTTATTCTTTCAAAGAACCAGCTCTTCAATTCATTGATTCTCTGTATTGTTTCTTTTTTTGTCTCAATGTCATTAATTTGTGCTCTGAGCCTTATAATTTTCTTCCTTGTACTAGCATTAGATTGAAATTTGTTCTTGTTTTTCTAGGACCTTATGGCTCATCATTAGGTTATGTATTTGGACTCACCATGTTTCTGATTTGGGACTCATAGACATAAATTTGCCTCTTAGGACTGCTTTCATTTTGTCTCATAAATTCTAATATGTTGTACTGGCCTTATCATTTGATTCCAGGAACTAAGTATTTTCCTTGATTTCTTCTCTGACCTATTCATTATTCAAGAAGATATTTAATTTCCATGTGTTTGTATAAATTTTGTGGTTTCTTTTGCCATTGATTTCTAGTTTTATTATACTATGATACAACAATATTCACAGGATAATTTCAAGGGTTTTTTTTATTTACTTAAGTATGTGGTATATTTTAGAGAAAGTCTCATGTACTGCTGGGAAGAATGTGTTTTCTGCTGTTGAGTGGAAAATTCTGTAACTATCTATTAAGTACACTTATTCAAAGGTTTGGCTCAACTCACATTTTGTTGATTTTTTTGTCTAGTTGATCCATTTATGACAGTGGAGTACAATTATGCTGGTGTTTATCTCGTCTCTTTTATCCAGCAGTGTTTTATGAAGTTGGGCATATCATTGTGTGATGCGTATATATTTTATATATATTTATAATTGTTGTCTCTTCCTGTTGAATTGTTCGTTTAACTAATATGTGTGTAATAACATTCATCATCTCCTTGGGTCAATTTAAGAATCCACTTTGTCTGAAAATAGGATAGCTACATCTGCTTTTTTCTGGGTTCCCATTGCATAGAATATTTTCCCATCCTTTGATTTTTCATCTGTGAATTTCTTTCTGGGTTAAATGTGTTTTTTGTATACAGCCTATCACTGGGCTTTGTTTCTTGATCCATTCTGTCAATCTCTGTCTTTTGAGTGAGGATTTGAGATCATTTACATTTTAAGGTATTACTGAAAAGTATTAATTTATTCTTGTCATTGCATTTTCCTTTTGATTTACTTTTTGATTCCTTTGTGCTTAACTGCTCGCTCCACCTAGTTCATTCTCTTAGATGTTTTGGCATTGTTAGTTTCACTGCCTTTTTGTAAGATATCTTTTAAGATTTATTTTTTGACTGCTGGTTTGGTGATCATGAATTTCTTAAGGTGTTCTTTGTCACAGAAATACCCTGTTTAGCCACCATTTTTGAAATTTTGCAGGATATATAAGTCTGGGTTGGAAGTTGCTTTCTTTTCACTCCAAACTCTGGTAGGCTTTAGGGCTTGTGTTAAGACATGTGCTCTGATTCCAATGGGTTTACCTTTATAAATGATTTGATGCTTTTCTGTAACAGCTTTTAAGATTCTGTCACTGTGTTGGACTTTGGAATATTGACTATGATGTTTCTTGGAGGGGTTCTTTTCTGATGGTGGCTACTTGGGGTTCTCTATGGCTCAACTGTCTTTACACTTAATTCTTTGCTTATATTTGGAAATTTTTTTGCTTTTTTTTTTTTTGACAGGGTCTTCCTAGCTCAGGTTAGCCTTGAACTCATGGTGATCCTTCTGCCTCAGCCTCCTGAGTGCTGAAATTACAGGTATACATCACCACACCTGGCTTGTGTGCTATTGTTTCTGCAAACAGATTTTTATGCCATTTTTTGCTGTCTTCTGATTGTTCACTAATTCCATTCAACCTTAATCTTCTTTGTGCTATCTAGCAGCTGTTAGATCAATTTTTCATTGTTCTCTTATGGTCCAAATGATTGATCTCCAACAGCAGCCCTAGCTTCTAGTTCTGACACTCTACTCTCATATTGGTTGCTTCTGTTGCTCATATATTCAATTCATTTTTTTAATCTACTGGATTTCTGTTTAGAATCTTTTTATGAATGCTAATTCTTTGCTAACCTGATCATTCATGTTTGTATTATTTTGTTTAGTTCAGCTACCTTTTTATTAGTGTCTTCTGTAAACTCTTGGACCATTTTATTAGGTCCATTTTTTTGTTACATCTTCATAGAGCCCATCAAGCACCTTATTGATCTTTTTTTTAACCTCTTCTTTATCCTTTTCAATAGGCTGTGTGGGTGTTCAATGCCTCATAGATTTGCTTTAGGGATTTGAGAGAGGTTTTTGAAACATTTTGTTGCCTTGTCTTCTCATATTTCTGTTTTTTTACTGTTTTGGGGGGATCTTTTTAGTTAGTGTCTGCCTTTTGATGCTGCACTCTGGACATGGCTAATGTAGACCTTTGCCTCTGACCCAAGATCTGCACAGATCTTAATTAATTTAGAAAGGGAGGATACAGTACAATTGGTTCAGCACACAGTTCTCCAGGAATAGATCTCAGTATTGTTGATAGCACAAAGGTAATCCAGATATTGGCACACAAAAATAACCTATTAATAGCAATGACTATGCCACCCTGATAATAGCAAGAAAATCAGCAACAATAATGGTATCAAATACAAAGTAGATACTGACATACCATAAGAACTGATAATGTAGCATCTGTCATAACTATAGAAAAAGATCTATACTTGTAGTATAAACACTAAGCCAAAACAAATATTGACATATAGTAAATATTCACTAAATGTGACAATGATGCCTTTTCTAACAATAGAAAAACCAACAGCAATAACAGAGTTAACTGGCTACCTAAAGATTAATAAAGCTTAATGATTATACTAATGACTATTGATAGGGTGGGAAACATGAGAATGAAAGAAGAAAATTTTGAAAAACTAAGAAATAAAAGATGAGAAGGAGGAGAAAACAGTGAGATAAAGATCTTATTTAAGAGTAAAAAAATTAATAGAATTAGTGAAGCCAACAAAAGAACAAACAAGAAGAAAAAACAAAGAGGGGCAAAAGGAAAAAATAAGAATAGAAAATAAGTTAAAAGAAAAAAGAGACTAAAAATAAAATTCATCACACCCAAAAAAATCAATGAAAAAGAAAGAACAAGGGTGAAAAAATGAGTCCAAGAAAAAGAGAAAAATAAATTCTTCTGTGTTTCAGAATGATTGCTTTCTTTTCAGAAATTGAAGTTTTTGAATCCAGTAAATCATGGCATTTTTCTGCCTAGCTTATAGCCTATGGGTTTGTGAGGTCCCTTGTCCAGGTCCCATTAACTCCAGGCAGTAGCAACTGTCCAAGCTGAAATGTGTCCTTCCTCATGTTGGTAGATGGAGAAAGAAATCAGACTTCTGATCTGCGATGGATGTAGGAAGCAGGACAAAGGTTCAAGCCACCCACTGTTCTTATGCCACCACTTTCAGACCCAACTGCTTCTGAGAGACACACAATCCTCTTACCATGGAAAGTGGGGCCCTGTGTCCTTCCTATCCTGATTTTAAACTTCTCAAAGTATCTACACCTAGCCCATACCCTTTCCCTGACTTTTTCCCTTGGCTGTCTCTTACCCAGTCACTATGAGAAAGTTACACTGGAAACCCTGATGTGAAATTGTTCTTTAGTTGTTCTGAGTTTCTGTCTTAAATAATCAATCTCTTCCAAAATTGGCACCTGATTAAAAACTCTCTGGTAATATGACTGTTGCAGAAGGAATTTGTAAGTGACATGCACAGAGAAGTGAAGAATGGAAGTAAAATAATAAAAGTTTATTTTGCCGGGCAAAAGTCAATCTCACTCAGATAGGCAGTGCTGGTGATCAACCTATTGGGTTACAGCTTCTTCTTTTATAGGTTTTTACAGCCTTGATCTCATTCAGGTGGTTACATCACATTTCCTCAGTTCACATTATTCATGTACAAATTATAGTAACGAGACAGTTCACTTTAACCAGACATAACAATTCCTTGTAGTCAGGGAGTTTACCTCAGGATTCGTCTTGCTATCTGTTCTAGTGCACAGAAAGTGGTTGTTCAAGGTTAGGGATGAGGCGAGATGTCCCACTTCATGGTCAATGCCTCTGGTGTCTGTTAATTTTGAACTAAACAAAGCAGTTTGCTATTAGAGAGAGAGAAAGTCATTTTACATTTTCCTAACATTTTGTGGGTTTTTAGATTATTTACAAAAGTTCTCTGTTTCATGAGAAGTGCTATACTGAACTCCTTCTCCAGCTGCTGCCTGCAATGTGGAAAGAGTCACTTTGGAATAAAACCTCATTCTGTTTTTGCAGTTTATATAATGGCCATGGGCTTTTTTGTTTTTAGGTTACCCCTGCTGGCCTGGTCTGTTGTTTCACCCTGGAGCTGCAGACCCTGAGGGCTTACCCTGTATTTGTGGAGACAGTTTCCCCTCCTTGATAACTGGGGTAAGCTTCCAGATGGCTGCTTCTTTTCTCTGTGTTGTGGCCCATTTCTCCAACTCCTGTGTAGTTTCGAATTTTCTTGCCAGTGCCTTCTTGATTCCCAGAGAGCTATTACTTTATTTCTTCTTGCCAGGTTGTTATTTCCATGGTGTCTGGATCCTGGGTTTGAAGAGGCTGAATTTTGCTGGTGATTGCTACTCTGCCATTTTAGGTTCACTAAAAGTTTAATGTTAACTTGAAAGGATAAATTATTTAAATTTCCTACAAATTAAAGATTAAAGATAGGGCCGGAGATTTAGCTCAGTGGTTCAGTGGCCTGCCTTGCAAGCGCAAGGACCTGAGTTCAATCCCCGATACCAAAAAAAACAAAAACAAAAACAAAAACAAAAACAAAAAAACAAACAAAAAAGATTAAAGGTGACTTGGAAATCCTGTATTACTTGCTTTATTTTGGTAAAAGTTTTAAAATGAGCAACTTAAGTTTGCTAAGTATTTTAAAATGTGTTCTCCCATTCGTGCTGAGATATCTGTATGAGACTGCATTCTCCACTGTTAATATTATTGAATAAAACATAAAACAATTTCCCTATTAATAGTATCAATGTCAGTCTAATTATACTATATTAGTTAACAAAGAGCAAACATGCTTATGGTTTCAATTAGACTGTTAAATATTTATGTATAGAGCTCATCAAATATGTGCACATAGGTACTTAACATAGGAAACTGTTCACTCAGAACTTCATTATTGCTATGAGTACAGCATTATCATAGAAGCTTAAATCCATACATTAAATAATATAGGTTTACAAGTATTTTCTCTTATTCTGTGTTTATTCTGGTCATGTATACTAAATGTTATGTCTGTAGAATCAGATAATAAAATGTGGCTTTATATTTTGTATGACTTATTCCTCTGATTTTTGTAAGCATATATATATATAATATACAATATACACACAATATATAATATATATTGTATTACATATAATATATATTGTATTACATATAATATATAACAATACTTAAACAATATCTAATATATAGTATACAAAGATACATATATATATATACATATATGTATAGTATTTTACAAACTACAGGTCTGCAGTGGCTTGGACTGGAAAGGATGGTCAGAGAAGCGCTCCAGAAGTATTTTGCTGCCTCCAGTTCAGACCATTTCTAAGATATTCCACAGTCAGCATTCTACTTTACTTAAAGCACTGGTATCTAACCCGCCTTGAGCTCTTCCCATAGACATACCACCTATGAAAGCAAACTGAAGTAAATACAGGCTGCATTTGTGGCTCATCAAGTGATTTCATTTGCAACCAGCAGTGTAAATGAGTGCTGAAAGCTAGAAAGGACGGGGACAAAGGAAAAGCGGGCAACTAACTGCCCCTCAGTTTCAACCAATGTTTCCAAGCAGGAGCATGACCCAGGGTTACTAGATCCTTACCTTGCTTCAAGAGAAGCCAGAAATCCAAATATTTATATGGAAATACACTCCTTTAAAAATGTGAAAAAGTCATTAGATTTTTACAAACCACATGACCAGTAAAAGCACATGTAACTGTGGTCCACATTTGGTCTTTGGCCACCAGTTGAGATCTACTGGGGATCCAGATTTTCCTGATAGTCAGAATAAAGCCAGGTCCCACTGTAGGTGTTTTTCAGCTGTTTCCTACCAGCGTTTTTCCATAGGTAAGAAACAGCTGCTGGTGTGACCCGAGTCTATAGGAGCACTCTGCCTGCATCCATCTAGCTTCAGGCACACAACAGGCCTCAGATACCAATCTGAGCATAAGATACCCTCCATATGTAGAATCCACACTGGAAATGTTAAACAGGCGGTCCTGTGACTTTTGGGCGAATGGCCTGAAAAAATATACTAGGTGTGATCAAACAATACAGTGAAAGTTTAAGTTTAAAAAAAAATAATTATTGTAGAATGAGATGCAGTGCTATTAATCCCCCTCAAAATGCTACCTCTCACTTCAAACATGCCTGTCTCATTGTTCATGCCCTTTCTGAAGCAGTGAAAGTCATCTTTCATGAGTGTCTATTTGCACTATTATGGCTGCTGCAGTGTCCTAAACCCATTCAAAATATTTCCCTTTCATGGTCATTTCAATTTTGGGGAAGAGTCAGAAGTCACATGGTGCCAGAGCCAATGAATAAGGTGGGTGAGGACACACCCTAATGTTTTCATTTAACAGAAACTGCCATAAACTGTTGATCAACACACAGTGATAATAAAATATGGTTAATGTTTAAATACTAAAATTCATTACAATAAAAGACACATTTCTATTAACTCCTCTCAAAATATTTAAAATACCACTCACTTTGAACATACTCATCTCACTGTTTTTTGGCAGGGTGTCTTTTACTATAATAAAGTTTTTTAATTTAATTTTTTTTAATGTAAACACACAGTATCTTTCAAAAGCTCACTGTAAACAATGGGTCACAGATAAGGGAGGACCTGAGGGAGACCTTTTTTGAGGGGCACTGGGCGTGAGACTCCCAACTTCGCCAGCAGGGAGGGAAAGGAGGTGCAGCCTTTTCCCACAGTCCTAGCTGGGAAATTGGATTTTCAAGGTCTAACTCAGAGAATTCATATTCGTTCCTGACACCGAGATGAGGAAGGGTCAGTGCTTGATTCCTACAAGAAACAGCTAAGCCACGCTGGGCAGCTGGGCAGGCCCAGGGATGCTCCTTTGCCCGCTGTCACTCTCAGAAACAGGGGAGACCAATGTGTGTTTGCTCTCCAGGGATGTCACCTGACATCCCCACCTGACCTTGATAGAAAGAGTTGAATAAGTACTGAAGGGCATTTGTTCTTCCACCCGGCTTTTATGAATAAGATGAAAGATAGGGTTTCTCTCCCTGGTTTCTGGGCCTTTTCCCAGCCCATTCTCCTTTTGTGTGGTCCATCTATGAACTGTAAGGTATCTGCCCTGAGATCCTGAGATGGCCTTTCCCATTGAGCCCCATTCTACTTATCTTCTATTGAAGAGAACTCACCTTGGACCTGAATATCCACAAGCGGTGGGGATGTCCAGCCAAATCCAGCCCAGGGTAGCCCTACCCTCACTATCTACGGCTTCATTTTAAAACTGCTTTTATTCACTGGAGGGAACAGTAGACCTGGAATGAGGGTGGGGGTTAGGATTTGCAACCATTCTGGAGCTTTTACTACCTGAAACAATGAATTGAGCTTCTGTGCTGGACTCTGCCTTTCCTCTTCCCACCCAGTAATCCCAAGTCTGAATCCACAAAATCTCCAGTACCCAATGCAAGGTGAACAATAAAGCCTCCAACCTAGAAAATGGAACTCTGGTGTCAGGGAGCTAAGCCAACATCCAAACCCTCCCCGGCTTTTCATAGCACTCACTGCTTCTGTCATAGGTTTCGCACTTGATTATATTCAATTTTTTTCTTTTTATTGAGTTTATTGGTACAACCTAGGTATACAATACAGTTACGTTCATTATTGGGATCCTGTACCTTTACATAATGGGTCTTGATTCTCATTTTTCCCCCTTGTCCCTGCTCTACCTTCACTCCCTCCTCCCCTCCCCCTCTTTGTGTTTTTCTTGTATTGCTTGTAAGAGATTTGGGTTTTTTAAAACAAAAATTTTTTTTTTGTACCAGAGATTGAACTCGGGTGCTTGTGCTTGCAAGGCAGGCCACCAAACCACTGAGCTAATCCCCGGCCTCTAAAACAAAATTTTTGATCCCAATAATATTGTAAGTTCCTAGATACCTGAGACCACTTTTCACCTTTCACTAGAGATCCACATACTTAGCACAGTGGTAGGTTCAGTGCAGATATGCAATAAATAGCACTGAGCCCAACAAAGAGGAACTCAATACAAGATTCACCTGCCAATCAGCCATGTGATTGAGGGGAAGAAAAGGCAAAACCAACTGAGCTTCCAGCTTGCCCTGTCTCTTTCCCAGCTGGAAAGTCATAAATGTCTCCTTCAGAAGCGCAAGCTATTCCTGAGGCTTTGGTTTTGGGATGTCCTAGGAAAACACCTTCTAATAGAAGCCAGGGTCTGGGTGGGTAATGACCATGACTCATTGTCATAGTCATACATGCGGGAGTCTCAGTAGCTATACTCTCACATGAAAATTAGTTCTGTCCCTTCCCATACATCCCAACCCAACACTGTTGCTGGTTGCATCTGAACTGAGCCCAGACTCTCACTACTAAGTTTTGTCCTTGGACCAACAGCATCACCAGAGGGTCTATTAAGAGAGCAGAACCTCAGCCTTGACGGGTTAGGACCATATAAACAAGATCCCAGGTGAATCACATATACATTAGTTTGAGGACCTTGTCGGGGATTCACTTAATAAGGAGACAGTCTGGTTCTCTAAACTAGAGCTGCGGAATGGGCCAGAGCAACCTGAGAGTTGCTCTGAGCTCTGTCCAAATGATATTTTCTTCTTCTTCAGGAGAAAGAGAAGCTTCATGAAGCAGCAAGAGCCTGTTATCCAGCCCCCAGATAGGCATCGAGTTCAAGACAAATTAAGCAAGGCCAAATGACAAGCAGAACTTTGTTAGCAGATGCTGTGATAAACCAAAGCAACTGTGCCCTTCCATAACATTCTGTATGTGTCCATGTAGCTCCACAGTGTCTTCCTCTCAGTGCAGTGCTGGTCTGACATGCTGGAACAGCCCACAGCAGGTCCAAGGATATATTCTAGTGAAAGCCCAAAACTCCCAGTTCTCAGAGCACAGTGGCCAACTGCTGAACATAGTGCCAAAGTCACTACAACAGTTCCAATTTCCTGCTCTAAACTTCAGGTTCAGGCCAAACTATTGCAATCTGCATGCTCTTCCTTCTACTCCATCCAGGCAAATTCTATACAAGTCAGGGCCACTCAAATCCAGCTCTCCCCACAACACCTCCCTGATCACTGTCAACTACACTGGGAACAACCTCTACTACACAGGTGTTTAACAATTTCAGAGACCCTTTTCCTCCAAGGCTGTAAATTCCTGGAGAGACTTGTATCTTATGTTATGTCTTTCACCTAGTTCCCTCCCCTGAATATTCCAGAGACTTACATCCAGTCAGTATATAACAGTCTTCAAACAGTGTGAAATGCCTGACTGTCCACGAAACCCGCTTTCACAAAGACCACAGAGAAGCCAATGTGCCTGGGAGTTCTTCTAAAAGCCCAGCACCCTCCACACCTAATTATCCCAGCTGAGCTGTGGCCTGATGTTCTATCACCCCACCAGAGGCACCTGTGGGTGAGTCTGAGAAACATCCACATTTGAGAACTATGTGGAGAGTGCAAGTAGACTAAGAGAGTGGGCCGTGGATGCAACAAAGGCAGGACATGTTTGTCCCATGGGACCAGGCCACGTAATTCCAACCACTTTGCTCTGATTCATGGGGGAACCCTGAGCTGTGTTATTCACAAGGAGAACAACAGAAATAACTAAGCCAAAATGATATGAAAAATAATAATCACGAGCTGAGCTTATTCTGTAAAGCAAACCATACCGCCAACCTTTAGGGGGAACACAACTTGTGCTCACCTCAGCAGCACATATACTAAAAATGGGAGCGTAACTATACTATAGCCATCCTGCTATGGCCTGTAACTGAGAGAGAGTGATCTGAGCACTGAGTGAAGCTTCTCCCAGGATGTTATTGTGGAGCAAAGAAATGATGCATACATTATCAGAGCATGTTTTTCACAAATCAGTGGATGATCTTCCTACACCTACGCTACCTCCACTAGAGTAAGCGAACAAGCAACGTGTAAGGCAGATTTAAAAATAACACCACTGGATAGCATAGTCCACTGAAGGCAGCAAGCAGGAATGGACAACGCCAATGCAATTCTCTTCTGCTATGATTGGCAGTGGCAAAGGTCCAGTCTGTTTCAAGATTACTGAAGTTCACAGTTCCAGGGAAATACATACATTTTCATCCCATCAGTGACGCTCTGTGGCACACAGTGCACAACCTACCTGTGTGTGCAGCTGCCTTCAACATTTGCTTCAAATTCTCACTCATTTGTTTCAATGAGCACAAAAATAAATAACTGATAAGCTGGTGCACTCTGATGAATTCTGGAGTAGGTATTGAGTCTTAAAGTAAGCAAAGTTAAACGTTTCTTATAGATAAGTCTAAATATGATATCTTCCACAACAGTGACTTGATAGGGACTCTATAAAGTTATTAAATTCTTGAAGAATATGATTTACCATATTCTGAAATTAATGTGAATCTTTTACTTAAAAAATTAACCCATAACAACCCCCTCACTGAAAAAAGTCTAAAACAGAATTGTTAAAATTCCACAGAATTACACATTCTTGCCCCTTATCTCTCTCAAGCCAGAAAATGCTTCCCTCTTGCTGACTTAAAACAGTGTTGAACACAGAGGGAGCTTGAGCAGGCACAATGCTCCTGGATCTTCACAGACATTCAAGGCTCTCGTTGTTCCTTATAGCAGCCTTATAGGCATCAGATTTTTCTCACTCTTCCACTCATTTCTCACAAAAAGGAGAAAACTCAAAAATTGATTTTTGCAAGTTTGGGATTCAACAGACTTTGTTCAGAGCAAATACTTGCTGACAAAGTGTCACCCATTTCCTATGCTTGGCCTGAAGGAAGCTGAGCCTGTCTTTGAGGTTAGAGAAATGTGTGTCCCAAGGAGCTGGAAGTCAGGCAAACATGTCAGCTCACTAAAGCAGCAGTTATCTGCAGCAGTTAGAGAAATCAGTCCCAGGAACAAAGTGTTACCAAAAAGGTAGTGAAAGACTTGCCACTTCCCTTTTCCCTTTCAAGAGAAATCAACAGCCATTCATTGTTTAAATGAGTACAAAGACTCCAGAAGATAAAGGTGAAGATAAATATTTGTAGTAATGTGTCATTGCGTTTTACATAATGGCCTGCAGTCTTTGAAATCTGGCAAATTTAATGTCTATGGTTGGTTTGCTTTTTTTCTTATTTGCTCTCATGAGGTACGACTCTCTTAGGGCTATCGGGCACCAACACAGCTAACAGATCCAAGGGCCCCACAGGCATTCTGCCAACATGACCTCAGAAGTATTTACATATCAGAAACCATAATATCATTCTGTTTTTGTACTGCTACAGTTTCTGCCAATTAATGACCTAGTGTATTCCTCAGGGCCGTGGTAAGTGTTGACTTAAGATAAAGAAGCAAAGACAAATATTAGTGCGCTGCACAAAGGTCTTACTTTCCATGAGGGCATTGTTCCTCAGCAATGACTACCTGGATCTCATCGCAAGAGATTTTGATTTCCCTGGTCTGGGGCACAACCTGAGCAGGATTTTCAAAGCAGCTGTGATTAAGAGGCACTGCACTAGAGAACTACCAAACAGGGCATGCAGAGAAATTGGGTGTAGAGAAAGACAGTCAAAGGAGGAGTAGAAATGCCAGTGCACTCCAAGCTGAAACTTGGTGAAGGAGACAAAAGGCATACGAGTAGGGAGATGAAAGGCAAACTGTAAAGAAAGCAACACTGTAAGTTTCCCCAGATGGAGTTAGGAGAACATATGGAAGCAGCACTTATCTGCAATTCCAGCTACTCCGCTACGTGGAAGGAACGTCCCAGCTCCAGCCTTTGGCCTAAGGCATCTGGATCTACTTACGCAGCACAGAGCTGTAGGCTCATAATGCATAGCAAGAGATTAGGGACTTCTATTTTATGTACATTTCCATTGCTTTGTGCATTCTTTGCTGTGTCTCTATCAGTTACAGGGCTCTTTTCCTTCTCAACGTATAACCATCCCATTTCCAGCCTTCTCAGAATACTGATTTAGAGATTTATGTGAGTCTAGATCTCCCAAATAGCAACTGTTAAGGCCTCAAATCAAGTCCTTTCACAGTTTAATGAGTTTGAACTCACAGACAAGAATAACAATCACTAAAGATGAAGTTCAATTAGTAGAATTCTTGAAGCCCAGAAAAAAAAATGTTATAAAGCAAACCTTTTAGATCATCTGCTGTTACAAAAAGCCCGCTGTGGCACTCATGCCATAGGATCACCGCCACTGTTACAGGAGATGAGGGACAAAACGAGTATGACAGTTCTGTTCAAACCAGTCAGGTTTCTACACAACTCTATCTCTGCTCTTCCACACACCTGAGGTGACTGTTGGGAGTGGCTGGCACTCCTACTCCACTCCATGGCCCACGGATACTGTGCCTGACTTCTGCCAGGCTTTCCCTCTGCTGTGGGGATTTCCATGTTGGCCTGGAGGTGACCTTGCCAGAGTAGACAAAGGTGTGCAGGGAGAGAGGTAAGACGGTGAGAGAGGTTGGAGGAAACACCTGAAACACACCCACAGCTTCCTGATGCTCAAGAGCATCCCTTCCCCTTTCCATCATTGCAAATCCAGGGCCTTCAGCATCCCACAAACTCCTCTCTTCACACAGATTCAGCAGGCTGTGTTCCAGCTCTGAAGCAAGAGTTGGAAAGTGATCACCCTGTGTGTTCACTGTGTCTCCTCGCTTCTTCTTGAAAGAAAGGGCTTTGCTTCCAATTAATGGAATTTGAAGCTCTGGTGAAGGGTTTACATACTTTGAGCACAAGTAGAAGGGATAACTTCTCTCTGTCCTTATCATCATATAGAAACAAGTGTCTGAGGTCCAGGGCGCCTACTGACTCATTACAATGTATAGAGTAGGATAACATCAATTATCATTAAGTGATGTATCAAAAAATCAATATTGACAGACTTGTAGGATCTATAATTAATATCATGGTAAGATAATGATTTTCTTGGCTACATAATGTATCATTACATATTTTGTTGTGAATAATTATGTCACACTTGTGAATTTTTTTACCTTTATCATTTATTTACTGTGACATAATCATTACAGAATTTATTAAATACGTTTCAACTTTGAATCATTTAAAAACAATTCTATAGAGGAGCACTTACTTGAACCACCAGGCTGGTAGTTCTGTTACAGGTTTATAATCAGAAGGAATACTGTTCCCAGTAACTTCCTCAGGCTATGGCCACTGGTTTTTTCTGCCTTTCCTGTGCATTGACAAAATATGTCTCTCAAGCCAAGATTTCTGACTACAGTAAAATAGTAAATCTCTTCAAAAAACAATTACAACATTAGATAAAATTGTCAAAAATAACCAATCCAGGGCTTTGGAAACTAAAGAAAGACCAAAAATAGTTGAGAAGTACTACTGTACTTGCCCATAAACAACTGATAAACATATACTTTCATCTGGGACTGTACCCATCATCCCTCTAGCTGAGACATGAGTGGTAGTTTTTCCAGAGCAGAATAGGCATGAAGACCAGAAACTTCACTGCTAGAGGGACTTATTGTGTCCAGAGAGACTATCAATGAAAGTATCAGGACTGGTAGGAAAAGACAGGGAGCACCACATGTCTCGTAGCCTTCAGATGCAGGTGAGGTGAGCCTCAACCAAGCAGACTGGCCAGACACTTGACAGAGAAAGTGTAGAAGAGGAAGCACTATTGACTGGCATTCTGCACACATGGCCAGTGGGGAATACACGAGGGTCCAGGATGGACTTAAAAACTGCCTGAACTTTGAACTTGCTCCAGATGCACATTCAGATCCAACAGCAGGCAAAGGCAAAGTGCAGCTACTGGAGGGGAGTGATGCCACTTGTCATCAGTTGCTAACTGACCACAACACTTACTGACACAGGGCAGCACAGGAGGGATAAGAGGGAAATAAAAATAAATGAAAACAGAAATTTCTGACATCCCAGGGAGAAAGTTCTGCAGAATAAGTTCAGGCAATAAGATAACAGTAGCAGTGACATGTCTTCAGTCATACATAGAATCAAAAAATTATTTTTAATTTAATAAAGGGAGATGGGGAGAGAGAGAAAGAAGAAGAAAAATTACAAGGTGACTATTAAGAGTGCAGAAAGGAACCATGAGGGAGGGGGTAAAGGAGGGCAAAGGGAGTGACCAAGGGTGAAAATGGCCCAAGTATTCTGTATGCACACATGAATCTCCCAAAATGAAGCTAATCAATCTGTATAACTAATATGTACTAATAAGAAAAATTATTACAAAAACAAATATAGCACAGCAACAACAACCAAATTACAATCTTTGGGAAAAGAAAATCAGAATCCAGAGTTATTGCTGTATTTTCTAAAATAATTGGTTTTTGCAAAATATAGTGGAACAAGCAAAGAGATAAAATGATGTTGAGACAGGAGATTAGGGCATGGCAGGCTGGCTGGAAAGCAGGATGGAACCCGAGCCAGAATGAATGTGATCTGTCAACCATGGCCAGGATGCGCTGCACAGTGCAGCTTCAAAAAGGTGCATCTGGAAGGGTATAAAAGATGATGGCGTTGACTTTGCCACTGTTGTGATCCTATTGTTCCGCTGTCCTCTGGTTTCCACAGAGGTCTGCCCTATTTGTGGGATGTACCTCTTCCAGCTCTTTTCCTCACCCTTCCTTTTTCTGCCCACTTTAATGAAAGGTTGCATTTACTTGTTTATAAGATGTCTCAGACAATTCTTTGGGTGAGACAAAAATAGCCTAGAATCACTGGATACTGTGCTGTTTGGCAACAGCATGATTTATATTCAGGACTAGTATAGGTCTATAGAAACTTTCTCTGAGTAGATCCTAATTTGGATTTAGCATATAAAGAATGATTTGAATGAGACAAATGGTAAAAATAACTAATGAAAACATAGCAAGAAAGAAGGGACAAGAAAAAAAAACAGAAAGAAAAAATAGAAGCAAAGCTTTTGTACATAAGGAAAGGTGTATAGGAAAAAAATGGAGAAGCAAGGTATATCATGAACAGGTACAAATTCCCTATGATGAGTGTTATCATTATGTATAT
Source organism: Fukomys damarensis (assembly GCF_012274545.1). Taxonomy (NCBI): domain Eukaryota; kingdom Metazoa; phylum Chordata; class Mammalia; order Rodentia; family Bathyergidae; genus Fukomys; species Fukomys damarensis. Next base: position 36,884,548 of record NW_022900929.1, on the reverse strand, counting down.
GGTAAAATGGTATGTTGGTAAAATGTACCAATAAATGTTTTCCTTAAAAAATAAAAAATGGAACAGAGCACGAGAGACCAAAGTGGATATACCACATTGTCACTCTGAGTGTCTTCAGCGCCTCAGAAGGACAGAAATGGGACAGGAAAAAATGATTGGAGGAGTAAGGGCCCAATATTATATATAATGGCAAATTCTTAATGACAAAAAGAATATACAAAAAACAGATGTGATATATAGAGGTATATCAATTAAAACAATGGCTGACTTTTCAGAGAAAACATGGAATTCTGCTTAAATAAACATGAAAAGATCACATAACCTATCATTGTGTGTGTATATTATATATATATATCCAGCAAAATTCTACCTACCCAGCAATGATATTTGTCAGAACAAAGATGAAATAAAGACATTTTTATAAAAACTAAAGCTGAGTCTATTACTAGCAGACCAAGTTTTGCACACTAGTAAAATGATTCCAATCTGAAAGTTGAAAACTTGAATAACAAAAAGGTATAAAAAATGCCTGAAATAGCAAGTGAATGGGTAAATATATAATGCTATGTTTTCCTAACTTATTTGAAAGGTATATGTTTAAAGTAAAATTAAGAGCCTGTGTTTGGGTTTGCAACCTGTGTAGGCCCAAATTGTGAACGCAGTGGGTATAAGGACAAGGAAGGTAAGTAGAATTGTACTTTTATGAGCCTCTCATTTACACAGAGAGTAGTTGATGCTACTTGAAGATGTACTATAGTGAAATCAATCTACTATCTATCTGTCGTCCATCATCTACCTACATGGTTGTCTCAAAACTACTACTAAAAAATAAAGTGAAAGAGTAAACATGAAAGACTAAGAGAGGCTATAAAATAAAATAACAAAAGTGCATGTATTTGTCAAAGGATATGTGAATTGCTCTAAATATGGAAGTTCTACAATTAAACAGGTTCGGAGGGTTTCTATAGCCATTGTTGTTTAAAATTTTATTCTTAGTATTTGCCTGACTTGATCTTTGACTGTTATTCAGTGCATACATGAATTAAACCACCACTTTTGTCTCATAAACATGTACAATTATTATATGTCAACCAAAAATTATTTTAAATGCAATTAATTTCTTCTTAAAAAGACAACCCAACAAAATGGGCAAACAACTGGACAAACATTTTACAAAAGATGTAAAGACACTCAGCACCACCAATTTCATGCAAATTGAAACCACAAAGAGACACCACTAGAATGGTTAAAGTTTCCTGCAAATGTCAAACATTACTTATGATCTTGCGATTGTCCTCCTCAATGTTCACTCAAAAGAAATTAAAACACATGCCTACTGAGTAACTTGTGTAAGAGGGCTCAGTCCAGCTTGCTTCCTAATAGCCAAAGACCAAAAGCAGCAGATATACATTAACAGACAAATGGATAAACAGAGTGAGGTGTATTTATGCAATGGAATATGACTCAGCAAAAAAGTGGAGATGAGATACTGACACGTGAGAACACATTCGGATCTCAAAGGCGTGTGTTACAGGCAGCAGGAAGGCAAGTCACAGACGAGTCTGGGTGACTCTGTTTACTGCATGTGATATTCAGTAACAGGCAGACAGGCAAAGCTAATTTGTGGAAATAAAACAAGAACAGAGGTCGACTTTCTACATAAAGGAGTCTGCTAGGGTGATATAAATGTTCTATATTTTCAGATGTATACATTCATCCAAATTTAAGATTTGTATATTTTATTGTAATGTCATTTAGGTAATGTAATTTCCTAATTCCTCAATAAAAATGCCAATGCCTGCACATTATTCCTTTTTTTTTACTATCTTATTCATTGTGACTTCCCTTCAAAGCAACCAAAGAAGGGAAGGTAGAGATCGGATATCACAATTTCTCAGCTCCCACTCCCTGAACACACCTTTCAGTTCTAGATTGTGATCTTTCCCTGAGATAAGATTATTTCCCAAGCAGAAAAGAATGGCAGGATTTGTGGATTTGTGATCAATCTACCATTAGCTAACATGTTGGCAAGGGTCTGCCTGAACTTTAGGGGAAA
>NW_022900929.1:36730985-36882437 GCF_012274545.1 Fukomys damarensis | reverse complement strand
TAAATAGATAGATAGATAGATAGATAGATAGATAGATAGATAGATAGATAATCTCCTTGCCTACTGGATATGATGCATGTGAAACTCCCAAATTGCAAATCAGTACACTAACTTCTTGTCTGAGAAAAAAGAATCATATTTATGAATAGCACCCATCGAACTTAGAAGAGAAAGTTCTGCTCACCAATACCCTCTTTGACTCTTCTTAAAAAGCAAAACAAAACAAAACAGAAAATAGACTCCTTGGTGATAGGAAAAGGGATAAAAGGGAGGAGGAAGGAAAAGTAAAGAGTGGTGAAGGGATTTCAAATGATGAAGATAAATCATATGCATGTTCCAGTTTCCCAAAACTAATATTACTGTCCTGTATTACAAGCATGCACTCAAAAAAACAAGCTCTTAAACTTATTATCTCCAGGCAGCTGTGGAATATAGGACCACAGTGGCTGAGAAGAATTTTAAAACTACAAATACTATAATAACTAAGACATTTACTCACCACCCAAAACTTGAATCATTTTGAGGGAATTGAACCAATTTTTGGTTGCTGATAGGCTAAGGACTCAAGGACTAGAACAGAAAGTACAAGAATATGCTAATTTTATGGTGAAATCGCTGAAATTTATGCAGTTTTCAGAGCAAATTCAAACCTCTGGGTAAGATACTGATAAAAATAAGTTCAGGGCATCTGAGAAAGTGAGGACAACATCTGCTTACCTCTTTCTAGTCTTTCTCAGCAATAGCTTTTAAAATACAATATTAAATTTTTTCCCACATTGTAGGTTGTCTCTTAGCTCTGTTGGTGGTTTCTTTTTATATAGAATATATAAAGAACTCAAAAAAATCAGGCCCCCAAATATAAAGAACCGATTCAAAAATGGGCATCTGAAATGCACAGATGTTTCTCAGACAACCAAGTAAAAGCAGGAAATAAATACATGAAAAAATGGTCCACATCACTGGTCGTTCAAGAGTTGCAGATGAAAACAATGCTGAGATTCCACCTCATCCCAGAAAGAGTGGCTGCTATCAAGAAATCAACCAAAAACAAATGTTTGCATGGATGTGGGGAGAAAGGAACCCTTCTCCATTGTTGATGGGAGTGCAGACTGGTGCAACCACTGTGGAAACCAATATGGAGACACCTCAAAGAGCTAGGACTAGAGGTTGCATTTGATCCAGCCATCCCTTGGCTGGGTATCTTTCCAAAGGAATTAAAAAATCATACCACAGTGATATATGCTCACCCATGTTTATAGTGGCACAGTTTATAGTAGCTAAAATTTGGAAACAGCCCAATTGCCCATCAGTTGAAGACTGGATAAAGAAGATGTGGTTTTTCTATAAAATGGAATACTACTCAGCCATAAAGAATGAGAAATTAGAGTCATTAATAGGAAAATGGATGCCTATTGAGGTCATACTCTTAAGTAAAATAAATGTCACAAGTGTAAATACCAATTAGTTTCTCTGGTGTGAAAAACTTAAAGTGCAAATAAGATCCATATGGTATAACTGACAATATGAAATAGGAAGAAAAGGGCTAAAGGTATAGAGGAAGTAGGAAGGGTAGGGGAAAGGAAATGAGAAAAGAAAAAATGTGAGAAAACAAAAAAATGGAAAAAAGTTTTTGTAAATAGGGAAGGGAGGAGAGGGTGAATGGAGGGCAGGGGTATGGGGAAAAAATGAGAACCAAGACCTGTCATGTAAAGGTACAAGATCCCAATGATGAACGTAACGGCACTGCATACCCAAAAAGTACCAATAAACTCAATGAGAAAAAAAATACAATGATAAAGAATTTTGGCATAGACAAAAACATTTCACCTTTGAAACAAAAGAATTGCAAATGATTGGAGTATGGGAAAGGAAATAAAGTAGGTAAGAACATGGCCTAAAAGTCTAATATACCTCGGTTGAAATTCCAGCCCAGTCCTAGGGCTATGTGAACTTTCGCAAATCACTGAGCTTCTCTGTGTGTTGGTTCCCAGGCTTATAAAACAGGAGCAGTAACAACACTTTCCCATGAATGCGGTCAAACATTAAAATGAGTGATACACATAAAGTACTTAGCACAACTATGGATGTATAATAATTTTTCAGTAAATGATAGCTCTCATGATCTCCTGCTCAAATTCTCAGAAACAAATAGGTAAGAACTTAGGGACACAGTTTTACCAATGTGCTGTTTCTATCTCCGAGAATTTTCTGAAATGACTATCACATGCATAGAGTGGCCATGTGTTTAGATCAGAGAATCACTCTTCATGTTTATCTTGTATCATTGCTCTTCTGGAGATACTAATGAAGGGGCATTCTCTGACTCTCTGAAAAGCTTGGTCACAAAGTTCCCTATTTAAAGGAACTGGGATGACAAAAGGAGAAAGACTTGCTCACATTGCTGGTGAACCCTGTGGGGCTTCTCGCCTCTGGGAATTGAGCTTTTGTCCTATCCAGGGAGTTCTAAGGATTCTTAATGACACTGTTTCCATTTTCTGGAGAGTTGCTGTGGCAGATGTCCAGCTCTTTTCACTCCAGCGAGTCCTGATGAATCTGCGGTAAATCAGGCTCCCCAAGAAACAAACTTTGAGACAGAGTTGCTGTGGGAGTTCCTGGGAAGTTGCTTTGTGACGTGGGCTGAAGGGGACATGTCTGTGACACATGGGCTACAGAGACCCCAGTGACCTCCCTGGAAGTTCTGTCACTGGATAGCCTTCCAAAGCAGGCCTGCCTCACAGCATACCAATGAGCCTTGAATCTGGGTCACCTCCGGGGAAGGGAATGACCTTGGCCAAGGGCATTTCCTGGAGGAGAATCAACTGAGAGCATTCAGCTGCCTCCCTTCCAGCAGCTGCAGGAATGAATGCTTCCATCTTGCAGTGCGAACTGGTGGGTTACCATCACGAGCACTCCGCAGTCTCAGAGTCCCTGAACCTCTCCTGAGATCACCAATCTCTACCTTCCATAGCTGTCAATTTATTTAAATACCAAATTTAACCTAATGTATCTTTTGTTTCTGTCTTTAGCTTTGTTGTTGTCACTGTCGTTAGCTTTTGGTGATCTCTGGAAGACTTGAACTTCTTCTCCCCACACTATGTCTATCTTTTTTCCATGGATTGTTGGTGCTGTTTAGAATGGACTGGATAGGAAATCCCACATCTGAGGAGAATGCATTCCCATAGCCTGGCAGAATCCCCACCTCACTCCTTCTGGACTGATACAGCAGACTTCCTGAAGTTGAGAAGCTATGATCTCAGATCGAGGCTTTTAAATTAAAGTTCTGTTTGTTGATACAGCTGAGAGTGATTCCGTGTGTGTGCCTGGGGTGGGGGATGAATTCGCTACCACTATGGGCAAAGTGTACTGGTTTCTGCTTCTGAACTGAAATTTAACAAATCCATCTTTCCATATTACCAAAGCCTTAGTCTGATGTGTAACCTTGGAACAAAGCCTGTGAAGGTGGTTTAAAGTATTCTTAGGCTGAGGAAGGTCGGCACAGCCTGTCCATCTCTGGTATGCGAGGGTGGTGCCCAAACAGGGAAATACACAGTTGTTTTGTCCTAGAAAATAGCTGCTTTGGAATTTCTGTGGTCAGCTATTTGGGGGATCACGATAAAATGGGGAAAATATAAAGAATAAAGTGAAGAATAAAGTAGAAGATTATTTCAGAGAGAAAAAATAAAGCAAAAAGATATTTTTATTCTCTAGTTATAATAACTAAATTTTAACTCAAATGAAGAAAGATGGAGGTGGCATAGAATGATTACTCCCTTTTTTCCAAACCTCTGACCATGTGTAAATTGAGTCTGATGTTGAGATATAAGGAGAAGGAGTTTGAGGAGGAGGAGGTAGAGGAGAAAAGTGAAGGGGGAAATGTAAAGGGGAAAAACCTAAATAAGTAAAGAATGATTGCTTCTTGAGTCTATGCATTTACCCCAAGACCTTCTTCTACTAAAGAAATTTTTCTTGCTGCTTTTACTTCTTTGTCTGAGAAATGTCTGTTCGAGAGATGCAGATGAAAACAACACTGAGATTCCACCTCACCCCACAAAGAATGGCTGCTATCAAGAAATCACACAATAACAAGTGTTGGCGGGGTTGTGGGGAGAAAGGAACCCTCCTCCATTGTTGGTGGGAGTGCAGACTGTTGCAACCACTATGGAAATCAATATGGAGATACCTCAAAGAGCTTGGACTGGAGGTTCCATTTGACCCAGCCATCCCTCTGCTGGGTATCTTTCCAAAAGAACTAAAAGAATCATATCGCAGAGAAGTATGTGCACCCATGTTTATAGCGGCACAGTTTGTAATAGCTAAATCTTGGAAACAGCCTATTTGCCCATCCGTTGGAAACTGGATAAAGAAATTGTGGTTTTTCTATAAAATGAATATTACTCAGCCATAAAGAGCGAGAGAATAGATTCATTCATAGGAAAATGGATACATATTGAAGATATACTCCTAAGTGAAATAAATAAGTCACACATGTGTAAATACCAAATAGTTTCCCTGGTGTGAATATTCTGCAACAATGCATAAGATTCTAATAAGATTACTGACATTTAGAAATTTGAAGAAAGGAGCTAAAGGTGTAGGGAAGGTGTGATGTGTAGGGGAAGAACAAAAAAGGAAAAGAAAAAAATGTGAGAGAATGAAAAGATGAAAATAAAGTGTTTGTAGATGGGGAGGGGAGGAGGGGGTGAAGGGAGGGCAGAGGTAAGGGGAAAAAATGAGAATCAAGACTTGCCATGTAGAGGTACATTATCCCAACAATGAATGTAACTGTACTGTATCCCTAAAATGTACCAATAAACTCAATAAAATTAAAAAAAAAGAAATTTTTCTATATTTTTCAAACCTCTGTTGAAAAGCTTTGAAGAAATGAAGACTCAAATTTAAAGCATCAGGTCCTGTAGAGAAAAAGCATGGTAGCTGGAGTGATATCTATTTAAGTAGCACCTTGGCCACTTCAGAGCTGCTTGATTTAGCTTTCATCATTCATCTCTGCAAGCCTTATCTATGTAAGGGAACACAGAGAACTGACACAAAAACCAGTAAGTAAATATGAGTGATAACAGTTTGCACCCTATAAAATGCTACGTATATTTAATACTTGAATTTGTCAGAAGCAAAAAATTTTGTGGTTAGTTCTCTTAATCAAGACATAAACCATGCAGATACTTCTGTTTTCACTTAGCTTTATCCCATACCACTTGAAGGAGCATTTTAAATTTTAAATGTTTTCATCACTGTGTTGATGAAGTAATATTTCCTTTCTAAGGCTCTAAAAAGCAATTAACTGGTGTACTAAAGTTCTCTTGCAGGGCAGATTCAGTATAAAATATATGTATGATTATACAAGGGATTTATTAGGTAGGAATATACAACCAGAAGCAGAAGGGTCCCAGTGGATGTCTGCTGGATCAGAGGCAGCAGAACCCAAAATGGCCATCTGAGTACTGGACAGCCAGAGGGCCCAGGGGCAGCCAAAGGGCTAGAAGCTCGCTGAAGAGGAACCAGCGTGAGTCTGCATGGGGTGGCTGAACAATCTACACTGGAAGGCTGAGGGAACTGGAGACCAATGTCCAGAGGCAACAGCAAACAGCAGAGCTCCTTTATCTTCTTATTCTGTGCAAAGCTACAAGACTACTCAGGGTGGTTTTTACCCCCTCATTTTGCTGGACTACGTGTCAGTCATCCATAGACATGTCCAGAACTCCCTAATCTGCTAGGGTTTTTACTCAAGTCCAAGTGGCATACCACAATTAACCGTTCAACTGGCAAACCTTAAATTTTAACAAAACAGACACTTATTGAATCCAAGTTGTCTTTCCATTTTATATCAAGGAAACTAAACTTCTTCCAGAAGCCTCTATCAAAAATCCATATACATTTTTAAAATAACATAAGCATCTTAATGTCATTAGCAATGCCTCTGTGGCAAATAAGATTCTATTATCCACCTGTACCGCCTTTTGACCACCAGAGCTTAGAGAACTGTGACATGTGTACTTGGTTGATTGTGACTCCTTCAAAACCAGATATGGGAACTTTATCAGTAGATATGGGAATGTCAGCTAACTGAGAGACAGCTAAACTTTCATTATAGCCACTGAGCTTCACTGAAGAGAGAGAGAGAGAGAGAGAGAGAGAGAGAGGGAGAGAGATGCTGGCTTTTGTTTGTCTTTCAGCTGGACTTTTCCTTCTTGGGCTCTGATCATCATCTGTGGTAAGCAGTCACCTCTCTGCATTCCCAAGGTGGGCAGGGAGAGATTTTCCATTCCCCGTGCTGCTTCTTTGCTCAGGCATTCAGTATTTTTTCCAGATCTAGAAAGGAGCATTCACGTGTTGACATTGTTAAATCGTTAATCCAGAAAACTTCTCCACCCTTCTCCTCTTCCCTTGATTCATTTGATGTTTTTGGGAGACCTTCAAAGTGAGCGTGTCTCCAAGAAGATAACATCAGATGATGAATATGCTGAAAAGACAGAGGAAAAAAACTTTCTCCCATGGATCAAGAATGACCTCTGGACGCCATAAGATAGATTTCTTCTTGGCTGGTAAAATATCTCTGGATTTTATGTTCCAAAAGCATAAAGCAAGAGGTGCTGTTAAAAGCCACCCACTCTCCAGAGCAGGGTGGCCTGCCAGGATTTGTGCCTCACCTGTGTTTTGTTTTGTTTCCCCATTAAGTCTATTAGTACATTTAAAGCATACAATACAGTTACATTTATGATTGGGATTTTATACCTTTACATAATGTGTCTTGGTTCTTATTTTTCCCCATACCCCTGCCTTCCCTTCACCCCTTCACACTGCCCTATTTGCAAAGACTTTTTTTTTTCCAATTTTTTCCTGTTTTTACATTTTTTCTTTTCCCTTATTTCCTTTGCCCTACCCTTCCCACTTCCCCTTTAGCCCCCTTTTTCCTATTTCACACTATCAATTATATGATTTGAACTTTATTTACACTTTTAGTTTTTCACACCAGAGAAACTATTTGGTATTTATACATATGTGTCTTATTTACTTCACTTAAGATTATGGCCTCAATATGCATCCATTTTCCTAAGAATGACTCCAGTTTCTCATTCTTTTTGGCTGAATAGTATTCCATTTTATAGAAAACCACATCTTCTTTATCAGTTCTTCAACTGATGGGCAATTGGGCTGTTTCCAAGTGTTAGCTGTTATAAACTGTGCCACTATAAACATGGGTGAGCATATATCACTGTGGTATGATTTTTTAATTCTTTTGGAAAGATACCCAGCAGAGGGATGGCTGGATCAAATGCAACCTCTAGTCCCAGCTCTTTGAGGTATCTCCATATTGATTTCCATAGTGGTTGCACCAGTCTGCACTCCCACCAACAATGGAGAAGGGTTCCTTTCTCCCCACATCCGCGCCAACGTTTGTTTTTGGTTGATTTCTTGATAGCAGCCATTCTTTCTGTGATGAGGTGGAATCTCAGCGTTGTTTTCATCTGCATCTCTCTAATGACCAGTGATGTGGACCATTTTTTCGTGTATTTATTTCCTGCTTTTACTCGGCTGTCTGAGAAACATCTGTGCATTTCAGATGCCCATTTTTGAAACAGGTCTTTGTGTTTGGGGGGGTCTATTTTATTTTAGTTCTTTATACATTCTAGATAGTAGTCTTTGCCAATGTCTTTGAGAGTTTTACCTAATTTACTTTCCAGTAAGTTTAGTGTTTCTGATTTGATATTTAGATCTTTAATCCACTTTGATTTTAGTTTAGTGCATAGTGAAAGATAGGGATATAATTTTAATCTTCAGCAAGTTGAAATCCATTTTTTCCAACACCATTTATTAAAGAGGCTATCTTTCCTCCAGTGAGGATGGTTGGCTCCTTTGTCAAGGATGAGGTATCTGAGTATATCTGGTGATGTTTCTGCATCTTCTCATCTATTCCATCGATCCTATGGTATGTTTCTTTGCCAGTACCATGCTGTTTTTATCACACTGGCTTTGCAGTGTAGTTTCCAGTTGGGAATTGTGATATCTCCTGCCATGTCTCTATTGCCTAGAATGGTTTTTGCTATTCTAGGTCTCTTCTGGTTCCAAATGAATTTTTTGATTGTTTTTTTAAGTTCTGTGAAATATACTGTTGGGATTTCAATTGGTATTGCGTTGAATCTGTATAGCAGTTTTGGTAGTATGGCCATTTTCACTATGTTGATTCTTCCTACCCAGAACCAAGGGATATCTTTCCATTTCCTTATATCCTCTTAGATCTCTTTTTTCAGAGTGCTGTAGTTTTCAGTGTAGAGGTCTTTTGCTTCTTTTGTTAAGTTTATTCCTAGAATTTTTTGGGGGGGTTGTTGTTGTGAAAGAAAATGTTTTCCTAATTTCTCTCTCAGTGAGTCTGTTATTTGTGCACAAGAAAGATATTGATTTTTGAGGGTTGACTTTGTATCCAGCTACTCTGCTGAAAGTGTCAATTAAGTCTAGAAGTCTTTTGGCAGAGTTTTTTGGGTCTTCTATGTAGAGTATCATATCATCAGCAAATAATTACAGTTTAACTTCTTCCTTTCCTATCTTTATTCTTTTATTTCATTCTCTTGTCTAATTGCTGTGGCTAATGTTTCTAGAACTATATTCAACAAGTGTGGTGACGGTGGATATCCTTGTATTTTTCCTGATTTTAGCATGAAGATTTTCAGGTTTTGGCCTTTTAATATGATGTTAGCTATTCATTTTTCATAGATAGCCTTTAATAGGTTGAAATAAAGACCATCTCTTCCAATTTTCTGTAGGGTTTTTATCATGATGGTGTATTGAATTTTGTTGAATACTTTTTCTGCATCTACTAAGATGATCATATGGTTTTTTTCCTTTACTCTGTAAATATAGTGTATTGCATTTATTGATTTATATGTTGAATCATCCTTGCATCCCTGGGATAAATCCAACTTGGTCAGGGTGTATGGTCTTCTTGATCACCCACTGCATTCTGTTTGCCAGTATCTTATTGAGGAGTTTTGTATCTATGTTCATTAGGAAGATTGGCCTGTAATTCTATTTTTTGGTTGGGTCTTTTCCTGGTTTTGGAATCAAAGTAATACTTGCTTCCAGTAATGAATTTGGGAGTATGACTTCCCATTCAATTTCACTGAAGAATTTAAAAAGTAGTGGCAGTTCTTCTCTAAATGTCTTGTAGAATTCAGCAGTGAAGACATCAGGACATGGGCTTTTCTTTGTTGGTAATGTTTTAATTATATCTTCAATTTAACCAAATGTAATTGGGTGTTTATACTTTTTATATATTCTTCATTCAACTTTGGATGTTCATATGTATCTAGGAATCTGTTCATTTATTCTGTATTTTCCATTTTTTTAGACTACAGGTTCTTGAAGTAGGTATTGATGATCCCCTGGATCTCTGCTGGATCTATTGTGACTTCACATTTTTCATTCCTAAATACATGAATTTGAGCCTTTTCTTTCCTTTTTTATTTCCCTTTTTGATAAGGTTGGCTAGGATTTATCAATTTTATTTATTCTTCAAAAAACCAATGCTTTGATTCATTGATTTTTTTGTATAGTTCTCTTAGCCTCCATTGCATTACTTTTTGCTCTGATCTTTATAATTTCCTCCCTTGTACAAACTTTTTGTTTGTCTTGCTCTTCTTTTTCTAGGAGTTTAAAGTTAACTATTAGGTTATTTGAGCTCACTGTGATTTCCTAGTATAGGCATTTACTGCTATGAATTTCCCTCATAGAACTGCTTGTACTGTGTCCCATAGATTAGTGTATGTTGTATTGACATTATCATTTAATTGTAGAAACTGTCTTATTTCTTCTTTAATTTCCTCTGTGACTCAATGGTTGTTCAGCAGGCTGTTATTTAATTTCCATGTGTTTGTGAAGTTCTTGCTGTTCTTAGGCTATTGATCTGAAGTTTAATTGCACTATTGTCTGATAATATATAGGGAATAACTTCAATTCCTTTTCATTTACATAAGCATGTTCTAAGAGGTAGTATGTGGTCTATTTTGGAGAGTGACCTGTGTGCAACCAAAAAAAATGTACATTCTGATTTTGTGGGGTGGAACATTCTGTAGACATCTACTAAATCTGTTTGTTCTGACTTGGTTCAGTTCTGTTATTTTGTTGTTGGTTTTTTGTCTAGATGATATGTCTATTTGTGTCAGTGGAATACTGAGGTCCCCCACTGCAATTGTATTAGTGCTTATTTCATTTTCCATATCCATTAATATTTGTTTTGTATATTTGGGGGCATTAATATTTGGTGCATTTATATTTATGATTGTCATTTCTTCCTCTTGGATTGCTCCTTTTACAAGAATGTAGTGCCCTTCTTTCTCTTTCTTAATTAGTTTTGGTTTAAAATCTATTCTGTCTGAAAATAAGATAGCTAGCCCTGCTTTTTTATGGGATCCTGTAACATGAAAAACTGTTTTCCATCATTTCACTTTCAGTATTAATTTCTTTGTGGATTAAGTGGGTTTCTTGTATATGGCATATTGTAGGATTTTACTTCTTAATCTATTCCTCCAGCCTATTCCTATTGATTGATAATGAGGCCATTAACATTGATGGTTATAACTGTTATGTATTGACTTTTCATTGTCATGTTATTTTCCTGTTGTTGGTACTTTTATTTTTTATTTTTCCCTCTCCCTTTAATTTCTTGCCTTGCCTGATATATTTGCTCTGCTGTGGCCTTCATTGTCTTTTTCCAGGATATTGTTTAGAAGTGTTCGGCATGCCAGCTTGGTGTTCACGAACTTTCTCAGGTGTTCTTTGTCTGAAGTTTCTTATTTTTCCATCAATTATGAAAGATAGTTTTGCAGGATACATCAGTCTAGGTTGGAAGTTGCTTTCTTTTAGGACTTGAAACACCTCACTCCAGTCTCTCCTTGACTTGAGGGTTTGTGTTGAAAAGTCTGCTGTGATTCTGATGGACTTCCTTTGCATGTAATTTGTTTCTTTTCTCTAACTGCTTGTAGTATTTTGTTCTTTTGGGTTTCTGGGATCTTAATTATTATATGTCTAGTTGTATTTTTTTTTATCATGGCTAGTTGGAGTCCTATATGCCTCACTTATCTGTGTGTCAAATTATTTTGCTATGTTTGGGAAGTTTTTTGCCATTAATTCTGTGAACAGTTTTTTTATGTCATTTGTATTTTCTCCTGCTACTTCATGCATTCCTATTAGTCTTATATTATCATTCTTTGCATCATCTAAGAGTTGTTGGATTGGTTTCTCATGGTACCCTACTGGTTTTTAAGAGATCTCTTTTTTCATGGCCACTGATTGCAATATCTGAAATTCTATCCTCACACTCTTTCATCCTGCTGCAAATGCCTTCTATAGAGTTTTTAATCTCCCGGATATCTGTTTGAATCTTTGCATGGATTCCATTTCTTTCCTATGTTGGGCATTCAAGGTTTCCATTTGGGCTTTCATGGTATCCATCATGGTTCTGAGCTCATCTATTCTCTTTATGTTTCTGTTCTAGAGTCTCTAATCATGTCTTTCATTCTTCTCATCATCTCTGTGGCTATCTGCGAAATTATTTCTGTTTTGAATTTTTCTAGAGCTTCATTTATCTGTTTTGTTACTTCCTGTGCTACCAGTTCAGAGTGTCCAGATGGTTGACTGTCAGACTTTTCCACCTCATTTTCCGCAGAGTTAACTTTTGGTGTGGTAGAAGTCTGTGTTTGTGCCTTGTTTAAATGTTTTCTCATTTCTATTTCTGTCATTGGTACTGTCCTTGGTTTAATTCCTGGGTTAATACTTTAGTCTTCCAGATATAGCTGGTCTTTAGGTTTTAAATCTCTAACGACTCTGAGGCAATCTACCAGGGAGGACAAATGAATAGATCAATTGCATCACCTTAGCACAAGAGATAAAATCAGCAACACAACAGCATCAAGCACATCTTAGAAAATGACAATATGTTGTAGTGATTAACTTTGTGAATTAAATGAAAATCAAGGACCAGCCCAAAATATATTTATAATGAATAAACTCTTTCAATATAGCAACTTTACCCTTCAGGATGGGGATTTAGAAGGAGTTGGGGAGAGAAGGATAGATAGGGTAGGCAAAGGTTAGAAGTGAGGTCAGAGGACACAGTAAGATCTCACAAACTCTAGAAAGCTATTGAAGAGAAGAGGAGGAGATAGAACAAAATATACACATGAACAGAACAAACTAACAGCAATAGGGAGGCTAGAGACTGTAATCACTTTCTTTTTTCCTCCTTGAGTCTATTGATACATTTTAGGTATACAGTACAGTTACATTCATTATTGGGATCTTGTACCTTTACATGACAGGTGTTGGTTCTTATTGTTCTCCCCTTGTCCCTGCCCTCCTTTCATCCCCTCCTCCCCATTACAAACACTTTATTTCCATTTTTTCATTTTCTCATTTTTTTCTTTTCCCTTATTACCTTTCCCCTACCTTTAGCCCTTAAATTCCTAATTCACATTGTCAATTATCTCATTGGGATCTTATGTACTATTATAGTTTTTCACACCAGAGAAAGTATTCGGTATTTACACATGTGTGACTTATTTATTTATTTATTTATTTCACTTAATATTATCCATTTTCCTATGAATGAATCTAATTTATCATTCTTTATGGCTGAGTAGTATTCCATTTTATGGAAAAACCACATCTTCTTTACCCAGTTTCCAACTGATGGGCAAATGGACTGCTTCCAAGTTTTAGCTATGTAATCACTTTCTTTTAATACTAATGGCAATTGAGAGAAGGAAAAGAGAAGAAAAGGAAAAGAAAGAAAATAAATTTGAATTAGGATAGAAACAGGAACAAAAAGGTAGAGTAATGAAGGTCAAGGTGTGTGTGTGTGTGTGTGTGAGAGAGAGAGAGAGAGAGAGAGAGAGCAAAGAAGAAAAAGAAGATTAAAAAGGAAAACGAATTTGAGAAAAGAAAAAGAAAAAATTTTTTAAATGATTAAGGATAAGAGAAAATTATTACTTTGAAAATAAAAAATACAAATAGAAATAGAGGTCCTCCTTCAGGATTTGCCTCTGTTGACACAATAGACAGCATGGGTATGAGTGTGCAGATCTAAGTTCATTAGTCTCAGCAAGTCAACAGCTGTTCCCTGAGGTTTGGGCTGATTTCTGTCTGCAACGCCTAAGTTGAGTTCTCTGATGTCCTGCTGGTTTGAACTCCGCAAGTTTCTACTGCAGGTTCCAGCTGTCTTACCTCTGAAGTTAGGCCAGGTTCTGTTGTGAGATGCTGGTCCCCCTTACTTACCAACTGTGGTTGTGTGGTGTGTCATTTTTGCAGATTTTCTTCACTTTTCCAGTGGGCTTCAATTTGCATCTAGAAGCCTCAGAGAGGCCCTCTTTCTCTTGTTCCTGGGGAGAGGACAGAGGGCAGCTCTGTGTTGGCACCTGCATGGCTGGGCTCCTCTGCCAGCTGGGCCAAAGGGATGGGCCTACCAGAGGGTCTCGCACTGCTTCCATGCTCTCTGCTTCCATGCCCCTCTGTTGTTCTGTGCCAAAGAGGAGAGCCCACCAGAGAATCACAAACTGCTTCCAGTCTTCTCTGACACACTGGACCAGAAGTCTCAACTGTGTTTTAAGTGAAATGCTAACGTGAAAGGAAGGTCTTGCATTCCCACGGCTGACAAGTCAGAGTCCAAATAATTCATGGTCACTATTAATTACAAAGAGTGCTTCCTTCCACATGGAATAGATTCTAGGAAATTTTACTTTTCATTTTCAAGATCTATGAATTATACTCAGAATAAAAGAAAGAAACTTCTGAGTCTCCAAGTAATCTGAAAAATACATGTATAGGACAAAGCATTGAAGGATTGAAGCTTTTCCCCCTCCCAGACTTCTGTGCAATTTCAGTCAATGCTCAGATCTGTTCATATCTGAGGGCACCAGAGTGTCATCTCAAGACAGCTATCTGTATCTGACTTTGCACTTCACAGATGACTTGATGTGCATCAATGTGTTTTGCTATTACATCAGGTCTGATGAGGCTACCCTTGGAGTTACTTCACTTATACCTGATGCCTACTGGAAATGAGCCCTCTCAACAGCAAGAACTCTCACACTTTTGTGCTGATGCTTACATCATTGCTCAGTTTGAAATGTTCCCTTTCCTCCAATTCTCAACCTCTTGAAACACTTTGGACCCTACTCAAATATCATCTCCCTTTTAGGTTCTCCTTTATTCCCCACAACTGGAATGACTGTCCCTGATTTTGCATTCTCGGCAACATTTTCCCTGTGTTTTTCACCTATCTTTCTATAGTTGTTAATTTCATATCTATGTTTTCTTTTCCCAGGAGAAATTCATAAATGCTTCTGAATACTCGATAAGTAGGAAAGATTAAAGTAAGACTATGTTTGAAGCATATTATTTTGGTTTTGATATCTAAGTATGTTTTTTCCCAAGATACACACACACACACACACACACACACACACACACACACACACATTTTTTCCCACGAGACACACACACACACACACACACACACACACACACACACACACACTTCTGATCCAGCAAAATTTTTCAGGGAAACAGTTTTCTAAATGTCTCCTGACTGACCTTATTTTGTTCTCATACTGTAATAGAGACATTATAGGGACCGAAAAATTTTAAAACACTGTTTTTGAAATGTGCTCACAGCTCAATAAATCAAACAGGAATTCCTAAAGAACGATTTTAACCCAGAATGTCAGCAATTAAGGGATCCTTGTTGTTCTAGTCCCTTGGCTGTGATGAAGCAAAGTGTCCTTTAGCCTGTGTCTTCTCCCACAGTGAACTCACACTGCAAGTCTTGGGCAAATTCTTGCTTCCAAAATTACTTCTTCATAATTGGAGCAGACTCCAATCCAACTTGCAGAAATAGCACAGAAAGTAAATATCATGAAAACTACTTGAGTAATTTGTCATATCATGAACTTCAAAAAATACATGCATATGTAAAACAGAGTAGAAAAGGAGCAGAGAACAACCTGTCTCCATGATTCTTATTCTTTCCACGCTTCTCTTGAATAAACAAACAACTGGTTTCTTTTTTTTGGTACTGGGGATTGAACTTGGGTCTTTGCACTTGCAAGGCAGGCCACCAAACTGCTGAGCTAAATCCCCAGCTGCAAGTGGTTTCTATTCCTAAAAGAAAAGATAAAAATAAAGAAGTGACTGGATCTTGAGACATATTTTTCTTATCTCTGTGTTACTGACCTGATGATTATCCTCTTAAAGGTGAAGGGTCTATCTAGACTACAGTAACAGGGCAGAAAATCAAATCTAAGAGGTACAAATTCCCCTTGTCTTCCATAGGGACTAGAAACATTATTTTTCTTATAAGATTTTTTTAAGAGTAGGAAAGACTTATTGAGGGAAAGAATGCTTCTGTCTAAGAGAGACAGAAGAGGGACCAGAAAGTGGTTTGCCCATTCTTATAAGATTTTTAGCAATATGGAAAGGAATAGAGTTACAGCTCACATGGGTTTAGTTCAACTCTAAATTTCCATGACGCTGTCCTCTAGATAGAAGTGACCAAATGACTCATTTAATAGTAGGAAGGTTATTTTAGGAATCTATTTTCCCATCCTGCCAACAATTTTCAAAGAAAAATTAAAGAGAGAAAGACAAGGAATGGGTCATTTTTTGAGCCCATTCAGGAAATCCTGTAATATAACGCACTGTTTAGAATTACTCAAATACTTGTCATAGGTAGCCCTGAGCAAAAACCTGCTGTGAAGGTGCAAGAGACATAGAATATTTTGTTGCCTTTCTGCAGAGGCAGCCTTTTGAACAAGAGAAGGAAGACCGCCAGGTAAAACTGGGTCTATGTGCCCAGGTGCAGCATTCTCTAGAAGAGGGTTTCTGTGTATCCAGGGATCCTGGGGAAGCTGTATCAGAAGTAACTGAGAGGGGTGTGCAGGAGATGCAAATGCTACAGCTCATGCTGGAAGGGTGTGACTTCCTTTTACATTGCTTCCTTGCCTGCTGGGACACTGTTAGATGGGAATGAGAATACAGCACTTCTTTCAACAGCATCTTGTTCACAGAAAAATCTGTCGTCAAAGTAATCCATAAATTTTTTAAATTGTGGATTCAGAAAATACATATAAATATTGCATGGATGTGCATGTAGATGTATGTACAGGTGTCTAGGTATAAAGTAAACAGCAAATCAACAAAGAACAGTGAACTAGAAAATTACTTCGTTCAAGATGTTTCTATGTGACCCCCTACTTCCAAGCACTCGTCCTACTGGATAAGTTTGTGATTAATTGGGGCTAAGAATACGAAACAGTTTACTATAGTAAAAAACCACTGCCAAGTGCAGAACATGAATATCGCTGCTTTGTGGATAATTTGAAAGATCTGATGTAATCTCAGAAAATACTCACAGTGGATACACTTCTCCATGTCCGCAGAAGATGACTGAAGTCATGTTGGATCATTCAAGGTTAATTTAACATATGAAATAGATCAAAATACCAATGAGACGTGCCTTTGTTTTCTTTATATTTTGTTTGACAGAAATTATTCCAAAAATTTCCCAGGAGAAAAAAAACTATAATCACATTTGAGGAAAAATGATAAATAACAAGATAAAGACTAAAGTAATATTAAGGGGGAAATTCATGTAAGTCTTTAGGTCATATTGTAAAAAAAGTAACAATTTTAAAACACAGTGGTGAACATATGGGAATAAACACACAAACCAAAACAGAAAGTTTAGAAACAAATGCATACAAAATACAGTATATGAAAAGGTTTCATGTCGAATCACTAGAATAAGAGATTATTCGGATGCTAGGCTACAAGTAGGCAAGAACCTTGCTCTTACCATATACAAAATTAAACTCAGAGTACACTTAATAACTAAATATGAACAATACCAATAGTTCTTAAATCTAGTACGAAATATTATGAACATTTTCCTAATTTTTTGATAAGAAAGTTCAAAGCTAATATTTAAAGACAAAAATCAATAAAATATAATGCTAATTAGATTTGACCACCTAAATGGCAAAATTATTGAATCTCTAAATGCAATCCAAAATTTAAAATAAATAGAAAATTCATACATACACAGAAATGAAAAAAATTGTGACACTAAAAGAACTGAGGTCTTTGTGAATAGCAATATAACAGTAATAAAAACAGTAATATAAACAAAGATAAAGACTCTGAAATATGCTTAACATAAACAGAAAATTCACAGAAAAGAAATGAATAAAAACATTTTCATCCTTCCTGATGCTAGATAAAAATTTAAACAATAAAATAGTGTAATTTTTCTAACCAAATTCACAGTGGCTAAAACAAAAGTACTGATGGGGCTATAGGAAAATGAGAGCTTTTTAACAAATTCTTGGTAAACACTGAAAAGGTTCCTACTTCGTACAGGAGCAGGAAGTGAACCCAAAGTCTTCCAAACTTTTAGTCACAAACTCTTCCAAGGAAATTAATCAGACACATTTTAAGATCTAAAGCAGGTTGATAGTAATTGCATTATTTATATTGCCAGAAGGTAAGACAGTAATAAAAAAGCAAATAAATATCATAAAGTAAACGGTGCCCTCGAACAATACTGACATGGTAAAACTGTTCATAATGTATGACCGGGTGAATAAATGCATATTTATAAATAATATGTTCATTTTGCAAAACCACACATGCACACATTTTAACTAGATAAATCTCTAAATTTTACTAGCAGTTTTCTTCAAATAGTTGTATACAAGTAATTTTGTTCTATTTTGCTTTTATGTTTTTATAAATGGTAAATATTTTGCATAGATTTAAACCACCAACTCCATTCTTTAATTGAAAATATTAATAAAATAAGAAAGACAAGATGCAAGGTAATTAAAAAGGAATGAAGTATTTTATCTATGTCTCTAAGGAAGCATTCTCTGCAAAGATAAACAATGTTCTTACAGCTCTTTAACCACATCCTCTGTAAGCTCAAGAACCAAGACATAGTTGGTTGGAAAGAATCCCTGGCAATCTTTTATTTTAATTTAGTTTCTGGAAATCTGTACTTTAACAGCTGGGGAAATGGACAAGTACATACTCGTGGATTCACTTGGTGTTATGAATCTGTGCCTAAATCCTCATATTTGGCCATTGGAAAGTTGCTGGTATGAGCAGAAGGAGGTTTAGAATTTAACAAAGTCAACAATATTTTTTTTTAAATCTCAAGTTTATCTTCCCCCAAGGAGATGAGAAATAAAAACTAAACCTTGGCTGCTCCAGGACATTTTCTATAACTAGACACATATAACTCTCCTGGAATGAAATGGATATTTAATCCATTTTCCTTCCCTGCGCTTTTAGTCTATTACAGCTCCAACCCTAAAGCATTTCCACAGCTAGTTGTCAGCAGTGGCACCAGACACACACATGAGCTTGGAACGCCTGTCGGGTGGCAAAGCAGAGGCTTGCAACTGCCTACTGTCCATCCAGTTAGGAGTCTCTCAGATCTCCAGGATCCGGTAACCAGGTGTAGGCCATTTAATTTCCCACACCTCAATCCTCATCTTAAAAACAGGGATAACAATTTCAATTCCACTGACCAAAAAAAGTGACTTTGGGAAAATGGCGAAGCCATAAAAATGTATTACCATTTCAATACTGTTACTCTGAAAAGTCACAGAGTGAGATTTCAGTTCATCAGGCCCAGGTCTCTCCAGCTTTCTTCACCAATTTGGGGTTATAGGATGGCTTGCTTTCCTTCTTGACTTTTTTTCTCCTCTCCCTCTTCCTCCCCTTTCCTTTCCCTTCCCCTTCCCCTTCCCACTCCCCTTTTTCCCTCCATCTCTTCCCTCACCCCCCTCTCCTGCTCACCCCTTTCCCTCCCACTCTCTTTCTTTGTGCCAGGAATCAAACCTAGAGCCTCCTGCATACCAAGAAAAACTCACTCCACCACTGAGCTATACCCCTAGATCATTGGATGAGTTTTTCACCTGACATTTACAGCCACTGGGAGGTGTGACAAGTCACAGGACAAGAATACTTCTTCAAAACCTAACGTAAACTGAGGCAGAGAGTGATGCCTCTGTTCTCCTTAAGTTTTTTCATGACCGATTCTTCAGAAAGGAGTCCAGATCTGGCTTTAACTCACTACATCCTTACTAAAATGTATACTTGCTGAGCCCCCTGAAACCACACAGGAAACTACAGGTTGGCTCCTAAAGTGTTGATGTAAAGATAACTTCGTTTTCTCCTCAAAATCAGTATGCCGTCCTATTTCTCTCTTCCAGAACTGCCCATGTACAGAGCAAGTAATAAATAAGTGGTTGCTCTGGGATTTCTGAGATGTTCACCCTGAAGTTTTTCACACTGAAGCATCACTTAAAATTCCTGGCGATTCCTGAATCACCTGTGTGAGATTCCCGAGAGGCAGTGAGGGCACCAATTTCCTGATAATCTCCACTTGTTCTGGTTTCCGATTCCTCTTCTCTGTTTCGATACATTAGAATGCATGACAGTGCAAACCAGAAAACTGTATACAGGATTCATTCTCCCCATAGTGTGGGTCACAGCCACTAGAAGTCAGCATTCACAAAAAGAGTGAATTTCAGAGGAATCGCATACCACGTACACTATTAATGAATACACTATCCAATGATGAGTGTTGAGCATTCTAAGGAAAAAGATACACAAATAAGAAGAACTAGATGCAACAAAAATTCACAACTCTGTGTCCTTTATTCGTGGAAAAAAATCTGTATTCTCATTTGGATTTACTTCTTAATC
Source organism: Fukomys damarensis (assembly GCF_012274545.1). Lineage (NCBI taxonomy): Eukaryota > Metazoa > Chordata > Mammalia > Rodentia > Bathyergidae > Fukomys > Fukomys damarensis. The sequence goes on along the minus strand of NW_022900929.1, from coordinate 36,862,658 downwards.
CCATGTTTGTTCATTCATCTGTGGCACACCAATACCTAACAGAAAAGTAATGGTTCACCTAAATTATTTAACAAGATATACTCATGTATCTTCAAATATTTAGTGTTTAGAGAGTCCCAACCTCCATTTCCACTGAAGTCATTTCATATAGTTAGTCAAAACAGACAAATTTGCATCAAGGCACATCCTTTAACAAATACGGTTACAAAGACTTTGTTTCCATTATTTTTCATTTTTTCATAGGGAGGGAGGGAGGCAGGGGAATGGGGAAAAAATAAAAACTGAGATTGATTATGTAAGGGTACAGATTTCCAACTATGAATGTCATTATATTGTATATATTAAATATATCAATAAAATGAATTTTTTAAAACTAAAAATAAATTTTTAAAAATATGGTTAATTAATTTTACTCCAGACTGTTGACCCTTAATTTAAATGAATTGTGGTGAAAATGGTAGTAACCTACAAAGTTTGAACAGAGTGGCTAGAACGTGTTTTTGTTTTTGTTTCTGTTTTTTGGTACTGGGGATCAAACTCAGGACCTTGCGCTTGCCAGACAGGCAGCAGCACCACTAAATGTTTTGTTTTTAACCCTTGAAAAGAACAAATATACTCTGCCTCCACACTGTGAATTTTGAAAAATTTGAAAGTGAAACAATTTTAGGAAGTTTTTGACTAAAAAATGAAAAGAAATATTTTAATGGCTTAAATCCAAAGATGTGAAAACAAGCCATGTGTTTTGTTTGTTTTCAGCTTCATGGTTTTTATCTGCAGTGTGCTCTATGTGGGGCCAATGAGTGGATGAGTGGACCTGCACATCTGGTAGACACATGATCATATGTAAAATGCAGATGGCAAGGGAAGCCATTCACCATATGTTCTAACTTGGATCACCCCTATGCTCTCTGCACAAAAGAGTCATTCCATCCAACTGTGTGGTCAGTGGAGACACTATTTGTTGAACTGTTCCAAAGCACACACCATGGCTTATTGATGAATTGACAGCTCAAAGAATCAAACAAATGGTTTTGTATTTCCTTCACAGGGAAGAAAAATAATGCTGGAATTTGGAAGGGCCTATTATGCAAACTTCAGCCTAAAAATGGCAACAGAAATGATAGAATCATGGAATACAAAGGAAATAGGATTCAGATCCAACTACATAGCCAGTAGTAGACTTGTTACAAATGATTTATGTGAGGCCAGAGCCTTGCCCTGGTAGTTAAGTAGAAACATAACCTTGGCTATACGTCCCCTTCTTGAAAGTCACTCCAGTTTTGCAGCATGATTGTCTGATACTAAATCTTCTTTAAAAAAAAAAAAAGAGAAAGGATCACTTCTTTGGCTTCAAATTGAACATCAAATGCACAACCAGAACCAACCATGGAGACTTCTAGCATTTAAGACAATCGAAAAATAATCACTAAGCTATTTGACATACTTTGTCAAGGTGTTGGCTTTGGAAAATCTGGGGCATGCTATTTGGGAATCAAAATGAAAAGCATGTATACCATCTCTCTTTTTTACTAGACTTGAAAGCTCCTTCCAGCATGTTTAAAGAACAGAACTACAATGAAGATATTCCAGTGGTAGGCCAACTGAAGTGGTTCTACCCTTGCTAGCTTGAAGATCAATGATGAACAAGGTACAGTTCTTTTTCCCTGCTTCTCACTCTCAATGCTTTTCCAAGTCTTAAGTTTTAAGTACAAGTGTCAATTACACCTTCCATGAAATGTTGCTACCAAGAGCACCCCATGCCTCCATCCAAAACATCTGAAGATCACAAGCTTGCCACAAATCCCTGATCATCCTGAGCACTGTAATATCTTAATAATTCCAAAGTTTAGACCACTTGTGCATTACTCCATTCTTCATACCCTGTCTCACAGAGTCGTTTTTAACCTTTCCTTCATTGCCACCAAATTATAGAGTTATAGACAATTACTACATTTCTTTGGTAGGGGGTGCCTGGAAAATTAAGGGAAAATAATTGAAAGTGATATGAAATTAGAGCAAATCCACAGAAATGCATGAAGGGCATGAAATATTTTACTACTAGGGATTTAAACCTTTCCAGAGATCAGTGATTCTCCAAATAAAATCTAAACCCAAACCTACTTGACAATTCCATTTTTAAACGTGTTGATAGTTTACATCTTTGTTCACACAGAACATACGCCTTTCACTTTGGAGGACTTTTTGGAATAGAACAGTGACACAAAATACAACATGGACAAGGAAAGAAAATTGCTTTAGACACTGTCCTTTGAACACTCAAACCTGGCTAGTGCCAGAGTCTGGCACTCCATATTTCTCTCTTTGATCTGATTCTTCCAAACATGATCCACATACGGGCAAATTTCCCTGGTGTCCCTGGTAAGCTTCAATGCAAAGCACTGGTTGGCCTCAGTATTTCTCCACTGCCTCTCTCCCTTGTTTTTGTGCTTTTAAAGAAATAAAGAAAGAATGCTCATTGGGTATTTTACATGTGTTTTCCATATCATCTTTAATCATTCAGCTTGAAAGTAAATTGAAGGGGAATGAGGAGTTAAAGCGCTTAGAGTTGGGGTGAAAACTTCAGACTTCTATAAGCCAATATCGATGTGTAGGGCATTTAACCCAATTCTGGAACATCTGCAGGGCAGCTGGCTTCCACACCCAGGTTCACAGTAAGCTTTCATTACATGTCACCACAGAATGAGAAACAGATATGTGTGCATGAGTGCTGTGTGTGTGTCTCTGTGTGCAATTTTTTTGAAATCTAATTGATGAAGTTTAAATGGAAAGCGATGACAATTTGAACCTGTTTAAAGCAGTTTGATTATGAATATTCACTAGGCATACATTAAGTAATTACTGTATTAAAGAGTTAGAAAGCTTTTTCTCCATTTATTTTAGGAAATAGAAACCTATTTAACTATCTTCAAAGCAGGACAAAACAACTATATGATCCATACATCCAACTAACTCGGAAGATCCTGGCCTCACTGTACAAAGCTCTTCTCATGCCTGCTCAAGGTCATGTGGGACATCTCAGTTCCCTCTCTCTCCCTCAGTCTTCTGCTTCTGTGGCAGAGGCTCAGCCCTCAAGAACATATCTGTGCTTCCACCCCTGGATTCCCCATACACTTCCCAAAGTGCCCACCCTCTGCTTATCCAAGTCAGAACCTTTCTTGAAGAGTGTTCGGAGGGTGGTTTTTAGGAGATGTTAAGTCACCTTCTATGAAAAGAGAATCTCGTGGTCTAATAAATGTGAGAAATACCGAATTAAACAGGGTTCTTTTATACAAGACTCCTCAGTCTTTCCTTTAGCAATGTGCATTATGGATGTAGGAGGGACAAGGCAGGCTTGATCTGTTGGGTCTTCCGTATAGTTCAGACCACACTTTTAAAATGCATTAAACAGAATTGTCTGTGTTTAGTTTTTTTTTCCTACTACTCAAAATATTTGAAAGCTTTGAGTTGACTCTCTGTAGTAGTAGGGCAGCATATTTCTATCATTCTATAAAGCATCCTTCTCTTCTACCTCTACTATGGATACTATGGAAAAAATGAGGTAAAAACATCATTCATTTTGATGAATCTAGTACATTAATGCCCATATTATTTCTTCCAATTTGCAACTCACTGCTGCTTATTCATGCCAATTTATTTGTGGAATTATTATTTTTATGTCATTTTTTATTGAACTGCCATCACTTGCTGTTATTCAAAAGTAAGAAAAAGTATTTCAAAGGTTGCCTATTGTCAGCTATGTCAAGAATGCCAGAATATTTCTAAGCAATGTCACAAAAATGAAAGGGAAAGATACAAATCTCCTACTAAATACCTAGACTGTGAGTCAACCAGGAATTGAGCGCCTTGAGTTTAACCAGGCCGAGATGGAAATGACTAAAATAAAGGGTAGCCAAACTACTGATAGTAAATTACAGCTGGAAATGAAATCAAGCTCTTCAATTTAAGATTTTTTAAAATTTACTTTGGTTTTGGTGGTGGGGAAATCTGTGCACTTGGGAAGGTTGGTGGGTTTGTTATTGTGTTAAGGGCATAGGTTTGGAGTTAGAGTTTTCAATGAATAAAGCAGCAAACAAGCTGGAAAAAATGTAGCAAAATGAATGGAAAGTGGAGACTAACATTCAGATGGAAAAATAGAGAATTTAAATGCAACCAAAGACTTACAATAGGAATATTCTATGACTGCAGAATGTGTCTAAAATACACCTAACTTCATCACTATGCAGATTGATGTACAATATTTCTTAGGCATCCTAATAAATGTGCCCAAAGATTTCATTTTAAGCTACACAGAAAATACCAAAGCACAAAGTTCAGTGCCAGTCCTGGGCAGACTGGCCTTAGGACAAGATATTCTGGAACACCTGGTTGGCAGGCAGACTTTCCTTGATGGCCGAATTTTGAGACCAAACAGGCACTTATTTCAGCCTCTCTGGTGCTTTCATATGGTAAAGAAGCAATCAAAGAATGGGGTTTATTTTCTGAAGCACTGGTTTTGATCCATAGAAAAGGAAATGTTGGAGGGAGGACCATAGGAGGAGGGAAGGAGAGTAATGCATTCTGCAGCTTCAAATCAAATGCTGTTGGAAAAATGTCCAGAAAGCAATTCAGAGTGAAAATATTTGCTTCCTGGCTAAATAACCAGTACCTTCTTATTGCAAAATGGAAATAAACAGTGCTGCTCATTTATACCGAAAAAGGGCAGTCTACAAATAACCCAAATCCCAAAATAAGGTATTGCCCAATAAGCTAGGGCATGAATCACAAAGGTCTTGACTTCAGAGTTTCATCAATGATCACATCACATAGATTAGAGTGGGCTGGGGTTGTGAACAGGAAAATCAAGTGTTCCTGAGTCAATTCCCGAAAAGGGTACAGGCAACAGCCAGAGTAATCCTTGCCCTTCACAGATGTCTTTTCTCCTTCACAATGGGTGAGATGTTGAAAAACCCATGTCCACACTTAGTATGATGACAAAAATAACAGGTGACAAGAGTAACATTTAAATTAACTTACGAGAAAGATGTCTCTATGAAATTGTTCTGCTTGAGGTCCAATAGTTTACAGGGAAGGAGGAATAAATACAAAAGCAAGTGAAATAATGTTTGCAAGGAGAAGCTAGGAGTTGGCCAAAAGAAAACTACAAATAATAATGGTATCCCATCCATCCCTTCATCTGATAAGGTATCGACTGATCAGGGTGCCGTAGCTACAGAAGGATATAAAAATGATCACACGGAGAGGAATCAACAGAGGCCTCACTCCAGAGGCCCAATGTAAACCGTGCTGTCTTGCATCCAAAAAGCACTTAAAAGGAGCCAGAGGAACCCAAAGTATAAATAAAGAGCAAAATAAAAGTTACATAAGAGGAAGTAGGGAGCTAGATCTTTCTCAAAGGGAAAGGGGGATCAAGAGATGGAGGGAGGAGGAGAACATGGGAGGGATAAGGGATGAAAAAGGAATTAAGATGTGTTACGCACACATACCAACTCCAAACAAGGGATATAATCGTTATGTACTACAAATATGTACAGAAAGAAAGAAAGAAAGATGAAAGAAAGGAGAGCAAATGCTTTTCAATCACCTTATCCATTAATCCTAATGCCATGCGATATCAACTGGGCAGGCAATATGTGAGGAAACGAAGTTTAAAAGGTTGACTTTCTATAAACCCTTTGATATAAAGGTGAGAATAATTTAGCTTTGTTCTCTGTCCTTTTATGCCACTTTCTGTATATCCAATAAACTAAAAGGAAGCAAACAAAACATATCCCTGTGTTTAATTGGCCCCCTAAGAGCTGTCTTACAAGAACCCATACTCTACCGCTTCTCTCTTGCCCTTAAAGCTAAGCCATAATGAATGAAACAAACCCATACAACCCTACCCATAAATGAGACAAAAAGTTTCCCCAGAGCAACATGTGAAATTTGTTGTAACTCCTGGTACCAAAAATCCCATAAAGAATTTGCAAATCCAAATCATGAGTGTTTCCCATTAATCCACCCACGAATATCTTATGTGGTAAGAAATCTACTGTTCTACAACATGTGATGGAGACAGTCAAGCTCTACCGACACGAGGAGGATACAATGATCAGGGGAAAACTGAGCAAGATAACTGCAGTTACTGCAGTGAAACCATACAATAAGGTGTTAGGATGAAAGGAGGAATGAGGCCTTGGAGCAGGTGGTCAAGGGGAGGCCTCTTTGATGTACAGGTCTGGGGCAGAGAATATTAACCAAGAAGACCCCACAGAGGCTGGGGTGGGAATGAGCTGAGAGCACACCTAGAGTGTGGTGAGAGACGGGAGTTCTGGCAAGAGGAGATGAGAACCAGCTGTGACACTGAGATAGGGCCTTTGTCCTACATACCGTGGAAATCCGCCAGAGGATTTTAGTTAAGGGAGTAAAGTCATCTCATTTCAGCAAGTACATCAAGAAAGAGATCCCAGAATTCCCAAATACAGGAAAATATGTGTTTTTCAGGAAGCAGCTGGCTTATTATCTCCCTGATGAATAAGGATGTAGCTGTGTCTAAATAACGTGAAAAGGCAGACTGGGACAGTCTCAGATGCCCCTCTGAATGGAGAAGCTTGCTGCTTGCTCATGTGTCCTGGGGGTTTCCAGTCCACTCCTGGCCCAAAAGATTCTGAGCAACTATGGAGAGGGAGCTGAGGCACAGCCAGCCGCAGGCTCACTCAGTCCGGCATGTATCACAGCCACAGTTCCACAGGCAAGTTTGTGAAGCTGGATTAAGACACAGCAGGAGCATCTGAGCATTGTTGCTGGAATTGCTTCTTCCATGTCTCCTGGGAAACAGATTCCGTGATCCAATCCTTTTCTCCATTTCTAATTTCCGCCCTCAGTGGCGAGTGATTATCTAAATGGAATTGCTCAAGTATGTCTTCAGTGCATTGAGGATAAAATAGCAGGCATGAAGCATTTTTTAAGCATGAACTACCTTCTGTGTAATAATCAGCTATCTCATTTATTCAGTCTGTCATTCATTACCCTTAAATAATTCCATATGAATCAGTTTATATTTGAAATACAAGAGTGTCCAGTTGTAGCTCCCATTGGATAACAGCAGGCACATGTTTAAAACATGCTCAATGTTATTGCCTTATAATGTCTTGCCACAGAACATTCCTTCCTAAGAGTACAATGCTCTTTGTGAATACCACCTCATTAATCCTGGGAGAGGTGGCAACAATCACTCGCTCCACATTTTACCCAGAAGGAAACGGAGCCACTGAGACATTAACTGAGCCACAATGATGGCAAAATCATGGATGAATTCCTGGTTCTTCTTGAGCTAAGGACTGTGAAGTGGAGTCTTGGTTCACAGACTTAATTCTTTCCACCATTCTGGTTGCAAACCGAATTGGACAAGATCAGAAACAAATTCAATGGTTAAGTTCAATGTTGACCTTATGGGGAAATTTGATTCAGTTCTCATCCAATTTGGTTTTCAATCAGAATCACGGAAAGAATTTTCATTAACCAAGGCACTGCTGTGTATCCTGCCAATCCACCCTGGGCCAATACATTAAGCACTACTCAGCATCCATCTTTATAGAGTACTTTGCAACCTGGTGCTTTCTCAGTTCTGCAGAATGCACTTGGTCACTGCCGTTCCAGAAGCAACTTGTGGTTCTTTATCAGGCAAGAAGTCTTGTTTCCTTGAGACTTGAGCTCTATTTTCCAACCACATTCACAAATAGGAAGTGCAGTCATGAAGGCCCTAAATTCAATGTTTTGGGCTCCTTTCAATATTTTTGTCTCTGAATGGCCTGGGCACTTTAATTCACCTTAAGTCTCTACCTTTAAATTATTCATAGCAGCCATTTCTACTTAGAAATGGCTTGTGACTCAGATTGCTTTAATTAACTTTGAACTTCTAATAAATTCTGTCGGTTAGCGTTTTTGCAATTCTAGAATTCCATTCATTACCTTGTGTCTCAAAAGGCAAGTGAAGTTTTTAAGAGGTTCTCTTTTGTCTTGAATATCTTAAAAGTTATTCTTCATGTCAGTGATGCCAAATTTTGAGTGTCTTATTTTTAGGTTCTGATGAAGTTCATGATGACAGCTGTCTCTTGTGGCTTTTAGGGAAGCAAAAGAAGTACAGAAAGAAGACATTTGACCTGAAATTATTTGGTGGGTAATTGTGAACTTGATATATGTGAGAAAGCAAGCTGTGTTTGAACATGTTCCAATGACCTGCAGGTTGCTTTCCCCAACAATTTTTGCACCAGGATATTTCTAACATTACTGTAGATCTTTGTTCAGTGAAAAAAAAATAATTAGAGATTTCTGTGTTGGAAAGGAATTTCTCAGTCAAATTAATCTCCATCTTGTTCTCTTATCCTAAAGTAATTACTATCTGTGGCATTTCTCAGCCCACCTAGCCACTGGGACCCATGGACAGAAAAAATATTCACTGCTTTTCATGGGAGAAGCACTATTCACATTGTTCTAAACCCATAGGCACTTATCATTTAAAATATTTATTCATTTGTTTTAAATGAAAATTAAAATTGTACACAGATATCTTGAACTTATTCTCCTAACAAAGTTTTAGGAAGTTCAGCCCTGACAGCCCTGACAGCCACGATTCTACTCTTTGCTCCTATGATTTCAACTTGGTCCATATATGATTGAGATCATGCAGCACTTGTCTTTCTGCACCTGGCTTATTTCACTTAGCATAAAGTCCTCCAGGTTTATTCGTGTCACAAATGATGAGATTTCCTTCTCTTTTAAGGTGTGTGTGTGTACACACATGCACTCTTTTCTTTATGCATTAATATACTGGGAGACCCTTAGGATGATTCCATATCTTGGCTCTTTTGAATAGTGATTCAATGAATTCAATGAATGTGGGAATCCAGATGTCTCTTCAAAACACTGATTTCATTTCTTTGGGGATATATATTGCATAGTTCTATTTCTAATTCTTGGAAGAACTTCGACACTGTTTTCCATGATGAATTTACTAATTTACTTTCCTGTCAACAGTGCACACAGGTTCTTTTTCTCCACATCTTCATCACCCCTTTATAGCTCTCATCTTTTGGATGACAGCCATTCTAACAGGTGTGAGGCAATATTCCATTGTAGTTTTAATTTGCATTTCCCTGATGATTAGTGATATTAGGGACTTTTCTATATACCCATTGGCCATGTGTTTATCTCTTTTGACAAATGTCAGTTCAGACCCTTTGCTATTTTCAGCTGAGTTCCTTGTTTACTTGTTACTGAGTTGAGCTTCTTACGTGTTTTGGATATTAGCCCCTTGTCACATATATGGTTTGCAAATGTTTTCTCCTGTTCTGCAGCTTGTTTCTTTACTTTCCGTATTGTTTCCTTGGTTGTGCAGAAAAGTTTTAGGTTGATATAATTCTGTATGCTGCATGTGTGTTAAGATATCTAAAAATAAATCATTGTCTGGAACAATGTCATAAAGCACTCTCACTGTATTTATTTTCTAGCTATTTCTCACTACATTTGTTTTCTAGTTGTTCAGTTCTGCTGTCTTTATCCACTGTGAGTTGATTTTTGCATGTGATGTGAGATAAGGAAATAAGGATCTAATTTCATCCTCTTCTTTATAATATATAGTTTTCTAAATACCATTTATTAAAAAGTCTGTCCTTCCCCATTGTGTGTTCTTGGCATCTTTGTTAAACAAAAATTATTTCACCATAAATATGTGTATCTCTTTCTGGGCTCTTTATTCTCTTCCTTTAGTCTCTGTGCCTGTTTCTATGCTAGAATGTTGCCAGGATTTTGTGTTGTGTTGTGTCATCTTGTCTGGTCTTGTCTTGCTTTGCTTTTCCCTGTGCTGTCCTGTCTTGTCCTGTCCTACTTTGTATGGTGTACTGGGGATTGAACCCAAGGCCTTCATAATGAGCTACCGCCCCAGCTCCTTCTTTTCTCTAATTTTGATATAGGGTCTCACTAAGTTGACCAGGGTTGCTTCAAATTTAACAATTCTTCTGACTTAGTTTCCACCAGTCTCCACACCCAGTATTTTGCTGTTTTAATTACTACAACTTTGTAATACATTTTGAAACAAGGTGATATATCTGCATCGTTTCTCAAGACTTCTTTGACTAATTAGGATTTTTGTTATGGTTTCACATAAATTTTAAGATTATTTTTTCTGTTTCTATGAAGAGTGTCACTGGAATTTTCATAGGGATTGCATTGAATATGTACATAGCTTTGGGTAATACAGATATTTTAACAGTATTAATTCTTCAGATTCATGAACACATAATTATCTTTCCATTTATTTATGTTTTCTTCAGTTTCTTTTATTAATGTTTTATAATTTTGGATGAACAAACCTTTCACCTCTTTAGCTAAATTTATTTCTAAATAGTTCATTTATGTGTATTACAAATGGGATTATTTTCTAGATTTATTTTTCTTCAGACTGATCTTTATTGGTGGATAGCAATACTGAGAACTGTCTTAAATTTATTTTATATCTTACAGCTTTATTAAGTTCACTCATTAGTTCAACAGTTTTTTTGGTTTTCTACACATATGGTCATGTTGTTGCCAAACAAAAAACAGTTAACTTCTTCCCCTTCAATCTGAATGTGTGTCTGTCTGTCTGTTTATGTACATGGTGTTGGGGATCACACCCATATTCTCACACATGGTAGGCAAGTACTCTACCACTGAGGTGCATCCTCAGACCCTCAATGACTTTTATTTCCTTCTCTTGCCAAATTACTCTGGTGAGAACCCCCAGTACTATTTTGAAAAAGAGTGAGGAGAGTGAACATACTTGATGTTTTCCTAGTTGTTAGATGGAAGTTAGCCATGGGCTTCTTCTATGTGGCCTTTGCTATGCTGAGGTATATTCCTTCTGCTCCTAATTTATTGAGACTTTTTAATAATAAAATAACATTGAATTTTCTCCAACTATTTTTCCTGCATTTATGGAGGTGGTCAAATTGTTTTTGTCCATCTTTCCACTGATGTGGCATATAGTATTTACTGATTTGTGTATGTTGAATCATCCTCCTATCCCAGGGACACATCTAATTTAATGATGGTAAATGATATTCAATGAACTATTATATTTGATTTGCCAGTACTTTGTTGAAGACTTTTAAATCTACTTATATTAGGGATACTGACCTACAGCTTTCTTTCATTGTTGTTTTTGTCTAACTTTTGTGTTTTGGGAATTCTGGCCTCATAAAATGAGTTTGAGAGTATTCTTTCCTCTTACAATGTTATGGAAGACTTTGAGATAAACTGATATTAGCTCTTCTTAAATGGTATCACTCAGCAGTGAAGCCATCTATCTGTTCCTGGCAGGTTTTGTTCTTATGACATTAATCTTTGAGTTGCAAAAGAGAAACACTAGATGTCAATGCCTGAATTCCAGTATTTTAATAATACACACAGATTTTCTGTATGTGCACTACCCTTCAAAGAAACTTAGAATAATTTTAAACTAAGGATGTGGTAGATAGAATTGAGGTAACCGGGATATCATTTGCAGACAAGTGCTTGTTTGCAGAAAACAGAAACAACTAAATCAGACCCTATACCCAGATCTTGTCTTTTCAAGAATCTTTGAGTTCATTTGTTCCGGAATTATCAGCTGCCTGTGGTATTGCTTCAATCCCTGAGTGGCCATGGCCAGCATGTGTCAGCCTTCTCAGAAGTCTCTCACAGGGAGCCCAGCTAACTGTGAGGAGAATAAGGATTTCTGGGAATCTTCCTCCTTCAAGCAGCTTCCTTTTCCCACTCTATACTCCACAAAACACTCAGTGATGCACAAGAGGACTGGTGCTACAGGGGGCTTGCTTTATTCTCAGGCAGGATAGGATTTTCCTAAAAGTGTTAGCCCACGAGATTGCTGACACATCAAATCCACAGGAGTGCAACAAAATCTCAAGCTTACAATGTAGAATGAATCTTAAACTATCCTTTCCTAGAAACAGGAAATCTGTGACAGGCAAAGTGTAAATATTGGATATCAGAGATCATGGGAAGTGGGGTCAGAAAATAAGGGTTCAGGCCTAAGTCTTCCACTTTCAATATGAATAAATCTGGACACGTTATGTATCCTGAATCTTAAATTCTTTATTTGAAAAAGAAAGGAAGGGAAGAAAGGAGTGAAGAAGAGAAAGGAAGGAAGGAAAGGGAAGGGAAGGGAAATGTGGAAGGGCAGTAGGGAGGGAGGGAGACATAAATACGACCCCAGAAAACAACAAACGAAACATAATAACTACCCTCAAAGAGAATCTATAATAATATTTCTAACCCATGAAATAATTTCAGTATTTCTCACCCCATCTCTTAGCAGCACTTGATATCATTGGCCTTCCCTAAAATATTTTCTTCACTTGAGCCCTTAGTTCTGTACTATCCTGGTTTTTTTCTTCCTGTTTTGATTGGTGGCTCCTCGGTTTCCTTTGCTGCTCACTCTTCATTTTTCTGGCATCTTGAAATCTGAGTGTTCCACTGCTCAGTGGGGAGGGATGCTCTGCATGAGCAGGTTGCAAAGTCAGAAAGGCACTCAGAATCAGCAATGCCAAGGCCAGTCGATGGGCAGACAGAAGTGCTTGCCAAGACATGGTGAAAACAAAACTCTGCCCACAGATGCATGCCAAGTTCCAACGGTAAAAAGAGTGGCCATGACCATTTGGTTGGGATAATCCAGGCTAGACCTCGCTCCGGTTTGATTATATCAACTAGTATCTTATATTCTGTCCACATGATTCATGTGGACTTCCAGAGTCAGCCTGGAACAACAAATGAAACCTCTCAAAGAGTCCTTTATTTCAATTTTTTTCAGCAATCATGTGGACAGAGTCAGCCTGGAACAACAAATGAAACCTCTCAAAGAGTCCTTTATTTCAATTTTTTTCAGCATTGGAATCAGTGAATCTGGAGTCAGAACAGTGATCTGGGTGAAAGGAAAAAGGAAGTTCAGTGCAAGGGCTCCTGAATGTAGATCTGGGTGAAGGACAAGAAAACCGGGCCGTGCTTGGAATGTGTGTTGAGTGGCAGATGCAGGAGCCAGTTTAAGTACTTGGGTTCTGGGTGAGATATATTAATTCTTAAAAATCTTGCACTTTTATTCAGTCTGCTAGGAAGAAGTCAGATTTGTAAGTTTTAAAAACATAACTGGGAAAAGTCATTTCCATTTTAAATTCTAGATACATGGGTCTGAGACTGCACCAAATCCAACAACAATAAAGTACATGTTACTGAGTACTCACAGAGTAGGACCTAAAGCTGTTGCATGTGATTTACATGAAATAATCACTAATCCCCATCATATAGACACACACTAGTATAAAACTTGTTTTACAATATTGAAGTTGAGACTCAGAGATTGGTTGAGTCACCCAAGGTTTACCAACAAGGAATGGAGTCTGGGTGAAAATGGCCAGACTCACTGGTTCACTAGCCTCCCTGTCCCATGGCCCACGTGCTCTCTGCTCCCTGTACCTGCTAGTTGAGACAGAGATGCAACATGCCCCAGACAGCACCGATGATCTTTGTTGCTCATTTAAATATCTCTGAACATCACAAAGGGCTAGATGTGCCATTCAGTTTAAGGTAAGTCCATAATGATGCAGTACATGGTTCTTTAACATTTTAATTGACACAAATCACACATTATGTAACTATCACCAAACTAATTCCCAGAATGACTTAATGTTTCATCACTAAACTGTCTCCAAGGATGCTGTACCACTTGTTCTAGGGAGGCATTTCACATCGGCAATCATAGGGAAAGTGTGCTATGAAAACTGTCCCTAAATCTCTTACTGCATCAAACAACCACATAAAACATTAGCCTCCTTGAGATCTACAGGATGCTGATTAAGAGCTATTTGCCATGTGCTTTTAGGCTTCACGTTAAAAATAGTTAAAGACCTCTCCACTGCTAGAGGACAGAAATACACACCAGCTGCTCCTCTATTCCTAAGTCTGTGGACCCAAGATGAAAAGAATTAGACCAAATGGCATAGTAATCAGGCCTCAAGCAAGCAGAAAGTCTTGCTCAATATAAGAATCCCCAGCTAATGGGGCAGCCCACCTCCACGCTCCTAGGGCTTTGGGGCTTCACGTATGGAAACAATGTGAGAGCGATTGCATTTTGCCATCTGGGTGATCATGCTAACTTCTTGCTATGTTTGAACTCCACTTGCTCAACCCTACCTCTGAACGTACTTCCTTCCTGCTAAGCATTTCCTGTCCCTTCCTCTCTAGTCTCAAAAATCTGGACTTAATTTACACTCCTCTAAGGCCCTTTACAAGTTGAGCTTCACCCCAAACACAGCAGAAAACAACGCCCAGCCCTCTTCCTTGAGAAAAACTGTTGTATTCTTATTGTGAGAAAGCTCTGTGAGGAGGCCAAACTGATAATAAAGAGATTCATTAGTGTCTGCATCACCAAGTACTAGTGCACTGTCCAGGTGCTCTGCTTCCTCATTTAGGCATTAGCTTAGAAAGGATGAGGAGCATTGCTCTTAATTCTCATCTGCTCTTGCCATCCTTGACTTGGCAAGGGCTGGTAAGTAGACAACACTTAGCAACCACAAAATAACTGTCCTATGTTGTGAGTCAGTAGGGGGCACTGTGGATTCATGCCTATGACATCCAGTAACACACTCAGGAAAGTGGAAGGTGAAGTCCCCAGGTTTCTACTTGGCCTTGGGCACCAGTCTTGGGCATCAGCATCCATTCCCAGTGCTAACACTTCTTCTAATGCTTTTTGCTTTTTCACAAGTGAGTTCCAATTACTGTGATTGTTCTGAAAGGCTCCCTACATCAGACATTGTTTTAACAATAGTGTCCCCAAAACCGGAAGTCAGGGAGTCATCCTTGATCTCTAGGTTTAATTGGTCTTTATTTCCCAAAGTTACACTTTCATGGTATGTCTTATACTTCTCACTTTCTCAAGACAGGAACAAAACCCTGAAAGCGTGCTTAGCTGGGCTGAAATCCAGTCAATCACTCAGTCAGGCCATATGCTGTGCCATTGGGTCACACTTGCCGAGAGGAAGGGGCATGTTCTCTGGATGCTAGACAGTGGCCGTGGACCAGCACAGACCTCTCTAACCATCTTGATGGTAGCTACTTCACTCCTTACCTTCATCATTTTTACAGTGACCACTATTAAGTCTCCTAATAACACCCAGAGGTGAATTTAATTTGCATACATACATTCATACATTCATACCATTCATAACAGGAGAGATTATGTGTAAATTCGAACGTAGATAAGCCATCATCGAAATTCGAACATTAATTGAATGTGATCAAAATGCAGTTTGGCTGAAGTTAAACCTCCCATACTCTGTTGAGAATATGTATTACAAGGACTTTCTAGTTTGGTACTAGATATATCATGTTGATTTCACATCCATCCAATTTTTTCTCTACTTAAAGTCCTACCAAACTGTGGCATCATTCAGCCTTTATGAAATTTACCTCTGTTCTATCTCACTATGAACAACTGTTACTTCAGGACTACTTGTAGCGCAGGAGATCTTACGTTCATAGTATCCCTGAACTGAGATAAATCTCAGGGTAGAACTGGTAATGAGTCACCAAGGTAATGTAGAGTGTGTTTATATTTTTTAAATTAAGCCACAATAAGCTAAGTTTTAAAATTAGAGCAGAAGAAAGTCATATCATCACCACACCAGCATTTATCTGTTAAATGAAACCACATTGAAGTTCAACTCTTTATTTATAGGCTTAAATATTAGGTGGCCACAGGAGGATCCAAGTTTAGAAAATTCTGTTTCTCATGCGAATGCCTTTAGATCTTCCTGTAAGTATATAAGGGGCTCTAAACTCAATGGGAAACTTACATCACTGTGATTTTTTCCCCATTGAACTGCATTTCCTACCAGAAAACATCGGGTAATGTAAAAAAAGGTAATATTTCTATTACTGTTGGGATAACATTTAGTAGGGTCAGCAAACTGCAGGGTGGGGATCACATCAGTCCATGCCTTGATTTTCTTCTAAGAAAAATTTTTACATTATTAAAGGATTATTGAAACTATGATGAATGTATAACAGATAGTATATAACTCACTAAACCTAAAATAGTAGTATCTAGCACTGTCACATTTTTCAACCCCCTGATCTAGGCAATGTTTTAATAAAGAATATAACTAATAAAAACTACATAAAAGGAGTACTTCATTATTTTCATGTAACTTCATGGTCAAAAAATGGTCCTCAGAAACAAGATGGACAAGTTTTTACCATTAATGAAGATTTTATTTATTAGACCTCTATATATTACGTGTTAATCACTGAATGTCCATGAAGAATATCTTGTGTTAGGCTGGGGATTTAGCTCAGTGGTTCCTCCACCTACTTTGCCAGTGCAAGGTCCCAAGTTCAATCCCCAGTACCAAAAAAAAAAACAAAGAAAAAAGAAAGAAAAAGAATTATCTTGGGGGTGAAGTGAGGTCAGGGGTATGGGGAAAAAAATGAGAACCAAGACCTGTCATGTAAAGGTACAAGATACCAATGATGAATGTAACTGTACTGTATACCTAAAATGTACCAATAAACTCAATGAGAAAAAAAATAAAAATTAAAAAAGAATATCTTGAGTCAAGAATAATGTATTCAAATTGGCTGGTATTTGATAAGAGGAACACCTTCCTCTGTTCATGACTCCAAGCTCTGTTGCCCAATTGTATTACTGAATAGCAGTCCCAAGAGACCCCAGTCTTCCCTCTGATGTTAGCATCACACTGTTCTCAGACCTCGTGCTCAGCATCACTTGTCTGGCTCTGACCTCTACTTCCCTTTGCAATTATTCTTTTGATGCTGCTTTTTGGGAGCATACTAGCAATGGTCACACTGAACCCAGCTCATTCTTTCTTGACAGCTCTTCTACTGTTCCCGGCAGCTTCTGAATGCCCATACCTGGGGGAAGCTAGGCTTCTTGCCACCTGGTTACTTGGAAATTGAATACTCAGCTGGTGGTGCCAGACTCTGCAGCCAGCCAAACAGATTCAAGCAGAACAAAATCTGCTTTTTGTTTGTGTTTTGTTCCAATTTGGCTAATTTGTTTGATATGGACCGGGTTTTGATTCTCCGGATTCAAACTGAGAAAGATGATACTAATTTTGAGAATGTGTCTAGAATAGTAGATCTAAGGCAGGCTGAGGTATGGACTCTTGTGACAAGGTTCTTTCTCAGAGTTCAGTCCAACTCACTTAAGCCAGAATTCTCTTTGATGCTTGCTAATGATTCAGATGCCTAAAACCAACTCTTTGATAGCTAATGAATCAGAGTTTCAGAGAATGTAGTCCCAGACTTCTTTTTCATAATAATAAATTTTCAGAACCTGTGACTTAAAGGGTTGATGTATGATTTTCAAGAGAATTTTTTATCTGTTGAAGTGATCTGCAGAAATAGTTGATGGCTCAAAGTAAATTTTTCTAAAATGACCATATTAGCTATCACTAAATTTTCAAAGTAGATGGCTCAAAATGAAAACCACTTGGTTTCAAAGGGAGGTCTAACTGACCAAAAGTACAAAGTTTAAACCTCTCCATAGCCCATCTCTTTGATGACTGACCAGTCCTGCCTTCTCTGGGAAGCTGCTCTCCTTCCATGCCCAGGGATTGTGCAACTCTTCACAGATATAAGCAGCTCATACCTCCCTTACACCCAGGGAAACTTTTCTTAGCGATCAGAGATCCTCTCAGAGGAGCTGAATTTACTGAGCTCTGACCTCGAATTATTTTCATTCAGTGAGTGATTGTCCTGGTCTCAGGGCCACAGGGGGAGTTCCTCAGAGGTCACAATGAGCCTGCCCTCCTCTAACACATGGGAGGGAAGTACAGTTAGTGGGGGAAGTTGGGGGGGTTCAGGTGCTGGTTCTCTGTCAGCCAGGCCACTCACTTGCCTCTGTGCTCCAGTTTTTCGGCACAAGAGTACATGATGGTTCCAGCTATCCACCAAATGCACAAAAGTAACAGAGCACTAGCATGAGAAGTTTAGAGACTATCCGAGTCTAAAGACTTGCTCCTTCATCAAGGAAGCCATCAGGGCTCAGAGACTTCAAGGGACCTGTGGAGTTCGTATAAGAGCTGTAGGGACTGTCGCCTTCTCATTGGCCTCTGAGGTTCTCCAGGGAGAGATATGCTAACAAATCGTCTGTCTCATTGGCCTATACTCTTTGCACTTCACCAAACTGGCTCAAAAAGGAATGGAAAATATGTATTTTCTTTGCAAATACAAAGGGGGATACAAGAACAATAACTTACTATTATGAGAGTTATCTCACAGGTGACTCTGAATATGGTGTCAGTTTCCAAATGAAGCAAAGATTCACCAGGTACACAGTCCAGGCTGGTGATCTGGAGAGCTGCTCACAAAGTAGCCACTTTCCCGTGGACGAGAACTTGTTTTCTTCAGCAGTTTTCCTAAATGTGATCAACTCAGTCTTTCATCCTTTCTTCTCCAAGCAGTTATCTAACCTTTCAAAACTAGATTTCTCATAACTGGGCTTCCTATCTACAAATATTACCTTAACCTTTTATGATATTTGCTCGATGCGATACCAAACTTCCTTCCCAGAGTGCATGCTACTGGGCAATGTAGAAGATTGAAGGAGAACTGAGGCTAAGGCAAAATATAAAAGAGTCCAAAAAATAATGAAATTTAGAGAAAATCTGACTTTACACATTCAACAAAAATTCATCAATAAGCTGAAATTAATAGGCTAAAATAGACTTTTATTTTATTATTGCATGTTTACAGTAAATAGGATTTACACTAACCTTGGAGAGGAAGTACATATATATAATGCAGCTTATTTCTTTTTTTAAATCTTCTTGCCCTTCCCACCCACCTCCTCCCTCCACTTCTAAATCCCTTTTCCTTGTTTTCATTCCTGTTGTTATTATTATCCTTAGCTCAGATCTATGACATAGAATGTTTATATTCATTGAGACATGCCTGTATTCTTGATTTAACATGTATCTCAAAGGAGCCATCCCTTAAAGCCAAACAAGGCTTTTGAAAAAGCCAAACAAGTCAAAAAAGGAAGAGAATAAAAACCCTTGACTAAAAGCCTTGGCAAAACAAAAGCCCAACCACTCAAAATAGGATATTCACTTATTAGTCATGTGAAAAGTATTGAACAGATTTACTGCTATTATATCTTTTCATAAATGTTTTCCTCTAGTTGACAGGAAATATACACAGAAAAGAATAAAATAAGCATAGAAACTATTAATATATAACTATTAATATTATAAACTCCATGAAATCTCAGAGTATGCAGTGGGTGTCTCTAAGAGAAAGTTAACAGTTAACATTAATATCAAACTGAATATCTGAGCTGTTGAAAGTCCCACCAGATATATTCTCCATTAACATTCTTGAAAGTTTGTAGTGTCAAATCTGTTCTATTATTTCAAGAATAATTCCCAGAATTCAATCCCTTTCTCCATCTTCCTCCTCCTCTTTATGTCTCCCCAACTGCAGATTTTATTAAAATATACTTCATAATACAAATAGGACATTTTACATAACTTAAGTTGAATATGTCATCACAACATGTCAAAACTAGTCAACAGATTTATGTTGATCACAAATTCTAAGATCATAAATTGAGTGTAAGAAACCCTTGTTATTCAAAGCTAATCTATTTCTGAAAGCCTAAAAGTGACTTTATATAAATGACCCTTTGTTTCATTATTGAAAATGGGAATAAAATAGCACTGTTTTCCCATCCCTCCAAAAATCCCAACCAATTCCCCCCAAATCACAAAAACATTTTCAACACCTACCTAAAACATTCACCAAGTATCCAATCATCTAACACTTAACATGTTCCTTGGTGGATAGGCTTATATGCCAGACCCATTGATACTGAACAATTTTAAATATTATTACATTTCCACCCCCTACACTGCAACAAACAAGTAATCTGATATCAAGGAACTATTAGACAAGATCTTCAAGTGAATGAACACATGACACTGAGAGAAAATGGAAAATAAAGCAGTTGTTAATATAATGGCTTACTGACTGAGGAGTTAGTTATCTTAGCAAAGTTTGGCTACAAAAGGTGTCGCTTGATGGTAAGCAGTGAACAAGAGTGAGTCTGCAAAACAGCGCTGAGTTCACCTCTGTCCCAGGGTGAGGAACTGGTGGACCCCTTCTTCCACGCCTTCAAACTCCAGAAGTGGTACCTGCAGGCCATTGTGGGGAGTTATGGATACACCAGTACATGATCCCAACTAACTCTTCTAATGCATGGTCTCTGGGATTCTCAAGCTCACTGTATTCTTCACAGACTTCTCTATCTTCTAAGAAAGAACATTTCATTTGATAATGGGAGGAAGAGGCAGAAGTATAACATTCTAGGTGAAGATAAGAAGAAACTTCCCAGGCACATTAGGCGTGGGGAATGATGCTGAGACCAAACTCTAGGCCACAGAGAAAATTCTTAAATGCACGTGATGTTGGGTGGCTAAAAAGGAATGGACAGGAGATTCAAAAGATAGAAGATTTGTCCTCTGCGTTGATAGACAACACATAGATAAATGCAGAACCCCCTATAGCCAGGACAGCATTACATGATTTATCCCCTAATGATCGTGTTGGAGGAACTAAAACCCTGAGATACAGGAATTCATCTGGGGTCCAGCCCTAAGACAGACGGGGCTCCCCCTGAAGGGGAACTAAACACAGGAGTGCTTTCTTCAGAGAACTTTTCACATTGTTTGTGACGTGTTTCCCTGCTTATTTTTGGCTTGTGTGACAAGGACTTAGGGAAGGGCCTACTGAGGCTTCTGTCATAGATTGATGTTTTGTGATCTGCCTGCACATGACAGATTTCCTGACAAGTCAGGATCTGCAGCACCGGAAACAGGGCTTCCACTGACTCATTCATCCCAAATATAGCTCTTGCGATTTCCCACAGGGTTACAGAGCACCCATACAGCATTTAAGGGTATTTCCTGATAGCTTCTCTGACCCCAGGTCTTTTTGTGTGAAAAACACTCATCTAGCTGTTTCCTGTCCCTCTCCCTGGGATGTGTCCCCATTGTCTAGCTTTCTAGAAGATACCAAAAGGGTTCTCGTCTTTGCTCTTGAAGGCAGACATTTGTATAAATGCCAAGTGGGTATTTTTTAAAAGATCTTATTTAAGGAAATTAGGGTATCAAACAAAGAGCTATGTGGAAGGTGAAAGGCAAAATGTTTTCAGAAATCTGGAAAGGTGAAACACATAAATTATGAAAAGTTATTGCAACTACACCTGCTCTTTGTGGAGGGACTGCAAACATTTTGTGAATACATGAAGTAGCTACCCTATACTGCCTGTATTTGCAGCAGTAAACAGATCTTTGCTACTCTGATGAGCCTAATTTTGATCACAGTGATGTGTGTACAACATGAGTGTACTCAGGCACTTTTTCTGAGAGGATGTGCACTCTTTCCTTGTTTGTTTTGGGAGCAAGGTTTCTTAAGGGTATTTTTTAATGAGTTTTATTGAATTTTGACAAATGATTCAGAAATCTTTTCAAACAAAATCAAAGAACACATTTTAATTTTTTAGG
Source organism: Fukomys damarensis (assembly GCF_012274545.1). Taxonomy (NCBI): domain Eukaryota; kingdom Metazoa; phylum Chordata; class Mammalia; order Rodentia; family Bathyergidae; genus Fukomys; species Fukomys damarensis. The sequence continues at coordinate 36,841,041 of NW_022900929.1, read as the reverse complement.
AACATCCATAACTATTTTCCAAAGTGATTATACTAACTTACACTCCCAGAAACATTGTAGGTGATTTCCTTTTTCTCCACCTTCTCATCAGTGTTTGCTTATTATTAGCTTTACAGCTGCACTATGAGGAAACTAGGCAGCATGCATTGCTTTCCTTTCCAATTCAGCAGCCTCCCTCTCTTTGTTCTGATCTTATTGTTTTCTACATCCCTTAATTGCTACCTATAAAGCAGTATCTCTCACTCAAATGCTGGTGTCCTCATCCTCCACAGAGCATAAGAACCCTGTGCACTGGTATGGGAACATGTAATGTGTACCACAGTCATATATTATGGAAACATGAGCATTAAACCCAACAGCAAGAGTTGAGGTAGACTCTGTGTGTGTGTGTGTGTGTGTGTGTGTGTGTGTGTGTGTGTGTGTGTAGCAGAATGTTGTTGCTGTTGCTATTAGCAACCTAAGATAGTCAAACAAAGACTTTGGGGATACAGACTTTTTAAGTGTCTTTTTCCTTTCTTATAAATGGTAACAATATGACTATCTCACAGGAATTGTATTAATTTAAGAGGGAACTGACAGAAAGTATAGAGAACTTAGGAAGAGTTCAATAAATCACATCATCTTAGTTTTGCTATACTTATTAAGTATCAGAACTATTCTTTCTACAAGACAGATATTTAAACCAAGTATACCCTTCCAGAAATATCCCAGGGAAACCACCCCTGGCCTTAGATTCCCTCGCTGTTTTAAGCAGAGCTCCCTGAACAAGAGCTTATCAGAGACTGCAGAGTTAGAAACACAAGAACCAGGGTCCTGGACCATTTGTTGACCACCGAAGCCTATAACAGAAAACTCTTCTCAGGAAATGATAGCCAAAGGACAAGCCTAGAAATGCTTCTTACAATGCAACCTATACTCTCCCTGCCTTTCAGTTGAAATGAAATTCTGTAATATTGACCAATTGTAAGAGAGAGGGTTGCTCCCAAGTGGTTTTCAAACCTTATTGCAAAACAGCTCATGAAGAGGGCCCTAGATTTCCTTTGCTATACCATGATGATTTGGATTTGAGAAAACAAAAGCCCAGAACTGGAAATCCACACAGCATGTGATGTCTACCAGGTATCAGTAACGGGCCATTCTCCCCAAGTGAGCTCCCTTCTCTACTCTGTCATGGTCACAACACAAAAGAGCTAACTTTGCGTCAAACCTGGCCGGTGCTCACCGTGTCACCACATCCACCTTGAACTTGTCCCAGCTCTACCCCTACAAGTCTGCATGCCAAGAGACCAAGCCAGCCTGGATTTTCTTCTTCCCCTGGCCTAGGTCTTGCCTCTGCATCCTTAGGTGTGTCCTCCCCTAAGAGTGGCTTGGACAACTGTAGAGAATAAATACTTTTGATTGAAGTACCTGCCAACATAACCTGAAGCTCACATCTAGAATACCTTTTTCAGGCCCGCCTGTCTTGCATACCACAAGGAACAGTTCATTGTGAGTGATTTGTGCAAAGAAGAAGATAATGAGAGTTTTTTTATTTTATAAGCTAAAAGATTTATTAGTGAATGAGTTACTTTTCAATCTTCTCCATCCTAGCCTTTGCTCCTTTTTCCTCTAGTTTTTGTCATACTTAATTCTACCTATCTGCACTTAATTGACCCCAGTCCACTGATGGTAAATTATAAAGTAAAAATTTTCATAAGTAATTTTAAAAAGCACGTGCAGTCTTGGTTTTTCCTTGGGAAGTTCCACCCCTCTTCCTTCTCCTCTGCACTTCAAAAGGACACCATCCCATGTCCCTTTACACCTTAGCCAGCAGAGACTGCCTTTTCCCCACCTAGTATTGAGGATCAAAACCAGCACCTCCCACCCTCTAGACAAGCAAAGCCTGCCTTCTTATTCACTTCCTTCCCCAAGAGAAGAACAACCCTTCTTTCCTACTAAATTTCTTCTGAGACCTTTGATAAAGAAATAGGCCAACTTCAGTTAGGAATGTTACCAAAAGCTCCCTTGAAGAAAATTATTTACTAAATTTATACCATCTCCCTAGAATTATACTTCTTAAGTCTTTCTCAAGGCCTGCGTGGGCCCTGATGCATTCCTTTCAAATAATATCATATCGTTCTTTCTTCTCACATCTCATATTATTTATAAATAATGTATTTCAAAAGACATGAACACAAATGAATTAGACTTGAGCAAAGCAGAATTATACATTAGGCATCCTCACCCTAAAACCTGGATTGCTGAGCTACTTGCCCTGTTACACTTAGCTCATTCATTATAGCTAAGTGTCGGTTACCTTATCTTCAGCCTCATGACAGCAGGTCGTAATGGAAGGTCCTCTGCCAGGATATATTGATACACAGAAAAAAGTCAGGACCAGGCAGGCAAAGCCCATATCTGAGGAAGCAAAGTGCACTTTTGGTTCCAGTGTCATTGTGTGCAAAGTGGATCAAGATGGTTGAGTGACCTCTAAACTGGAAAGGAAGATATGCGGATGCTTTGTGAAGATGGCTACCAAGCACAACTTTTTCCTGGGATGGGAACAGGAAGGGAGAAGAACCATCTCTGAGCCAAAATACCTGACAGAGAATTAGGGAGCATATACAAAGGAAAGAACCTCTCATCTTGGCAGAAGACAGAGAAAGACAGAATTCTAGGGACTTACTCCAGTTTTCAAAACAAGCATTTAACATCTGGGATGAAATGGCAACAGCGAGTCACTGTCTGTCTTCTGTCCCCATCAAGAGGGTTGGTCAACATTTCCCCTGCCCTTCACCTGAGAATTCCCTCACTGATGAAGTCACTGCTTTGTACACAGCTGCTACCCAACCAAGGTATGGAAAACAGTTGCAGTTCAGATAAAGTTCCAACAGAGGCTCTCATTGTTCCCTCCTCAAGTGTCCACCACAGGGTATGCAGTGGCTCGGCTTACATACAGATTTCCACACTAGTTCTAACTAAAAATAATTAGAGTCCTTCTGCTCAGGACTCTCACAAACCTGTTTTTCCCCCTTCGGGATTAACCTCTCAAGTATGGTCTGGCATTGAGGTCCACCAGGGGGGTATGCAGGGTAGATACATGGGCCTGGTACCATCACACAATACAGATCATATGGGAAACTGTGAATGAAGCATTTTGCTGTGCAGTTAGGGTGGGGAATGGGCCCTCTTTTTTTCAGTTTGAATTAAAGTTAAATAATTTCAGATACCTACCTACATACCTTGCGTGTCACTAGTACAAAAGGACAACTCTTGGTTCAAAGGCTCCACCAAACAGGAAGGCTCAAAACAGACTTTGACACAGATGTTACCTATTAACTTTGTAATTGCAAAATGACAACCAGAACCCAAAAGTGTGAAAGGCTCATTGCCCAGCTTGTGTTTGATGGGAGCAAGAGAAGCATGTGTAAAAATAATGGGGCAGTTCCAAAACATGTAAGGAGAGGCAGCTTTTGTCCCATGCTTAGGGAGAAGAGCCTTTCGTGGACCCCAAGGGTGCAGAAATACATCTTTGCTCAATACCACAATGACACATCTTGTACATGAAGCATTTCCCCTTTTCTTCTAGGCCATTTTGCTAACTTTCTATGTAATTTGTAGTATGAAAAACTCCCTTAAAATCTGATTTCTAAGATCCCATATTTCATTTCTCTCTCTCTCTCTCTCTCTCTCTCTCTCTCTCTCTCTCTCTCTCCTATGCTACCTCATCTTCCAAAAGAACAAGGAAAGGCAGCTGCCCTCCTGGACGTGACCCATACCTGAAGAGTGCAACTGGCCACTGAAAGTATTTCCACAGGCCTGCTTCTCTCATTGCACTTCTGCTCCAGATTTAGCTGTGTCTACCTTTTCATGTACTCCCCTAAGAAAATGTTACACATCCTGAGGATCTAGAACGCTATCTTTTTGAAGTATCGTGCTTGGGATGAATGATGAGAGCAGCCTTTCTAGGGGAAGAACACCATATGTTGCCCTTAATTCAGTCCCTGCCCCCAGACTCTCATTGCAGAGCTGTGCTCAGCATTTGATTTGTTCTAAGGCTGTGTGTGATGGTACCAGGCCCATGTGTCCCCCCTGTGTACTCCCCTGGTGGACCTCAGTGAAGGTGAGGCTGCACTGAAGATTCCTGTGGGCATAGCCCTCAACTTTGGTCAAGTGGTGCCAAGGGGCACCGCTCATTCTACTTGGGAGGAATAGGACAGAAGCAAAGGCATAGAATCTTATGTTCTTCCTTCACAGTTGCTGATAGGAACATAGTTTCCAGAGAGAGAAGCATGAGAGGATGGAAGACAATAAACCAAAATTCTCTGCTGCTGATCCCTGTTCTGCAATTACCTTGATTTTTGGCCTTGAACAGTGACTTCCTTTCAGGGGGCTTACATTTCTCCCTTTGTTGTAATATGAGGACTGGGGTGTGTGATGGCCAAGTTCCTACCAATGTTCTATTAGGACATTCTTTCATTCATTTATTTATTCTAGAGATATTTATTGATCCCCTCTGATGTCTGCTTCTATGCTAGGTGCTGAGAATATAGCAGGGAAATGACAAATAGAGCATTCTCTCTGTGCATTACTTACAAAGAACAGATGTCCAATTACCTACTAATACACACAAAACCAGAAAATAACCCCAATAAAGCATCAGTTAATTTCTAATACACATTAACAGGAGTCATTGAGCATCAGAAAGCTCTTTCCAAAGGGCTAAAGGTGTAGGGAAAGTGGAAAGGGTAGGGGAAAGGGAATAAGGGAAAAGAAAAAAATATGAGAAAATGAAAAAATGGAAATAAAGTGCTTGTAAATGAGGAGGGGAGGAGGGGGTGAAGGGAGGGCAGGGACAAGGGGAAAAAATGAGAACCAAGACCTGTCATGTAAATGTACAGAATCCCAGTGATGAATGTAACTGTACTGTATACCTAGAATGTACCAATAAGCTCAATAAAAAGAAAAAAAAAAGCCCTTTTCAAGTATCAATGCAGGGATCCAAGGTCTACCATATCCCACACTTGGCTTTCAAGGTTTCCATTGGTTACCAGCATCGAGCCACTGGCTGGAGAAAGGTGGGGTGAAGCAGCCTGACACAGGAGTGCTTTTTGGGTCAATCCACCCTAATTTCCCTTGACAGTCAGTCACATGGTCTTCTCTAACTGCAGGGAAGATTAGGAGATGTCATGTAGCATACCCATGAAGAAGAATAGCTTCTGTGAAAAACAAAGCTAGACTTCATTTAGGGGATCAAGAGAAGATGTGGAAAAGAAAATTGGGAGGCTCTAGATATGTCTTATTTACTTCTCTCTCATGGCTGAAACAAAAATACCTGACAGCCAAAGTTCAAGGAGGAAAGGTTTGTCTTAGCTCACAATTTAAAGGTTTCAGTCCATAGGAGGGTCTCATGGCAGAGGGGCATTACAGAGGAGAAACAGTTCATGGCACAAAGAAGATAGCAAAACAACAAAGGGTCCCTGACAGTGTCTTTCTTTCCCTTTTATCTGATCCAGGCTACTTAGGGCTACTTACTACTCGCACCCTTAATCCTACTGTCCTTGATCCTAGCACTGCACCATGAAGCAATCCCAGCATCACACACTTTAGATCCAGCCACCTCTGGAAAGGCTCCATCTATGACTGCATGAGGCTTTGAGGGGACAGCGAGACACAACCACAGCAAGAGTGAACTCAAGGAAGGCAGAATTCTCATAAAAGCAGAACAACCCAGAGGTATTCAAAGAAACAATGGGACTCTGAGTGGTTTGTGGAGGCACCCTGTGAGGTCCCCACCACATGCTCAGCAGCCCCTCACGTGGATATTCCAGAGGATGATAGATCGACATCAGATTGACAGTGACACATGGTAGCTGAGGGCTGGAGGCCATCAGCCCTGTAGGAGACCAAATGCCTTCAGAGCCACAGTGGCTGAAAACGCAAAATGAGCCCACCAGTTGCAGTGGAACTAAAATGTTCATAAATAAGCTTGCATTTAGGTGCAAATCCATTTTATGAATAGGTAGGCTAAATTCAGGGTTGGGCTAGATTTTTTTTTCTAGTAGCATGATTTCAGATTGGCACATGAGAAATCTGTATGCTCTCGGGTGACCAAAAGAGCCAGCAATATCCAAAACTTCATTCTTGAGTAGCAAAAATTAAATAATATTGTGTAGCCTCTTCAGATTAGACTTGCTCTCTCGAAAATACCGTAATGCCACAATTCATTGGATAGACAGTTTCTGCCTTAATTATGTGCTTAGTTATGACATTTGGATTTAAAACCCCTACAATCAGAAATATAACAGGAACTAATTCAGGGACTTGATCACTGTCAGGGTCCGACCGTAGCCACTATAAGTTATACATGTGTGTGTGTGTGTGTGTGTGTGTGTGTAGACGTGTTAAATAGAAACACGGAATATTGCATTGCTTTATGTTTATCTAAGTGTCCTTTTTCTTTAGTGCATTATGAATTATTTGAAAGGAAGCCTTAGAGTTCCCAGCCCCTGAAGGGTGCTCAGTTAAAGCAATCATGTTACACTTATAACAAGAATCACTTGGCATGGATTTGTGGTAAAGGAAACACCACATAAGAGATTGAAATGACATTGCTGACTGACTTGGGTCAGATCCTGCAGATTCCAGAGCCAGTGATGGGGTGGAGGGGAGACTGGTACCTCTGAGTTGTCAGTGTACATTCTTATGAACAAGGCAGAAAGAAGAAAGAAAGTATCAGGACTGCAGACAAGAAGAAAGAGAGAAATGAGAAGAAAAGATCGAAGAGTCCATTTGCTCAGATGGCCCTGCCTGGGTGGTTCCTGCCTACTCTGAAAGTTGTGGGTGGACCAGGCACCCCAATGTCCCCCGTCCTCAACCCCACAGAGAACATCCAGCGATCTAGAGACCTGTATAGCAAAAGGTAGGGCTCCCAAAAAGACAGGCCAACCCCATGACCACCTGTTGGAGGAAATTCTTCAAATGGCCTAGTAAGAAATTCTGTAGCCACATTTTAAAAAGATTGAATTGTGTAAAATAAGATTGAAAAGTTCTAAATTAATGTTACTGAGAACAACATAGGTTGCAAGTAAGTTAGTCTTCCCTAAGCTCTATGCCAAGGACCTGTCCTTGCAGAAAGCACTAAGAATTATCAAAACCAATAAAATACAGATGCAAGTCTCACAGGATGATTAATCCTGCCTAAGAAGATGCCAGAGGGTAAATGACTTGCCAATAATTCTACATTCAACTCCCATAGCTAACCATACCAGGAAACAAGGTCTCTGACTTGAGTTTCCAGGCCAGGCAGAGTGGGAAGTGTTTGGCAAAGTGGCTTTTGGACCAGGCATGTCTGGACTCAGCACAAAGGTGCTAGCTTAGCCTACTAATATTTTTCTTGGACTATAATGGAAGTCTTGCTAGGAGTATCCTACTATTCCTTCTCAGGCTAATTCTCTTCACTCTCCTAGTTTGACAAGGGCAAGAGTGGAAATGTTGTTTCTGACCTTTTGGGGGGAAACTATTGTGAGGTTCTGGTCAATTTCAGGGCTTGACTGTAGCTTCATTCATTGAATAACGTGTATTTATTGATGTCATGATAGTGCCTAACTGTGAAATATCAAGTAACAAGCAAAAATTTAGTATGTATTCCCGTAGACTTTGCACTCCATTTGGGAAGAAAGATATATATTCACTAATTATGGCAAACATCTTTTTTAAAAAGGGCTCTCAGAGAAAATTACAAAGCATGAAGTATTGGTCTAAGGAGAAACCCTTTCAGACAAAACTGAGACCTTACAGAAAAGAAGGATCCAGCTAAGAGAGGAGCAGCTACAAAATTATCCCAAGGAAGAGGAAACAGCATGAGATCTCTGCAGATATCTGAGATTCCAACAGGAATCTAAACCTGGTCAGATATGCATCCTAAGGGCACACAAACTGCCTGGAAAATGAGAAGAAAGAAATAGGAAGGAAATTAAAATGTGAGGCATTTTATAGCTCTCAAAGTTTAGGTTTGCGTGACTTACACAGAAAGCCCCGTGCTGAGTGGCACACAGCAGCCCAGAACCATGGCTGCTCAGGTCATCTGCCCACAAAGGCCACCACGCTTCCTCAATTGATCTCACTGGTGAGAACACAGCTCAGAACCAGTGCATCTGGGGGCTTCCAGGAGCATTTCTCTCTGACCCTTGCCACTCACTCATCAGCCAGTCACAGGTTCCAAAATGGAATTTAAAGGTCACTTGCTGTGCGCTGGTAGAAATGTCCACAGCCAGGAAGACAGTAGCGCCAGGTGACCAGCAGAAGTGGCCTACTGTGGCTGGCCGGGTAAAAGGCTAAGGTTAGGAAACTGGTTTCGTAGATAGACAGTTTCTCTCTGGTTGTAAGTTCCCATAAGATAAGTATATAGTTCCTAATAAAAATAGACATCCAGACAGGGAGGGTGTTCTTTCAACAATGGACAAGACTCATCCTTTGGTCTGGCAACTTTCATGGGCATTTATCTTGTCCATTTCCTTTATAGTCCAGAGATGATAGAGGCAGGGATTCATTTTCATTGCTGCAGTTATCTCCTGCATGCACGCCCTCAGGCACTGGACACATTCTCAGATTTGTTGTATTATAATAAATTATAAGATTCCCTGAAGGATAATACCACCTGATCAAAATATTACTTCTCTGGTAACTTCAGGCCAACAAGATGAGACTGAAGTCCTTTATGAAGCGGGGGCTTGACAAGCCCCAAATCGTGAGTTTATTTGGGTTGGCACTTGCTAAAATAGCATTGCCTCTTCTGGCACAACATGGACACATGTTATTCATGTACAGCCTGAATCAAATCATTAATCTGAACCCCAGATTTCAGTTCTCCCTGGATCAAGTTTTACTACAAGACAAAAGGCTGGGATAGAGCCCAGCTGCACACATACCCTCCTGTGTCATCAAGAAGGGCTTTGCACCCATTCAGAATCAAGTAGGAGCTTTCCTCAGTGAAGGCACAGCTGCCTATAGCTCTCCAGCTGTTCATAGTTGTTTGTTATTTATTTTTAGGGGTTATTTCTGCATGCATTCTGAGAATATTTCCATATCTCTGTTAGGAATCTTTGCATTCATTTCCACCACACATGGATGTGTGTCTGTGTGTGTGTGTGTGTGTGTGTGCATCTGTGTGTCCAAGCCAGTGTGTGACTCTGTGATGAGTCTGTTTGTGGGAGGCTGTGTTTATGTGTGGGTCAGTGTGAATGTGTGTGTGTGTCTGTGCATGTGTGTGCATGCACATGTGTGTACAATGAAAAGCACCACTCTCCCTGGGTCCAGCAGTGGTAAAGCTGTGAGCAGGCATCTTGCATCTATGAAAAGCCTCCAACCAGACTCAGGCAGAAACATACCAAATATTTGGCTTGGGCCCCCTGAGGTGATGAAAGCAAGATTTTTCACAAACTTTAAGAGCAGTACAAGATTTTCCAGAAAGCGATAACATAACCCTGAGCATGTTGGTATATGCAACTTTTCAAGTCCTGACATCTCTTTTGCAGTTGAGGGCAGGAATCTGGAGGCTCTGTGGGCCAGCACTGCAGGAGGCAGAGGTCTGGTTCCTGATGCTCCTCCCTGGGTCCAGCACCAGAGAGTTCAGGGGTCCATACTTCCTGCAAGAACCATTTTTCACTGACCCTGCTAGCTCAGCAAAGACACGGAGATCAATGATACATTTGGTCGTGTTTTCAGGCATTGCAAGTTACCCTCACTCACCTAACACACTTCACGCTTGGAGACAGGGGAGGGCCTAGAGGAAAGGGCAGTGAGTCACTGAAATGGCTGGAAGATTGAACTGACTTTTGTGTTTGAGGTTTCAGGATCATAAATGCCAAGACAAGGGGAAGTCTATTATCTGCCGTCTTTCCCGTAAGAAACAGCCCTCTATGGAGTTCCATGTGGTCATTCACTCAATCAGCAAGCATGCGTTATGTGTCAAGTACTGAACACAAATCAGGCACAATGCTGAAACAGGGAAAGTAGCCCTGGTGACTTTCAAGCAGCACCTTGAGTCAAGATTCTCAGAGTTCTTCACTCCTAATACTTCTGCATGTCAGTCACGCAAGACCAACAAGAGTTGAGACATCAGCCTACAGGAAGGAACTAGACCATCTGCCCAAATGTGCAAATTCAAGAAAGACAGCACAAAGGACAGACAGAATTTCATCACCACATGCAAAATTCTCTCAAGCCTCTAGCTGGTCCCTGCGCATGGTGCAGCTGCCTCCCTCCTACCGCTTTCTGCCCAGTCTTCTCACTGCATTTCCCCCCAAGATATCTTCCCCAAGTCACCCAGCTTGATACCTCCATGCCCCCATTCCCAACATTCCTGCAGTAAACTCTACAGGCACCTGCATCTCTCCTTTTCTGCAAAACTTTAAGTACACAGTGATTGTGAAATGTTGTAAACAGTTTTGCTTCACCAAGAACATGCTGCAAACTGGGCCCCCTTCCGGAAATGAGTGATTTACTCAGGGCATTTGGATTTTGCCATCCGGGCTGTTAAACTCAAATCCCACAGAGTCTTAACTCAAATACAAGCAGAGGAGCCTGAAGGGCTCCTAAACATCACTTCATATGAGAACATTAGCCAACCAGGTTAAATGAAACCTCAACCTTTTTGTTGTTTTCATAAAACTGATTTGACTAAACCATCAAAAGGACAGAATGAAGAGTAAAGCTTATCACATCTCATTTGTCAGTAGCTGGAAATTAAACAGTTCCTAGAGAATTTATTCTGGTGCCTCTGCTTTAGCAAACACAGGAGAGAGGAAAAAAAAAGAAATACTAAAGATAAACACTGACAGCTCTGATCATCTTTAATATATTTAGTAACTTATGACACTAATATCTACCCAACAGCTCACCACTGCATGGAGAGTTTGGAAGTTAAACAAGAAACAAATGAGAGTGGTTATCATCAATGGGTGGGGGTGGATACAGGGAAGGGAAGCAAGTTGAAACTCCTGTCCTTCTACCTAGCACCTCATCTGTCAGGTCTTAAACACAGCTTTTATGATAAAAGCAAGTAAAGTGAGTAAAGTGGTAGAGGCAAAGCTGGACTCCATCAGGGGAAGAGTCCTGAGTCTCCAGCCTTCCCTAAGACTGTGGCAGCCAAGAAAACATTTCCTTCCTGTTCTTCAATGCCCAGCACTTCCTCTTTCATGTCTCCCTCAGAGACACCTCCCACTCAACACCCACACCCCTCTTCTGAATTCTTAAAGCATTGACTTTTATGCCCCACACATAGAGTTTTTCAGACTTTGTATGTTGTTCTTATCACTCAGGTCTATCTACCTCTACCTCATAATTGAAGTAAATGAAAACTATGTATTCCAATTCTTTAGACTTCCTGTATGGAGCTAAACACATCTGAAGCCTCTACTAGATACCTACAACCTAATTTTCACAAGGTTTTCCCAGAAGCCTCTGATCTTCAAGTCAATGGCTTATTTTCATTAAGTCAAGTGATATTTAATGGTTTATAAACATTTGCTTGCACTGAGAGCAGCCAATTCTGTTTCATATCAACTTGAAGTTCTGAAAGCCACATCAGCCTGACAGTCTGGATTGTTTGCTTATGTCTCTCTGTCACTTGTCCATTTCTAAGGCCCAAATTTCAAGTAGACAATGTGCACAGTGAATGGAAAATATCTAATAATAATAATAGAGGCCATTCTCAACAAGCTCGTTGCTTCAAACTTCTGAATCAGAATACTTTGTCTGTTTTTCATCAAAGCAGGGGGCCCATTTTGCTACTTTCAAGAATAAACATGGCCCATTAGGGAGTAAATTTTATCAGTTGCATGCAAGTAAAGTCATATCTTCTGCTGAGTCACCTGTGGACAAGAGCGTTCTATCACATATATTTGCTTCAGCAAAAAGGGTTTCAGCCCCTAGCTAGAAAGCAAGAAAAGTTATGCATGCAAGAGGTTGATGAAAGGGGTCTAATCAGTGAGGTTTCACAAATGGACACTGACCAATTAATTTAGTTCTCCTGGGATTGATAAAGGCAAGGGCTGTTCTTAAATTTGGAAAACTTCTGGGCTAAATCCAAGTCTTCAGTTACCTGGGACTAGACACTGCCTAGACATATATTGGCAGATCCCAAAAGTTCACTTTCAAACCTGTCAGCAGGCACCACCCTCTGTCTGTACTGACCTTAGCTGGATCACTGCCCAGGCAATTGCTGGGTCACTCTGTATCTTTCCTTACCATCAGTTCCCCCCAAGATCCAGCTCCTCTCTAAGGTCTGTCCTGGGGCCATTGCTTCTGCTTCTGTTCTCTTTCACAGAGCCCACCCCCAAATCTACAGCTGAGTCTTGCTCTGCCCCTTCCCCTTCAGTTTTTCCCTCTGTCATTTGAAGTCATCACCCTCCAACCTGCTAGCTTCTCAAGCTCAATAAATCTAGACCAAATTCAGAGTTGTCTCTGGCTATTTTTTTTTCTTTCCAGACATATGAAAATTGCTGTTACCCTCAGATTTTTACCTAAATGCCAGGCTCCTCTTCACTACCTCCTTTTCCATGGCCTCCCAACTCTGTGTGCACTCCAGAGCCTGTGACTAGGTAGTCCTCAGGTCTCTCAATCACCATGGCCCTGACCCATGTAAGTGCTCCCCCTTTACCCTCATTTCCCTCACCCCATCCTGAACTGTCCAGCATGCTGCTGTCACAGGTGTGATCAGCTCGCTCCTCTGCTGAACACTTGGAACAAATAGACTCTTCTCCTCAGTTCAATCCTCAAGTACAAAAAAAAAAAATATTAGAGAAGGAGTAAATAAAATCCAAGTCAGGGTTAGCCTGATGGCATGCTCCTTCACATGGATGCTGCTGCTTCGCTTTTTTTTTTATTCTTCATGTTCCCATGTCTCCCTGCTGCTTTTCCCTGCGTTCATTAGTTATAGGCAAAGTCCTGAGAGTGGAGGCCAGCACAAGCCTTATTACTGCAAAATTCCAAAGTGCCACCCCAGGCCAGCAGGGCTGGGGGAAAAGGGCTCTGCCTCCATGAATTGTGAAACAGAGATTCTTTTGAGGTGAATCCGAATTCCTTCTCCACCCTTTGTCTTCACCTTCATAATTAGCACACTTTTCCAGGATAGACCCAACACTGTACTTTAGTTTTCTTCCTCTTCCACAACCCCTGTTCAGCTATGGCTCTGAATATGCCTTGTTTCTGGACTCAAGAAAGAAAGAAAGGAAGTGGTCTCAACATTTAACTGCTCTATACAGGAAAAGAGAATGGTCAGTTTCAGGCAGAGCTGAAGGCACTGACCCCTAGGTGAGGTTCCTCCAACTTGTTTCCCCTTATTCCTGCCAACTCATCCATCATGCATGGCGTAGACATTCAGGGGTTTGGAAGAGGGGAGAGTCTGACTTTATTTGGATTTTTTTTTAAATCCTCATTTCCATTCTGTATTCCAGGCCTTAAAACCCACCAGAGGAAAGGTGCAGAGTCAGAACAGAGGCCTGGAGAGAGGAAGACTCCCTTGGCCCTCAGAGCACAGGAGCAGCAATGGTCTGAGATACAGCTGCAGGACAAGCTGGGCCCTGCTTTGTAGCCATAGCTGCATCATGTGTACTTTCTGTGATCACTGACTTCATGCAATAACTATTTACCAAGCACTCACTGTGTGACTTTCAAAATGGTTGATGATGGGTAAGACCCGAGTGTGGCACAGGCACCAGCTAAGGTACTGGAGTGGGGCTCTGACAAGAGGGCTTGGCTGAGCTAGGCACAACTCCTCTTCTTGTTAGATTGTGAGACTGTGAGACAGTCCTGGGTTTTGTGGGCAGTGGCCAAGGTAGCTGGGGACAGACAGGGCACTTTGGAGTCTTCAGCCATGGTCCTTGTGGTATAAAAGTCTTTCAACAGTTTAATAACTGGCAGGGCCATACCAGGAAAAGCCAGATAAATGTGAATCCTTCATGTAGTAATGTGCACAATGGCAGGAGGGTATTTACCTCAGGGGACCCACAGTACAATACAGAATATACCTAGGAACGTACAACTAAACACACAAAGGTAAGATCAAGTTCAAATAAAAATTACTAAGTATGAAACCATGGCTGCAGAGGACTTCCAGGAAGATGGTAGAAGCAGTGAGCAGTGGAAAATCAGCCTCTCGGAGATTAAGAGTCCAAACACTGGAATTTAGCAAATGGGCAAAGAGAAGGAGGGAAATGGATCCTCAAGACCCAGGTAAGTTCTGAAGGGTGAATTGGATTCCGTGGGGACAGCTAGGTGACAGACTTCAAGGTAGAAGAGAGAGGTGGTAAACTGTGCATTTCTTCTGACTCCTGGCTTGCGGAATGAAGGGAGGCTAGAGCCTACAGAGGAGCAGTGAGGATGGGGGACCCTGGAGGCCTCCAGGAAGAAATGCACCAGAGGAGCAAAACAGTGGATACTGTGGGCTGCAGTATTCCAAATGTCCTCACAAGAGGTTGATTGACTGGATGCTGTTTTGGGGTGGGGTCAGCTGAACCGAAGACTCAGAGCAGCCATAGATTGACTCTATCTCAAAGCTGCTAATACCTGGGTGAGGCACATCCCTGAGAGAATCCAGGCTTAGGGAGCCAAGATCAAGCTGGCAAGAAATGCTCATAGTGTTTTGGGATGAATAACTGGGGTCACAGACCCAAAGCCCGAGGCCATGATTAGCCTGAATTCTACAGAGTTGAACTGGCACCCCACCCTATTGCTACTACAGGCTTGTGGGGATTATACAGCACCCACACTCCACCCTAATCCTACTGCAGGCTTGCAGGAATCATACAATACAGATCTGGGCCCTGCCTATCTTCTGTGTCTACCAGTGACAACAGAGACATGCTATGAAGTTAACACTACCACAAAATTGTACACCTTGGAAGATAACCACAGGCTTGAAATCACAAAGAAATGTCTCTCTTTTTGTTTGTCTTTTTATTTCTTTTTTTAAAATTGTATATTCTTGTTTTTTCATGAGTGAACATTGTTTTCAGTTTTTGGTTCTGTTTAGCTCTTGTTCTTGTTTCCTCCTTCTTTGTTTCTTCTTCACCAGTCTCTAAAAACTTAGGTAATCTTCCTTCCTCCTTCAACCTTGCTTATAATCACTTTTTTCTCTTTTATTCTCTATCCTTTTCCTCCTTTTAAATTTTCTCTCCAGAGGGTAAAATCACTCAATTGAGGAGATATTTATTGTATATAAATTAATTGGGTTGTTATATAACTATAAATCTTGTTCATATGGTTAAAGGTAGCAAATTAATAATCACCACAGTTTGTCATTTTCTAGGCTGCATTAGATCCTATTGTTATTACTGATTTACTACTTTAGCCAAGGTGACATAGTTGCTCTGATCAGTTGTTCTTCCTTGTATGCCAAGACCAAGATTCTCTGAGGGTCATAAACAATACTACAGCTCAGTACCTGAGAAAGAGGAGCTAGGCCAAATAGGCAGCAACTTTTCATCCCTAATAACTTGAAGAGGTAGGATCTTGAGACAGACTCAAAAGCCAAAATCCAGCTACACCTAAAAGACATTTCTGAAAAATAATCACTTCGTAAGAAGTCCTCAATACTAGTTATAAAGCTACTTGCCATAAGCAATTTACAAGCATCGATGAAGAAAATAAATTTTTTTGAAAATAGAAAATCAGAAGGCATGGAACCAAGATGCAACCCCAGACCTCCAGCTTGTCCAAGGCAAACCCAGGGACCTTTATCACCTGAATTCTCTTACATGGTAACATCGGAAGTAACAAAGCAGATGAATAAAACTCTAGGGAAAAAAAATCAGAAATAATTTTTCAGATACCTAAAGAGATGATGACCATAATAAATAACATGGTTGGTGAATCTAAAATAGATACAGATTAAAAAAGTAGAGGAGCTTAGGAAAATGATGGAAACCATGAATGCTCAACATAGGAAAGAAATGTGTGTCATGAAACATATTCAAACAGATACCCAGGAAATTAAAAATTCTATTGAAACTACACAGCAGAATAAACCAATGTGAGGACAGAATATCAGATCTAGTAGACAGGTTTATTGTTCACAATCATGAAAAGATGGATTTCTTTTTCTTTTTTCAAATTATTCAACTGTTTATCATGCATAAGACCACATGACTATAATACAAAGGGGGGTTTCTTTTTTCATTTAATGTGACAATATACATAGCAAGTCCAAACTAGAACTTACAATCTGAACACAAGTATTTAACCTTTTCCATGCTGTTTATGTTTACAATATGTTTACAGAAGTCCTGTAACCAAACTGTGTAGTAAAGCACACGAAACTAGACTGTAACATAACACAGTATGCAGAAGCACTCAATTTTATGATTTTCCTTATGTAAATATCAGTATAAAAATTGCTTTAGTTTTTTGGTGCTTGCTCAGATGTGGCAACCAGCACTGAAAAGAAAAATGACCTGACCCATATAGTATTTTATGTTCCATATTCCTAAACAGCAGTAACTACTGAATCCCTTTTAATATTGGTATACTCATGATGAAACCCCGTTATTCACTGTAAACCTTTATGAACTACCAAGATCAAAAAAGTCATCCACAGGCTTGACATTTAATTACAAAATAAATATGGATCTCCTCATTAACAAAAGAAATTGTGATTTATAAAAACAGTTATTTAACAGAAAAATAATATGAGAATAAGTCAAGCATAAGTCAATACATATCATTTATAACCATCAATGTAATGTAAATGGTCTAAATTCACCAATCAAAAGAAACAGACTGGAAGAATGGATCAAGTAACAAGATCCAACAATATGCTGCATATAGGAAACACATTTAACCCAAAAAGAAACTCATAGACTAAAAGTCAAAGGACAGAAAATAATAGTGTATGCAACAGGAACCCAGAAAAAAGCAAGGGTAACTAATCTATTTGTGGACAAAGTGGATTTTAAGCCAAGACTGATCAAGAGAGACAAAGAAGCTTACTACATCTTTGTAAAGGGAACAATCCAAGAGGAAGAGATAACAATCATAAATATATATGCACCAAATAGCAGAGTAACCGATTATACCACACAAATATTAGTGGACATGAAAAATCAGATAGCATCAATACGGTTGTAATGGAGGACAATAGCCAGAGTGACAAGAGAGAAAAATAAAAGGAATAAAGCTAGAAAAGAGAGAAGTTAAATTACTATTATTTTTGGAATGACACAATATTCTACATAAAAGCCCACAAGAGTTCCACCAAAAGATTTCTTGATTTGATAACCAAATTATGTTGCATAGCAGGTACCAAGTCAACACTAAAAAATCAGTAACATTCTTGTACACAAATAACAAACTCACTAAGATAGAAATTAGAGAAACAACGCCTTTCATAATATTATCAAAAAGAATGAAATACTTTAGAATCAATCCAAGGAAAGAAGTAAAAGACCTTTACATTGAAAACTACAGTACTCTGAAAAAGTCAATCAAAGAGGATATCAGAAAATGGAAAGATATCCCTTGTTCTTGAGTAAGAAGAACCAACTTAATGAAAATGACCATAACCTAATGAAAATGGCTGTACTCCCAAAATTGTTATACAGATTTAATGCAGTCCTGAGCAAAATACCAATAGCACATCTTATATGACTAGGGGAAGTAATCCTAAAATTGATTTTGAACCAGAAGAGACCTAGAGTAGAAAAAGCAATTCTGGACAACAAAGGCAAAACAGGGGGCATCACAATCCCTGACTTAAAATTAAACTCCAAAGTTTCCAGAGATGCAAACAACATGGTACTAGAGGGGAAAAAAGACCTAAAGATCAATAGAATAGATTAGAAGAGACAGAAACAACTCTGAACACACTTAGCACCCCTCTTTCTCAAAGAGGTCAAATGTCTTCACTGAGAAAAAGACAGCCACTTTAATAAATGGAAAAACTGGCTTTCCGTATGTCAAAGATTGGAACTAGACTCATATCTCCTACCATGCACTAAACTAAAATAAAAATGGATCAAAGATCCAAATATTAAAATAGCAACACTAAATCTGCTGGAACAAAGAGTAGTAGGTATAACTTGAAGGCCTAGGTGTAGGAAAAGACTTTATGAACAAAACTCTGATCACACAGGAAATATTTCAAAGATTCAACGACTGGGATCTCATCTTATTAAAAAGCTTTTGCACAACAATGAAATCACCAACAGAGTGAAGAGACAACCCAGAGTAGGAAAAAAAAATTGCCAGCTGTTCTTCAGACAAATGACTAATATCTAGAATATATAAAGAACTCAAAAAAATCAGACCCCCCCAAATTTGAAGACCCAATAAAAAATGGGCATCTGAAATGAATAGACACTTTTCAGTAAGGAGCAGAAACAGCAAATAAATACATGAAAATATGTTCAATATCATTGGTCATTTGAGAGATGCAAATTAAGCAGCACTGAGATTGGATCTCACTAAAAAAAAAAAAAATGAGAGATGCAAATTAAGCAGCACTGAGATTGATCCTCACAAAAAAAAAAAAAACCTATTATCAAGAAATCAACCAGTAACAAATTCTGGTGAAGCTGTGGAGGAAAAGGAACAATTCTCCTCTGCTGGTAGGAGTATAGACTGGTGCAACTGATGTGGAAATCAATGTTGAGATTCCTCGAAAAGCTAAAACTAGTGGTTCTATTTGACTCAGTTATCCTCTTCTTGGCATCCTCCTGAAAGAATTAAAAGCATCATATCATCGCAATATATTCACATCCAAATGATGAATGTAACTGTATTGTATACCTAAAATGTAGCAATAAACTTAATGGGAAAAACATACATGCATATCCATATTTATTGCAGCACAGTTTGCAATAGCTAAATCTTGGAAACAGCCTAAATGCACATCAACAGATGAATAGATTAAGAAGTTGTGGGGTTTTATACAATAGAATACTACTTTGCCATAAAGAAAGATAAAGGAGAAATTTCCAGCTAAATGAATGCACCTTGAGTCTATATTCTTAAGTGAAATAAATCAGACCCACCGTCTTTATATATTGTGTTTTTCTGTGCTGTGGTAAATCAAAAGGATAAATAAGGACCAAAATATTTCATACATATTATAAGTTGGAAGAAAATGTACAAATGAGAAGGGGAATAGGGGAGGGGGAGGGAGAAAGGAAGGAAAGAAAAGAATAGAAGGAAAAATGGAAATAATGTTTTTGTAAATAAGGAAGAAAGAGGAATTGAAGGGAGAGGATAAGATGAGGGAAAAAAAAGAATCCAGATATATTATGTACAGGTATAAATTCTCTATGATAAATATTATAATTCTGTATATCTAAAATGTACTGATTTTAAGAAAAAAAATGTCTGTAAAAAATATTGCAAAGAAGATCAACATCTTGCAAAAACTATGCTGAGTGCTTCTTGGAAAATGGCTCAACCTAGAGGACGAGGCTGGTAGATACATCACTGGTCAACACCAAGGATCATTGTGATGCACAGTGTGCTACCCAGGGTTCTGGTCTCTATGCAGTATGTTATTCAGAGTGCTGATCTCTCATCCTGGAAGAAAGGGTTTCCTTCCACAAAATGGGGCTCTGACAGGCTTCTCGCATGGATAAAAATAAAGTGGTAAAGCAACAGAGAAAAAGCACATACTGGTTAAAAACTGATACGTTATCAACTATTTCCTTAATGAACTATAATTGTTTTAGCACTCAGCTAAGAGCCAAGTGCCTGAGCAAACACTGCCTATTTGATGCTCAGAACTCTGAGAGGTAGGCATTACTGTGACCTCCACTGTACAAATGACACTGATCCCCAGAGATTCCATGTGCCTACAATTTGATCCAGGCCTTTCTGACTCCTGTACTTTTACACTTAACCCAATACTCACTGCATTTGAACATGTCGTGAGCTGCATAATGACTGGTTCCATAGCTTCGTGTCATTTTCCTCATATCATTGGTTCCATGATAGGCCTTCAAAGCTTACTAAGATTGCCATCTTGCTGAGAAGAAACACCCTGTAATGAAGAAAGGAATCCTACACTCGTACATGCACTTTTTGCAACTAAATAAACACAGTATGACACGAGCTTTGGGGCTACACAATACAGATGTTTATACATTTTTTTCTCTATGAAAGAGGAGTGCTTTTCTATATTTAATATGTCTGTCTCAGTGTTTCTATTAAAATAGTGATAACAAGTTGATAACAAACATTACTGACTGTGCTGACTTGTTATGTGCTTTAAATATGTTAAATGAATTAGTCCTAAAAGCAAGCTGATTAGAAATCTGGCAGTATTAGCCGCACTTTACAGACAGCAAAATTGAGACTGATACAGGTCAAGAAAAAATCCCAGGATTACAAGTGGGAACCCAGAGAAAACAAATAACCTGGCAATGATAAAACAAAGTAATACTAAAGATCAGTAATACTAAATCTATATGAAACCAGAGATCTGTTCCGAAATGGAAAACCAAACCCCATGCTGATGAAAGACACGGTGCATTAAACCTCTCCCTGAAGTACCAGGAGCCTGACTGGAAAATAGTTTAGTTTCCCAGAGCCAGGCTATATGGGCAAACTCATCCTACTTGTTGGAGTTGTTTTGATATTAAAATGTGAAAGTTCTTAAAATAAGAAGAGGGTTAGGGACTCCGAGGCATGTTAAAATAATTTGTGGCAAAATCAAGAAAGTTAAATATTCATCAAGAGGCCTTCAGTTCAAATGATAGTTTTACCATATCAAGGTCTACTTTGGGGAGCTGGAAGAAGGGGAAGAAACTCTACTCAACCCTCTTTCTGAATCGCCACAGAGAATGCAGGAGAGGGCTCAGGGTTCATCCTGCTCCTGTGTGAGCTGGGTCTGTAGATACTGCATCCTGGTAGGTTTTCCTGTATGCTCATCTGCCACTGGGACCAGGCTGGCTTGGCCAGGGATCTACATCCAGCCTCCCTGGCTCCAGCGCTTACTTTGGGAACCCATGCAATCATTATCTTGATTTTGGAGCACTTTCTCTTGGATTTTATCTTCATTATTTTACCTCTCAACACAAAGAACAAATGTTGGACTCCAAAAGCAGAGGAAACATCTGAAATGCAACTCAGAAAACTCCCATAAATGATGCCCAGGTTCAAATATAAGTTATCATTTCCCAAATGTCAGGAGGGAGTGCATGTCCAGAGAATAATGTGGAATGATAGCCTCCTCTCTGGCTCCCACATCTTCCCTGACTGTAGGAGATGCTGCACTTCTCTGCACAGGGGGCCAGGATCCCCTCTGTTAGCACTAATACTCTCACCCCCTGTCTTCAGAACAGACTTTCTGCTAGTCTCCTGGGAGGATACTTAACATGCTCACAGGCCTGCCTCCCTCCTGTTCACTCATACATATGTTCAAACATGAACTCTTCAGTGCTTAAGTCACCCATGTGCCAGGAATGCATGGAGCTAGAGAGGACACATTAGAAAATGGGCTGACAAAATATTGGGTGGCAGACTGATTTGTTATTTCATACTAATTGCATCTTCACACCTCATCCAGCAGAAGGCTTATCAGGACTATTTCTATACTAGCGCTCAGGAGTATACACTGGATGACCAGTTTCACTGAGGGAGAGCATTTGCAGAAAAGTTTCTGGGCGGGGAGGGGAAGACAGAGAGAGAGAGAGAGAGAGAGAGAGAGAGAGAGAGAGAGAGAGAGAGAGAGAGAGAGAGAGCGAGACAAAGAGAGAGAGAGAGACTCAGCAGCACAACAACAGGCCAGGAGAGGCCAGACTTAACATGGTGTAGGAAAAGTGACCTGGGAGGAAGCACTACCATGTGAAAGGTACTGCTACCCAGTGCAAGATGAGAAAAAGGAAAATGAAGAGGAACTGAGGAAAATTAGGAGGGAAAACCCATGTCTCTAGAAAGTTGCTGTGGGTAAGCTACATTTCTCCTTCCATCAGAAGAAGCCCCAGCTAAGGAGGATTTACAGGGTTTCCCAAGGTGCCATGCTGGGCACTGTATCTGTACACACCAAGAGGGTGTGCTCCCCACTTTCAGCATGATCACCATGAAGGGAGCCAGAAGTACAAGTACTTCTGGTGACTACAGAAGAAGGGATCCACTGAAGACCTCTCTTCCGGAAGGTTTTGCAATCATCTCCTCATTTTCTGCCTTGCATCAGACTCTCCCTACTTCCCTCTTTGTCCTCTCCTCTAATTCAACCTCCACACCTTTGCCAGGGTCCTTTATAAAATAACTGTTTTTTATTTTTAAAAAAATCCACCTAAGGTTATTTATAAATTACCTTCTTGGAAAACTACCTGAAAGAGTCATTCCCAATCTTCAAGAGCCACCAAGGTCTGTTTTCCTAGCCTTGAATCTACCAAATCAGAATTTCTGGGGATGGGACTTTGGAATCTGCACAGTTAACACATTTTAGAGTAATTTATGCATACTCTGGTTTCAAAAGGAACTGATGGATAGCAAGGTTAATTGATGGGATAAATGCCCTTTATGACATATTCTAGCCTCCCCTCCTAGTCTCAACTGAAATGATTCTAATACATCTAGCTTTATACTATAGTACCAAAAATACATTCCCAGGTTAGGTAAGGCATGTCCACTCTCTCATGCCCTTTGTCATGGAAATCCTTCAATATAGGATTCCTGTCCTCTTCTCTCCAGCTCAGATCCCTATGTATGCACAATAAGCACACACACACACACACACACACACACACACACACACGCTATCCACTTGCATCCATCCCTTAACTAGCAGAACAGCTATCACTATTTTACTATCTCTAGGACCCTTCACCTGAGGTGAGCCTGGTGGTCTCCAACGATAATCTCAGGTATCTTGACGTGAAGTAAACATCCCCAGGGTAATGTTTTAAGACGGCACCCAGTAAGGTTCATGATGCTGACAAAGAAGGATGTGATAATTTAAACTCAAACACTAGTGGTTACAAACGATGATGATAATGAAAACACCAAATACTTATTGAGTATTAACCACATTACCAGGTGCTATGTTAGGTGCTTGATATGTGTGTTCCTGTCATTGCGATGAACTTTCAGGTAGCCACCTTCATACCAATGTTTCAGAAAAGGGCACAGACTGCTATTCTCACTGTGTTTCCATAGCATTATGTATATTACATTTTGTCTCACAATCCCACTGTATTATGCTATTGAACTTGTGTTTAGTGGCCAAACTCCCTATACAAACACATAAGGTTTTCAGGGTGTGGTGTTAGGACTTAGGCCTAAAATGTCCCCCAAAAGCCTCATGTGTTTGAAAAGTGATTGGATGGCGGGGGCACTATACTTACTACAGGATTCATCTATTGATGAGTTCAGCAGTTGAATCTGCTGTTAGGAAGTGGGACTGGTCGGAGGTGTGACCTGGAAGGGTGTTTTCTTGAACCTGACTCTCTCTGCTACCTGACTGCCGCTAGTTGAAAAGCTTTCCTCTGCCATGCCCTTTCACTGTGTCATTTCTTTCGTAAAGCCAGCCAACCAGGGACTGAAATCATGAGCTAGAATGAATCTTCTAGGTTGTTAGGGTCACGTATGTTGCCCCGATAGTGGGGGAGTGACTAAGACAGCCAGAAACAGATGTTCCTTTCTTTTCTCTTCCCACCCATACTTCATCTTTGAGAAAAAACACATTGCGATATAAGAGGATGAAGTAGCTGAGGCCACTTCAGCAACCAGGAATTTAGCAATGTGTCCACCAAGTTTGCATTGCCAGTTTCGTACAAATATTTATGTGAGTAAGTATGAGCGATGCCTCGTCTTTAAAGTTAATGTGTGACTAGACATAAAATACAGCACTGTATTTTATTGCAAATTGCACTGTATATCATTGCCATACTTGTTAAGTTCTTTGATAGTACGCATACACTTGGGTTAAGGAAGCATCACGTGGATCTTCAACATAGACTGACAGTATTCTGACTCTATACAGATTTACTTTATGCTTAGAGCCAAAGAACTTATTTCAGTATAAATGCAGGTGTGTATTCAGTTTCTCAATTTTCAGTTTTTATAGAAATTGGTTACTGTGCTTCACACATTTGTTGCCATTGTTAATTTGCCTGACAAGCACACTCTGCTGGTGCCTCTCTGTTAAAGCAATGCAAAGTTTAGTATGCAAGCTTTATCATGCCTGGCAGCTAACAACTGCCCAATAAACATTCATCAAATTAATAGTGAATGGGAAGTCACTAGACCTAAAAGAAGAGTCGGCAAACTATAGTCCAGGGGTCAAATCTGAGTCACTTCTAGTTATATAAGAAGAAAACTAGTGTGTGGGACAGATAGGTTCATTTGTTTGCTTTGTGTTGAATAGTTATGACAGAGTGCACATGGCCTGCCAGCCTAAAGCTTTTATTATCTTGCCCTTTTCAGAAAAAGAATGCCAACTTTTCAATAAATAGAGGATGGCCAGGATGCACTCGCTCCAAGGAAACCTGTGCGAATGGCATCTCCTCTGCTCCGCTATGGACAGGACCAGAGGTGGGGTGGCTAGTGACAAAGCAGAATTCTTTCAGGAGGAAGCCTGGTTGGTCAGGTCTCTTGTCAAAGGTCACGATGTGAGGGGCAGTCCCGGCAGCTGACAGACTTTTCTGAATCTCTTTGTATTATCCAGCTTCCTCCTGCTTCCCAGGGGCTTAGGTTAAATCTTTTTCTGAATGTTAAGGCTTTCCTTGCCTTTGTTTTCAATAACAGGAATTTACTGAGTGCCAATAAAATAGGGACTCAGCCCAGGTGGACTGTAAAGATGATTGTGACAATCCAGCAGGTGTCTGGACCATAGCAAAGGGCTTCTCACATGCAGCTATTCTAACTCCCCTCTTCTTAAAATGAAGAATCCCTAACTCCTGAGCTAAACTGGCCAGTTATTCAGTGTGCTGCAGAGTGAAAATTCTGGAATGTTAGAAAATGCCTGAGCAACATTTGTTTCCAATTTCTGTTGTTCTTTCTCCCATTAAGAAGGACATTCTTCTTACAAAGAATTCGTGTCAATATGTTTTCATAACACCAATGTATAAAGTAATTTGGAGAAATCCAAAACTACTTTCTAACTACTTAAACATGGAACTCATTTTTACTGCATATCATAGCACACATAGAACATCAAGGTGTCATAAAAACCAAATCCTAAAATCTACATTATTGTGGAAAAAAAAACAAACAAAACAAGAAAGCATTGCAAACAATGCAGCACCATATCAGTCTTCTGGTAGCCAACAAGACCTAGCAATTAATGAATCATAGTTTTGTGGCAAATGGTAGGTTTTTGTTTTTGGTCATTCAGCATGATGCTTTTATTATTATATAAAACTGAATGACAGACTTTTACTAAAATACTATACAATCCTAAAAGCCAATCATATGTAGAAGCAAAAGATTAGAGGATGATTGGCCTTGGGAGTGAAACAATGCCATTTAATGAATACACATTTATTTCTAAAAGCTATATTGGGAACATTTCAAAAATGCAGTGAGAAAATATTTTAAGCAAGCACATATGTTTCAATTCAGACTTGTACGACAGTTAAAATAGGGAGTTGTTTTCCTTGCAAAAATATTTCTTTGTGACAAGGTTTACTAGATTTCTTGTTTAAAAAAAAATGAGAAACCCCGATACATTTACTACTTTATTCATAAAATTTTTATTTACTTTCAACTTTTTAGAATACTTTGTTCAGTAAGAGGGTGTGCCTTAAAAATCAAATCTTCTAAATTCACAGTTCCAGGGAAAGGGTAAAGAAAGTCTCAATTCAAGAGATTAAAAAAAACTAAGGAAAAAATGCATATATATGGCATGTTTTGGGCAGCTCTTGTTGCAAGAAGAAATTTTTGAGTCTCTGGTGTGGTGACTTTCAAAATGAACATCTATGCCTTACTCTTGATGAGGAAAATATCAGATAACATAGATTAAGTAGATTTTATTAATTGGAGAACATCACATATTTATTAGGCAATGTTAACAGACAACATCATTAAAATATTAAGGAAAAAATTACTAAATGGGCCTGCAGAGCCTATGAAATTATTCTGCAAAGAGTTGTTCCATTTGTTGTTCCTGGGGCTAATCCTAGCCTCAGATCAAATGCCGACCATTTTCTAAATGGAATATAAATGGAGAGGAATGTAGCAGTATCCATGAAAATCAAAATGATCCCACCTTTGTACATGGACATAAAACTTTTAGACCTTATCATAAGGTTATACTCACATAGATCCATCATTTACATTTTTCTCCTGGTCATCTTAATGAGTATAAAAGTATTAACCATGCTGTTACTTTAATAGCTTACCTTAAGAACATCAGTGATCTTTAATAAACTTATAAACGCATTTTACTTATTAATGATTGGTTAAATCATATGTATTCAAACAACAGAATGCTCTGCAGCTTTTAAAAATAATATAACAGTCTATAAACTTACTAAGGATAGCCTTCTGATACCAGAAGGTGAAAAATGTAGAAAGGAAAAAAGTATTTATATACATGTAAGTGTGCGCATGTGTGCATGCCTAGAACATACCCGAAAGAATTATGTAAGTGCTAAGAAATGTGGGACCAGGAACTAGGAAACTGAGCCAGTATGTGGAAGACTTGTATTTTATCCTATCCATTTTGTTCACTTGGAATTTTGGTTCATAAACACTCAGAATAATTTCCTGTAAATAAAGCTGGTAAATGTGATTTCCATATCATAGCTCCCAGTTACTTTAATGGTTATTAGTGTCTGGAACATTCAGAAAAATCCACAACCAATAAAAAATTCTATTAGACCTTCTCCTTCAGAAAATATAAAACATAACATTTCTTATGTCTGGAAAGCTGACTTTTTTGGAACAGTTAAGCTTCCAAATTAGATTTTTCACTTCAAATGGGCACTTAAGAATTTTCAGATTATAACGGAGACGAAAATAAATGGAAAAAATTTTGTCAAGGTTCTCACTAGTTCCATGCTGTAAGGGGACATCAGAGAAAAGTAGCTCTCCTCAACCTGCCAAGATGACTATAGTGCGAAATGCAAGAGGGAAATAAAACAACCCAAACAGATCTGTGTAATCCTGGTTAGGACTCAGTTCTCTCTGGGACCAGAGCAAGACCATGACAAGACTATGACAAAAATAGTGCATTGTCCATTTTCCCCAGCCTTGGAAATATGCCAGCACTTCAGTTAGTGGCCACTGGAATGAGAAGCAGAAGGTGAAAACAGGCCAAGTGGGAGGTGAGAATATGAGCATCAGAGGGGTAGGGAGCAGAGGACAACAAAGCAGGAAAATCAAGGCTCTCAGTCATGGCATTTGGACCCGATCTACTGGGTCTTGTGTGAAGAAAGGTACTGAAATCCAGAGGCAGTGATGAAATGCAGGTGTCTGGACCTGGCCTGCTCTGAGACCATGGTGGAGAAAGGTGTTCGTCTCGTTTACATTAGGATCTCATTAGATATAGCTGAGTTCCTCCCACTGGGAGGAACAGGTTGGAAAACACTGGGTGAAGTTCAGCTAAGTGTGTGAAAATCTGGCCTGACTGCTGAAGCACCACAGAGTGTCAGTCTTGGAAGATGTGGGAGATAGGTGAGGCTGGACTTGTTGAGCAACAGTAAAAGAGCTCACCCAGAT
Organism: Fukomys damarensis; assembly: GCF_012274545.1. Taxonomy (NCBI): domain Eukaryota; kingdom Metazoa; phylum Chordata; class Mammalia; order Rodentia; family Bathyergidae; genus Fukomys; species Fukomys damarensis. The sequence goes on along the minus strand of NW_022900929.1, from coordinate 36,813,417 downwards.
ACACAAGACCAAGGCAAGAGCAAGACTAAGTCCAGACCCCAATCACTAAGAGAAATGTGTAGTTTCTAAGATGACCCATAATTCTATATTTTTTACATATAAGTTTCATGTAGACACTGCATTCTAATTGTCCCATGCATATCTGCCCCCCCCCGGCTAGACTGTATGTCTTTTCAGGACAGGCTTACATTGATCTCACCTACCATTTAATCTCAGAACCTACATCTGTATCTGAAATATGACAGCATCCAAGAACATGTTTAATAAACTCTTGAAAACGTTCAATGTCTATTACTTGCTGCAGCAAGTTTCAACTTCTCTGCTTAACACACGGTCCTTTGTTGTCTAGCCATAATTTATCTATTAAACGATATTTCTCACTATTTGGCTATCTGGTTCTTCTGTACCTCAGGCTTATTTCTTCACCTGGCAAATCCTCATCTACACATTGTTATTCTCACTGTCTTATTGCTTGAAAAGCCCCCTCATCCCCCTCTCATTCAGAGAGCTTTAGCCTATACCCCTCTATCACAGATTTCCAATTAGACAGAAGTGGTCAAAGAAAGATGACCACCACCCTTCCAGCCTCCTCTGAGTATTCACTGCCCCCTCTACTTTCTCAGTGTCAGAGAAAAGATGTGCTCTTTCTGTCCTAAGCTTCTGGGGACAGAATGAAGGCCCAGCAATAATGCAAATGGAACCAAAGAACAGGAAATAAAACCAGCCCAAGGCTGCAAAGAGGTCCTTCATTGAGCTTAACCTTTGCAAGTTAGAAGTCAAACTAGGGAAAGGGACCAAAGAGTCTACAAACTCGTATGTACCAGAGACTAGCAAATGGAAAGAATCAGTCATTTGCCTTTTGATGCTCTGGCTCACCTACTTCTTGGATAAAGAATGGGCACTTGGCACTGGTTTCTTGTCTTCAAGTCCATTTTAATCCCCTTTATAATTATGATCTGAAAAGTAAGGAAGCTGGAACATCCATTCATGGATTCTACATTCAAAATTTTTGAGGCTAGAGGCAACTGATCCTTCTAGACCCTCTACCTATGGCCCAAGGAGGCAAGAGACACATTCTGAATGTCCCTTCCATCTTCTGCAGTTACCATAGTTACCATAAAGCAGAAGCTTAATTTAGTTTACAATTTTCATTGCATGTCTTCTCATGTGCCAAATACTGTGGGAGATTCTAAGCAAGGATAGATGAATAAGACATTGTTCTCGACTTACCAGCTGTCCCAACAGCCACACATCCACCTATGAACTCAGTTACAGCAAATCCACGGAAGACTCCTCACTACCTCATTTGTCGCTCTGGGTCTTGTTGAAACACCATTTCTCTGCAACGTCACCCCAAGTCCCTTTCACAGACTTCTAGATTTTCTTAGGCACCAGCCACCTCTACAGACTGGATATTTTTCATTTCTTCTATAATTCCCAGAGTTCTCTCTCATTTGACTTCGCACTCTGATTCCCCTTTGCCTCCAGGGTCTCCCACACACAGATCTAGCTGTACAAATCCCAGATCCAGTGAGGACTGTACAACAATGTAATTATACTTACGACCAATGAATAGCAAGTAAAAGTTTTATGTTATGCATATTTTTTCTCATTGAGTTTATTGCTACATTTAAGGTATACAGCACAGTTACATTCATCATTGAGATCTTGTACCTTTACATGACAGGTCTTGGTTCTCATTTTTTCCCCTTGTCCCTGCCTTCCCTTCACCCCCTCCTCCCCTCCCCCTTTACAAACATTTTATTTCTCTTTTTTTGTTTTCTCCTATTTGTTGTGAATATTTTAACAAAATCTCAGATCCAAACGTGTCAGAACCTGACATTTCCCTACCCCCACCAGCAGAATTCAGTCACTTGTTGTGAAGGAACTTTGACTCACAATTGGAACATCCATTCATTAGGGAATAACTACTGACCATTATCTATAAGACAAACAGCACACTGGGAGTAGAAAATTTAGGGAAGACCATGAAAACCCCCTCCTCCTCCCCCTTTACAAACATTTTATTTCTCTTTTTTTGTTTTCTCCTATTTGTTGTGAATATTTTAACAAAATCTCAGATCCAAACGTGTCAGAACCTGACATTTCCCTACCCCCACCAGCAGAATTCAGTCACTTGTTGTGAAGGAACTTTGACTCACAATTGGAACATCCATTCATTAGGGAATAACTACTGACCATTATCTATAAGACAAACAGCACACTGGGAGTAGAAAATTTAGGGAAGACCATGAAAAGTATAGTCTTTTCTTGATAAAGCTTTCATTCTTGCCTGAGAAATAGCTATCTAGCCAATAGACATAGAATTAAGTGATTCATTAAAACAGTAATAAATGATATAAAGGTAAATCAGGTCCCATGACATCAGGTGATGGGTAGACATGGCCTCACCTGGACTTTGGAGGCAGCTTCCCTGATAAAGTAACACTGAAGCTGACACAGGACAGACAAATCTGTACCTGCCAAAAGGGGTGTCATGGGGGTGGTGAGACATACAGCATTCCAGGCTGGGAGAAACACACATGTGAAATAAAAGACTTTTCACAAAAAAGTCCAAATACTGCTGGTCCTTTATGGGGACTGCTAGAAGCCAGTGGAGGGCACAAGCAGAAAGAGGAAAAACATCACACATTCTGGGCAGCCCAAAGCCCATCCCCACTTGCCATAGACACTAACTTAAAGGCTACACAAAGACACAGAAAAAACAAGTGTGGCTTCAAAACAAGGGAAAGGTGGATGGTACAACCCTTCAAGAAGTGATAGTATCTGGACAGAAGCAGAGGCTTTGGTAGTTAAAGAAAGCCCAGGCATTCCAGGTTCAGAGGCCACTTAAACAAAGGCACAGGCTTTGGGAATGCCAGTGGCACTGGGGGACAGGAGATCATCCTATTTTAGTGGAGCAGAGAAGGACAAAGAGAGGAAAATGAGGATGAACATTAAAGATACAAAGGAAAGTTAAACAGAGTCTCTGGCCTGTTCTAGAACAGCAGGTCGCAATATTCCATCCACCTTGTCCCTGGCTCCCACCTAACTTCCTACACTTAAAAATCAAAAGAACAGATCCCAATCCCCTGTAGGAAATCAGTGTCACAGATGAGAGGGACCCAGTTCATGAAAGCCTAGGGTATAGCGCCTTTCCTTCTGTTTAAACAGATTAGAGACTGTGACAAAATTAGCCGTGGGGCTCCAGTAGTGGGAGGGGGCAGAGCCAGTATGACATTGCAGTGGACACCTTTCTTCTCTGAACTAATGGTGCGATGCAGGCTGTTATAGGGTTTGGCTGAGAAATTGTGCATTGCTAGGTAGGCAAGTAGGTAGAAGCACTCCTAGCGGTAAGTTTAACAGCCTTTGGTTTGACAATGGAACTCTGAAGAGCACTGCCTCTCATGTCTACCTCAAGCTCCAACAGGCTTATTCTTTGCTGTTGTCTGTAAACACCGTCTGCCTGTTGGGGAGCTTGTTTGGCCAGATGGAAGGCTAAGTGTGAACACATCAGAACATCATTAACCTCTATTTCCTGATACCAATGAGTTCCTTTCTGTAGAAAAGTGCTGCCCCAGACATTGACCTACTGGATGCAAATACCCCTCGCCAACACAGATGTTTCCATCTAGAAAAGTTACTCACAACTAGCCCGTTTGTAAAACTGGAATTTTTACTCATTTTGATAATTGAAAATCTCAATGAAAACCTTATGAAAAAAATCTCTTCAGTTAGTTTGTTTAAAACTGAAGTTGTGGGGAATTACATCAGAGGCATTTTTCTGGTAACAGAATATAGGTTTAAAATTACAGATCTTTTTTAAAAAAGTGAATGGCTTTGAGAATTAAATATAAAAGGAAATCGTTCTCCTGACCCATCTAGGGACTTAGCTGTTTATTCCTTGGGGTTGAAATTTTACTCAGAAGTTTTCCAGGTAACTTCAAATCAAAGCGGCAATTGCCAGAGATCCTTCTCTCAACCATCTATTCACTTCTCCCCTCTTACCAGGAGAACTATTCCACAGTTATTATTTTGACTGTGTAAACAATTCATTGCTGAGCCAAGGAGCAAATCATGATGGCTTAATTTGTTTCTTAAGCTTTTTCTCCCATAATTCATTCTCTTTCTCCCTCCTTGGACTACACGAACCATGTGTTACCTGTTTCCACAACCTGAAACAGTTCTGTAAAATGCCTCTCAATTTGGTTGTTCACCTGGATAAATCAGTTAAGTGTCAATTCCATGCTCCTCCTAGAGGCATCCTTTGTACTACATTTTATACTACCTTATCATGATTTAAATCCTTCCCTATAACATCAATTAAGACTTATAAACTTCTTTTCCAGGCCTTACATCTGAAGACTACTTGGTAAAAAAGTCATTCTCATGATGCTCAAATTCTAGACTTAATTCTTCTCCAAACTTCTAGAAAAAAAAAAAAAACTTTTGGAAGAAGTAAGGGTTCTTGAGTGACAGAGAGCTCTTCTGGCCTTGGATTTTGTAGCGTTCCCTGACTTGTTTGCCCCTGACACATGCCAGAGAGAGAATATAGTGGGCTTCATAAATGAAAACTTGTTTCAGTCTTTTCTCTGCCACTTCATGCCGTGCCCACCTAAGGCTCATCTCTAAGCCTTCTTGTACCAACTTTGTGCAGTGGAAGCAGTAATATTGTTTGAAGCACCAAGAAGATAATGAAATATCAAAGCACCTAGCAGAGATCCAGATGCATAAGTGAGTCTATGTTAATGTTCATTGAATTAAAGCACAAACTTATTCCTCACAGTTCAGACTCTGCCAAGACAGGCCTTAGATATTCTCTGGAGAAAGCACATGTAAACCCCTCAGATGTGAAGAACCAATTTGCCAGCCTTGTGAAATCTTGTCTTTTAAGAGGTATCTACAAATAACAAGTGAAATGATCTTAGGGGACTGCAATGGTAGAGCCAGAAATACTTCAGTCAAAGCTTTATCCACAGGAAATTGGGACAAATAAGGTGATTTCTTACCTGTGAGAACCATGGATCTAGAATTATCTGCCTGGATCAACAAGAAAAATAATTTTCCAATTTCATTTGTCATCATTATCTTTATATAATATCTAACTATTAGGCCTGAACTGAAAGTTGCCATGACTATGTTACACTTCTTCTGACCCTCAAAGTACGCTTCTAAGTCTGTGCGTACGTGTGCTGAAACAGCACTTCTCATAAATATGTACATGTCTACATTTTTATGCACAAGTTAAACACAAATTTAAACTTAAAAAAATGATTTTTAAACTGGAAGGAGTCTCTAATACCCAAGATAAACTTCTTGAGGTAGAATCACATTATGTTTTGAGCCTTGTTCCCTCCAGCTATAGCACGAAGTCAGGCCAAGTCCAGCCTGTCCACTCTGCATTTGGACAGAAATTGGTCACTCTGTCTTCTGATGGGATGAATTTTGACAAGAAGTCAACCAAATCTGTTACAAAGATAATAAGAAACTATCTTCAATGGAATCCAGAAGAAGCCCCCTTAAAACCTATTCAATTTAAATGACTAATGGAGTAACCATTTTTAACACGTAAGGTAGCCAAACCTTAGAATTTACTCACTGAGCCTAGAAAACTGAGAAATTGCCTCTAAAATGCACTGCTTTTTGCTCTCTGCAAAACTTGTGACAGAAAGAAGGCCATGTATAATGGATCTCCAATGACTTCCAGAAAAGAATTTGGAGGCAGTAATTTTCTGTTCTCCTGGCTCCTACATTCTTTTGTTAGCATAGTTATAATAGAAAACTGAAGAAAATTCAGGATCACAAATAGTATTTATATGACCTTTGAGCAACTAGACATACAGCATGTAGAAGAATACTGAACTTGGATTCTGTCCCTACTTGACTATGTGTAGTTTTGGGATTTGGGCAAGTAATCTGATATCTCTGGCTTTTCATTTTTTCCGAGATCTGAAAAATGATAGTATTTTTCCTAAACAGACTTTTTAAAAAAGTGTAGTAGGATACTATAAGTGAAAGCAATTTATGAAATGTTAAGGCTTTATTCTAATATAGTATCTTAATTATTATATTTATTGTGTCCAAAATGAATGCATTTGTGTATTTTTTCCATTAAGTTTATTGTTACATTTTAGGTATGCAATATGATGATATTCCTCATTAAGAATTTGTGCCTTTACATAACATTTCTTGATTCTTATTTTTTCCCCATTCCCCTTCCCTCCCTATGTACAAAGACTTTATTTCCATTTTTTTTCCTTTTCTCATATTTATTCCTTTCCCTTACCTCTCCCACATCCCCTCCCTCTTTGGACCTTTTCTTCCTATTTCATATTATCTATTATACCTTTTAATCCTTATTTACACTTTCAGTTTCTCACACCAGAGAAACTATTCAGTTTTTACACATGTGTGTCCTATTTATTTCCCTTAAGAGTATGGCCTCAATGTGCATCCATTTTCTTGTGAATGACTCTAGTTTCTCATTCTTTATGCCTGAGTAGTACTCCACTTTATGAAAAAAAAAAACTTTATCCAGTTTCCAGTTGATGGGCAATTGGGCTGTTTCCAAGTTTTAGCTATTACAAACTGTCCCACTGTAAACATGGGTGTGCATATATCATGGTAGTATGATTCTTTCGATTCTTTTGGGAAGGTACCCAGCAGGGAAATAGCTGGGGCAAAGAATTTTCTATTTGAGATGAGATGAGTTAGGAAGATGAACATTTATTTATTTTATTTCTACTAAAATATATTAATTATGCATATCAGAGGGATTCAGTGTAATATTTTCATACATTCATGCATTATGCATTGATCAAATCTAATCTTCCTTCCCTCCAAACTTTACACTCTTCCGAGTCTCTAGGAATCACTAGCCTACTTTCAAGAAGATCACCATTGAAATGGATGTTTATCTAAGTTACTTTGCAGAGCCTTAGATCGCACTGCTGCATCAAGGTGATACTTATACCAGCCACACACAGTGACCACCCCAGGCTTTAGAAGTGAAGTCTCAGGTTGAAATGGGAAAGGCAGTGCCCTTGTATCCTGTATTATCTTATCACAGGGCTGCAGCTGACTTTTCTTCTCTCCACACTCCATTCTTCTTGATTAGGACAGGTGCCACGCCCTCGTACATTAATTACATCCTGTAATACACCTGGCATGTGATGAAGGCTTGATTATATTTGTGCTTTAACAATCAGGCAATGCTTCACTCACCTAGTTCACTTTCTGATTTTTAACCAAACTCAAAGTAAGCTATTTTTGTTTGGTCCTTGGTTTTGGTTTTATTATTTCTTTGTCTCCCAGTCTTTTTCTCATGCAAACACACACACACACACACACACACACACACACACACATCAATCTTATGTGTCTTCTCAGAATTTTCAGCTGGATTTTTTGACTTCTCATCTGCTGATCCATAATTCTCAATGTAATGTTCCATAGTTCTTCCCAGGAAAATTTTGACTGTAGGTGCTGGATTATTTCGATCAATGTGCTATCTGCGTACAGACATTCATCACAAAAAGGAATTACTCATTCCTGGAAACAGATGCCAAACCCCTAATTTAAAAACATCAAGTGAGTAATTCCCAAAGCATTTTTTTCTCCTTCAAATCCAAAACATTTTAATTACCTTGGAATAAACAAAGAGCCTTGCAAAGCTAACTCAAATTGTTTATTTAAACTTCACCATCTCCTACATGCTATGGGTTTCCACCTGCTCCCAAAGTTCTTCATGACTTGAGTGAACCTTTATTTAAACTACCCACTCATGTGGTTTAAAGAGAATAAACTTTGAACCCATTTCTAGTCCTCAATTGGCCCAAAAGAGAATGCAGAAATAAACAATGCCTTACATCTCTTTCCTTAAATGTGTATTGACTGGATCCAAATGCCAGACTTCCTACCTACAGCTACATATTCAATTGTACAAGAAAACAAAGAAAAGCAAATAGTTTGAAGGACTGAATCAGTGCTCTCTCTACTGAACCATTTGATTTAGTAGTGTTGTGTCTGATAAGCAAAACACATTTCCATTGCCAGATGAAGCTGCTTACAAGAGCAAAGGCACAGGGAGCTAAAAGTGTTGCACATACAGTAGCAAATAGTACAAACGTGTTGACAGAGTAGTTTCAAACATATGTAGAGCCTACCCATCAACTACAGGTGCAAACAAAAAGGCCTCTGCCTGCCCTCAGGGAGTGATGAGACCATGTGTCACTGTAGAGCTACTGCTGCTTGGAAGCAGCTGAATACTGGAAACCAACCAAGAACTGTTTACCAGACAGACAAGTAGCACTGAACACAATCTCTACACCAGCCACAGTTCTCTTTATTGTTCCAATCCCTTGAGATTAAATAGAATTTAGTCAGGTCCATTAAATTGCCCCGTGTCAAGGGACAGCCAGGTATTTATACCCTTCATATTTTCAGCAATGAATAATGAGACATGAAATTAAAAAATGAAAAGATCCAGTTTGTGAGGTGAAATTCTTTTCAATCAAAGGATTAATACCTTTCTTTAATTCTGCAAACTGTTCAATTATCTCTTAGGGTTATTTCTTTTATTCTCTCATTCTGGGACTCTTAAGACCTAGTCAGAAAATTTTCTTCCATGTTTCTCTACTGTTCATTTTAAATTTTGAACTTCTTTATCTACCTTTCTGGTCAATTTTTTTCTTTCAGTGTTCTCTTCTAATTTATAATTTCTCATCAGCTGTGTCTACCAGGGCAAGAACAAGGACAGACAAGCCAAGGGTCTAGGGAGCACAATTTAAGAGACTACTCACTCTTGGGCTTCTGCAAGTTGAAAGTTGGCACCTGACAGCCTGTACCTCCTTACATGTTGCACCTGGGTGCCCCTTGCCTAACCCTAGTCTTGGGCCACACATCCACTCCACAGTTTACCTTATCACTTACCATTTTTATTTCAGTGAGTATGCTTTCACTTCCAAGGTTTTTTAGATTGCGATACCTGTTCATTCTTGATTAATAATCCTTTGTTCTCATTTTCACTTTCACTTATGGATGATTCTAAAGTACTTGCCAGCAATTTTTTAATATAAAATGCTACTTTATTTCTACTTTCTTACTTGTAAGTCTACAAATTCTTGAGTCTACAGGCAACTTGTATGACTGAAATTTTCCTTGTTTTTTATCTTTTTTGGAAGTCTTTTGCTGCTAAATTTCCACTGCTGTACAGTGGTTTTAGGGCTGGTGGCTTCACCCTGGTGTTCCAGGTTTATGTCATGAAGCCGCAAGCTAGAATCATGCAGATCAACCACTGGTAGTGCTACATGGTGGGCTACAGCTATGTGTGGCGGGGCTTGTCTGCCATTCTCATGTAGATATCTTTTCCCTAACCCAGAACCACAAGCAATTGGGTCTAATAGAGTTTTTCATGCTCAATTTACTGTTGGAAACTGTAAACACTGATCTCAACTTAATCTGCAAAGCTGGGTTCAAGCATTCTACCATTTGTTGGATGAGCAATGCCTTCATCACCAAATGCCCCTTGAAATTCAGCCACTACTCTATGTGACTTTTCCCAGGAGCCAACTACCTTTAACTTTGGTTCATGACTCTAGGCTTCTGCTATTTCCAGATACTGTATTATCTTCTTCTTTTTTTTTTTTTTACTGTAATGATATTTACAAAAAATAAAGAAATAAATAACTTTTCTTAAAAGAATAATTTCTTTTTGTTAAAAGCCAAGGAGCATAGGAAAATGGATACATATTGAGGATCTACTCCTAAGTGAAATAAATAAGTCACACATGTGTAAATACCAAATAGTTTCTCTGGTGTGAATAAACTGTAATAGTACATAAGATCCTAATGAGATAACTGACACTGTGAAATGGGAAGAAAAGGGCTAAAGGTGTAGGGAAAGTAGGAAGGGTAGGGGAAAGGTAATAAGGAAAAATATGAGAAAATGAAAAATGGAAATAAAATGTTTGTAAATGGGGAGGGGAAGAGGGGGTGAATGGAGGGCAGGGACAAGGAGAAAAAGTGAGAACCAAGACCACCTGTCATGTAAAGGCACAAGATCCCAATAATGAATTTACCTGTAGTGTATACCTAAAGTGTACCAATAAACTCAATAAAAGAAAAAAAAAGCCAAGGAGAATGTATGTTCAGTTTTCCATCACAAAATCTAAAGATAGATAGATTGATCAATTGATTGATTTTTGTGGTATAAGAGGTTGAATGCAGAGCTCCACCACTGAACTACATTCCCAAGTGTTTTTAAATTTTGAGACAGGGCTTCACTAAGTTGCTCAAGCTAGCCTTGAACTTGTGATCCTCCTGCCTCAGCCTCCCCAGTCACTAGGATTATAGGTATACACCACCATTCCCAGCTAAGGGAATTAGTTTTAATAGAATGATTTTATAATCAATAAATCTAAATTCCAGTTTGACAGATCTAAATTGAGTCTCCTAGAAGTAGAGTCTTCCTTCATTTCTAGAAGTCTAGTATAAGTCTTAAGAATTTTTCTTGTTTTGGCTTTTATGTGGAAAAGGCACATCAGTCTACCCTCTCCTGTTTGATTATAGTTATTTCTATTGTTTCCCCTAATTTCGTATTGTGAGATTAGAGTATATTTTCTTAGAGCTGAGCAGTATTTACCTTCTGGAATCTTGTCAAGGCCAGAACATCAGTTACTGATTTTTCGCATGAAAAATATTCATAACAGTTAGTAGCTTGTCTAACAAAACATGTACATGAAAATTATAAGATAATAATAAAAAAATGAAAGATCTGAAACAATTAAAAGCTATCCCATGGTCATGGATTGGAAAGCATAATATAATAAATGAAGCTGGGGATTTAGAGTGATTCTGCTGCCTGCCTCTCAAGCACAAGAGCCCAAGTTCAATCCCCGGTACAAAAAATAAATAAATAAATGAATAGCCCAAACTACTCCATAAACAATACAATTCCTACAAATAATTGTTGAAGGCATAGAAAAACTTATTGTAAATTTTGTATGAGAAGGAAAAAAAAAACTAGACTGACAAAACCGTCTTGAGAAAAAAAAAGTGAAAGGAATTATTGCACTTGGTAATAAAACTTGCTATATATCTATAGTAATCAATATTATATGTTATTAATGAAATAATAGACAGACAGATCAATGGATCAAAATCAAAGAAACCAGAAATAGATTACAGCTGATTTTTTCAGTGTTCAAATGCAGTTCTGACTGGACAATGTTTCCAACAAATTGTGCTGGAACAAAAAGTTCTTAAAATGTAACATTACATTAACATAATATCTATAAACTACAAATGAACTATAACCTAAACCTCATGTTGTATTCAAAATTAATTACACAGGGATCATACATTTAAATGTAAAGCATAAAACTTTAACACAAGAAGAAAAGTCTTCAGAACATAGAGCCAGGTAAAGAATTTTCATGATTCACACCAAAAGCACTATCTGTAAAAGAAAGAATAATAAGTTGAACTTCATCAAAATTTAAGGCATTTGCACTGCAAAAGCTTTTGTCCAGAAGTTGAAAACATAGGCTAAAAACAGAAAATATTCATAACCACATATCTGACAAAGATACACAAGTCTGGTAAGTCCATATAATGGAATGCCACTTAATGATAAGAAGGCATACACTACCAACTTCTGCTACAACCTGGATGACCTTCAAAAGCGTATTTATTGAATGACTCATGCACACAGCATGAAATGACAAACTACAGAAACAGAAAACAGCTTGGTGATTGCCAGGGAACAGTGATGGCACTGTGGTGTATATAATTTCTCTTGTACAGAAAGATTTGTCTTCACAACTCTACATGTGGGGTAAAAGTGCATGAAGACACACACACACACACACACACACACACAAACACATACAACATATGTGAATTCAGATTTTAAAGCATGGTGAAAACTGAATAAGACCTGTAATCTAGTTCACAGTAATGTAGCTATGCCAATTTCCTACCCTTGCTATTGCATGCCAAAATACAATGTGCCATCTTTAGAGAAATCTGGGTGAAGTATACACAGGACTTACATATACAGTTTCTCTGAGTCACAATACCAAGTTCTCTCAAATTACTGGCTGAAAGCAACAATCATTCATTTAGTACACGTTCTGATGAGTTGGAAATGTAAGCTGAGATCACCTGAGCCGTTCTTCAACCACTCACCATCCCAGGAAGCCATGCTTTGTCAGGCAGCTGTTGGTCAGCCGAGTGGCTGCATCTGGGGCTTGGTTCCTGGGGTGCTGTGGATAATTACTGCATTACATGTGGCTCCTATAAAGCAGACCAGCCCCAGCTCACTCACCTGGTGGTAGTTACAGGGCATCAAAGCAGCAACACAGCAAGGTCCAACTCGCAAGCTTTTTACAAGTCCCTGCTTGCATCAAATCACTGTAGCCACATTCTGCAAAGCAAATCATAGAGATAACCCAGACTCAAGGAATAGCGAGTAGATTTTAATGAAGGTGAAAAGAACCAAAAACTATTATGGCTATTATTTTTCAATCTACCATAGCCACATTATATTCCAGAGAGGAGGAAAGAAAAATTTACTTCCTCTCTCTCATTTGCTATAGACCGCTACTCACATATTCCCAATCCTGAATGATAGTGAGGACACATCAAAGGACAATAAAAAATTTTTTTTTCTTCAAGTGTGCATGAGATGGTAGCAGAAAATGTCCCATTCTCAAAGACTTATTCTATAACTCAGAAGGTGTAGAGACTAAAATGATGTGGGTTAGGCCCAATCAATGGGAGGTTGCAGAAAATGAAGATATTAGACCTAAAGCTCCTTGAAGGATACGACCATGTCTAACGGTCCTGGTATTCCTCAAAGATCATATGAGATGTTCGCTCAATATGATTCATTCACTACTAATTCAGTAAGGTTAGTAAGACTGGGAATACAGCCACAACCCCATCTCCCTGCACCAGGTAAGCCAGTACCTACCAATGTAGGAGCCACTTTGGTCAAGGAACAAGAAATCTTTCTGGGCTGGAGATACTATTCATGTGGGTATTTTTTCCTACTTTATACTTGTCTAACATATTATAATTTCCATATATTTGTAAGAGTCATTACTGGACTTACGTAAATTTAGGAAATTAAAGGCCTGGCCCAAATGCTGTTAGTCTCTCCAACTTGAGCCCAAGATGCAGAGATCTGTAAAGAAGCTGACAGCCAACAAACCCAGGCTATAGCAAGGGACCTTTAAATGCCTTGGTGTTTTCAGATTCGGACCAGAACTCAAAGTACACTTCAGATAATATGAAAAAATCCTCAGGCTTATAGAGACCTGAAAACAGAAGATTTCTGGTTGTGCTATGTTACTTGTTAAACTAACCACTTCCTGAAAAATGTGTAAATGTTTGCACCCAAGCAAAGATTTTATTCACTGGAACATATATCAGCTGAAGATTCTTCAAAAAGTAACTGAACTTTGAAGAATCAAATGCCTACTCCTCCAGGGCACACAATCACAAGAATTTACCTGAAGCCCAGGATCTGGGAGCACACTGAGAGAAACATCAAAAGAAATGGTTCTCCTCTAGGGAGGGATGCTTTCTGCGCAGCCCATCTATAGGGCCGTCTCCCATGTCTGCCAGAGCAGAAGGAGTGAGGCTGACCTCGTCCTGGGCGTGGGAATGCCTTTCTGGTGAATTTCGTGTCAGGTGGATGCCAATGTTTGAATGAATGTCAAGGGTGTACTAAGCCAGAAATATTACTCTACAGACTACTCCATGCCCCGTGACTTGGAATTTTATTGAAGAATAGTTATTCTAAGCAGAAAGAAACTTTCATATTGAAAAACAATATATACGAAGTCCTCGAGAAAGTGAAACTAATCTAAATGATTTCATTGCAATGTTCGGTACTCATCAAAGTGTCCCTGTGTCTGGGCCATTATTATTGTACATTCCAAAGTATTTATTACTAAAATAAACCTTCTATCTTTATCACCATGAAAGAATAATTTTAAAGTAATCATGAAGAATCTCATACAGGATTGAAGTTTTATGGTTTGTTTAGATTTTTCTTTTTTTTTTTTTTTTTTTTTTTTTTTTTTTACCGGGGATCACACTCGGGTCCTTGCGCTTGTGAGGCAGTCACCGAACCGCTGATCTAAATCCCTGGCCCTGAAGTTTTATGGTTTGTTTAGTATGTCTTATGCAATATTATGTTTTATACCCTACAACAACAGTCAAATAGGATAGTATTATTAGTTACATTTTACAAATGAGTAAACTGAGGCTCAAAAGTTGAAGGTCACCTACCTGTCAATAGCACAGGGAAAAGGTGCACAATGTTTCTAACTTATTTTCAAATAGTACAGAAAAATTAGAAGATAATCTTTGCCTCCCAGAAGGCAAAAAATCAAAACACAGCAACAATAAAACAAAAACAAAAATGGACATCACAATAGTTTGTAGCATTCTGAAAGATCACATCACATTAATAAACACACTGTATTTTTGAGTCAAATTTTCATGGAGTGAAGAATTAGGGTAAAACCCTAAAATATCTCCTTGAGGGAGCAATAATAAAAAAAGGTTGAAAAATACCAAAAGAGAGCGAGATAGAGAGACAGAGACAGAGAGGAGACAGTGAGAGAGAGAAAGCGAAAGCAAAATTGGTGATCTGGTGTAAAGGAAGGATATACTATATAGGAATTCCATAAACTGTAGAACAAAAGTGGAAATAACACTCAGGTCCCAGGAATTCTCCACAGAGCTTCTCTAGAACACATTGTGTGTACGTGTGTTTATGTGGTTCTGTGACATGTATGTTGGGTCTTCTCACTACTTGAGGATGGTAGTTCTCGCTTGGACCACTTGTGTACTAAGGAGAACATTTTATATGGAAGATGGGGGTATTTTCTAGTTTCACAAAGAAAAGAACAAAACAAAGATTGGAAATAACAATACGTAGGTTAGAACACACACAATGCTTTACTATAAAAGAGTTAGTGGAAAAGTTACTGAGTTGACAATTATCTCACAGAGACTTTTAATGCTTTCAAGAGTACAACTAGGTGCAATCCGTAAAAGGAGAGTTCAAAGGCAAGGAGATGGATTTAAAGAAGTTTTCATTCACTTATTGATGTTTTCAGTGTGCCAGGCACTGTTGGCTCAAAGTAAGATGCACCCTCTCCCTGGACTTCAATGAACTTGCCAAAGAGTAGAATGACTACTTTTCATCTCTCAGTATAATAAAATATTGTCACCCGATTTCAAATTATCAATCTTTGTAACTTTTTTTTCTAACATATCAACTGTTGTGATCATGAATATTTCTATTTTATTACCATTATCACTACACAAGTATCTTTGCAAAATATTTTCTAGCTATCCCAAATAGGTAAAAAGGTCTGCACTCTACATCCTGGTAGCCAGCTGTACTGATGTGGAAAACAGGCACCTTGGGAGCCACACAATTGGTCAGATAATTAGGAGCACCCAAGGCCCTGCTAAAAGTCAAAAGTACAAAATGGCTCTGTGGCCACCACTGCATTCCCCCACCTGAATAATTAATTCAAAATTGCCAATGAGTGGCAATCCAGGCTTTTGTTTTTAATTTCCTTCTGCACTGAAAATAAATAGGACTCGCCACATTTGCAAGCCCATGTGCATGGACTTTTGTACCTATAGCAGACCAGCCTCCATGACAGACAGCGGGGTCACTGCCAAGACTGGGATTTAGTTTCTTTGTTGTTTTTCAGGATACCTTAGCTAACCACAATCCTTTTTCACCATCTCTCTGCAACATGCTTGAACCAGAGTCAAGAGTCCATCCTACAAAATGAACAAGAAAAACAAAAAAGGAAGCAACAAACAAAGAAGGTACCATGGGAAAAAATCAGGGGTTGTAAATATTACTCCCTACATCATTTTTTAAATTTTATATTTTCCTCTTATGACTTCACAAAAATATCCAGCCTCTGGAGACACAGTCTTGTTTAGGAATAACTCTATTGGCTTCCCATTCTGTCCTTCCCACCTAAGAAGATTATGGGATTATTAGCATTAGGTAAATTCCTGTGACTATTCCTAGGGAATAAGGCCAGGGCTTTGGCGTGAGAGAGGGGATGGGGTGTCAAGTGTCTAAGAGGTTTTGAGTAACTATCCCAGGCCAAGCAGATGGCTTTGGAAGGCCTGTGCCCAAGATGTGATTCGTGTGACTCCTGCCTTCTCAACACTATCTCCACGAACACTCCTTTCCTCCTATACCACAGAAAAATGAATAAAAATGAGTCTCTGATCATTTAAAAGGTGAATTTTCAAAGACAAATCTTTCCTTCCTTGGGGAAAAAAAAAATATATATATATATATCTCAAAAAAGGGCTCAGGGTTGTTCACATTTTCTCTTCCAAAGGGCTCCAAATGTTCTGATGGACAATCTTTATATTCTTCCCCAAGAAACTTCCTATTCACTCCCCCATTATAGCCATTAATAAGCTTTTCAAATTTTCTCAAGTCTTCCAATAGTGGGAATAGCATAATACAGACACAAAAGCATAATACAGATACTGGTCCCCCACACATCCTGGAAAGAGAAAGTTCAACTGGGAAAAAATATTTGGGAAGTAATATTCAGAAGTGAAAATGAATCAGAGCTTGGGGTCAGATATGTAGAGCTACGATCATCAGGCCATAAATTCAAACTTTATTTGGTACTGGGGAAACATTAAATATTAAAATTAAAAAACTCCAGAAAAGTATCTATTTTAGGGAAAAAATAATGACATATCAAAAAGATAAAAAATATGAAAATTCATCAAATATGCATGTTTCCTCTCAAGGATAAACTCTCATGACTGATTGTGCCAGATACAAATCGTTCTTTTATCTGATTCATTCTTGAAAAGAGAGCAAACTATTTAGGAGAATGCAGGTGGATTTTTTTACAACCCATGAAATGACACAATAAGAAAAAAATCTTCAACAACAATTTTATCAAAACAAGAATGTAAAGTCACACAGCTGCCCAGTCCTTCTTTGTACTGACTTTTCATACAGACCTAAGCAGTAAAGCACAACAAAAGAAGAAAGCTACTAAGGTGAGGCATATAGGTGGATTTCTGACCCTTCCTGAATAGTAGGGAATTAGGACCCCGAGACACCTGGAGGAGTGAATGAATAACATGTCTTTTAGACTCTTTCCAACAAATCTCACTTCTGTTCACCAGTTCTTAAGGGAAACAAGTGAATATGACCTCTGCTCCTCATGAGACCCTCAAATTAGGCAGTGGGTATATTCAATCAAGCAAAGATAGGTTTATAAGGTAGAAAGTGGGTCCTCTCATAATTCATGCCGCTACTTCAGAAGAAGCCTGAGAAGCCCTTCCTTTCTCACACCTGCTGCTGGTGTAGGTGGTAAGTCTTATGCACACCCTGGTTACAGATATTTGATAAGCAGAAAGTAGATCACCACATGATTGTGCAAGTTCAGGAGACTTTTTTTTTAAATTTAGGATACAACCCACCTTCACAAGCAATATCTAATATTAAAAGATTTGGTGATGCCAAGCTCACAGTCCATCCTTTCTATGATCTCCATGCTTCATCTTTTCAGACTCTGCATCTTGATGCAACCCCTATCATAGGCATATATTAAATTAACTGATTGGCTATTGATAGTCATAACAATACACAACATAGTTGTTCCTTTCTGAGTTAACTACTGATACCACTATAATTCAGGATAAATTGTCTTACAAATTCACAGCCTCAATTCTCTTCTCTCTTCACTATTTCTTTCAAAGGGTACTAAGAAATGCATGGCTAACTTACAGTCTCATACGGCAAATCACCAGATGCTCACCAAAGATTCTCACCCTTCAGAATTCAGTCCAACTCACGGAATTTAGAAGTTGAACCTCCAGGCTGTCCCAGAGATCCAGTTGAGGTTGCTATTTCCCAGCAAAGCTAAAGTCACCTATGTTTTTGGCTCTGCCAAACCATCCTACTTCCAACATGGAACAGCCATGGTGCAGGAAATTCCAGTTCTAGGACTCAGACATTACTGCTCTGACTGTTATTGTTAAATTGCATGTGTTAAGAAGTAGTTTTTTCCTGTTGGCAGTAGACAGGACGGCATGTTCACTGTCGTCCACAGAAGCAACAAAGCTGTGCTATGTTATTAGATCCTGAAATAGAGTAGCAAATCTAAAAGCAGTTATTTTAAGGGGATTTTATAACTCCTGATTTCGTGTGTAATTTCAAACTTTAGGAGTGATTACTGCGCTCATATGTTAGGAATAAAGAAGAAAGTTTGTGGCTTACCTCTTTTGGACAACTCTCTTAAGAAATATTCATGTTTGAATAAATCTGTCATTTGGGACACTTTTATGAAAAACAAATAAATGAGTCTTCATCCTTCTGTGTAATCTTGAGTCATTCCCAAGGTTTCTTTTGTGCCCTTCACCCTTCTGTTACCATAGCATCTTCAATGAGCCATTCTATGTGAAAACGCAGCTGTATCACAAGGAGTAGTTAATATCATGCATCAAAATTTGCTTCACCGAAGACAAGGGGCACTCTAATTTAAAGGGTAAAAAAATGCTAAGACGAATGAGTGCTAGAAGAACCACTCTGAAAAAGTGTCTTGCTCTTCTTCTCCTCCCCTTAATATTTTAGATCGCATGCAGCAAATACTAAGCATATATTGCCACATCATACCAAAATGGATCTTGTTCTTTCCTCTATTGGTCAAACTAGGAGTAAGTGTGGGTTTGGTTGAGTCTCTCCCTGCCTTGCTTTTATGTGTCAATTAAGAACTGATGGGTATCCCAGTGGCCTTTTGTGTTAGCTTTAAAGTCCATCATATATAAAAGGAAATTATTAAAACAACCTTTATTTAAATTACCTTAGGCTAGCAGCATGTGGTGGCACATGCCTGTAATACCAGCACTTAGGAGGCTGAAGCAGGAGAATCGCTGTGAGTTTAAGACCAGCCTGCTCTACATAGTAAGTTCCAGGTCAGTCTCTACTACATAGTGAGACCCTGTTTCAAAAAAACCAATCAATCATTCAATAAATAAATAAATAAATAAATACAAATACCTTAGGATAAGTAAACACAATAATTTTCTTTAAGAGTTGTCTCCTCTTTTTTTTTTCCTCCAGTATAGCTAGGTTTTACTAGTTGGGCTCGAAGTGGTAGAATGTGTATGGCTACTCATTTTTTATTTCAGAACTTGTTTATTCAAAGCCTACTACTGCATAGCAAAATAATTAAATAAATAAGAAACAGGCCTCAGTGGTACAATTTATTGGAAGAGGTCTGCATGTGCATGCACACCTAACATGTATGAACCATATTTTACTGAATACAATGGATCTTTAAAATAAAAGTAGGAAAATTTTAAATAAGTAATATTAATAGAGACTTAAAAGTTGCTGTTTTGAGTTACTGCTTGCAAAATAAGCTACTTTTTTTTTAGAGTTTCAAGTTATGTAAACATCATGAGCAAAAGCAGAAAAGTGTAACTGTTAATTGTGCATTTGACTGGATTTTGTCACATGATTAATTATACGTGAGTGGTGAAGGGAAATGAGACATCAAGAAAGCTGGAGCTTCTAGACTGGGTGAATAAATGTGAAATAAGAACTATGAAAAAAAAAAAAGAACTACGATCCGTCTCTTGCATGGTGAATGTGTGTGTCACAGGGCCTGCTGGAAGTGCTAAGTATCAACTAGAAACATGGCCCTGGAGACATAAAGGGAGGTGATACAAGGAGATAACTGTTTGGAATGAACTCAACTATGACATCCAGAGAGATGGTTCCTGGAAAACTGTAAGATTAACTGTAAGACCCCAACATTAAATAACTGGGGGTGAGAATGACCAAAAGACAGAAGGAGAGCACTGTGCACATAGAACCCAAAGTGAGGGTATTTGATAAGCTGGTCTTGGTTAACATTATCAGATGTTGCAGAAAGTCACTAGTCAGAGATGCAGAAGGTTCCATGTGGTGGACTGAACTGTGCTTTCTGAGTAACATTAACAGAGTTTCTAATCAATCAGAAGGAAATAAACACAAACAAAAGTAAAATTATGACCAGATTCAGTGATGTCTTCATGTCTTTTTGAGGCATAATAAATACCTCACTCTGGGTTTCATTTCTATCAAAGGCTCACCCTTAAGCTTTGTAAAACCCTCCCCAAACTTAAGGAATACATAAATCTTTTTTGTTTGTTTGTTTTTGGTGTAACTGTAGACTTAAACATCTCACCTAAATCTTGAACATCTTGTTACTCTTTCATCCATGGAAATGAGCTTCAAGAAGGGCAGTCTTCATGCATGGAAGATGGAGGCTTATTTTGGGATAAACTTTACCTACATCTCAAAATCACAGACTTGAGGAGATTGGTACAGCTAATCTTTGAGTGACTTCGTCATCTTTGGATGAGGTTGGCTAATAAGTTGTCCTTGCTCAACTATAATAAACTTTTGTATTTGGATCAAATATTATGTAGATGTTGAAGCTTTGCCCTTTAATTGATTAAACATGGAAAAGATGGAAAGCCTGTATTCCACCGGAATTTATGTGACCAAGAGCTGTTATGTGCCAAGGGGAGATGGAGGAGGGAGGAACATTTTCTAATGCCGGCCATCTGTCTGTCAGTGTCTTCCTTGAGCACATTATTTATTTGCATTTTCATTTTTGTGGTCTGGAGCTTGAAAAAAATTTTAGTAGTCCTTTAAAAATAATTTAAAATGTGAAAACAAATTCATGGAAAACAAATTTTTGTACAATTCTTTCAGCATCAAGAGAAAATATTTGGTTTCTCTAATTTTTTCTGCCTGGGAAGTTGTCCAACAGGAGGGGAAAGAAAGGTTGAGAGTTGGGCAGGTCTTTTCCCTCCTTCCACACTGTCTGTATGGCACTTAAATGATCACTTCTTCTGGTACTTCCCATGGGTTTCAGGAAGGATGACAAAGATCCATTAACCATTAGAATCATTCATTCAATATTGATTAAGTAAGCTATTTAATTAGGGTATTTCAAGGTGAATAGGAATTTTGCCTACAAGGAAATGCAATTTAACAATGATGGTGATTCATAGTTTAAAATTAAACCAAATACTAGGTAAATATGACAAGTGATCAAAAGTATTCAGGTTTCCATTTTTGAAAATATGGTGAAGTAAATTTATAGAAAAACCTACTCTAGGGTAGAACATACAAAAAATACTGGATAAAATATTCTAAAAATTCTCAAAATCATGGCTTAATTTGCAATAAAAGGAAAATATAATCCAGAAATAACATAAAAGTAAGAATATAGGACAGTGTTAGGCCTGATATTTTCTTTGAGAGCATGTTGGTTTGTTTGTTTGTTTGTTGTTGTTTTGAGACAGGGTTTCACTATGTAGTAGAGACTGCTCTGGAACTCACTGTGTAGCCCAGGCTGGTCTTGAACACACAGCGATGCTCCTGCCTCAGCCTCCTGAGTGTGGGATTACAGGTGTGAGCCACCACACCCGGCTTTCTTTGAGAGCATGTATGAATCTGAGTGAGCTATCCAATCAGCAGATATAGGTGAAGAAAGAAGGAGCAAACTGAAAGGCAGACATGAGAAAAGTCCAGAAGATAGCTGGAGGCAAAGAGATGGGAAATACAAAAAAAGTCTCAGAGATATGGCAATTAGCATCCATCCACACACACATAATGAAGGTTTCAGAAAGAAAAATGAGGAAAAAAATGAGACAAAAACAAAGTTCAAAGATACAATGACTGAACTTTCCAGAAAGGAGAAAGACAAGACAGAAAGAAAAGAGGAAGAGAGAGGTTAACCTCGGAAGGAAGACAACCAGACTGCTGACTTCTCCCCTACTCTTCCCAGCCTTTGATAGCTACCATTCCACTCTCAGCTTCTATGGGATCAACTACTTTAGATTCCACATATGCAGGAAATTATGCAATAGCTCTCTTTCTGTGCCCGGCTTAACTCACTTAATGATCTCCAGTTGGCTATTGTATAAAGCACTAATCCCACCACAAGAGTGCCATTCTCATAGCCTATTTACTCCCCTGAGGCCCTGGGCCTAAGACTGTCATATGGGAGGTGAGGATTTCAAGGTAAAAATCGGGTGGACACAGATATACACACCACTGCACAGGGAACTGAGATTGGAGAATGGAGGAGAACACAGGAATGGAAGTGAACCAAGGGCCCTGCATTTCCTACTCCAGGCCTTGATGGTGGTGGTTGTTGTCACAATCCCATCATTTTAAAAGAAACAATTTCAAATTCCTAGCAAAGGCCTCTGAGTACAGCCTTTGATACATGCCCTTTCCATTAGGTAAACTGTAATCATTTCCCTCCTAGTATCACTGTGAGGCTTTAAATATTATTGTGATATTCGAAGGCAGATGATACTGAATCTAGCCCTCTGTCAAAAAAAAGTGAATCATGACAAATTCCTGAAATGTGAGGTTAGAAAATAATATTCTTCAAGCGCTTGTCCTCTAATCTTACTCTTACTGAGCTCGTAAAATATCCTTTCCATTGCCACCTTGGAGACTTAACTCCAAGTTTCTCAATCTTTGTCCTTTCTGTAAACACAGTAATAAGGCAGTTTTATTTATTTTATATAGATTTTTAAAATATTCTTCAAGCTTGTCCTCTAATCTTACTCTTACTGAGCTCGTAAAATATCCTTTCCATTGCCACCTTGGAGACTTAACTCCAAGTTTCTCAATCTTTGTCCTTTCTGTAAACACAGTAATAAGGCAGTTTTATTTATTTTATATAGATTTTTAAAATTTTTATTAGTAAATGTTTGCAATGCATTATGTTTACATTTCTTGGGTGAACTTTGGTGCATGTATATAACAGATCATAATTTTACCTTCTTCATTTCCTTTCTCTCTTCTCCCTCCCCACTCCATCTCTTAATCCCCTTTCCATTTCAGAAGGATTTATCTCACTACTTCCTATTATATATACTTTATTTTGCTCTTTATCTATAATTCAAGTTTCTCATATAAAAGAAAACATGAAATATTTAAATTTTTGTATCTGATTAATTTAGCTAAAGGTGCATCCATTTTCCTATAAATGACTCCAGTGTACCCTTCTTCATATCAGAGTAGTACTCCATTGTGTATAAATACCACATCTTCTTTACCAGTTCATCTGTTGGTGGACATAGAGGGCATGTCCAAGATTTAGCTATTACGAATTGTGCTGCGATAAACATGACTATGCATGTATTACTGTAATATGATGTGTTTAACTCTTTTGGGAAGATACCCAGAAGGGGAATAGCTGAGTCAAATGGAATTTCCAGTTTTTCTTTCTTGAGGACTCACCGCACTAACTGTTTACAACACCACCAACAATGTAGAAGAGTTACTTTTCCCCATAGACTCACCAGCATTATTATTTGATTTCTTGGCAATGGCCATTATTTCTTGGGTGAGATGGAATAATTTCAGTATTGTTTTTAATTTGCTTTATTTGAGTTTCCATTGGTGTGTACATTTCCTCATATATTTTGTGGCCATTTTATACTTTTGTGGCCACTTTATTTCTCTATTTCACATGCTCATTTTTTTGATTGGGTCTTTTTGGGGGGAATCTAATTTTTTGAGTTCTTCATATATTCTATGCATCAGTTTTCTGTCCAAGGAATAACCAACAAAAATGTTTTCCCATTCTGTAGGTTGTCTTTTCACTCTGTTGGTTGTTTCTTTCCTGTGCAGAAGCTTTTTGATTTAATATGATCCCATTTGTTGACACTCAGTACCATTTCCTCTGCAACCAAGCAAGATTCTATGCAGAAAGTCCTTGCCTGCACTCCTGACTTAGGGAATTTTCCTATTTTATTTTCCACCACATTACATATTTATGTTTTAACATTTAGTTCTTTGATCCATTTTGATTTTAGTTTAGTTCATGGTGAGAGCTATAGGTCTAGATTCAATCTTCTGCATGTGGATAGCCAATTTTCCAAATATAACTTTAAAAGAAGCTATCTTTCCTCCAGTGTACATTAAAATGCACTTAAAAACAAGCCCACCAATTCCATATTTAAGGCCAATGGTGACTTAAACAATGTCTACAAGGGTAACTCTACGCAGCAGGTGAAGGCAGCTTTCAGTATCTCTTCACTACATTGAAGGATTAGAAAAGGATTAAACTGTGGTCAGGCTCTTTGGAAAATCACCTTTGGCTTGGATTCAAGGCTGCCTCCAGATTTATTTTCCAAAGAGAAAGCTCTATTTCTTTCCCAAAAAGAGCATAGGAGAAGCTCAGAATAGGGAAGGATGACAGGAGGGATGTTGTTGACTGGTTTGATTATGCAGGTTTCTTTCCCATGTTCTATTCAGTATGACCCTGCAATGCCAAAACATGGCCTTAAAATTACTCTTGTGAAATGTCAAAGTTTTATTATTTCCCCAATTCATCTGGGAATATGAGGCTACTTCTGAGTTCCTATTGTCCTATTAGAACTGTTGAATTGATGAATGCTTGGCCAGCTCGTTGGGCATTGTGAAGCTCCCACTCAGCAAGCCTTGAAAGGTTCCTGAAAGATGAAAAGAAAGCAGAGGAGGGTGTCCTGTTGGTTTCTCTTGTATTCTCATCAGAGAGCTGAGCTTGGATTTGCATTTTCATCCATGAGTCTAATGAGAACTGCTTTCTGAGTTCAAAAATGTTGTTGTGACTGCCTCTCTTGTTAACTGCTAGTGGAGTAGTAGGGCTGCCTGCTTCGTTCTCTGTCCAAAGAGGGTTGGCCTTAAGGACTCATCATGCCTCATGCTCTGAACATCTAATCTCTGAGACTGCCCTGGTCTTTCCTTGCTTACATGTTCATTTGGCACTTTTACATCTCTGGTCATATGCGAAACTGTAGTTTTCCTTTCTTATATGTCCTCATCTGCTTTGGGCATGAAGTTTTGACTCTCTTCATGAGAAAAAGGTGAGATATTCTCTCTCTTTATATTCTCTAATAATCTGGAGTCACCTGTTCCTTATATGTGTGGCGGAACTATACATTAAACTCTTGGGGGGCCGGGTGTGGTGGAGCACGTTTGTAATCTCAGCACTTAGGAGGTTAAGGCAGGAGGATCGCTGTGAGTTTGAACCAGCCTGGGCTACATAGTGAGTTCCAGGTCAGTCTCAACTACATAGTGAGACTCTGTCTCAAAAAAACAAACAAACAAAAAAAAAACCTCGGGATCTTCTTTACAGGAAGACTCCGAATAACTGGTTCTACTCCTTCACATGCTGTAAGATCATTCAGACTTTTAGCTCTTCTTGGATTTTGATATATTTTTCCTATACATTTGTGAGTTTTATTTAGTATTTCTAATTTAATGGCATCTAAATCAACAAAATGTCATTTATTGTGTTACTTGCTTTTTTATTCTAAATTATCTAAAAGAGTACCTCCTGTTTAAAGAAATCATAGTACCAATGCATTGAAACAAAATGTGTTCTGTGGTTACGGCTCCTTTTCATTACATTATATTTATTCCTTGTCACTGTTTTCCCTTCATCACTTTTATGGAATATTTGTCAGTTTAATTAAGGCATGATCTTGGTCTCCTCTGCCAGAAATAACACATTTGTGCATTATAGTAGCCCCAGCACCAAGAATCCTGCCTGGCATGTTGTAAGCATTCAATATGTAATTTTTTTTATTTAAAAATGGAAAAGGCATAGAAACGTATAATTAATGACCAAGTTTTAAATATTGTTCACAGCAGAAAACCGTAGCATACTAAGTGCAGGGAACTTTCTTTTCAGAAGAAAAAAATAAATGATAGCTTAAAGAAGAAAATGTCATTAAATTGCCTATATCAGCATTCAACATTTGACCAATTCTTATCCCCTAAAAAAGAAGCAAAGATCTTGAAATATTTCAAACTCAGAATACGTTCCTTGGAAGTCCTTGTGATTTTAATGAAAGGAGCTTTGTTTTCAACAACCCATGATAGGCCCCTTAGAAACAAGCAAAATCATGAATTTGCTAAATTTCCTTTACTGCTGCAACATTAGCCAATGTGTGATTCCATGGCACGCAACACTGACCCATCACCAGTGTTCATTTTTCTAGTTGATGATGCAGATATGCGGGAAAGGAAGGGGTCTCATGAATGCAGAGATAAGAGGAAATGTTGAAAGGGCAATGAGTTTTGTTCCTGTTGCATAATACAGTCCTCCAGATACTAGGTTGAGAAACAGCATCTTGGGCCACTCTTTTGATTTTCAGGAAAAACTCTAGTACCAAAAGTTCCAACCCTTGCATCTCTTTTCTTATCCCAAATTAAATAAGGAGAGAAGAAAAATGGGTTTCCTGCACTCACCTCTCTACGTATGTAATCTACATTCTCGCTAGCATTGTTTTGGTGCTATCTGAACTAGCTAAGAATCAGAGTCATTGCATAATCTATAGTAGCCAAGACGTGGAGATTGTGCATAATCCTGGCCCTTTTGTGTACTTTGTAAATTCTAACAAAATCTTTGTATCAGATCAAGCCCAGTGTGGTGGTCACATTCCAGGAATCCAAGCACTCTGGGAGGCCGAGGCAGGAGGGTCACAGTTTGAGTGCAGCCTAGACACTTCAGCAATTTTGCAAAACCTTGACTCGAAATAAAAAATTTTAAAAAGGACTGGGGATGTAGCTCAGTACAGTGGTCCTGGTTCAATCCCCAGTACTGCAATAGTACTCAAAAAAAAGGGAGAAAGAAAAGAAACCTGAATCAGATTATAAATTATAAGTCTTTTCTAAAGTAAATGCTGAGTACAAACTTCAGTAAATGTCAATCCTGCAGAACTGATGTCAGAGCACCACATTTGAATTTAAAGGTTCCATTGAGGGCTCAAAATGTAGTTCAAAGGTAGAGCACTTGCCTAGCATGAAGCAAGCCCCGGGTTTCACTTCCATCACCACACACACACACACACACACACACACACACACACACACACACACGAGCGTGCACGCGCGCACACACACACACACACATGTCTCTCTAAAGTCTCTTCCTGACAACCTGAAAGAGTAACAGTGAGGCTACGAAATGTCAGCACTTAAATCAAGGGAAATGGGAGAGAAACAAACTCACCAGCACTGCTGATGGTCTGAGCCTGGGAGAAGAGAGGGCTGACATCCCTGGCAGGAAGGTCCTGCCCTCCTGTAATTCAGTCAGATGTGGGAGATGTGGGATACGCAACTGTGCTGTGGGTAGTAGAAGAGTACACAAGAGGATAAAGCATAATTCCTGGAAAGAGTTTTCATTTATTTATTTGTTTTTTTAACAGTGATAAAATGTACCTTTACCTACTTTTTTGAGTCAGGGGGTTGGAAAGTATTTTTAAATGAGGATATATTTAAATTTACTAAAATGAGTAATTTTTAAAATTATAAGTGCCATAGACAAGTGCTGTGTATTTAGCCTGGTAAGTATAGTAGATTGCTTTGCATATTTACAGGGCAACTACGTGCCAGTGTGCTGACCATGGTGGATGCTCGATTGATATTTTCAGAAGGATATGTGCTGTGAAAAGCCTTGGTCTGGGAGGCAGTAGGCCTGGATTCTCTCACTAACCAGCTGGTATCCTTGGGCAGACAGGAATTTCCCCTGTCGATCAGAAGAGAAGTGGAATGGCCATACGACCTCATCCTCCTTGCTTAGGCCGTACATCTATTAGTGTTACAAGAAGAACAGGTCCCTGAAGAGCAGTCAAAATATTATTTTAAGGAATCACTGAGCAGAATCACAAAGACCAGGAAAAGTAAGTGGGCCTCTCAGTGAATGGAAAGTAGTCCGACATGACTGGAGGTTGAACAGTAGGACGATGATGCCAGAGATGAGAACAGAGGGATGGAGCATAATCACTGAAGGTGTGAGGAGTTAAGAGTTCCATTTAAAGGTGAGCCCCCCTCCTTAAAAACAGTCCTGGATTCCATCCCAGTACTGCAAAAAAAGAGATTATAGAATATAAAGAGCGACACTTAAAGGCGGTTGTAAAATGTTAATCCGTTTCTCCTCAATCTGTGTGCCCGTGCTCAGAGTTTTACCTCACTTAGAGTAAAATACCTTTCTGAACACTTAGAATAACTGTCTTTACGCTGCTCATGATTGTCCCAGGCCTCACTACTTTTTATGCATTGCATTGGAGAACTAACACCCTTCATGAGGCCCACCTCAGTCAACCCATGAGTATGTGATTCCATTTTCAAGAATGTTTGCTCTAAAGCTTTTGAAGAAAAAGAGAGAGAGAGCGAGAGAGAGAGAGAGATGAGTCAAAATTATCTGAGCATATCTGTTAGGACAGGTGACTGTAACCCTATAAATAGTGACATTATTCTTTGTTTTAATAAAGCAGTGGATTGTGGCCTTTGTGTACCCAGAATCAACAAGGTTTTAAACATTGAGGGCCCAAGACTCATCACTAGTGATTCTGGTTCAACAGAACTGGGGAAAGTTTGACAGAACTCATTGTAATCTCAGGTGACTTGAGTATGATAAAAGCCTTTTATGTAGGGCTTTGTAGTTTACACAGCCTTGAACGATATCCTTCTATCCTTATGGCCAACGTAGACAGAGAGCCAGGTTGCTGAAATTATCACCATTTCTCACTGGACAAAACTCAAGCCCAAAGAACTATTATCTCTCTGAGTGACAGGAGTGACAGTGAGACTTCACCTCAATTTTCTGAGCCGAGGCCCATAACTTTTTCACTATGGCTGTTCGGTCTCCACTAGAAACAAAGGTAAGAATGTGCAGCCCAAGCCAAAGAAATAGTAGGACCAAGTAGCACATTTGAGGGCTAGCAAAGGAGTACGTCCAGGTGCAATGAAAAAGCACTTCTCTGTGATTAACACACTTGTGGACCTGTTAATCCAAAGAAAGGTTCAAAGGAGGCTGTGGAAGCCTCCTGGATGAAGGCTCCACAGCTCACTTATGTGACAGCAGCTCCACATGCTCACACACCCACCAGCCGCCAAAGACCACCTGGGAATACGAGGCTGCAGAAGTCTGCACACTGCACTCAGAGGGTCTCAGGTTGTGCTGCATAGGCTCAGCTGTACTCTCCTGGCACTAAAATTCAGTTCTGCAGACCCTGCAAGGAAGGAATAGCAGAGATAAGTAAAATGCCCACATTACCCCAAATAAGCTGTGAAATATGAGGATGTGGTGATGATCTCATTACCGCAGAAGAACTCTGGGCCCCCTGGGTGACATCAGGCAGGAGAGTTATTACGTGGTTAAAATGGGGAAGGAAACTAAGGGTTATCAGATGGCTGCAGTGTGACAGGCCTTGCTTTACACTCACTGCCATAGTTTGGCCCCACGGTCATCACAAAAGAGCGGTAAATATGGTGAACAGTTCCTCTCAAACAGGAGGAACATTAGGCTCATAAAGACTGAAGGATACACCCAAGGTGTTCACACAGTACGCTAGAGACGCGTCTATCTCCAAAGTCTGTGGTCTTTCTCTTCTTTAGAGTTTCTTAGGACCTTGCTAGCAGAAGGTAAGAAAGGCTGAGGCACCACAATATGCAAGTCAGTCAACAGACTTACCCTTGATGAGACAGCCCTGTTCTTGGAGTGGAACCTCTGTGGTGACAGTGGCAGTGTCTGGGAGCACAGCCATGCAACCGCATAGGCACAGGAGCGAAAAGCCGGGACACCTGATCCTTACCCGAATGCGCTCCTGGCAAGGTGTGGGAGTGCCCGCCCTGGCATGGGCAATCCTGGCTCCCTTAGTCACTGTGCCATCACGTAACACATAGAGCGTCTCCAACAGCACTGCATGATAGATGCAAATGTCATCCGACCCCCAATACAGGAGACAGAGAAAGCAGAAATGAACCGTCATCTCTAGCTTAGTTGTTGCTATCCCGAAAGCCTCCTTCACCACCTTCCAGCCACCCCACACCAGCAGCCAGACCACTACCTGAAACACAGATGCGAATGTGTCCTGCTCCAGCAGAACATTCTGTGGTTTCCTGTTGTGCTTCAAACAGTGAAAACTCATGACCATGGCCAGTGCTTCCTTGGCCTCTTCTCAGCTCTCTAACCTTCATGCCCACTAAGCTTTCCTTTGTCTTTCTTTTAGTTCCCAAGCATGCCTACTCAGGACCTAAGGACATGTCGCATCCTTGCCTGGATCACAGTCCTCCCTCCCAGCCCTAGTTCATTATCTTTCTTTTTTCTTTATTGGTAAATTTTAGGTATAAAATACAATTACATTCATCATTGGGATCTTACACCTTTACATGACGTATCTTGGTTCTTATTTTTCCGCCTCCTCTGCACTCCCTTCATCCCCTCCACTGCTCCCTATTTACAAAGACTTTGTTTCCATTTTTCTCCTTTCCTCTTACTTTTTCTTTTCCCTTCCAGTCTTTCCCATACCACCCCCCCATTTCCCCTACATCTTTAGACCTATTTTCCTATTACACAATATCAATTATACATTTTGATCCTTATTTACAATTTTAGTTTATCATAACAGAGAAACTATTCAGTATTTACACATGTGTCCTATTAATTTCACTTAAGAGTATGTCCTCAATGTGTATCCACTTAGCTATACATGTCTCTAGTTTCTCATTCTTTATGGCTGAGCAGTGCTCCATTTTATGAAAAGAAAAAAAACACATCTTCTTTATCCAGTGTCCAACTGATGGGCAATTGGAATGTTTCCAAGTTTTAGCTATTACAGACTGTGCCGCTATAAACAGGGGTGCACATATATCACTGTGGTACGATCCTTTAAATTCTTTTGGAAAGATACCCAGCAGAGGGATAGCTGGGTCAAATGGGACCTGTAGTCCCAGCTCTTTGAGCTATCTCCATATTGATTTCCATAGTGGTTGCTGGTGCACTCCCACCAACAATGGAGAAACTAGTCCATTATCTTAACTAATTTCTTTTCACTCCTTTTATTCCTGCCTAAATGTCACCTTTTCAGAATCTCCTCATTAAATTTTATAATGTCTACAGACAATTACAATTGAAATGCAAGAGTTGAGCATTTTGGTCTTTGTTAATGCCTGGTTTTTCCTACTAGAATGTACACTCAATGAGTGCAGGAGAAATGATGATATGACATTCTATTTCTCAGTGGGTTGTATATTGAATTTATCATTAAATAGTAGTTGAATGAGCAAACTAACATGAACTCTTTCCCTGAAAGGATTTGCTTGCTATATCTCAGAACCAAAGGAGAATCCAAACCAGCCCAATTGCTTGTCTTGCACAAAATGAAACATTCAATAAATGTCACATTGGAATCTGAGAGTGGAAATGTCATATATAAAAGCCTTATATTTATGTCTAAACTTCAGCATGTGATTTCAAATGCTGAATCCACATAGGAATACATATCTTCACCAAAATGCACTTCATTTCTTAGCTAAGAAAACAGGACGACCTCAGTGGGAATCCACCTCTCACTTTGCAAATCAAAAGAAAACCAGAAGCCAAAACAAATAGCACTCTAAAAGTCTTTTCAGTTTCATGATGCAAAGATTTCAGCCGAAAATTCTAAAGAGTCAGAGAAGGACATGGGCATGGGCAGTGTGGCCCACAGGCTGCGCTCTGCCCTCACACCTAGTGACAGTTGGCAGTGACAGCCACCTGCAGATATGCCATGACAGTGCAGTGATAGGAGGTGGGACTTCACACGAGCACAGCAATGAACTGCTTCCTTCTGAGTGCATGTACTAAAGGTACATCGCAATCCTGCAGGTAATCACAGACACTGAAACAAGGAGCACAAAATGAGAGGGGAAACAAGTAAATGAAGCACAAGTCACGTGAGGCAGTAAGGCAGTAATTAAACTGGGTAGACAAGAAGTACTGATGCCCACATCTTTACTACATCCGCGTACTCACTGATCTGAAGAGCAGGTGAGGCGCAAAGCAATAAGCTTAACTGTTGTGTCAGCTCCAGGGACAAAATCCATGCTGGAGAACATTTGCAATACTAAAGGGAAGAAGCCAAAACTCACACATGTCTGTGTGCCCTGCCCACATGCACCACACATGGAACATTGACAACCAGTGAGTCAGAGATGCCCGCACCTTCAGGCCAACTTTTGCCTGCTCCAAGCCCCCACCACCAGGCAACACCAACTCCTCTGTCCTTCCAACACAACAACCATTCCCAAGTACCGAGGACTCCAGGGGCATAGCTAGAAGCCTCTGTCAGTTTCCACACCCATCATCCTTGTGTAGTACTGGCCAAGCTGATGTCTGGGGTCAGCTGCCAGACCCACCAAAATGACAGCACAGTGCACAGGGCCCCAGTAACAGGATCAGAAAGTACACATCAACAGTCTTCTCCCCTGTGTGCCCTCTCTCTCTCTCTCTCTCTCTCTCTCTCTGTGAGTGTGTGTGTGTGTGTGTGTGTGTGTGTGTGTGTGTGTCCTTGTCTCTCTACACACATCTGAAGACTTCAGAAGTTTCTTTCCTTTGCCTGGAAGTATTTAAGCAGCTACAGTTTTGGAGTATGCCAAAGTAAGTTCCAATCAAATACTTTATCTCTGGGTTTGTCTTCCATGTAAAATGTGAGTCATGCTTAGAGACAAGCAATTTAAGTTAACCATTGTCTGCATGCAATTTCCTCCTACAGGACCACACTTCACCTCTCCTCCACACTCAAGCTGGCCTAGTTGCCTTTGCCGGGTCTTGGACAGCCAAGGGTTTACTTTAAACATCACTCAATAGTACTTGAATAGTACTTGAATAGTACAAGAAGGAGAAGGATGAAACTGGCATCGCCATCCTTTTGGGTGTTAGTTACCCTGAAATCAGATAATAGGACAGACTTTGTTCCTACTCCTAGGTGAGGCTCTGTTATGGTTTCACAATATAAGCAGCTGGTTACAGCCCAAATGCTGATGGGATAGCTTGTCATCTATTTTCATCATTGTGGTTTAAGACTTCTGAGTTTTAAATTTTTTTAGTATTAAAGATGCCCATAAAAATGTGCACTTTTTAACCTTCAAGTTTGTCACAAAAGGGCCACTTACAGGTTTAGTAGATTAGTTAATGCTTCACTGAGAGGTGAAAGGGTTTAATATAAGATAGGGAAGACAAGAAACAAGTTGTGCTTACTTTCCATTTTTTTCTAGCTGTGGTAAAAATTGTGCCACTGTCCATCCACTGTGAGGCCTTAGGTGGATCATTTAATTGCACCAAACTCAACCTGGCTCTCTTTCAGAAACAGAGATTTCAATCATTTTCCAACGTCACACAATCATAAAATCTGAGCTCTGTATGCATATAAAGTACTGGATGTAATTTAAGAAAGTATAAAATCTGATATTTACTTTAATCTTTGAAAGTCTTATAGCTGAAGGGACTTGGTGATCATCTAGGTGCCATAAAAACAGAACAAAAGGCAGCTGGTTCTATTTACAACAGAAGAAAATGAGATGGAGAAGAGATGTTCTTTACATAGCATTTATATTAAATAGTTCAATTTTACAAGTAATAAATTAAGGTATTCTTCCATACTGACCTGTACGCAGATCACCACAGTGCAATGAGTTCAATGCCGGGAAAAGAGTCAGCGCTACTTCTCAGAAGAGGGGGCTCCATAGCTGAACTTTGAGCGGTAGATAAGGATTGGCCAAGGGGTGGCAGAAATAGGGAAGGGCTGGTACAAGGGAATGAGTGTGGCAGAAAAAGTGTGAAAGTGGCAATGTCTTGTGTAAGTCTAGGACTAAGCTCATCATTGGGCCAAGAGAGGCTCAGTACTGAGTATGCTGGAGAAGAGGAAGGAAAGGGAGCTAATCCAGGTGTGCGGGTGACACGAAGGACTGCAGAAACTAAGAAGCCTGAGATGAATGTGATGAGGTGGAGAAGCCTGCGATGGGCAGAACTGAGAGACATCAGCACTCACTGAAGGCAGCAGGGGGCTTGGACAGAGCGACGCACATGGAATCCTGATGACTCCTTCAAGGCCACACAGCCAGCAGCGGCTGGGGCAGCCTCAGTAAGGACTCTTGATGCCTCTCAATTCCAGTTTCCTCAGCTCTGAAGCATGAGAACTGTACCTGTTAAGACACAAGGCCACTTCTAGTCTTGTCCATTTTTTTCAAAAAAGTATAAATCCCCCACTCAGTGCCACTAGACTTTAGCAACTCAGGCTCTGAAGATGAATGAGATGATTTCACCATTTGCTGCTTCCACAAGCACAGACCCACTCTTACACCTGCTTCTCCCTCCTCTGTGCTCTGAGCAGCCATCCCCACTGTATCCAGTGGTCTGTGTTGCTTTCTCACAGTGGGAGAGCCTGGGGGTTCTGGGGAGAATGGGAGAGGGAGCTTGGGGTGTTTCTCCTTTGCCCTCCTTGCTACTCCTCTAAGGGCTGGCAACCTCTCTCCAGAAAAACACTGCCTGCTTAGCAGTCCATCACTGGTGACTGTGGCCCTCTCTGGGGCTCATTACATGATTCCCACCCTCATTCCTCCAGGCTCGGATATGCCACTGCCTTCTCACTTTTGCTAAGACCTCAGTATCTCAACGTCCTCTAACCTTTCCCTCAGTCATTGTGCATAATCTCTTATTAAAATGCCCTCAGATAGATTCCAGTGAGTGGAATTCTATTCATGGCAGACTCCTGATTCTTACAGAGCAATCAGGCAGACCGAATTATCAATGGTCATTGCAACGCAATATAAAATACCACAGAATACCACGGAAGGAAAAGCAAAGAGAAAGCAATATGAAAGGCTAAACAAGTGACGCTGGGGGAAGTGTTTGTGTGGAGAATCCTGGGGTTGAGGTGCAAGACTAATGCCGGACACAGAGATGAATAAAGGGGACGAGAAAGTGTATTGTCACTGCTACTAACTGGTTATTTTTGCTGTATTCTGAGCAACTTTCCAGAGCCAAAAGAGAAGTATAATCTGCCAAACTAGAAGGGGCTGATTTTTGCTCTTCCTTGAGCGAGGGGTGTCGTGAAGATCCACTGACTTCCAAACAACTCCACAGGAACAAATGCAAGATGTATCTGCTTTACAAAGGAAATCAGACGTATCCCAAATCTACAAGGGACAAGATGGACTCCATACAAAACGTGAGGCCCCAGGCTGCTGGAATGA
Organism: Fukomys damarensis; assembly: GCF_012274545.1. Taxonomy (NCBI): domain Eukaryota; kingdom Metazoa; phylum Chordata; class Mammalia; order Rodentia; family Bathyergidae; genus Fukomys; species Fukomys damarensis. Next base: position 36,778,301 of record NW_022900929.1, on the reverse strand, counting down.
ACCTACTATTCTCTCAGAATGACCACAGCAGCCAAGGTTTCTCACCTGTGGGAAACAGCAAGCTCTCTATAATACCTGCCGTCAATATCCTACACCTTTACTTGCAAGTGCAAGGTACTGAGTTCAATCTCTTGTACCCCCCCCCAAAAACGTTATGTCTTTAATAATCAAGAACATGGTCCCCTTTGGAAAGAAAAAAGAAGAAGACAGTCCTGTTAGGACTGAAGTCCTAGCCAATTTCCAGACACTCAGCAGTTCACATTTTCTCATCAAACAGACCTCTAGGCCAGAACTCTTTTTTTCTTACTTTAATTTTATTGATACAATTTAGATATACATGATGATCACATTCATCATCATAGGGTATTTGTACCTGTTCATGATGTATCTTGATTCTTCTTTCCCACCCCCCATTCTTCTCCCTTCAACCCCTCTTCTCCTCCTTATGTATATAAGCTCCGTTTCCATTTTTTAATTTTTTTCTCATTTTCTCTTTTTCCTTCCTTCCTCTCCCCATCCTTGCTCTCTAGTTTCCCCTTCCTTTTGTACAATTTTTAAATTTCACATTGTCTATTATACATTTGACTTCACCTCCTCAATATCTTTTACCCAAGATGAAACAAACTTATTCAACAATAAGCAACACCAACATATATTTTAAAGAAACTTTAAACGCTGTGTATTTTTATAGATATGATGCATCCACACTTGTTGTACAGCAGTAGGAAATATTAGTTTTGATAGGGAAAAAGTGTGCTGTTCTCTGCTGTTTTTAACTTTCAAAAGATGGTGCACGCCTGTAATCCCAGCACTCAGGAGGCTGAGACAGGAGGATCGCTGTGAGTTCGAGACCAGCCTGGGCTACATAGTGAGTTGCAGGTCAGTCTCAACTATGTAGTGAGACCCTGTCTCAAAAAACAAAAAACAATTAAAAAAAAAAAGACTTTCTAAAGATAAGATGATTATCCCAATTTTTGGTCTGCAAAGATTAACCACAGAAAACCAAGAGCTACAGTGCCAAACTAAAGAAAAATATTGTCCATGATACTTGTTAGAGATGATATACAGTCTGGAATGGTGGGCACCCTGTAATCACATCATTTCAGAGACTGAGGCAGGAGGATCATGGGTTTGAGGCCAGTCTGTGCTACATAGTGAGACCCTGGCTCAAAAAAACAAAAAAAGATGACAAGGAAGACCTTACTCAATTGGTGCCCTAGTGCTAGGTATAGGGGCTACTGCAATGGGGTCTTGCAGTGGGGAAAATAGATGGGAATAGGCTCCAATGTAAACAAAGATAAGTGGGGATTTATAGCCAAGGGGCAGGGGAGGGGGCAGTGAAGGCAAAATTACCAAGGGGAAACAACAAAGATAATGAGGCTTCTGGTTAAACCAATTTGGTAGGGTTATTGCCTCAGGCTGGCCAGGGTGATAAAACATTATAGAAGGTAGGCAGATAGGAAGGATAGAGGATTTCCCTTAAATTTCCGAAATTCTTTCTCCACTTCAGTGCTAAATCCAGGCAAAGTCAAGCAGAGGACTCAGAGGACCCTGACTAAAGTCTTGGTCAAGGAGGATCTTGTCACTGGCAACACAGTAAGCACACCAAAAAGAAAAAATGTTGTTTAAACAAATGGAAATCCCCCTCCACATCCTGTGGATTTGATTTGGCAGCTTCCATCTATGCCATTGGTTCAACTCTTTCCCTCATCCAGTTCACCCTGTATTTTATCAACTTATTTCCCACATGGAACCCTTTTGATCACTTGTGCTATTTTCTTGTGACTGAGGGAGGAAATGAAGGCTGGGAGAGAAGATGCAAGGCCATGGCTCAATCCAAAGTCAGAGTAGGAAATTTCAGTCAGGCCTAAGCCACCGATCCACTTTCCTCCACAGCAAGGATGGTTCTGAAAGCTTCAGCTGCATCTCTCATAGTCCTGCAAATTACCCAGATTGTCATAGCCCTGGAGAAAGGGGATCTGAATGCACAGGAATTGTGACAAGGGACTCAGAGGACATGAGTTCTTAAAGGACTGAAAACCTCAAGGAAAAAAATTTTCAAAACCCATGAGACATTTAACATACTAATAACCACATGACCATCTTCTGCTTATCACCACTGAGAGCCAAACTGGAAAACGTTGATGTATGAATTGCAAAAAGAGACCCAACACTGAGATTCCACCTCACCCCCAAAGAATGGATGCTATCAAGAAATCAACCAATAACAAATGTTGGCAGGGTTGTGGGGAGAAAGAAATCCTACTCCATTGTTGGTGGGAGTGCAGACTGGTGCAACCACTATGGAAATCAATATGGAGATACCTCAAAGAGCTGGGACTAGAGGTTACATTTGACCCAGCCATCCCTCTGCTGGGTATCTTTCCAAAGAATTTAAAGGATCATACCAAAGTGATATATGTGAACCCCTGTTTATAGCGGCACAGTCTGTAGTAGCTAAAACTTGGAAACATTCCAATTGCCCGTCAGTTGGACACTGGATAAAGACGACATGGTTTTTCTATAAAATGCAATACTGCTCAGCCATAAAGAATGAGAAACTAAAGATATTTATAACTAAGTGGATGCACATTGAGGCCATACTCTTAAGTGAAATAAATAAGATACACATGTAAATACCAAATAGTTTCTCTGGTATGAAAAACTAAAAGTGTAAATAAGACCCAAATTGTATAATTGACAATGTGAAATAGGAAGAAAAGGGCTAAAGGTGTAGAGGAAGTGGGAAGGGTGGGAGAAAGGAAATAAGGGAAAAGAAAAAATATAAGAAAAGGAAAAACTGGAAACAAAGTCTTTGTAAATAGGGGAGGGGTGGGGGAGGAGTGAAGGGAGAGCAGGAGTATGGAGAAAAAATGAGAACCAAGATCTGTCATGTAAAGGTGCACAATCCCCATGATGAATGTAACTGTACTGTACACTTAAAAAGTACCAATAAACTCAATGAGAAAAAAAAAGAGAAAGAAAGAAAAAGAGACCCAACAGCTAATTTTAGGAACACTCCAAGCCCCACAAACTTTTAAGGATTCCTAAAAGATCAGGAGAATAAAAACATGAAAAAGAAATAAATTAAGTAGATGTTTTTTGGTCCTCTAAATTTTCTATGCAAAATTTGTTTCCTGTTGTAAGTCTTCAAGCAGCATTTTTAAATTTTTGCATGACAGGGATATTTTCCTTAATTTCTGTTCTTGTTTTCGAGTTGTTGGTATTTCTCCTTAGCCACTAATATGGTTAGTACCTCCTAAAGTTTTCTGAGCAATTCATCTAATAACTGAGTTCATTTTAAACATACAAGATCTTCCATACTTGTGCATTTATGAATAAATTTTATTTGCCATCTACAGTATACAAGTCACTGAGCAAGCCACCACAAAGTATGTAAGGAAGAGATGCGGTCTCCTGTTAATATTAGAAAAGGAGTACAGAGATCATCATCCACCAAGGAAAAGCAGAAACTATTTATCTTTCAAGGGGAATTTAATACAATCTGTGAGAATTTATTGTTCAGGTGATGGGAGGACAAGAAGCCCATAATGGGACAGCGACACAATCCAGACTAACCAGTGGCAGATGCCACTCTCATCCCAAGGCAGGAAAAGTGAGGTTCTGTTTCCAGAATCCAAGGGTAGGAACCACCTGCAGAGACTAGAACTGGGTGGGAGTTGGGACCCCAGAAGGTACAACTTTCCTAGAAAGACCTCCCAAGACAGGACAAGGGGAAAGGACCCCGGTTTCTCATGTGAGCGCCTCATATTGATGCCACCTGTAGGTGCCACCCAGTTGGCACAGGAACGTGGGCAGCACAGCCACAGGTCAGCACTGTGACACAGGGCAGAGCAGGGAGAGGCACTGCTCTGAGCAAGCAGGCTGGACATAGGAAGTTGAATAGGGAGCATAGGAAACACTGTAGTGAAATGCAAATCGGCAATTCCACAGGGAAAGTAAGACAAATGCTTAATAACCTTACAGTAATTGCTTTAACAGAATTACAGGCAAAATACTGTGAAAAGTTAGAGACAAAAGGTATCAGTTCCATTTAGAATCATTGATACATTATGAAAACAGCAGCACTGTGAAAACGTTGGAAGAATGGAAAGAATTTTGAAAGCTAGAGAAAGTATAAAAAGGATGCTACTTGAAAGATCCTAAAAGACTTGTAAACACTCTAGAATCAACTGCCAAAATCCTATTAAAGGTGGATCAGAATATCAAGATGAGGAATGAGATGAGAATCACTAAAGATTTGGGGGCAAGGAAGTAACAAAATTAGAACTAAGCTTGAAGGATTAGTATAGTACCCCTTCATAAAACCCATTGCAGATGGAGAGGTCAGGTAAAAGATAAAGTCTTGAACCAAGCAGGTGGCCGTGCGAGCACATGGAGCCTTCTCTAAATGCTCTGTTGTCACTAGCTAAAGATATCGGCCAAACAACTAGAAGTGTGAGCCCTCTGGGAGCTCAGAAAGGATGCTGCAATTGTGGGCACACTCTAGGGCCACAGTGTGCAAAGTGACAAAAATTTAAAGCCTGAGTGTGGATAAAACTGCGCACATAGAGAAAAGGGGAAAAAAAAAACATGTTTCAGCACTGCCTCAAGCACAGAGGGGGGGGGAGAGTGAGAATAAGGGTGGTAGGAGGAACGGGGCAGGGGGGAACCCAGGAGAACACTACATTCCAGAGCATTTCCAAAAGAAGTGAGTGAGCTACCATGCAAAGTGTATCCAAAAGCCAAGGGGGATGAACTCTGAGGAGTGCAATGATATTTTTTATTTTGGAGAGAATTTCAAATTCCAGAACTGAACTCAAAATCCAAAGGTTTAAGCTTAAGACATGCATGTTAAAAAATAATAATCACAACTCTCACAGTTTCTGATTCTACCTTTTTCCTGCTTCTTCTTACTTCCAATCTACAATGCAGTTTCGTTTGACATCTTTGGCTTCTCTCTACTGCATGTTCTTTCAGTTTCCACCCCTAGAAAAACAGGGAGTACAAACTAAATGCTCTGTGTTCTCATCATTCCCAAAGAGAGGACCCTGGTGTGTCCCGGGGCTCACTGCGAGTCTGGCCATCTACAATCAAGGAGAATGGGATCACTCCGTATTTCAATTTGGCTGCCTAACATCCTGCCTGTGCCATGCATTTACAGGAAACTAAAAGGTTTGACAAGACAGACAGCTCAAGACTAATTGGTCCCCAACTTCTGTAGTCAAATACTTGGAGCATAACTTAGTGAGGATTTGTAATGGACTTCATTACCACGATATCCATTTTCATTGTAGCCATCCTATAGAAAGTACTGAAAAAGAGATAATACAGGATAGGTTGTTTAGAGTAGGACATGTTTATGGACTAGTATATTTGCCTCTGCAGAAATTTAACCATCATCATAGAAGACATATTATCTACAGTACCAAGTTTAAACCTCCTAGACTGTAATTCAAAACAAGGCACAATCTGATAACCGCTGTCTCTTCCCGCATTATCTCTCTGTATCCATTCAGTCAATAACTCAAATTTAAATAGGCAACAAACAAGTCCTTACGCTGTCCCAGGCTTTGTGCCAATCATTACACCTAACATGTACCGCTAAGCCTCTCCCAGGCAAACATGGCTGCCACAGCACCTTTGCAGACCAGGCTTCCCTCGTCAGGGAGGCCTTTGCCCAAATCCCTCAATCCAAGGCAGCACATTGGAGAAGGGGAGCAGGACCTTGCAAAATGGTTGCTTGGGATTTAAGTCGAGCTTGACCAGAAACTGGCTAAGTGACCTCACTTCAGCTTTCTGCTATCTTCTTCACACCGTGGTTTTAATGATTAAACACATATAGGAAGAACCTGGAAGATTGTGTAAAGTTGCTTAAAACCATAGTAGGAATTTGGTTAAATGTTCAAGCAATGTTTAACAGTAACAAGAGCCATGTTTTAAGGCCCAGTTGAAGATCCTCTTCATCACAATTCTCTCATGCTCATGATGACCCCAGACTCACATGGTTCTTATCATATGTGGCTTTGCATATGTATAATATTGAATAGATTAAATTCCATTTATATTTAGTAAATAAAATTTCCCTTCAAAGCCGACTATTACAGGATGTTCATATTTCCCTAATGCAAACAGGCATATTCCCCACAGCATCCAATGATTATCAGCAATCTGTATGTGTACGTGCTTGTGAATTAATTCAGTGGGCCCTAAGGACAGTTCTATGTAGGATGGACACACACAGTCCTTTCATCATCAGGAAACATCAAGGTTTCTGGCTGCCAAAATGGGAGGAAGGTGGCCTTTCATAGCAATTCAGCTTCTTAAGTCTGTCAGTTTAGGTCCATTATTATTAGAGGGTGGGGAAGTGAACTAAATCATTCATAATTCCCCCAGTTGATCCCCACAGAACACCCCTAGATATTCACGGCTGCAAAATTTGCTTTGTTAATGGCAGTCTCACTGGAAGCCAGGCCAGGACCTTGCATCCCTGAATTTAACCCACAGGCACGTTGCTGGGACCAGCTGGGGCTGGCTTGTTTCTGAAAAGACAAAGAGCCATAAGCTGCTGGTTTGATCATGCAAAGAAGTGACCATAGCTGCTTCAGAGAAAGTCAGCATAAAATGTCATGAGGAAATACCCAGGGCAATACAAATGAGGTTGACCTCTTAGATAGTAGTTTCACAAGCCAAGGACGGTGATATGCTGAAAATAGCACTCAACTAGGATCTGTGATAGTGCGGGGAAATGGCTGTAGTCTGAAAGCTGGACCACATGCCTGCCACCCCTTACTGAGAGGAACCAGTGCCCAGAAAAGATAAGTTTCCCAGAGTGACTGACTTTCCGACTATCCTCTTGCCTTTCCCTCCCATGCTGATGGGAAATGAGGTGTCAATGAAAGCGCACTGCTGCTCTTTGGTACATTCTGCTGCTCTGAGGCACATCCTCCCTGGACAAGGAAGGGACACCACCCTCAGTCCAAGGGCTCATTACTGTCTTCAGCCCCTTCTCCAGCCAGAACCAGGAGGGGACTTACTACACTGCCATTCACTCCAATGTCTGTTCCAAATCTGATGCTGGGCTATGCCAAGGAAAATGCAGAATTTAAAGAAGTATGTCCTTTACTTTTATAAATTTAGCACTGCAGCATCATCACATTCTCTCCATTTTATGTTTATTTGTCACCATTTTCCAAGTTATGTTCTACGGAACAGTAGTTTCAGGAATTATTCATAAGAAATCCACAAAGAAAGGGTTCAAGGGCAAATATTTTGGGAAACATGGTCATATGCTTCCTTGAAATGGGGAGAGAGGGAGGGAGTAGCAGCCACAATTGAACGATTGCAGGAACCCTTGGTTCATCAGTAGAAGGGGCAGCACACACAGGTGAAAGTCACCACTGATAAAGTGTTTCAGGAGACAGGGGAAGGATATTTCTTTTTGGTGACTTTGCTTAAGAGAGCTGCATAAATAGCCCTCAAGCCTCTATATTAAAATGTATTTTCAATGCCAGATGAAACAAGTCTAAAATTTCATAATAATTTCTTAACAACCAATTTTCCAGGAAAATTCCAAGAGTATGGATGGGTCTAAATATAAATGGAAAAGACAGTATTAAAAGGAGGTCCAAAATTGCCTCAAAAAATCCTACAAAGAGCAGCAACAGAGACAGAAAAGGATGATTCAAGGCCATCACCTATTTTCTTATTGTCCTAACATGAAACATGAAAATCAAGATGTTAGCCATTGAACCGAGGGGTAGAGGATGGGCCATCTTTGATTTCATTTGCAACTGTACTGCAGGTGCCCTTCCACTGAGCAATAACCTGAGAGATAAAGAACTCATTATCCAGCAGAAGTACTGACTTTTCTGGATGGTATTGGAACATGCTCCTACCCTGCTCCCTCTTTAATTATCAGTTTAATGAAAACCCAGTAATCAGCCAAAGTCTTCTGCTCAGGCAAGCCCAGAAATGCATTGAAGGGAAGGGGGAGACAACTTTCCCCAAAGCAAACAATGCTGCAGCACTCTGCTTCCTGGTCCTATCTGAGCAAGCTCTAATTTAATGTTATGAACAAGATTCACTTCAATGTTTTGATCTTTCTGGGACCCATGAGGCTTGAGAAGAGGCAGACAGGGATTCTCTGAGGCATGATAGGACTTTGTTGAGGGTACTGTGGCCACAGTACCTGGGGACCCAGAGAATGGGCTGGGTTGGACTGGCCACCAGCCAGCCGCAACAGAGTTTTTCTTCACTTCTCAGTGCTTTTTCCATTTCCTAATCTTTAAAATGGATTTATATGATGACTCATCGACTCCTTTGGCTATGTGTCTAATCACTTGACTGGTTCTGTGGAAGCTAGAATGACAACTTTCTTATTCTCCACTGTGACTCTACCACTCAGTACACTTTTCTAGAATATAATAGATGCAAAATGGGTATGTATTTAATATATCAGTCCTCAAATACAATGCTAAGCTCAATCCAATATATGCAGCTTGCTCTTAGGATTCAGGCAAAGAGTCTTTCGCCTTATTTTGGCCTCAATTTCCCAGCTGATCCCCAGAGGACCCCTAACCAGACTTTTCAGCTGCTATATCAGGTTTCACTGTGACTTACCCAAGACAAATCCTCTCACGAAGACTTTTAGAAAAAAAAATATGGATAATCCAAACTGTCAGACATACCCACTTTGGACAAGAGCAGTCACAGTGTGGAAAAGAATTTCAGGATAGACAGTGATGACTTGTGATTAGAGGTTCAAAATGTGAAGACTAATTCTGCAAAAGACAAAAGTTCTGCAGAAGTTCTTGCTGAGGGGGAAAAAAAAACAGGGCCAGCCCACTGAAAACTGAAAAGATCAGGCATTGTTTCTGTACCTTCTAGGTCACCCTTCCAGTTTCTTTTTTTCTTTTTTAATTCCTCAAATTCAACAAAGTACTCATCATATACCACATTTGCATGTTTAAGTCTTTAATCTCATATTATGCAATGAAAGACATATGTTAAAGGAATTTTCAACAATGAAAAACAGATGGAGAGATCTTTAGTGGCACAATTGAGTGGAAGGCAAGAAATTACTCATATTTCCACCCTCTATTATAACAAAAAACTCATGTTAAACAAACTTTCTGTAGGAACATTTCTTGCACCCAGGGGACTGGTGTGGAACAAGAGATCCACTGTAATGGATTCACCCACTAATGAGTTTAGTAGTCCACATCACAGTAGGAAGCAGGACCTAGTCAGGAGAGTCAGGTCATTGGGAGCATAACCTGGAAGGGTGTTTTCTTGTCCCTGACTCCTCCCACTAAAACTATGAGCCAAATTATACTTCTCCTTTAAGATACAATGCCTAGTATTTTGTCCCAGTGATGAGAAAGCTAAACCAATAAATCCAACAAACATGTTGTTTAACAGAGCAAGATGGTTCCTGGTCTATTCCCATTGTTTTGCTCTTCAAAACTAGGGACCACTGATTGAGTCTTCTTCTCTTCCTGGGACCACTATACCAGTATACAGAACAGTCCCAATTCCCCCAAAGTAAATAATAGGTTGCTTTCCTTCCAACTTTCCCTCCTAGACAACTTCAGTTCCCAAGGTCTGTGGTTTACCTTGTCCTTTAGTATTAACACCAATCTGATATGATGGCTCTGATTTTGGGAACAAAATTCATGAGCTGATCTATAATTAGAAAAAGTGAAGGAACATTTTAAATTATACCTGTATCATAATATTGGAGATGCTGTAGCAAGATAGACAATGAGGCAACTTAAAGCATTGAATTCAGGTACAAATAAATAAATAAATAAATAAAATCACTGCCCAGTGAGGAGACAAGATCAAGGACCAGAGAAATTTACCAGGAGTAAGATCTAGAACCCAAGTGTGATTTATGTACAGCAGTGACCATCACAGAAAAAAGAAAGAAATTATTTGTGATGATGCTGAGTACTAATAGTAGTGAACTGAACAATGGGAAATAACTCTAAAAGTAATACTAAATTATTTTTGAAACATATGTATATCAACACAGGGCTTTGTCCCAAGCAAATACAACAGAAGCTGAGTATGTGTTAATGTGATCGAACTTATCATAAGGTTTATTAAATGACAACACTATGCTGAATTACTTAGTTTTCTTAGCAGTGACTTGTGATTATCCATTTGCAGTTGTGTAAAATAACAAAAGATAGCATTATAGAGAAACCTTGATATTATTTGATTTGTCTAATATCCACTCCATGATCCCATTCCCTGATATTATATGAAATAGTTTTCTTTTCTGTGAACCTCTGTTATTTAGGTACTTAATTCTATAATGACATTTTGAAATAAAACATATTGCTTGAGAATTTTTTTAGTGTTTTACAATTTTCACTAGTACAAGCCATACAACACAGTACTTAAGAAAGTGACAGTATAGCTTGGTAAATTTGAGTACACATATCACTTAAGAAATGTGTGGACTTGTGCTGTGAGAGATTATTTAAAACTTCTGTACATCTCAGTGTACAGAAAGCACAGTACTCAAAAAATGAGTACAATAATTGTTATGACTGATCAATATGCCAATCACCATCCAATATAAGGGCTGATGCTATGAAATTAGGTAGTTGTGTAAAATCTTTAGATTATTCAGAAACCATCTAATCAGACATGTAGATATCCTCCCTTCTTATAAAGCCTTTTTTAGAAATCCATGTTCTTAGTGATAATGCTAATGAAAGAATGTATAGCTAAGATACCAGATTATAGAGTATTGAGAGAATACAATGTGTAATCACTTAGCCTATACTGGTCCAAACACACAGGCATCAATTTCTATTTTGGAAAAACTTAGTCTACCTTGGAGCTTTTAAAATTTATACAAAGTTAAATAATGTACTTAAAGAAATTACTGTACTGTATCATGAAGTTCCTGTATTTTTATTTTTCTTTCCAGCTCTATTTATTATCATAGTTAATGATTTCAGCTCTTGCTTATTGAACTAGTACCTGGGACAGGATGGATATATATATTTTTTAAAATTCATCCACTCTCTGGCAATTTGAAGACCAACCTCTGCTCTGGTTGGGTTACTATTATTTTCCAGAGAATGTAAATGATGTTCAGAGAAGCTAAGTAAGATGCCCAACATCACAAAACAAGTAAAAGTGTTCAGACTACAGCTAACAACAGCAATACTACTTTTTCAGAACATTGGAACAGTAGTATCTGATCTGTATCTACAGACTACTTTTCTTCTAAACAGGGAATTTGAATCATTAGATCTCCTTTGAAACAAAACCAGCAACCCATTAACGTTCCTACAGCATAAGATATTTAGTAAGAGATGTGGAAAACAAATAAATAAAATGTCACTGTCACTACAAGCAAAACAAAACAAAACAAAAAAACACTAACAGTAGCAAGAATTGAAGAAAATGAAGAGCGGGTGTTTCCTCAGACACTTTGCAAGTGACTTTGTGGAATCCATCAGTTGGGATCCGCCAAATAAAACAGATAAATGTAAAATATAGATATCACTCCCCAAAGAATGGCAGCTAGAATAGCCCATGAGGCAGTGAGGTCTCGCAAACTACAGAAACATAGGAACAAACCATGTCCTCTAATGTGTTTTTCAATTTTGGCAAGTGTTCAGATGTTTTATGGATGTAGTCATCCAGAAAATCATTGTGAATATGAGATGACTCTTTTGACAGCTCTGGCAACAAATCTTCAGGACAGCACCTCTTACTGACTACTTCAGGACAAGTAATTAGTTTATGACTGCTAAGTCCATCCTGATATGAATTAGAAGGTGTTCTGCATATTGGCCTTGAGGCAAATTTATATGTCCCGAAGGAAATGCCAAGAGTCTCCTAATCTCACCAGATTCCAGGATCTGTGACACAGTTCCAACACCTCCAGTCCATAAACAATGATGATGTGCTGATGATTTTCTTAGGACTGTACTCTATGCAGTAAGAACTGCCAGTAAGTGAAGACAGGGTTCTTGTCGAGAAGGAAGTTAGCCAGCGTGGACTTGGAATCACATGAAACATCGCTGCCAACTTTCTCTGGAGTTTCTGGGCCAGGGGGACCCTCCAAAGCTTCACAATATCCTGGAGTTACTTATAAATTCTAAAATATCTTTCAGTCACCCCACCCATTCCTACCTACTCTCATCTCAGAAGCAAAGATTCTTACTTTGTAGGATTCTTTTTCCAAGTCGGTTAATCTACAGAAGAGTATATATAATCCAGCTTTTTCCAGTGGGCTATAGGACAATGCATATATTTGCATGTTTTTGAGAGGGGGACTGACAAAACAGAAAGATCCAGCAAACTAGCTAAGCGTCTCTTTTTGCATGGCAGTGATACTGGATGTTCCTCGGCCTACATGTGATCCTAATCTGAGCCTCCAGCCAGGCCATCCAGAGGACACACCTGGCTCACTTTTCCTCCAGACCTGAGCTGAGCATTTTCCACCACAGCTGCCACACTTCTCTCTCTGCCTTCAGATCTCTGCTCAAACATCACTTTTCAAAAATGCCTCCCCTGACCATCCTTTCTAAAACATTAAAACCTTTCCATCACCCTTTCTCCATGTATCTGAATTTATCACTTATCATCACCTGAAAGGAAAAAATCTTCTTTTAGTTCTTCCCACTAGCATATAATCTCCCGATAAGAACTTTATGTGCTTTTTGTTCTCTGCTGATTGCCCAGTTCCAGTCATTTAGGGAGCACTTAATCAATGTAAATTGAAGTAACACAAACAAAGCAAAATGTATAAGACAGACAAAGTGGTTTTTAAGTTCAGAGATCTGAGCAGGGAGGTAAACACTTTTAAAAGCTGGCTCTACCTCCTAAAACTTTCAGTTCTTATTTTCTTTCTGTCCTGGCATCTTACACCTTGCTCCCATCTCCTAGGGCATGTTTAGCCCAAAGTCTTAGGAAAGATTTACACAGGGCTTATTAAGGACTAAGATTTGGACCTATGTACATAGCCATGTTCAAGATCAGACTTGTAGAAAAATCACAGACAGACACAGAGTGGCTGTTGACTCCACTACAGACAAAGCCTGGTCATAGCATAGACATGAGAGGTTAATTTTTTACTTGTAGGAGAGTCCAAGACACTCTCTTACTTAGACTACAAACAATATTGTTTAATTAAAAATATTTTATTCCCATATATTAAACATACTGAGGAAAAAAGAGATACAAATATGTATATTTACTCCAATTTGCCCAAATACTTAGTATCTATTTTATATGCATATAAAATATGTAGTCTGCCAATATTAATCAATGAAATTGAAAGTGTAATTAAAAGCCCAGGCCCTGATGGCTTCACTGCTGAATTCTACAAGACATTTAGAGAAGAACTACTGCCACTACTCTTTAAACTCTTCAATGAAATTGAAAGGGAAGCAATGCTCCCAAATTCATTCCTGGAAGCAAGCACCAACTTGATCCGCAAAACAGAGAAAGACCCAACCAAAAAAACAGGACTCTATGCCAATCTTACTAATGAACACAGATGCAAATATCTTTAATAAGATACTGGCAGACAGAATGCAGGAAATCATTAAGAAGATCAACCCTGACCAAGTGAGATTCACCCTAGGGATGCAGGGATGGTTCAACATACACAAATCAACAAATGTAATATACTATATTAATATAGCCAGGGATAAATCCATATGATCATCTCAACAAATGCAGAAAAAGCATTCAACAAAATCTAATACGTGTTCACAAAACCTACAGAAAATTGGAATACACCATCTCGACCTCAATCTAATGAAAGCCATATATGAAAAACCAATAGCCAGTATCTTATCAAATGGTCAAAATTTAATTCCTGTGTGCTAAAATCAGGAACAGGACAAGAATGTCCACTATCACTATTCCTGTTAAATATAGTTTTGGAAACATTAGCCACAGCAATTAGACAAGAGAAAGAAACAAAAGAAATAAAGATAGGAAAGGAAAATGTCAAATTGTCATTATTTACAGATGACATGATACTTTATATAGAAGAACCTAAGAACCCCACCAAAATCCTTCTAGACTTAATAACTAAATTCAGTAAAGTAGCTGGATACAAGGTTAACACACAGAAATCAATAGCTTTTTTGTACTTGGATAATAGACTCACTGAGAGAAAAATGAGGCAATCAATTCCTTTCACAATAGCATCCAAAAAATTGAAAAACCTAGGAAACAACCTAACAACAGAAACCAAAGATCTCTACTCTGAAAACTATAGCACTCTGTAAAAAGAGATTGATGAGGATATCAGAAAAATGGAAAGACATCCCTTGCTCCTGAATAGGAAGAATCAACATAGTGAAAATGGCCATTCTTTCAAAACTACTATACAGATTCAATGCAATCCTAATTGAAATGCCAGCAGTATGCTTCACAGACCTTGAGAAAATAATCCAAAATTTATTTGTTCATAAAACTTGCCCATGAACTAGAATGAACAATCAACAAGTGGGATTTCTTCTTATTAAAAGGCTTCTGCACAGCAAGAGAAATGACCCCACAGTCTGAAGGAACAACCCACAATGTGGGAAAGATATTTCACCAGCTGTTCCTCAAACAAAGGTCTAATATCTAGAATATATAATGAACTTTAAAAAATCAGGCCTCCTAAATTTAAGGACCCAGTCCAAAAATGGGCATCTGAAATCAACAGACATTTCTCACACAAAGAAGTAGAAATAGCAAATAAACATATGAAAAAAAGTTCAACATCACTGGTCATTTGAGAAATGCAAATGAAGACAACACTGAGATTCCATCTCACCCCAGAAAGAATGGCTGCTATCACAAAATCAACCCATAACAAATGCTGGTGGGGCTGTGGCAAAAAAGGAACCCTTCTCCACTGCTGGTGGGAGTGCAGACTGGTGCAACCACTGTGGAAATCAGTATGGAGATTCCTTAAAGAACTAGGATTGGAAGTCCCATTTGACCCTGCTATCCCCCTGCTGGGAATCTTCCCCAAAGAATTAAAAGAATAATACTACAGTGATATATGTGCACCTATGTTCATAGCAGCACAATTTGTAATAGCTAAAACTTGGAAGCATCCCAATTACCCATCAATGGGAGACTGGAAAAAGAAAATGCGTTTTTTTTTTTTAAATAAAATGGAATACTATTCAGCCATAAAAAATAAGAAATTAGAGGTATTTGTGGCTAAATGAATGTACATTGAGGCAATACTCTTAAGTGATATAAATAGGACACACGTGTAAATATTGAATAGTTTCTCTAGTGTGAGAAACTGAAAGTGTAAATAAGGGCTAAAAGGTATAATAAATAATGTGAAATATGAAGAAAAGGAACAAAGAGGAAGGAGAAGTGGGAGGGGTAGGGAAAAATAAAGAAGGGAATGGAATTAATATGAGAAAGTGAAAAATAATGGAAACAATGTCTTTGTAGATAGGGAGGAAGACAGGAAATGAAGGGAAGGCAGGGGAATGGGGAAAAAATAAGAACCAAGATTGATTATGTAAAGGTACAAATTTCCAACAATCGATGTCATTATAGTGCATACATTAAATGTACCAATAAAATTAATAAAAAATAAATAAAATAAATAGTCTGATCTCTCATGTTATAGTTGCATGCCTAAGAAATTTAAAACTATTAAAATTCTATTATACAACAATTATTTATTTAGGAATAGAATGATTGGGGCTAGAATGCTATAACTTGATTTTCAAAGTTAGATACTTCATGGTATCCTGCTTCCTCATTTCAATGGCCTAAAGCAAAGATGCAGGGAAGTGAAATGGCCTGCCCAAAACCCTGCAGTGCATCAACACAAGTGCTAGTCTTAGAAACCTCTTTTTTTTCCCACTATTGGAAATTTAACTCAGAGCCTTGTACATACTAGGCATGTGTTTATCCCTGAGCTGCCTCATCAGCTCTTCTATATTTCCTATTTATGACCACTCTGAGACAGAGAACCATGGGCAGGCACATAGTAAGTTCATGATCTGTGTAAGGAAAGAGGAAGAAGTCACATACAACATAGTCACATTCACACTGCATATACTACCAAATGAATGGAGAGCTCTGAACCCAAGCAGTCCATAAAAATGGTTGAATTTGAGGCTGAGGATATTACTCAATGGTGGGGTACTTGGCTAGCATGCACAAGCATCTAAATTCAATCCTAAGCAGTGGTTTTTGTTGTTATTGTTGCTGCTGTTGTTTTTAAGGCTGAATTTACAGTCTTCTCTTTGAAAACTTTCTGAATGAATATGCTGTCTCCTCTTTCTAAGTCTGCAGAGTGCTTTTTTATTCATCTTATCATAAAACACACTTTTGATAACTGACATTGTGAAATGGGAAGAAAAGGGCTAAAGGTGTAGGGAAAGTGGGAAGGGTAGGGGAAAGGTAATAAGGGAAAGAAAAAATATGAGAAAATGAAAAAATGGAAATAAAATGTTTGTAAATGGGGAGGGGAGGAAAGAGTGAAGGGAAGGCAGGGACAAGGGGAAAAAATGAGAACCAAAATCTCTCATGTAAAGGTACAAGATCCCAATAATGAATGTAACTGTACTGTATACTTAAAATGTACCAATAAACTCAATGAAGAAAAAAAAATACACACTTTTGAGCTCTAACTAGCCTGGAACTATTTCCAGGGAGCCCTGGAAGGGGCTAAATCTCTTGCTTTTCCATTTCTCCTAATCCAGATGTACCAGATGATTTACAAGACTTTTTGTCCTTCACTTCCTCCAGCAAAACATTCCTTAAAGAACCTACTTCACTTATGGTAAAGAATGATTTGAGGTTCCTTTTAAATTTTAAAACACAGTACAGTGTCTCCCCTCAAAGAAGAAACTTAACTTTAGCCTTTGCTATTCAATAATTGGGAGAATAAATTAAACTGACAAAGAATATTTTGGAAACAAGTAGACAAAGACAGATGAATAATATAATTTTTTACCATTGTTTTTCTTCCTCTCATTACCCGGTTAATCCATTACTATTTCTCTGTCAATAACCTCTCCATCATCCTTTCATTATTTTTAAATTTCTATCTGATATTGATAAACAAAAGTAACTAACAAAATCCAGTTAAACCCAATTAAAATCAGCACTCCTATTGTGACAGTTAAGGATTCCCACAGTTTGGTGTCGCTCGATTGGAATGTTCACAAGAGGAGGAGGAGGTGTATTATGCCCTCCAGAGGACATTTTACATTGTCGACACTAGGGGAATGCTAGGATATCTAAAAGATAAAACCAAGGTATGCTGCTAAATAGCCTACAATGTAGACATCTACTAAGTTCCTTTGTTCACAGGTTTGGTGCAGTTCTTATATTTCTTTGTTGGCTGTTAATCTAGTTGATCTCTCTATTTGTGAAAGTGGAGTATTGAGGTCTCCCATTAATTTGTGTTAGTGCTTATTTGATTTTTTCATGTCTGTTAATATTTCTTTTATATAGTTTTGTGCACCGGAATTTGGTGCATATATATTTGTGATTGTTATTGCTTCCTTTAGAAGATTTCACTTAACAAGTAGGTAGTGACACTCCTTGTCTCCCTTGATCAGTCTGGCTTGAAGTTCACTTTGTCTGAAAATAGAATAATTACCCTGCTTTTTTCCAGGTTTCTGAAGATACTTGAAGTATCATTTTCCACCCCTTGACTTTCAGTCTATCAATTTTATTTTGAGTTAAATGTGTTTCTTGTATGCAGCACATTGTTGGACCTTGTCTCTTGATCCATTCTGCCAGTCTGTTTCTTTCAATTGGTGAATTGAGACCATCTACATTGATGTTTATAATGGATATGCATTGACATCTCTGTAGTATTGTTTTCCAGTTGTTGTTTCCCTGTCTTTCCCCTCTGTTCAATTGCTTGCCTTACCTGGTAGATTCTTTTCATTGGTGTTCATGGAATTATAGTCTTTCTTATCTCTTTCTAGAATAACCTGTTCAGAATGTTTTGGAGTGCTGGTTTGAATTTCTTCAGTTGTTCTTTGACATGGAAGTATTCTTATTTCTCCACTGATTTTGAAAAATAATTTTGCAACATCAGAATACACATTCTTCTGAGGTGCACATGAGATGTTCTCCAAAGAGACCAATACTAGCTCATATAACATGCTTGAGTAAATGCAAATAAATTGAAGTTGTCCAATGCATATTATCAGACCACAGTGCAAATAAAATTGGAAATAAATGTCAAAAGAAACCACAGAAACTACATAAACACATGGAAATTAAATAACATCTTCCTAAACAAAAAAGAGCCACAAATGAAAATAAAGAAGAAATTACACAATTACTACAATTAATGATGATATCAAAACAACTAAAAGTTATGGGAGGCAATGAAAGTAGTTATGAGGGAAATTTATAGTGGTGAATTCTCCCATCAGGAAAACAGAGCAAGCTTAAATAAACAACCTAACATTGAACCTCAAACTTCTAGAAAAAGAAGAGCAAGTTAAGCCCAAAGCTTATAAAAGGAAGGAAATTATAAAGATGAGTGTAAAATTAACCAGTTGAGAGGAACAAAACAATACAGAGAATCAATGAAACAAAGAGTTGGTTCTGTGAAGGATTAAATAAAATTGACAAACCCCTAACCAACCTTGTCAAAAAAGGAAAGAAGACTCCAATGCATGCAATTAAGAATGAAAAGGATGAACTCACAATTCTGCAAAAATCCGGAAGATATCAACACCTACTTGTAGAACATATCCTCAAGATAAAAAACACAGAAGAAATGGACATATTCCCAAATAGATATAAATTATCAAAGCTAAATCAAAAAGATATAAAAATTTTAAATAACCCAATATCAGTCAATGAAATTGAAGATGTAATTTTAAAACTACCAAAAAAGAAAAGTCCAGATCCTGATGGATTCACTGCTGAATTATGGAAGAAATTTAGAGAAGATCTAATGCCACTACTCCTCAAACTTTTCTAATGAATTCAAAAAGGAAGCCATATTCCCAAAGTCATTCTTGGAAGCAAGAATTACCTTGATAGAAAAATGAGAGAGATGGATCTTACCAAAAAAGAGAACTACAGGCCAATCTCCCTAATGAACAGAGATACAAAAATCCTCAATAAGATATTAGCAAACAGAATGCAGCAAATATCAAGAAGATTATACCCATGACCAAGTAGGATTCATCCCAGGGACTCAGGGATGGTTCAACATACACAAATCAATAAATGTAATACACAACGTTAACAGAACCAAGGAACAAAATATATGATCACCTCAATAGCTGCAGAAAAAACATTTGACAAAGTCCAACATCCATTCATAATAAGAATCCTAAAGAAAATTGGAATAGATCATCTCAATAAAAGCCATCTATTTCAAACCAACAGCCAACATCATATTACATGGTCAAAAACTGAAAGCTTTCAAGTCTAAAATCAGAAACAATATAAGGATGTCCACTATCATCACCACTCCTATTCAATATAGCTCTGGAAAGAGCCAGAGCAATTAGACAAAAGAAATAAAGATAGGAAAGGAAGAAGTTAAATTATCATTATTTGTGGTTGACATGATGCTGTACATAGAAATCCCCAAAACTACACCAAAATACTTCCAGAATTAATAACCAAATGTATTTGCATAGCTAGGTACAAAGTCAACACTCAAAAATCCAGAGCATTCCTATACACATATAACAAACCCACTCAGAGAAATTGGGGAAACCACACCTTTCACAATATATTCAAAGAAAGAAATACTTAGGGATCATCAATTAATGAAGGAAGTAAAAGATCTTTACATTGAAAAACTACAGTACCCTGAAAAACTATATTGAAGAAGATAAAAGAATATGGAAAGATATTCCTTGTTCTTGGGAAGGAAAAACCAAAATAGTAAAAATGGCCACACTCCCAAAATTGTTATACAGATTTAATACAGTCCTGATCAAAATATCAACAGCATACCACAGAACTAGAGAAAACAATCATTAAATTCATTTAGCACCAGAAGAGACCTAGAATAGCAAAAGCAGTTCTGGGCAAAGAAGGCAAGTCAGAGGGCATCACAATCCTGACTTGCATATACACTACAAAGCTACAGTGATAAAAACAGAATTGTACTCTCAAGAAAAAAAAGACCCAGGACCAATGGAACAGAATAGAAGATAAAGAAACAACTCCAAACACAATCAGCCACCTTGTCTCTGACAAAGGAGCCAAACACCTTCACTGGCAGAAGGATAGCCTCTCTAATGGTGCTGGGGAAACTGGCTTTCCACAGGCTGAAGATTAAAACTAGACAAAAATCTCTCACTGTGCACTAAACTAAAATAAAAATGGATAAAAGATATAAATAGTAAAAGAAATAAATTGAAGCTTCTGGAAGATGGAATAGGTAGAACTCTTGGAGAAACAGGTATAGGCAAAGACTGTGAACAAAACTCTGATGGCACAGGAAACATTTCAAAGAATTGACAACTGGAATGTCATCTTATTTAAAAGCTTTTGTACAGCAAAAGAAGTCACCAATAGAGTGAAGAGACACTCATAGAGTGAGAAAAAAACTTTTACTAGATGTCCCTTAGACAAACGACTAATATCTAGAATATACAAAGAACTAAAAAAAATCAGACCCCTCAAATTTAAGGATCCATTCCAAAAATGCGCATCTGAAATGAATAGACACTTCTCACAAATGACAAATAGATATATGAAAAAATGTTCAACATCACTGGTCATTTGACAAATGCAGATAAAAACAACACCGAGATTCCATCTCACTCCAGAAAGAATGGCTATTATCAAGAAATCTACCAATAACAAATGTTGGTGGGGCTGGGGAAAAAGAAACTCTTTTCCATGGTTGATGGGAGTGTAGACTGGTGCAACCACTTTGGAAATCAATATGGAGATTCTTCAAAAAACTAAAACTAGAGGTCCCAGTTTAACCCACCTATTCCCATTCAAAAGCATCATACTATAGCCATACATGCACACCCAACTTTATAGCAGCACAGTTTGTAACAGCTAAACGTTGGATACAGCCCAAATGCCCATCAAATGATGAATAGATAGAAAAATGTAATTTTTTATACAATGGAGTACTACTCTACCATAAAGAAGGATAAACTTGAGACATTTCTCAAATGGATGCACCCTGAGACCATACTCTTAAGTGAAATAAATCAGAAAAACATGTTCAAATATCACAGTGTTTCTCTGATATGGAAAACCAAAATCATAAATAAGGACCAAAATATATAATAGATATTGTTGAATAGGTAGAAAATGTTCAAATGGAAAGAAGAACTAGGATGGGGAATGGGAAAAGAAGGAAGGGAAAAGAAAAAACGGGGAAAAAGGAAAATTTGCAAATAAAGCTTTTATAAGTAAGGAGAGGAACAGGTTTTTAGGAAGGACGGAGAATGGGAAAGAAAGAAGAATCCAGGTATATCAAGTACAGGTACAAATTCCCTATGATGAGTGTTATCATTATGCATATCTAAAATGTACCAATAAAATCAATTTTTTAAAAACTTGTTTAAAAAAATAAATAAATATTCTACACTGTATAAAACAACCCACTACCACAAAGAAATATCCAGCACACCCACTGCCATTGAGGAATCCTGCTCTATAGGCTACTCCCCACTCCTTTATAGGCAGCTTTTTAGTAGATGACCTGAAGTCCCCTTAACAGGACCTAGTGTTCAAACTTTGAAGCTCCTTGAAGTCCTCCTCTACCTCAGAAGCCCTAAGTCTTTTCTTCAGCTGATGGACTCTTACCTCTATTTAAGACCCATTTCTTCTTTGAAAGCTTTCTGGTTGGATGTGCTCTTGGCTTTTTCTAAATTTACAGAGTGTTTTGCTAGTCTAGCCCTCTTATGACATGTATCACTGTAATCTGGACTAATGTACTCTAGGATTTTAAAAAATAAAATCTTTGGCTTATCTGTTCAAGGCTGTGTGGTCACTACCTGGAACAGAGTCTGAACATAGGAAGTGCTAACTCTTGTTGATTAAATGCGGATTTACCTGTGCTCTACATTCATCCCTCTCCTATCAAAGTCCTCCTTATCTGGAAGGTGCTTAATTAATAAACACCTGTTATCTCAAAGTATTTAGTTAAGTGCACACAGAATTGAATGGAAACTTTAAACAGCTAAATAACTGCATATTAAATAATTACATATTAAACACATAAGTGAAAGAGATGAAAGATAAAATTCAGGCTATAGATGCCCTAAGCAGCAATTCACTATCTCAATTTTTAATTACTACAAAGAGTCATGTCACAAATATGTTCCAACATCTTACGTTTCCTCATCTTTAAACAAATGCCACCAAAATGAACATTTAAATGTTAATTGTTCATCTGCAGAGCACATCCAGAAAATACACAAAGATAGGGTATGCCAGTAGCTGTGACTCAGTTAAAAATAATGCACTGCCCAGAAACACAATGTCAGTTTCTAGTGACACAGCACAGACCTTTTGCAACACAGGGACACTAAGTGAAAGCTAACTGTGATCAAATCATCATGTTGTCTTAGTCACTTTCCTCTTTGTTGAGACACAATATCTGACACCCTTCAGGAAGGAGAGTTTTAGAGGATCCTGTTCTTAGTCACCTGGCTCCAAGGCAGGAAGGACATGGTGGGAGGGCCTTCCAAAGAGAAAACTGCTCACGTCATGGCAGCCAGGAAGCAGAGATAAAAGGTAGAGCCAGAGAAGAAATACACTGTTTCAGGTCACAACTCCAATGAATTGCCTCTTGTGAGAGACTGGGGTTAGAAGCAGTAGACTAATTAATCTGGTGGAGGAAATTTCAAAGCAACCCAACCATGGACTGAATCCTCTAAAAACCACGTGCCAAATAAATTTCTCCTCTTTTAATTTGTGGGTTCTGAGTGTTCTGTCTCAGCAATGAGGAATGTGGTTAAGAAAGAGCTTGGTACCAGGAGTGGGGTTGTTGCTATGACTATACCTGACCGTGCCATTTCGAAACCTTTGGAACTGGTTTGCCAGATGAGTTTGGAAAGATGTGGAGATTATCACTCTCACTACAGAAGCACTAGAATTCTGTAAGCTGAGTTTGATAAGTGATTCTGGTCAGAGCTCCGCAGAACAGAATTCTGACAAGAATACAGACAGTAAAGGCAAAGCTCAAGACATTTCAATTGGGGAAAAGGACTCCATTGGCAACTGGACTCAAGACAATGTGTGTTACACTATGGCAGAAAACTTATCTACATTTTGCCTATGTCATGAAACTTTGCAGGAGACTGAGATTAAGAACAGCAGACCAATTCATCTGCAAGGGGAAATTTCAAGGCAGTTCTGTGTTCAGGCTATAGCCCAGGTACTGTTGGAGGTTTTAGTGATATCCACAGTTACAATCAGAAACACTGATGTGAAAAGTCTTCAGTGTCCTGAGAAAAGAAGCACCTGCCAAGCTGAGGCAAAGGAGAGTATAATTGCTACAAAGATTAGTATTGAAAGAAACCAAGTACTTTGCACCAGAACAATAGAAAAGATGGTATGAGTATCTCTCAAGACTTAGAAAAACCCCACTCATCCCTAGGTCAAGGGAGTAAAAGGGTAAAGGTAGATTCTTTTGAAAGATGTTTCTTTGAGAAAAGAATGAACACCAGGGTGCCCTGCTGAATAAAGGCCTAGGGAATTATTTCTTCAGGATCTCAGGATCCAGTTCACAGTACTCAGCCATCCAGACACTTGGAGGTTTCTTCAGCCGTGATCCATGGGTGTTCTGCCACTACCACCACCAAGCATGTGGCTGAAGGGTTCAAGGAGTGAGAAACAACAGTAGGAGTTCAAGAAAGACAGACAAAGCAAAGGACAATGACAACAGTAAAGTTTATAAAGCTGAGGCCAGATGGAAACCTTTTGTCCTGAAGAGACAAAACGCTTGCCTTGCAACCTCTGTGCCTGTATTTATACTGCAGATAAGGAAAACTGAAAGGGGATGCTGGATTAGAACAGGGAGAATGGCTAGGGGCTACAGGGGATAATGTTTGCTGTTCTCTGGTGAATGAGTGGGAAGGAAGATAGTCCTCTTCTCTGCCAGGCCTTACTCTACCACTCCCTCTTGTCACCTGTTCTCCTCCCCTGGGACTCTGCCTCACCCAGGGGAAGAAGTGAATCAGAGCCATTGATGCCAGTTTTACTGGTGTGCAGAGTGCTAGAGCTGTGGGGTCAGAGAGGCTTCTACCCAGATTTCAGAAGAAGGCTTGGATGGCCAGGTAGTGTGCCCCTGAGAGGGCAGTGCTTGAAGTGATGAGAGCAAGCTGAAAGTGCCAGCAATTAGGAAAAGTCAGGAATGTGGAATGTCTGAAGAAACCCACAGGCAGTGACCACAGCTGCCCCAAGAGAGAGGCCATGAGGACTGCAATTAGCAATGCCATAGTGGTGGGGCCACCAAGGTTCACATCTTATCACAACTTACCCTGGGTGCTAGACATGGAGATACAAGATTTAATGTTTGCCCTGCTGGATTCTGGTCTTGCTTTGGTCCCATTCCTTTCTATCCCCATATTATTCCCTTTTGGAATAGAAATGCTTACCTTGTGCCATTATGTGTTGAAAGTATTTAACTTTCTTTTTGACCTTTACAAAGGATCATAGTTATGAGTTTCCCTTGTTTCTTAGAGGAGACTTTGGACTTGGACTTTTTAACAATATTGAAACTATTAAATTTTTAGCAACTGTTAGAGATGGACTAAATGAATTTTACATAAGGAGACAGGCATGCATCTTTGGGACCCAGGGGCATAGTATTATAGTTTAGATCTAGCAGGTCTTCCAAAAGCATCATGTGTTCAGAGGTAGGGCTTCAGGAAGGGTTTGGATCATGGGGGTGTTATACTCATCACTGGATTCACCCACTGAAGAGTTCAGAGCCAACTCTGCTGCTAGGAGGGAAGATCGGTCAGAAGAGGCTGGCCGCTGGGGATATGACCTGGAAGAGTATACCTCCCTCCCATCTCCTCCTTTCTCTCTCTGCTTCCTAGCTGCCATGGCATGAACAGCTTTCCTCTGAGGTAGGCCCATCTACCATACCTTTCATGCCTTGGATCCAGTCAGTTAGGGACTGAATCCTCTAAAAATCATGACCCAAATAAACCTTTCCTCCTTTAATTTGTGAGTATCAGGTATTGTGTCTCAGCGATGAGAAAAGTAACTGAGACACATGGAAATATTGAAAAACAAAGAAAAGTAGAGGTAGTGTTAAGTTGGGATCCTAATAGAATTCAATTTTGTAACTAACATATGCTGTGAAGATAGAGGATATACCATCATATTGTTCTGGGGTTGTGTTTAGTGTGTCATTTTATAGCACTTTCATCCTATTTTTCCTTCAGACACATTGAATCAAACCTAACATTTTACTTGGCACTTACTATGCACTTCTAAGCACTTTACCCCATTTAATTCCTAGGAGAACCTGCAAAGACAGCTGCCATTAATACCTTCATTTTTATGCTAGAAAGATAGGTTTGGAAATTTTAAGGATTTTGTCCAAGGCCACATAAATTAAATGATTCACAGTTCCTTCAGTTATAAGTGACCTTGATAATTTTTAAGTATCTACAAATTCAATCAAGATTTTAGTAAATATTGGGCACTATGAGTAATGAGTTATTCCCTATGATAGCTTTGAGAGAAAGTGGAAAGCAATATTGACATTGTCAGGCCTCTCAGGAAGCTAATAATTTACCGGACAAGGTAAATGTTAATCATGCTTTCTAACTGTTCAAGGTAGGCTCTTCCGGGGCAGGGTGAAAGTACTGTGAAACGTACTAGAGTATTACTTACAGATTGTGTAATGAAGACTGCACAGGGAGAAGAAAGCAAATTTCTAAAACAAGCTGACTGTCGCTATATTATTGCTATTCTTTGAAGATCGTGGGATGAACAATGAAAAGATCCACTTTGAGGGAAAGAAATCAGTGTGTAAAATATTAAGAGGAAAGTAGAATATTTTATACATGCGATGAGTGGGAACAGGGTCACTAAGTGAAATAAAGGTGCGAGCCAAATTTTAAATATAAGTTTCAGATCTGAGAGGTGCCATATTACAGCCTCTCTTAAACTATAAAGCTGAATCAGGAAAATTGCATTAAGGATGTTGTATTAGGTTGTGTTGTTCTGATTTTAATACTGTTTTAGGGTTGTGTTTAAATTTCCACAATATAAAAGATTAAAATAATGAGAGGAAACTGCCATTAAAAACTATACTTGGAATACATATGCCAAAATTAGTTTTCATTTTGTAATATTTAATGATAGTAGAATGATCATCCACCAATCCCCAAAGTTTAAATCCTTTAGGGAAATAAGGAAAAACAAATCCAGACAAGTAATTAGACTAAAATATTTTAGTCCTTAACAAATAACCAGACCAAACAACTAGATTTAAAATGGTAGTTTTAGAATCAAGTCTGATGATTCCCAGCACTGTGGGAAGCTGAGACAAGAGGGTCACCATGAGTTGAGCTCACAACTTAGTGAGAACCTGTTTCCAAATGGGGGCCTGGGAGGAAGGAAGGAAGGAAGGAAGGAAGGAAGGAAGGAAGGAAGGAAGGAACAGTTTTGAACCTCCACTTCATTCCTCATTACTGGGAAAAATCGCAATTTAAATGAAGTTTTTATAATAAAAACTATTTTAAAAAGGACTACTAGTGGGGAGAAATTATGACAAAGCTGCTTTGCAATAAAATTTATGTAGAATAGTGTTTTGCATAAAATAGAAACATCCTTGTTTAAAATGTCCAGTCTCCTTGAGAATCATATGCTAACTGATTGATAAAAGTGGCATAACATGTTTCAAAGAAGTTTTTAATCCAGGAAACACCAGTTACTGAGCCTTCTCTGGGTTTTTATTTTCTTCAAATACAGTTTCCAACAAAGTTGGGATAGAAACTAATAGAACATCTCTTAAAGGGAGTTTTAGTATTTTAGCTACTTCAGGCTGAATGCTGGCTCTTTTGAATTCACAAATTCAATTAATTCAGGGTTTTTTTGATGGAAGAAAAATACCAATTTAAGAGTACTTTCAGGATTACTAGAGTTAAGTATCATGCAGAAGAATTTAAAAATTTTTAAATTATGATAACAAGGAAAGTAAATTTATAAACTAAGCAAGTTTTCAGAATCACAAGAAACAGGTTCTGAGAATGTGCAATCATATGGACTGTCTGTGACTCTAAAGTCAGGAAAGGCTTCCTGGGGAATTTTCTCAGCTGAGCTCTGAAGGGTGGGTAGGATTTTGATAAAAATACAAAATGTGGAAGGAAAATGAGATGGTAACCATTTTGAAAAGAAAGAAAAGCGCATATGGAGGTTATGGTGCGAAGGAGCACAGCAGTCAAAAAAAAAAAAAAACTCAAAGGTCTAACAGGGGAAGGCAGGGGGGGATAAGGTCTTGAGAGGCTTGGGCCATGTTTATCTGGAATTCCCTAGAGGCAGACTCTGAGAAAAAGATTTTATCAAGTCCTTTTCTTGAGAAAGAATTTTAGACAGCTCAGTAGGGAGAGAGAAAAAGAGAGGGAAGCAATACTCCAGTTGTGAAAACTGGGTTTCACTATGAGCAACTGTAACTCGTATCTACTGAGGACACTGAGGGACCATGTAGAATATACCCCAGATCTGCCCCTGAGAAGCAAGAAAAGGGACCCCTGAACTCATTTCTTCTGGTTTGGGGTGCTTCTGGAGACTTTTATGGGGAAAAAGTGCCAAGGGTTCTCTACCTGTGTAGAAATTGTCTCCAGGTGTACATATGGGGGGAGCATGGTCGCTACCTGCTGCTGGCCTTGGAGAACCATACCTGAGAGCACGGGGAGCTACTCAGTGGCCTCAAGTGAGGTGAGGCAGTAGCCCATCCTGATTTTAGGTTGGAATGCAAACAGTCTGCAGTGCAGAGAACAGGTGGAAAGAGATGACTGTGGGGGTCCAGAGGCAGCTAGGTGGTTGTTGCAGGCAGGACCAGCTAAGTAACTTGTAGGGACCAGTGCAGAATGGGAACGTAAGGACCTTTGCTCACAAAGGAGGATAAAAGTGCTTTTAAAAGTAGTAGCATATAAAGGTTTTCCCTTTATTCTGTGTGCCCCTAAAATTTTATTATAGCCTTGTTTGGGAGCGTTCTTGTTGTTTGTTCTGTTGTGATTTTTTTTTTCTTCTCAGTATCATGTTAGGCATAGGGATACTCATGGGGTAAGTGCAGGCCCTCATCTGAACCCAGAAGTCCTGTCCTGTGACCTTGCATGTATATTGCTGTGTCCTGTTCTATCGGGCCTAGCTGGGCTAATTTGGCAAGTTGCTCCCAAGGACTTGACTGTCTGATGCAAAGGCGACATCAAAGGATTAATGTTCCATCTGCCAATTCTCACTCTTGTGTTTGTTCTTTATTGCAGACATTTAAAAACAGAGACTTACGGAATTAATAACCTACCAATAAGATGATCATTCACTATATCTCTGCCAGGTGTGCTAGCAGAACAAAGGGAAGTGTTGAATCAAATGCCAAACTCCATGATCCTTAACACAGAAAGCAGAACCCCCTGGAATAGCCTCAGAGTCCCCACTAAACACGCAGTGACAATGCACATGATGTCTCTGGTAGAGCCAGAAAGTTGCTAAAGAAGCCATATGTGCCCTCAGCCTCTCTGTGCATGAAGACCTGGGGCGCCAGCCACACATCACCCGGGTTCTCTGAGGAGCAATTGTGCCCTGCATTGAGACTGTTCAGATCATGGGTACTTCTTGGCAATGGTCCTACAGTCAAATGAGCAGATGAAAGCACTGGAGAGCAGCCAATTGCCTTGCGGACTTCACATAAACCACTCAAAACAAAAGGCTTAAAAGGGAAGCAATTTTCTTTACCATTCTTCTCTGGTGAATAGGGTGAAGTCCAGGGAAAAGCAAAGCTGTCTAACCCCAGTCTTTCTGTTACCTGTGTTTACATCTGACAAGTGAAGGAAGGTGGAAGGGATATTGGGGTAGATGATTGGCCCTGGCAACCTGAGTAGCAGGTGGACCCTCTTGGACACACTGATCTCATGTTGTGAGTCATGGCCAAACACAGAATCATAGAGAATCTGCATATGTAGGATCTTGCCATTTTAAATCCATTCCACTAGGCCTGACAAGAACAGCTAGGTGCGTGGATTTAAAGTCTCTACCTTATTGTTTCTATAAACTGGCAGGCAGTGCCTCAGTCTGATTATGTCAACACTAAAGGCTCCAGTCCGGTGCTACGTGTCCAGATTCTGAGGCTAAAAGAAGGGAGCCCTGAGGATTCTGGAAACTCTAAATGTCAAATCCTCCTGCAGAAAGCGCATCTTAGACTGTGTGCAGCTCCCTTTCCATTCCACAGATCCTCGCCCAATATTTCCCCTACATTCACCTTGCCCCAAGAGAGACACAAGCAGAGAACCCAGTCATTTGCTGAACGGTTCTGAAAGTCATCACAGCTGCTCACAGGAGGTCACCATGCCAGGTGGTGCAGGCAGACATTCATGAGGAAGAGGGCCAGGTATTGGACAGGACATGACAGATTCAGTATTTGTGTGAAGAACTACTATTATGATCTTCAAACCCACATCTTTTTCTCAGAGATGAATGAACTGAAACCCAAGGATGCATTAGGGTTTCCACGATGTCACAGTGGCAGAGCTCCTGCTTGGACCTGGGTGTCCTGATCCTTGTTCTGCTGTCACCGTCCCTGCAGGCCAATGGATCTGCAAACAGTCCTCTCTGAAAGGAGCCATAGCTGGGACCAGATGCTTTAAGGATCACCAGACCTTCAAGCCCTCTGTCTGTATCACTGAGTCACTCTCCATGACTCAATCAAATTATTTTTGTGACGCTATTTCCCAACACCAAGCTTGGGACCATCCTGGACAGACAGCCAACTCAATGTACTGTTCTAACACACAGGAAAAAAAAAGAAGAGAAAACTACACAAACAAAAACATACTATGCCCATCAGCCACAGCAGAAAAGAAGTCAAAACCATAATGAAAAATACTAATTCTTATTTTCAGTTCAGCAAACATTCACCAAGCACTTCAAAGGGTTGCTAGGCACTGCGCATTGGGAATGGTGCAGGAGGCAGAGGTGCATGACCCTGGAGATGAATTTGCCAGACTGTAGCCTCCAGCAGTCCATCTCCCAACAGAGAGGCATAGATATTCTCCCTAATAGCTAGTACAAATCTTGGGGTGGAAGTTACTCAAATTGAGGCCAGCAAGGTTGAAGTAACCCAGAGCTCACTTTCATTTCTTACCCTATAGCTCATAGGGGGAAGTGAATTTCTGAACTAAACCACAACCACAAAGAAACATGTAAATGGTATGAGCATGGCTGTTAGCTGCTGATGTTTAATTTTTGTTCTGACTGTTCTATATAAAATTTTGTTTATTTAAGGTTTTGCATTCCTAACTGCAAATAGCATCCATCTGACAACCATCTGCCTCTTTGAAGCCTCAGCAGTCAAGCTCTAGCATGATGCTGTGTGCTGGTAGCCACAGAGAATGACTTCAGTCCTCCAGGATCAGCCTCTCTGCCCTGCCCACTCTGGCCACTGCCCATACCTAGTGCCAAATGATTCCCATCACTTGACAGCAGGAGGCTTACAGAGCTCTGGCTCTCTGTGGCTGAGCCAGAGACCACCCTGAATCATGTAGGGAGAGAACATGAGCATGGGGATACTGCACGCCATCCCAACTTCCTCTAGTTAACTTCTCTCCCACCCCCACCCCACTGTGTTTTGTAGCAACTAACAAAGGCTGCCACATTTGTCATCTGACCTTGAATAGTGCCGCCACCTTCAACCAAGACAGCAAATCTCTCACGTGCTTTCTGGAAAATGCTATCTGTGCTTCATTGACGTTTGTCCTCCAACTTGAATTGTGTAAGAAGTATTAGACATTTTTTCAAAGCTCACGCAGAGATGGGCTTTCCCATCAGCTACCCGTTCCAGGGCCAAGAATGCCAGAATTCCAACCAGTTTCTGCTTTTGGCCAAAGAACCTTCCCAACAACAAGATGAAGAAACAGAGATGGGCTTTCCCATCAGCTACCCGTTCCAGGGCCAAGAAATGCCAGAATTCCAACCAGTTTCTGCTTTTGGCCAAAGAACCTTCCCAACAACAAGATGAAGAGCGTTTAAGCAATGACACCTAATGATGCTAGCTCATACTGAGATTTATTTCTGTGATTGATTTCTGGTTCTGTGATCTCTTTGGTGTACTTACTGCCTTACCTGTGGGCAGTAAGGGACTTGGTCCCTAAAAACCAGACTTTCCAAGAGTTCTATCTTCTATAGCAGTAGTAGCTCAATCATGGAGAGTGTCTGCTGTGACTTATAACAGCATCCCCCTATGTTTTGGAAAACAGAAATATGGGGAGATACTTGTTTTACTTTGTTTTCCTCTAGTATCCAAGAGGGTAAAGGGTCTTATAAAAGAGTTATTGTATTCACTCACTGGCTGGGAATTTGAAGGACTCCCTTAGGATCCTGAAACAGATTAGACTAGAAGAGGTCACCCATTCTGTGTCTAGGGTGTGTGGGGACGGGTGACCCAGGATAAGAGGATCCTCCAGAGGCTGGGACAGGAGCACCTCTGCTTCTGCAGTTCATGGACAGTCTGACTTCTTAGGGTCCTTCTAGGAGCAGCTCTGGGGTCACAGAGATACAGACCCCGAAGGAAAGAAGCCAGAGGACCATCATAAGGTCCCTGGCCTCATACAGCAGAAGGGGTGGCCCAGCATAAGCAACAGGAGCTGCAGACTGCTCCTTCGCTTCTCAGGGCCACTCATGGATTTGATGGGTTGCAGATTTTAAGAAATTGTATTTTCTTTCACTTTCTTGTATGCGTCTCTCTTACACTGATGCATTTAAGCTGATATTTATTTATATCATCCATGTTGCAGGAACTGTGCTAGGCACAGAGATAATGTAATTTCCCTTCTGGAGCTTACATTCTAACAAAGAAGCAAATTATATAAGCATAATAATTAATAATATAATGAAACAAACCATCACATACTAAGAGGAGTGTGTGCCAGGGTGTGGGTGCCGTGTTTCAGCACTGACTACCGTGACATACATAGGACTCCCATTTACTCTGCGATCTTCAGGGAAACCATTACTGGCCCTAACTGAAATATAGGAAAACTAAAGTTCAGACCACATACTCCCCAAATTCAACCCATGTCTGACTCCAAAATCCTTTGCTCTTCCATCAGCTGGCTTCTCAATTGCTCAGGTTGAACACGTTAACATTCAGAAGCACTTCCAGCTGCAATGGAGGCACTGCAAGTTGATGGCACTAGATCTTGGCATGAGAAAACGCAAACCTCTGGGGTGCTCCTGTATATCATGCCCCCCTTTCCCTCCCAAATCTATATCCACACACCCTATTCATTGAGCTGAAGACCCAGGGCATTCTTCAAATTGCCAGATGGTGGTGAAGACCAGGAGCACCTTTACAGGACCCCAGTACCCCTCCTGGATACTAGAGGAAAACAAAAACACCTTCTCTTCCCATACTGCTGTTTCCTAAAACACAGACATGCTATGGTGAATTGTGGCAGACAGCTTCCACTAACTGAGGTGTTATTTGCTAGAAGCGTGGATTCTTGGGGATGTTGCTGGTTTTAAGCAACCAAATCCCTTATAGCCCACAGGTAAGGCAGTACCAAAGTACCAAGAGATCACTGGACATCCAAATTGTCCATTTTATCTCTGCCACTTGCTATTTATGTTCTTGAGTCTATAGTCTGGTCTCGAGCCAGAGACTTAATGTCTTTAAGCCTCAAATTCTTTTCTGTAAAATAAATAGCTGTGTGTCTTAACTCACAAGAGTCAATATAAAAAGAAAACCTAAATGAGATACTGTGTTGAAAGGGCTTGGGACATAATAGTCTATTTCAAAGGCTGGCTGTGGCTTTTTTAATTTATCTCATTAAAGTTGGGAGCATAATCCATCTCTTGGGCTATTAGTCTGATCCAAATTTATGTCTCATTTATAGAAAGATTATCACTACACTGGCATCCCCCAAGGTGAGGTCTCTTTAGAGAGTATAAGGTGACAATTCCTCAACCATGGATAATGGCCACCTGAAGGTGTTAGGGAATAACAGAGGGAATTCTCTCTTTAATGTACAACCTTTCATATAACTTGTGATTTGTTGTTTAAACTATCAATCCTCGTGGTTACATAATAGGCTCTATTTTCCAACCCTTGGATAAATGAACACACTGACTAAAAGGGTTAAAAAGAAGTCAGCAAGGAAAGTAGCCTTTAATAAACTCCATTTCTATGGACTGTGTAAACAAGGTATTTTATCCCACTAAAAGGGATAATGCTTACCCTCAAAAAAAATCTAAGGAATGATTGTTTACAGCAGGAAGTGTAGGGAGTACAGACTGGTGGGGTTGCGGGGAGTGTTAAAATATGAAGGCAGACATGAAATAGAGTAACCTGCTTCCCTCTTACCCTTGAGTGCTTCTGGGAGCCCATCTGGGGCTTGCGGCCCCAGGAAATGCAAAGACTGTTTCTTGCCTTCACCTTTGGGCTGTTTTTTACTGCTGTTCATTAAGGAGATCTTTTCCATCAGCCTTATCATCTCTTTCTTGGCTCCTGGTCAGACTGAGTCAGACCTGGAACATTTACTTTCACAAGGACTAACCAGTCTTTTGTCTAGACACATATGACTTCTACCAAAACTCTGTGGACAGAGGTCAAGGGAGAGGGCAGTCGACATGTGGGCTCTTTGTGTGACTGAACAGTAAGGCCAGAGAACTGTGAGTGAGGGGAGCGGAATAAAGAGGGGTGAGGCCGCAGGAGTTAGGGATACACTGGTAGCATATAAAAGTAGGTGAAGAAATGCATTTTGAACTCTCTTCAAAAAGTACAAGGGAATACCTTAAAATATTCCTGAAAGGGTTTACACATCAAAACTGGAACTTGGCTTCAAAGGCCCCAGGGATTTTGTTCATACTCTTAACCAAGGCCTGAGCCACTTTTATTCTTCATCTTGACTTTCTCTTCCCCTGTCCAATTTCTATTCACATTTTGAGTCTTATGCTGAAAGCCACTTCCTCAGGAAAGATTTTCCCAGTCCTCAGAAGGGAAGGCAGGGTAGATCGCCCTGTGCAATCTCATCCCATTCTATCTGCCTTGCCAGTATAGTTCTCATTAGCGCTATAATTAAATGATGATGTGTGCCTGGCTACTTGGAAAATAACTGTCCATATTTATTAGTCATTGGGCACTTTGTAAATTATCTTATAATTGTCTTAATTATAATTTTAAGTAGCAATATTACAAAACAGAAATAATGTGCATAATTATTATTAAACTAATAATGTGGTCTCTGGCAGGATTTTAACTCCTTGAGGGCAGAAACTATATGTACAAGAAACCCACCTCCTGGTACTGTGGCTAACATGGAGTTTGGAGAGCAAAATACATATGGAATAACTTAATAAGTCAGTGCATGAGGTCGTCTGAGAGGCCTCTGGAAAAAAGGGGGAAGCATAAGGTGAAAATCATCCCAAGTATAGTTCCCACTAGTTCAGGTTGGGCAGTCGCTGTTCAGTTGCCCCAAAGCTTCTAGTACAAAATCTGTTTCCTACACTGCTTGCCATTCCTAAACACAAAACTCTTCTTAATTCTTATTCCACTGCTGCCCTTTTGAGCAAAGTACAAAGAAAACTGGAAGCCAGTTGCCCAGAAGTACTGTACATTTTTCATGCTATATCACGTTCACCACTTCCACTTGAAATCTCATCACTAAACCAATGAGACTTTCTTTGTTGGTTTGGTCCTTAAGAGGTAGCATTAACCTTCTGAAAGCAAACATAATCTTAGGCATACATTTCATAATTTCAGTCCCAATTATGATGCACAGAGTCTGGTGCACAGAGTAATTGGTAACAAACAGATGCAGCAGTCCAGAGTACTTGAAAGGTTTCCCTGTAGACAGAAAGTATCACCCATTTTATATGGATAAGGAAGGAAGAAGTTAGCAGGTCACATGAACCTCTACATAGAAGACCCCCCAAACTCCACCACAAGACTCATAGAACTAATAATCAAATTCTGTGGCATAAAAAGATACAAAGTCAACACTCAAAAATCAATAGCTTTCTTATACACCAATAATAAACTCACTGAGAGGTAAATAAGGAAAGCAATACCTTTCACAACAGCATCAAGAAAACTAAAATACTTAAGAGTTAACCTAACCAAGAAAGTGAAAGACCTCTACACTGAAAACTATAATATTCTAAAAATGGAGATCAAAGAGAACCTCAGAAAATAGAAAGATATCCTATTCCTAGAAAGCCAGAACCAATGTAGTCAAAATGCCCATACTTTCAAAACTGTTATACAGATTTAGTGCAATCCCAATAAAAATGCTAATAGCATTCCTCACAGAACTAGAGAAAACAATTCTAAAATTCACCTGGAACCCACAGAGACCTATAATAGCAAAAGCAATTCTGGGCAACAAGGGTAAGGCAGGGGTCACCACAATCTTGGACTTCAAGTTATACTACAAAGCTATTGCAATAAAAACAGCATGATTAGAAAAGACAGACATGTGGATCAGTGGAATAAAATAGAGGATGCAGAAACAACTCCAGTCATACTCAGCTACCCTATCTTTCAAAAAAGGGCCAAATAGCCTCTTTAACAAATGGTGCTGAAAAACTGGCTATCCACATGCAGAGAAAACTGAATCTAGACCCATATCTCTCACCATGCACTAAACTAAAATCAAAATGGCTCAAAGATCTAAATATTAAAATAGAAACGCTTCATCTGCCAGAAGACAAAATAGATAAAACACTTGAAGATGTAGACACAGGCAAGGCTTTTTCTGAACAGGACCCTGATTGCACAAGAAATAATACCAAGAATCAACAAATGGGATCACATCAACTTAAAAAGTTTCTGCACAATGAAGGAAACCACCAACAGAGTGAAGCGATAACCCACAGAATGAGAAAAAAATTTTTACTAGCTACTCTTCAAAGGCCTAATATCTAGAATATATGAAGAACTCAAAATATTAGATCCCTTAAATTTAAAGGACTTATTACAGAAATGGGCATCTGAAATGAACAGGCATTTCTCAGATGAATAAGTATAAATAGCTAATAAATACATGAAAAAAATGTTCAGTCAGGCTAGTCATTTGGGAAATACAAAGTAAAACAACAGTGATATTCTACCTCAATCCAGAAAGAACGGCTCTCATCAAGAAATCAGTCAACAACAAATGCTGTCAAAGTTGCAGGGGAAAAAGGAAAACTTCTTCATTGCTGGTGGGAATGTAAATTGGTACAACCACTGTGGAGAACAGCATGGAGATTCCTCAAAGCATAAAAATCAAAATTCAATTTGATCCAGCTATTCACTTCCGGATATCTTCCCCAAAGACAGCCTATTACAATGATACTCACGTTTATCGCAGTACAATTCATTATAGCTAAATCCTGGAAGCAACTTGTATATCCATCAAAAGATGAATGGATAAAGAAAATATGGTATTTATTCACAATATACTATTACTCTGTCACAGTGAAGGATAAACTTGAGTCACTTGAAGGAAAATGGATGACCTGGAGACCAAAATATTAAGTGAAGTAAATTAGACACACAAACTTAAATATAGTATGGTTTCTCTTATATGAGAAACCCAATATACAATATAAATAAAATACAAAATTAAAGACAGACAATAGGAAAAGAGAATGTGAGAAAAGTTATTGTAATCCAACATGGCCAATGTGTCTAAAAGCATAACATGATGTAGTATAATTATTTTATGTGGTTTTTGGCCTGTTACTCTGGCTGTTAATCTGTGTTTATGATAATTAACATGATAAAGACTTAAATACAGTAATACCTCTGTTCACAAATACTTCTGTTTACAAACAATTTGGTTTGTAAACAAAAGCATTCAGCAAATTTTCCTTCCATTCACAAACATGGTTAATGAACGTGACCATGGCAATCCTCCCCACACAAAAACAAATGCAGCAATCTTCTCCAAAATTGTAAAACAAATTAAGTTCCTAAACCGAGGAATAACTCTAAATCTGATGCTGGCCCCCGCAAAAATGTAAAACTTTTTTTCTAAAATCAAGGGTGGTTTCCAAGTTTTAGCTATTACAAACTGTGCCGCTATAAACATAGGTGCACATATATCTCTGTGATATGATTCTTTTAATTCTTTTGGAAAGATACCCAGCAGAGGAATGGCTGGGTCAAATAGAACCTTCTAGCCCCAGCTCTTTGAGGTATCTCCATATTTGCCCATCAGTTGGAAACTGGATAAAGAAGATGTGTTTTTTCTATAAAATGGAATATTACTCAGCCATAAAGAATGAGAAATTAGATTCATTCATAGGAAAATGGATACATATTGAGGATATACCAAGTGAAATAAATAAGTCACACATGTGTAAATACCAAATAGTCTCTCTGGTGTGAATAAACTATAATAGTACATAAGATCCTAATGATATAATGAACAATGTCAAATAGGAAGAAAGGGGTTAAAGGTGTAGGGAAAGTGGGAAGGGTAGGGGAAAGCTAATAAGGGAAAAGAAAAAATATGAGAAAATGAAGAAATGGAAATGAAGTGGTTGTAAAGCGGGAAGGAGGAGGGATGAAGGAAGGGCAGGGACAAGAGGGAAAAATGAGAACCAAGACCTGTCATGTAAAGGTACAAGATCCCAATGATGAATGTAACTGTACTGTATACCTAAAACGTACCAATAAACTCAATGAGGAAAAAAAAATTGGGGGTGGGAGAGGAAAGGGAAATAAAAAGAATTAAGATGTGTTAGAGACATGTACCAATTCCCCACAATGATTGTAATCATCCTGTACTATAAATATGCACTAATAAAAATTTAAAACTGAAAAGAAAGGACCCCTTTAGTCTGCCTCACAAGGCATGATTCTATCCCTGCAGAGAAGTCACAAGTGACTTTCAGGGATTTCAAGGCCTCGTTTTCTGGCTGCTCTCCTTACTGTGGCCTGGTTTCTCATCTCTATTCCATGATGGACCCCCAACTTGATATTGTCCTCCAGCTTGCTTTCTCCTACTGAGCCCTTCTCAAGCTCTCTCTCCCTTCCCAATCTTTGAAGAACTCACACAAAGGACATCCCCTCCTCTCTCATGTTATCTCTGCCAGCACCTCTTCAGATGACTTCATTTTCCTGACCACAAAACTATCTCCA
Organism: Fukomys damarensis; assembly: GCF_012274545.1. Lineage (NCBI taxonomy): Eukaryota > Metazoa > Chordata > Mammalia > Rodentia > Bathyergidae > Fukomys > Fukomys damarensis. Next base: position 36,740,014 of record NW_022900929.1, on the reverse strand, counting down.
ATGTTTAATAGCTTCCCGAGTAAGCAGCCATGTATACAAGCAAGTCATTTCATGTGTACATGCCCTTTAGTAAACTGCCAGGGTCAGCACACTGGGGATCTTTTACAAGCCCAGTGTGAGTACTTAATAGCACCCTACATTATGAGATACTTTTTAAAGTCTGTTAGTTTAACCAACATTCTTAGCATATACATGGGTGTCAAAGCAATTAGCCAAGAGCCTTGAGCACTGTTGGTTTCAATTAATACGTTGTTGGGGCTATGGTAATATTCTTAAATTTTTATTGTCACCGTTTTTTATTGTCATCATTTTGATTTCAGCTTAATTAACTTTTTTAACAGCTCACTAACTTTAATAATGACCAGCGGTGTTTTGAACTGTTAACTATGGTCCCGTATGAAAAAGCCAACCAAGACAGTCTAGGCCAGTGTCTATAACCACTTGGAGTTATAGTCCAAAAGTCAAGCATTGAGGGAATTTTAGAGAAAATCTACTGAGTTGGGCAAATATGGGCCAAGGTCCTCTCAGGATACCACTCAGTCTGGAAGCCAATTGTTAACTAATACTATCACACTCTGAAAGCCTAAGAATAAAAGTGGAAAGAAAGCATGCTGTCTTGTTAGAGGTCTTTAGTAGCAGGGATTACGTGGTAGGGGGTCTTCTCTCTTTCTTTCAGTACAGCCCATCTCTTCAGTGCTAACCATGTGCCCCATCCATACAGTGCAAAATCACCAAATATTCTACCCACAGAACCGTCTGCCCTCAAATGCAATCGTGTTGAATGTTCAGAGGGAAAAGTAAATTTCTTATAACCTGCCTTTCTGCCTCTAGGAGACACACTCCAAATATGGATGATCACCACATCAACAGGAAGAGGTTTTGTCCACTTTTGTTCTAAGTGCAACAGCCATGGATTCCTTCATCCTTCGTGTCTCCTTCATCTCAGTCTCCTTCAGACTCTGGTGAATGAATATGCAAATGAAAGCTTTCCATGCCTGGTGCATAAGAGCTCATTTGTCTTCCTTGCTTTCAATATATCCAGAAAGAATCCTCTCTCTGCCCTGGCTCAGTTGAACATGCAACCTCACAGGCCATGCCTCAGCCCTTTCCTCTGCCTCAGAACAGCTGCACTAGAGTGACGGACTAGCTTGACTATATTCTGCATATTTACTGTTATGGTTAACTTTGGTTGTCAAGTTGATTTTAATCTTCAAAGGATCAAAAGCAAGTTTTATCTGCATTTTTCCCATGAAGAAATTGAGGGTTAGAAAAATCCAGTAACATTTCCAAGTTCACACAGCTACCCACAGCTAGAACGCACATGACTAACTTCACCTGAGTCTGATTTCAGAGTCTTTACTTTTGCTCCTAAAATTCCCTAAGAAAACGAGACTAGAACTTGAAAGATTTCTAACTTGTGTCCTAAACTCAAGGTCCTGGAAAAAAGGCTAGTAAAGGAGCACTTGGGTTGTTGACCCAAATCTTATTCCAAGTGTCCTGACTGGCAATTAGCACGTTGCTACAGAATTCCAGGCTGCAGAGACCAAACTTAAAATTAAAAAACAAAATGCCACACAAATACACTAGCAATACAAAGGCAAATAAAAAATGAATCCCTTTTGTGCATATTTTAAGTAAAGTGTTTTTTTTCCCTTCAGTATTGAGGATATATACATGTGTTTGTATGAGAGAGGGAGCAGAACAGCAGGAGGAGAGGGAGAGGGGCAGAGAGACAGAGAAAGTTGTTGGAACTTTAAATACAATGTCAACTCTCTTGGTAGTGTTGGGAACTGAAAGACAACGGTCTTAGGTCAGTGCCTGAGTACTGGAAAGGCCAAGTGACTAGACAGTAACCATAAACATGGCTGGTTCCTTTTAAAATTAATGTTGCTCGTGTCCCTGGGAGAATAAAAAACATAACATCAAACAAAAACTATGGTCTGGCAACATTTCCAACTTTTCAGAGGATTAAATAAATAAGACTTTGGGTCAGAAGAAAGCAATGGCCGTTTTCAGAGTGGCAGGATGGGCGGGACACTTTTTAAAATATTTCAGCCGGGAAACACTGAACCTTGCAAATTATGTGAGAAAAGATCATTTGTTTCATCCCACTAAATTATATTGGAATTGAAACTATTCTTAAAAAGCTGTCTTTCCTCTTTATTGTTAATAAAGAGCCAATGGCAAAGCTAGGTAATCAGGGTACTGGGGTAAGGGTTCATGTGTGCTTTAATTCCCCAAGGCTCCACTTGGAAGGTGCCACTGGTTACCCTCCTGTATGGACAGGGCAGGTTCTTGCTGTGCAGGCTGACCCTTCTGGATCACACCAGAGAGCATCTTACCAAGACCTGGGACTCAAAGCCACAGAGGGGCCATTGAGAAGCCATCCAAAGGCAACTTATGTTCCCTCGTGGATTTGGCAAACTCTGAAGGTCACATCCCATTGACCTCAAAACTACAGCTTCCTCCATGAACTTTAATTCCCCTCTCCTGGAGTCCCTCCCACCACAGGCTGCAAACCGCCCACCTCAGTCCCCCACATCAAAGAATTCCTTTTACAAAAAGAGGAAAAGGTGTCCCTTTGACCCTTCTACCATATACGACTTGGGAGAGGAAAGGCGGGAAAGAAAGAGCCTTAAATATTTGCTGTGTTCACTTTCAAAGGGTGTCCTGTTTACAGAGGGGTTATCTTGTGTCCACATGCTGTTTGCCCAGGGTCTGAAATGGGAGTTTGATGAGGGGAACCTGCAGCTGCTCAGTACTGAGAGACACTTCTCCAAGGGGGCCTGAAAACAAATTAATTGTTTTAAAATCCTGTGTATCTAGGCCACTCATAGTCCTGAGTGTTTTGGACAGACTAGGAACCAAAAGGGTGCCTATTTTCCTATTTTAGTTGCTGGTATACAATAGCAGAGACGATTCGAATAGGTGATTCTACATTTGGGATGTTATCTTGCATCTTATTCTATCATTTACAAAATAAGACATTGAACCAAAAACTACAAACCTCTTTTCTGTGGCTCCATATTCCCTTCTTTTTCTTTTTCAATGTATATAGAACCAGCCCAGAGAAAAATATGCAGTGAGACACATGGGACTTAAAGGAACTGAAATCAGAGCATGGGCACACATTTCCGAGAGGAAAATAAACATCTCATTCCCCACTCCAAAACCACAGAGGCACTTCGCTACAAAAATACTTCAGAAGCACGTATAGAAACCCTCTAGAGCTATATCATAGTCTCTGGCTTTGCTACAGTCTCAGAGGTTGTACCTTCCTTTGGTCAGAATTTCCTAAATATCCATGAAGTATTCATGTCCAGTCATTTCTGGTTCTTCTTTGAATCTCCACATTGGAAGCCATCAACTAAAAATTTCACTAGGAAAGTAAAGAAGACACAGAAATCTTTGAACCCCTTCCTATCCTTTGCCTCTTCCACACACCTACTGTAAGGTAATATATTTTTTTAAGTCCCAAAAGGGAAGGGAAGAAAAGGAGAGAGGGAGAGAAGAAGGATCCGATATAGATTTGCTGCCTTAAATATACTTTCCTACAAAGCATTTCCAAAACACCCAAGTGCCAAGAGTCCTAGCCCAAGCCCCTGCCCTTCCCTGTGCAGTCTATCAATGAGCATTCATATAATGCACTTGCCTATTGGTACGAAGCTCTTCTAACTTGCAAATGTTAAGATAGCTCTTTTTCAAGCAAAGGGTAAACTGAAATGCTAGCATTTTCAATGAGATAGGAATTAATGAAGTTCTCAAAATACTTCTGATTAAAGACAAGCAGAAAGGGGAACAAAACAAAACTTTCAACCGATCTGGCATGCAACTGTAAAAAGTGTACGCTCTTAAAAGGATCTAAATCAGGGGTCAGCAAACTATAGTGCAGTACCAAGTCCAGTCCGCAACATGACTTTGTAAATAAATTTCACTGGGACACAGCCAAAGCTATTCGTACATTCACTGCCTACAGCTGCTTTCACTCTACAATGTAGGAATTGAGTAGTGGCAACATAGATCATACTTTTAGGGTTTGGCCACCCAAACCCTGAAAAACTTATTATCTTCCCTTTATGGTAATTGTTTGCCAATCTCTTCCCTACATTACTTCACACAATTTATTTTCAAACAAGTGGTTAATGTTTATTTATCTTTACCTCATATGTGTCAAGCCAAGCAAATTCTTAAAATTATAGCTTCTTTTCAAAGAAACACGGAGATTATTTTATCTTCATATCCAAGTAAAGGATTTATTATCAATTCTAAAATTGCCATGTGGCACACAGATTTAAAGGATAACTACATTACTCACAATTTTTGCTCAAGGTGGGTGGTGACCTGCCTATGTAGGCAGTGTCTGGTAAACATTGGAGGGAGCTCAGAAAGAGAAAAATCACATACAATGTCTGCCTTTGCTGAGTGTGAAATAGGTCAGTGGGCCCAGGTATGATCTTGGAGGTGACAGACACCCAACTTAAGGAATTCTATAGGCCCCCTAATGAGAGCCACTTTTGTCAGGATCTGGCTCAACAGCTGGAACTGAACCCAGGCTACAGAGGCTGAGCTTAAGTGGGGCTCATGTGACTACCTAAATGGCTCATGTGGCTGAGACCCAGGCTCTTTCTACATTGGGGCTCTGCACCCATAGCTCGCTGTTTTTCCATGTGACCCACAATGGCCCCAGCACATCTACATTTGGTGCAGTAGGATGGCAGGGCAAGGTAGAGACAGAGGCAGAAGCAGCCAGAACTTAGTCAGTTAGGCATGGGTAGCTGCAGTTGAGTCTAACAAATCGTTTCTTTTGTTTGTTTGCTTGTTTTTTTTTGTTTTGTTTTTTGGGTACCAGAGATCAAACTCAGTTCTTGCAAGGCAGGCGGCGGAACCGCGGAGCTAAATCCCTGGCCCGCAAATTGTTTCTTGAGGACAGGTGTGAACTGAGAATAGAAACAAATTCTTCAAGGAGAGAAGGAGGCAGGTTTCTATCTGGAGAAGCTATAAAAAAAAAAAAAGGAAGTAAGCCTGATAGCAGACTACCCTAAATCTCTCCTGAGACCAACACTACCCTCATAGTTTGTTCAAAATGTATGTAGTCCCTGGGCTGGCTCCAGATTAAAGGGAGTGACCTTACAATAAAATTCAGGCCATGTCCGGAACAGGCTGCCAGCTACCATGTGATGTCCTGCTCTGAGCCTGCAAAGCAGAAATGTCAATGCAGAGCGGAACAACCAGGAAGTTCATTTCCAAAGCCATCCATCTAGGGTAAAAACACTTTCAGAGCCCTCTCCAATACACAAATGAAAAAAGAAAGAAAGAAAGAAAGAAAGAAAGAAAGAAAGAAAGAAAGAAAGAAAGAAAGAAAGAAAGAAAGAAAGAAAGAAAGAAAGAAAGAAAGAAAGAAAGAAAGAAAAACAGGAAAAAGCTGGGCAGACATGTGCCCCCACACTCAGGACCCAGCAAATCTTATCCAGAGTGAAGAGAAACAAAAAGGAAAACTGAATGCAGACATCTGGGACCAAGAAGAGGTACAGACTGACTTCATGTTCTGTTCATTTCAGGCCTCCTCCAAGCCACTGCTTGGCCTTTTGAAGGTTTGCTTGTCAAACCATATGCAGGCAGTGCTTAACCTGTACTAAAAGAGAGAGGGGAAAAAAAGTCCAAAAACAAAAACAGGATCCAAAACTGAAGCCCATCTTGGCCAAAAGGAGTCACTCTGTCAGTCATGGTGAAAAGCACCTGTGCTGCTGGTGCTATCCACATGGACAGAGAAAGAAATGTTTTTGGAATGTTGTCCACATTCTGCCCCTTATCGGGATGCCCTTTCCTTGTTTCCCTAGGAAGAGAGTACTCAGGTGTGGGACAGAGGGAGTAGAGGATGCAGGCAAGATCTTGTCTTCCCAGGTGGTGTGTGTACCTGGCCTGGTCACACTGGCATCCCAGGTGGTCAGGATGCTCTGAAAAGGACACACATGTTGCAGGACTTTTTGTTCTTGTTTTGGGTAGTACTGGGGATTGAACTGAGGGCCTCTGCACTGAACCACCTCTCTACCCCTTTTGACTTGTTTGCTTGTTTTTGAGACACGGTCTCACTAAGTTGCTATGTTGCCCAGGCTGGGCTTGAACCTGCAGTCCTCCTGCCTCAGCCTCACGTAGTGCCCTGTGATCCCAGATATCTTCATAGCAGTCAGCAGATACTCAGCCTGGAGAAGACTGATCACACTGAAGAAGAACCACAGCCATGAACCACTCTCTGCCTGTGGAGAAAGCAGAACAAAGGCCAACTCTACATTAAATCTTGACACTTTCACTTAGTTTTTACCTGTTTCCTGTCAGCATCCTTGGCCCTCCTCCTTGAGGAAAACCCATACTGCTTATCAAGCTCTTCACACATGTTGTCTGTGTCAGTCAGTCCAGATCTAGACTTTCCCCAGAGGCTCCTGCTTTTAAATATATGTTCTATGTCTTTTATTTCACCCCAAGAAAATAGTAAGTGCTGGAAAGGAGCTGATAAAACAGTCTCCTGAACAATTGTCGGCTCAAAGAGGAAACCAAATTTGTAGTCTCAGAATTTCTAGGATAACAAAACTAGTCATACAAAGCTACATATTGAAGTGCAAAGCCATTTATTTGGGGAATAATTGAGATTTTATACCTGTCTTGAATATGAAACAAGAAAAAAATAAAAATAAGTAAATTGAAGAGAGACTGAAGAAAAAAATTAGAGACAAATTTTGGAGAGAGAAAGGTGATACAAACGGAGCTAGAAAAGAATACTAATATTATAAGGAAATGCTGCTTGAAAATCTATATTAATCTGTTAGTACATTATTAGAAAGTTTTCTAGAATATTTAAATAGAAGGAAATAATTTACTGAGATAAAAATTTTAATTTGCTAATTGAAATTGGGAAAAAATAAAAAATACCATATAAATTACATAGTTTAATGATATATAATCCTTAAGCTTTTTAGATTGTTTTAGAGAATTTGGAAAGATGGAAAGCTTTTGAGCTAATTTTCATAAGTTAATAGAAGCTTGCGATCCAAACTTGAAGTCATCTCACACACCACATCCTGCATACACCGTTAAACCATATGTTATATAGTGATCATAAGGACAATGTCTTTCAAAATAATCCTGCTAAATGTTAAAAGAATAATTTTAAATGGCCAACGAAATTTTATTTCAAGAATGGGTGATAATTCAGTAGTAAGAATTATATCAGCACAGTTCATCAGAACAAAACAGACAACCATCTGGGCAGATGCCTCCAGGGGATGTTTCGATTTGATTGGCTGTGGGATCTGCCTGGAGACTGGTAACGCCCACTTCCGGGTGTGTAGACCTAGCCTTGGGGCCTCCGTCTGCTCTCATCCCCCTTCTCCCCGGAACTCTTTCCCTGCTCTGCTTCCCAGCTGCCCTGAAGTCTGCAGCTTTGCTCCATCGCCTTCTGCCATGATGGCTCTGCCTCCCAGGGAGCTGACCATGACTGAGACTGTGCAAATAAAAAATTTGCTCCTTTAAATAGTGGGTGTCGGATATTGTGTCTCAGCAAGGAGAAAGCTGATTAATATAGTGCCTGAAGCACATTTCATGAAAACATTCATTCTTCCTTTTAAGAAGGAAAAAAAAAAAACTAAAATGAAGATTTAAAAGGATGTTTCCTTAAAACTGCATCTTACCCCAGAAACAATGACTATCATCAAGACATCAAATAATAATACATACTGGAGTTGCTTTGGTGATAGAGGCACCCTTCTGTATAATTGGTGGGAGTGTAAACTAGTAAAACCATTATGAAAAGCGGTGTGGAGATATTATAATGACACATGTATACTCAAGTTTATAGCAGCACAATTCATAGCAGCTAAATCTTGAAGGCAGCTTATATGTCCATCAGCAGATGAATGGATGGAGAAAGTACTGTTTTTGCAAATAACAGAATACTGCTCTTAATAAAGAATGATATGGGGAGAAAGGATCCCTTCTCCATTGTTGGTGGGAGTGCAGACTGTGCAACCACTATGGAAATCAACATGGAGATACCTCAAAGCGCTGGGACTAGAAGTTCCATTTGACCCAACCATCTCTCTTCTGGGTATCTTTCCAAAAGAATTAAAAGAATCATACCACAGTGATATATGCACACCCATGTTTATAATGGCACAGTTTGTAATAGTTAAAACTTGGAAACAGCCCAATTACCCATCATTTGGAGACTGGATAAAGAAGATGTGGTTTCTCTATAAAACGGAATACTACTCAGCCATAAAGAATGAGAAATTAGAGTCATTCATAGAAAAATGGATATATATTGAGGTCATACTCAAGCGAAATAAATAAGTCACACATGTGTAAATACCAATTAGTTGCTCTGGTGTGAAAAACTAAGTGTAAATAAGTTCCAGATGGTATAATGATAATGTAAAATAGGAAGAAAAGGGCTAAAGGAGTAGGGGAAGTGGGAAGGGTGGGGGAAAGGAAATAAGGGAAAAGAAAAAATAAGAGAAAATGAAAAAATGGAAAAAACATTTTTGTACATAGGAAAGGGAGGAGGGGGTGAAGGGAGGGCAGGGGTAAAAATGAGAACCAAGACCTGTCATGTAAAGGTACAAGATCCCAATAATCAGAGTCGTACTTCAGGGTGAAATAGTGGAGGCATTTCCATCAAAATCAGGTGTAAGACAGTGACGCTTGCCACCACAACTACTATTTTACATTATTACAGAAGCTCTATGCTATGCAACTAGTCAAGAAAGAATCATTGTAAACTATTGTAGCAAACGGAATAAAAGTAACATTCTCAGCAAAAGATGTGATTATTCATAAAACACTCAGGGTCAACTAACTATTCAACTGAGTAAGATTTCTTGAACTTAAAAAACATAAAAAATATAGCTCCCCAACATACTTACGTTCAACATAATACTTTGAGGGCCAGAGATTTAACTCAGTGGTTCTGCCGCCTGCCTTGCAATCACAAGGACCCAAATCCAATCACTGGTACCAAAAAAAAAAAAAAAAAACAA
>NW_022900929.1:36693301-36730763 GCF_012274545.1 Fukomys damarensis | reverse complement strand
AAAAAAAAAAAAAAAAACAACTCTGAAAAGTCCACAAAAGGACGGCACATGCTTATAATACCAGCACTCGGGAGGCTGAGGCAGAAAGAGTGTGAGTTTGAGGCCAGCCTGGCTAAATAGTGGGTTCAAGGCCAGTGTGGACTACAGAAAGAAGCTATGTCTCAGAAAAGAAAAAAAATTGTGAAGAATATTAGTATTATGAACAAGCTAAGAACAAACTCATTTAGAAATGCACAGCATCTACATCTGTTAGAAAAAAGAAGCTTTAAATTACCAAAGGCTATAAAGAGAGAATTAAGCTCACAGTGTTCACAAAAGGAAAACCATAGCAAAACCACACCAGTTATTTACAAACACTATGGTACAATTCCATCCAAACCCTACCAAACTGTTTCTGCTCTGTTCTGAGTTGTTCTTCACTGTTATTGCTGTTGTTGAATTTAAGAAGTGAATACAACGTTTATCTTGAAAAAGATAAGAAGCAACTATGAAGATTACGAAAAAGAAGCTCAGTGAGGGAGGATTCACACTGGTGATCATCTACCCCTAGAATATCAAAGCAATGTGACACAGGGCAGGGTGCAAGGTGTACAAAATTGTTTAAGATACTATAGTCTCAAAACAGTCTCCTTTGAAGGAAACAGACTTAAAATGGAAACTCTCGCCAATGCGTAAAACTATGTATAGTAAAAATATGAACACAGCTTGCCACGGGGTCACAGGGAAGGTTTCCCCTCTCCGTCTGCATCTCACTGTGCACAAGGGTGGCAGGGCTCATTCCAGGGCATCTGAGAGAGTGTGGCCTTGAAGAAGGAGTAGTCGGACTCTTGCCCAGAGCATGGCACCCATCACAGATAGAGACCCTGACTGACACAGAGGTGGCCGCAATGGAATCTGTGGCCCAACTGTGAAGGGACTCAAATATCTCTGGGATACAGGGGCCCCACGGTCCAAAACACTTTCTTCTAAGCACATTTAGATGCCCAGAATCCATGCTCAGAAGTTGTCATTTGTTTCACAGCTGACTGAGGGTCACAAGCCAGGTTGAAAACCGTTGTTATAGGTTATGGGCAGCTTCCAAAGCAAGGTAGTTATGTGATTGTGACTGTGTAGCTGCATGGAGGTACTGCATCAAACAACTCTTGAAACATTGGGAGAAACTGAGCTCCAGAGAGCTTGATTTCCCTAAGCTGACTCAACAAACTATTGGCAGTGTCCTGCTTGGAACGTGAGACTCCTAACTCCCAGCACAGTGCTCTTTATCCTGCCACATGGAAATTCTAAGTGCTCCCAGGCAGTGTCTAAAAAGTATCACATCCAGTAGGCAGCAACTGCCTGCTGACTTGGTAAGGCAGACCCTGACTACCTCTTGCTACAAGATAATCCTCAGAAACAGTGACCTGGGTGAACACTATAAGAACAATAACGAAGAATACATTTAGCATGAAGACCTGGAGGTCTTACACAGCAGGACCCAGAGATAAATAGTGAAATGATGAAAATAAGAATTCTCAAAGTTACCAATGAGGAATTTACCTGTCTGTTGCCATAGGATGAATGGCCAAAATGGTCACAATTTCTAAGTCTGATGTTTTCCTTCTTCCCTCTCTCAAGAATTCTGGGTCATTCAAATAAGTGTGAGCATGTGTATGCACCTGCGTACACTCTGTACCTTAGAGATTCTTTATGTGTTTAGATAAGAAACCCTTTAGATATCCAACAGTCCAACCCTTCCCTCCAAATGATTACGGGGCTGGGACTACCACGATAAGTCATATTGAGTATTTATTTCAAATCGAGTATGCACTGCCCTAGGGAGGCTCCACAATATTGAGCAGACAGAATCTTTCCACTTGTTTTAAATTTCTATCAAATGACTCAGGAATATTCCCCTAAAAAGAAACTCATTGCTAATAGTCCTGACATCATCTGCCTTGTTTAAACTCAAGATACTACAGGGAAATAACAGTTAAGATCATAGCTTTAGGAGGGAAGGAAGGAAGGGAGGGAGGGAGGGAAAGAAGAACCCAGGGAGGTGAGGAACAGAGTGCTTCTGTTGACATTTTCCCCTTGCTATCCAATATTTAAGAAATAAGCATTTCCCAAAGTGGTGTTGATGGTAACACTTAGAAAAAGTGAGAGAAGATACAGACTATGAGCTCAAGGTGATCCTAGATATAGGTTCTCATTCCATCCTCCAGGCTCAGATTCTCATCTCTGAGTGGCAATTCATAATCCCACCATGAGCATATGTGGTTAATAGTATAGGTCTGGTGGGGGAAACACAACAGACATCCTTTGACTCCCCAGTACTGATAGTAGGGACCTATATATAATATCATGATATTAGAACTTTAAAGATCAAAAGCACAGATAGGAGGACAGGGGATCTGAATTTGGGGAGGGCAAAGCCAGTGATATTCAGCAACAAGGGAAGTGTAGGATGGGGTCAAATTCAGCTAAGAGTCTGCTACCCAATGCTAGCTTCGTGGGAGTCCTGTTTCCCTCATGCCCTCCCCTGGCTTTGTCCAAGGCTGATATCCTCATTCCTCTTCTACACACAGGCAACTATAGATGTGTTTATATGTTGAGTACCACTAATACAGTTGGGAGAAACTGATAGAAAAAGGGCCTTCCACTTTTTAAACCTGCTTTATAAGGCAGAAGACCCATCATACCCCTGCAGCTTCCATTCCTCTGCCACACTGGAGCTTACCTGGGCATTGCTGTGTGCACTTCGGTGTGGCATGTTAATGGTGGAGCAGGAAGAAACACGCAAGCTGCAACTCTGCCTCCAGCACTTCCTAGTGTGAAATCTAGAATAAGTCACTTACTCTTTCCATGCCTGGGTTTCTCCCTAGTGCTGTAAGAAGACTTCCTGCACTTGAAATGTGCAGTACTTTGTGCCTGGCATCTGATGGGTGTTCAGAAAACTGAGTGGTATGAAGTTATGTCAGTGGTCTTCAAACTCGAATAACTATAACAGTCACCCCCAGGTCTCCAATTAAAATACTCTAATTCATTAGGCACAAAGGGAGGCCTCGGAATCTTTCTCTGGAAAAATGGTATCAGAGGGGTTAAGCAGTCTGTAAATCACATTCTGGAAATACTCCTGTAATGGCCGCTTCTGAGTTGGTCAGAGCCCAGGAATTTTTGAGATCTTTTCTCTAAGGTCACCAGAAAAAGGATGCCAATTTCACCCTCTTATCTGTTTTTATTCAGTGAAATTATTTTGTTCTGTTGCTACTAGCTGCCTGGAGCTTAGTCCCAATCTGCCCGTTATGCTGACCTCTCAGATCTCAGTGGAGAACCTCATTCGCTGCTCTCTCAGGAGACAGGGTGCCTGGAGTAGAACATGGTCACCAGCTCTGGACACATTCCGACTGGAGCATCAGCCTCCTTGAAGGCAGACTCCACTGCGGGGGCTCCGGTTGCTTCCTCATGTAAGTTTGGTTTCTCTCAGGTTCTCTCTTAGGCATTAGAGAGCTTGCATGGGAGCTTTATGCTCAGAATTCCCTCAATTTCAAAAGTGACCTCATCCTCCATGTTTTGTGTGTGTGTGTGTGTGTGTGTGTGTGTGTGTGTGTGTGTCCCTCTCATCAGCAAATCAGAATACTGCTACCTTCCCAGCGTGTGAGTGACTTGGATTCCTGCTGTCTTCTGCTCTTTACTGTGGGTAGAAGAAATGCCCCAAATTCAGCTGCCTGACAGAATAATCTCTCTCTTGTCCAGTTTTTCTCAGTTGCTTAACAGCCAAGAGGTCCTGCATGCTGATCCTGTCCCTGAATCACCTCCCAGAGTTACAGCCCTTGGTGTCCTCGCCGTGCTCTGGTTAATTCACCTGTAACCAGACAGAGCCAGCAAGTATTCCCCCAAGGAACCTCTCTCTCTTTCTGAGAGAACTGAGGATTTAAAAATTTTTGTCCTCTTGTTTGTCCATATTTTTCTATTTTCTTGATAGCATTCAATAAAATTTAAAAATATTAATTTATGATCCTGCAATGCCCTTAAGACTTTGGATTAAAATTTAAATTTTCCTTTTAAAACTGAGGTTTCAAAACTTTAGTCGCTAATTAAAAACAGTCTCCTTTAGAAATATGGGTTCAATCACTTCAGCCTCTACTCCTAACAACTGAGAACTTGGGGGAATAAATGATTTAACCTCTTTAGGCCATCATTTTCTCATATGTAAAATGAAGACAATATTATTTTACTCCCCCTCTCCCTTCCTCAGTCCCACCTTTATGGAGACAATATCTCTGTTTCTTAACTTGCCTCTTATTTCACTATTTAAGATTTTTTGTGTTTAGGTCTCTCGTATTAGAGATGCCATGTGATGATATATTTAACCTTTTATGACTGATTTATTTTATTTAGCATTTTGGTTTCAAGGTATACCAATTTTCCTACAAATGACTCAAAATTATCCTTCTTTGTGACTAAGTAATACTCCATTGTGTATACATGTTATGTGCACTTTACCCATTCATCTGTTGGTCATATGGGGCTACACTTGAGTTGTACTGCTACGAACATGGATATGCATGTATGAAGATAAGATATGTACATGTATCAAGCCACTGTGGTGAATGCAATCAATTGTGTGTCATAAATGTGTGCTAATAAAATAAAAAATTTTTAAATGATAATATTAGTACCTGTTCTATTAGAAGCAGGGTGCTCTCTTTAAGTATAAATATACAACACTTGTCAACACTCACAGACTTTTAGTATCAAAAGTAGGATGATTTCCTGGTGTCCACCTACCACACACACGCACACACACACACACACACACACACACACACACACACACAGGCACACACATATACACAAGCACACTTCTATGGAGTCCCCTTGTAATGACAATAAACATTTATAAGAGAGTTAAATGGCTGGGCATTAGATCTATCGAGAAAGTCGCATCTCATGAGTCCATCCAAGAACTGCACCCAAGACTTTGACCTCTCTAATGCCTCTTGCTATCAAGCAGCAGCTGAAGGCATCTGCTGAGCAGCATTTCTGGCACACCTGACTGTGGCGATGTAAGGGTGTAGGCCTGGGACAGAGAGAGAGAGCAGTTTAACAGAAATACTGGGAGGCTCTTCTGACCACACACATCCCACTGGAGAATCAGCCGCACTCTCTGGTAAGGAGAAATTCTCCATCACTTGCCAACACTAACCGTCTTGATATGGTGAGAACTACAATTTCTGAGGGCCCCTGAGAATCCCGACCCACCTCCAAGAAGTAAATCTGTGCTCAGGTAAATCTACAAGCTCAAGCTGGGACATCTCCACAAGCAAGCATACAAAGACACTTTTCCAGCTCCCCTGTTTCTTATCTGATATCTTAAACTTCAAATTTGAAGTTGTGAGGAGAAAATAAATCGGTTCCTGATATTCATTATCCCAAAGTCCATCATGTCAAAAGCATTGGTTAGTAAATGAAAGACTGAGGGTTTCAAAATACACTTTCGTAGTGAAGGGCTGGGTGGAAACTTTCCTTGCTGGGAAGCTATTGCCTTGGACCTTCCACATTTCACTTTTTACTGCCTTATTGCTCATGCTGCCTTGGCTTTGCCTAGTGGATGGGGCACTGCCCTGGCCTCCTGTCCTCACTCACCAGTGACCTGGTCCTGAACACTTTTCAAAATGTACCTTCTTGGGTTCAACCCCCAAGAGCCTGCATTGCTAAATCAGCCAGTTTGTTAATCAGATTGAGAGAGCAGATTCATAAAGTTACCCTCTAGGCTTTTGTAGATACTTATAAACAGAGTGTTTCAGGAGCAATAATTTGATCTAAAAGCCCCACGAATAGGACCTGATCAGAAAACGGTGATGAGGTTAGATCAGGGGTCCCCAACTTCTCCATATTGCTCACAACACTCCGCATAATGATGGGAAAGCCCGTTCTGTTTTCACTGTGATTTCTTCCTTCTTATTCCCAAGTCTTTTTGTAAAAAGATGAGCGAGTAACCAGCAAAACAACTATTAGGTAATATATCCAGTAGCCCTGACTTTTAATGTTTTTGTATGCCAGCCCCAACCTGGATAAATCTAATAAACCCTCCAGTGAGCTCAGAGCTATGGGGCTTTGGCCTTCATTCTCCCCTGCCTCCTGTACTCTCATTATGACGGCCATTATGCAGAAAGGAAAACATTTATCTCCAGTTTCCTACAACCTTCTACATAACCAGATCTGCACACGTGCGGGAGATCGAGACTCTTGGGTGAGTTCACGTAAACATACGTTCTAAAGAGCAGACACAAACTTTCCTATCTTTTATCCTAGAGCCAGGACTTGCTTACTTTCACAAGGAAAATCCCATCACACTGTCAGGGTGGTTTTCTGAGCAGTGCAAAGGACAACTGGCCCAGTATGTGTTGAATCATTAGTGAGCCCAAGCACTATAACTGCAAAAGAATGCTGGTTTCTGAGATAATAATTAGCAAAAATCAAAACAGTACTAACTATAAAAATAAGATAGTATCCTTAATGTGTTTTCTTTCCAGTTTTTTTCAACAGCAGGGGTTCACGTCCTTCAACAACAGAAGTATATAACTCTTCTCAATCAGCGTTCCCTAGCTCAGCTTCTTGGAATACTGAATTCATGTAACCAGAAAACGTCTTCTTTCTTTTCATTTCCTTTCAGAAGGAAGGAAGGAAGGAAGGAAGGAAGGAAGGAAGGAAGGAAGGAAGGAAGGAAGGAAGGAAAAAGAGGGAAAAAAAAAAAAGGAAGGAAGGAAGGAAGGAAGGAAGGAAGGAAGGAAGGAAGGAACTGTTGAGTGTGGTGCAGCAGTACAGATTCCAAGCTTCTGGGCTAGAAGGTAAGTTCCGAATGACTCTTTCTGAGCTTGCTGGTTATATCATTTATCTAATGATTTGCCCAAAGTCCACAAGAGTTATACTAGACCAACCTACAGCTTCTTAACAGTGCTCAATTTCCTGAACAAACTTAGGAGAGAAACAACCTTCTCCTCAGTGTTGTTCATCTCATTTCTGCACCATATTAGCTTAGATTCGGTTTATAAATAGCGGGGAAAAAAAAACCTTAAATCACAGTGTCTTTAAAAATACAAAATTCTCTTCCAGGTCTCTTCTGTCTTCTCGCTCTGCTGTCCACAGCCCCAGCTGTATAATTCAGCCAGTCAGCTCCAGGTGGCAGGCTGGAGGAGGAGATAAAGAAGAGGTAGAGGAAGGCAGCAACACCTATCTCTTGGGAATTTATCGAGCCAGGCATGGTGGCTCACACCTGTAATCCCAGCACTTGTAGGCTGAGGCAGGAGGATCACTGTGAGTTCGAGACCAGGCTGGGCTACACAGTGAGTTCCAGGTCAGTCTCAACTACGTAGTGAGAGCCTGTCTCAAAAAGAAAAAAAAATATATCAGAACTTCCCACATGACATGCCTGCTGGCAGCCAGTAAACAAAACTTTGCATCAGGTCCAATGTCCAAACCTACATACAAAGACATGGGATTGCCTTTCTGGAGACCAGAGGTCCAATGAAAAGTCAGAGGCTTTAACGCCATACAAGAAGAAGAGAAAGGACTGCTAGGAAGTTTCTAGCTGTTCTCCTCCACACTACCAGCTAGTATTCTGTTTTCAAATCAGAAAGAACTTTGGATTAAGAGATTTAAGAGATGAGGCTGGCTGAAATGCTGGCAGTTGATCAGATGCGTGGATAACTGATTGTGCTGAATAATAAGAGTGAGAACAAAACAGAAAACCAAAGTCAAAGCAGATGTGGGAGTAGAACGTGAGTGAAGGAAAGAAGCAAACAGCGTCTTGAAAAATTATTTAGTACCTGCTAGATATTAAACCCTAAATCTATGATAATTGAAAGGTTGATAGCAATGAAGAAAAACATAAATCAATGGAGAAAAGAGCCCAGAAGCAGCACCAGCCATACCTGTGAGGAAGAATAAAAAATTCCACTGTTTGATGATGAAGAGTTCTCCATTTGGGAAAAATCGGGTTTGAGTCGCTTCTGGCCTTTGCTTGGGTACTCTAGAAACGGTATCTGAAGCAAGGGTGAAGTGTTCATATTTACTAGAAGGGACAACTGAAGGACAGCAAGGGTCCAGGGAGTGAAGTGAG
Organism: Fukomys damarensis; assembly: GCF_012274545.1. NCBI lineage: Eukaryota > Metazoa > Chordata > Mammalia > Rodentia > Bathyergidae > Fukomys > Fukomys damarensis. The sequence goes on along the minus strand of NW_022900929.1, from coordinate 36,722,662 downwards.
ATAAAGAAACATGCAAAGCTGGTACAGAGTGATGGGGCACAGCTTGTTAGTGCTTTGTGAATGGGCACAGCGGGTCACACAGCCAGGTAGAACCTCATAGACACACTCCATCAAGGCAGCACCTCTGAGCAGCCCACTGAGAGACACACAGAATGAGTCCCTCTGTCTCCCCATTTCCCACTGGCTGCCATTCACTCTACTCATTCACTGGGAGGGTTACCCCTCTTTCTGGGCTGTGTCCCTGCCAAAGCCAACAGCTGAAACCGCCGGATGTGCTCCTCATCAAATCTGGGCATAAAGGAGGAAAAGAGACAGGCTTCAAATGTGAGTGTGGCAGGTGGTATAAACACCACTGCGACAGCTGAGGTCGGGTAGTGGCTGAACCTGGGCCGCTCTGGACCTACGCTGTCACCATACACAGCCTAGACAGATTACATACGTAAGTGATATACTACAATGGCCAAATGAAAGTGAGAGAAAAAGTTTTAAGTATAGTCTTGAAAAGGAAAAGGCTTTCTAAGTGTGACTCAAATTCAGAACCCCTGAAGGCGGGGTGGGGGGTGCTTGGTATATTCGACTAAAACTTCTTTCAGAGACACACACATATATACACAAGTAAAATAACAAGTGGACAATGTAAGAAAACATACTTGCAACACACAAAATAGATAAAAGATAAATATTGATAAGCTCCAAAGAACCTCCACAAATCAATAAGGAAAATGACAAGTGGGGAAATAATTTGCTTTAAAGTCAGAGGGTTAGCTCAACATGACAAAAGTCTAACCGTCTAAATAGATCCACCAGGTAATCTCTTTACAGAGGCCAGACTCCTAAAGGAAATCCACATGGAGGAATTGGAAAAAAGCAGAGAGAAATATAAATATTCCAGCGGATTTGATTACTTTACAACATGAGAACAAAACTTCCAAAGTTCCACCAAATGAACTGAGAACTTAATTCTCACTCTTTTAGTCTGCAGCCCTCACATAAGCTAAAAATCTCAGAAATTTCAGTTTATTCCAAGAAACCGAAGCCTCTTTGAGTATTTCTATAGCACACTGTCTAAATTTAATTCTGACTCTTTTACAGTGATAGCCATTTTGTCTGGGCACACCGACTTCAGAAGATTCTGTAGTGCTCATTTAAATTGCTTCTCTTGAAAGAAAAAAAATGGTATTTTCTTTCTTTGAATATAGTAAGGCAGTATCAAGTTATAGGACAAATAACATTTTATATTTTATTTGTACCTTATCAAAGCATTTCATATCTATTGTTCAATGTGATCCTCAAAAAAGCATTAGGAGAGGAAGGATTGCCTTTCTTTATATCTATTCAAAAGAGTAGGTTCTTAAAATACAGATCAGACAAAGAACAGATCTAATGTCAAATATCTAATTACCGGCAGACCCAAAACTAAATTCTAAGTGCCCACTAACTTGCCATCCCATGTGTTTCACTTCAGATTTCAAATTTTCTACTGAATAGTGTGTAAAGAACGTAATTATATAAGCAGAATAAAATATATATTTGGGGGATTCATAATCAAGTTTGACTGGCAACTTCAGAAGAACAAAGTTGGTTGTATTTAACCTACCCTGAGGTAGGAATGGCTAACTGGCCAAAACCAAGATTACAGAATTCATATCAAATACAAAAAGCCTCTTCTCTTTAACATTATGAAAATAAGCCAGGAAATGCCTCCTGGATATTAATTTCCATAGTCATTTTCGTTTCATCGTAGAAGTTGGGGAAAGGGAGCAAGGAAAGAACTTCCCTCTTTCTAGGACAGAATGACTCCATCTCCTGTTGAGAAATCCAGCTTCAGATCACAGATATCCATCGTCTGATGGTCACTGAGGAACCAGTATGTGCAAGGTCTTTTGCCAAGCTCCAGGCACCAGACACTGAATTATCTTGGTGCGATTTGAAATGCATCTAAGCTAGACATGCTTGTCTTCCAATTTCGGGCATGACTGATAAAAGGAAAATAAATGGAAAAGCCAGCAATGGGAAAAGAATTTCACACTTCTGAAAGCTTGGACTTGATTTTTATTTGAGGCAAAAAGTCAAAAATCTCAAGTAAAATTTTACTTTATCCACTTCATCTATGTTTTATTTTATTTATACCCAATGATTCCAAGTTACAGCCAAGCATGGTGGCTCACTCCAGTAATCCCAGAACTTGGGAGGCTGAGACAGGAGGATCACTGTGAGTTCAAGGCCAGCCTGGGCTACATAGCAAGACCCTGTTTCAAAAAAAAAAAAATGTAATTCAAGTTCCACTTAGGTTTCCAATCAGTACAATGAGGATTCAAAGAGGGCATGAATTTTTGTATGGCTTTTTGACTGATTTATCCCAAGTGCCTAGGACAGTGCCTGACATACAACAAGATCTCAACAAATGATTTAATGAATAATGAAAGCTGTGGCAGGAGATTCTTTCTCAACTCACTTGAATCTTGAGTAAAGAGTAAGTGCAAGATGCAGTATGCTCTCATGTTTTAGATCCAGTTACTTTTTTGAGTTTGCCCCAGTGAAATCCTCCATCTAGAGAAACAGAGATTCATTGAGTTGAGGCAAGTCTCTGATATTTTCTTCACCTGTGATTTTTTAAAATTTAGAAATGTGATTATTCTTTTACATGAAGGTTTTGTGATTTGTCTTTGGTTTTTAACTAGGTCTAATTTAAGAACCAAACACAAGTTACATTTCTTACTTAAAGAAAATTCTAAAGGAGTTGAGCAAAAAAAAAAAAGAAAAAGAAATCCATTGGAAGAACACAAGCTAGATTATAAGACCAAAGGGAAAATTGAGGAATACAACTCAGAAAGAATGGGAAGTAGGTAGCTCAAGGGGAACAGAATTAGTGCACAGCACTCCAGGGTACACCTGCTAGGGGGGAATTAGCCACAGTGGTCGCCATGTTCAATAGTGGAATTCCAGAGAGAAAGGCCACAGAAGTACAACACCTTGACACAGTCAGCCCAGAGGGATACATAATGAAAAATGCATATTGCAGAGTGGATGAGTGTTACCAGCATACTGGAGAACAGACCCTGAGAAGGAAAAACCAGACATCCTTCAAAAGGACCTTCACTAATCTGGTGACTCCACAAGGATATGACCTATAATTAAGAGAGCAGCCTTCTCACAAACTATTTTCTACTCAAAGACCAGAACATGCACCTGCCCTCCATGAAAGTGAACACTGGTAACAGGTCAAAATAGCAACCAGGAAAGTCTTTGGGAAACCAAATGGGTGAGGAAAAATTTTAAATAAGTATTGCATCTAGGAAATGTCCCCTGCCCTGTGAAATGCAAGCATTCTGAAATACGAAAGCAAAGCACCCTATTGAAATAACTGGAGCCTTCATTTTAAGAATGGAAACAGAATCAGATTCACTTATTTTCCTACTATGGGCTTTTGCTGGCTTTCAGTGTCTTCGGTCTTTTGGAAATAGAGGCAGTCTCTGCCTTGCATGATAGCATGGAACCATAAATGTGACTCCAATCCACACCAGAATAATCAATGGGAAAACTACTGCTATCCCCGCCCTAAAAATTATTTGTCAGACCATTAAAATCTCTCTAGCTGCTGGCTATAAATAAATTTTTAAAAAAGTGAAGCTAGCGTTTATTTAGTGTACTAATTTAAAATTTAGAAACTGAGAATTAAAATGTCTTCTTTGTTTATAAAAAACTGAAGAGTAGCCTAAAAAGACTTGCCTTTCTCTTTCTCAGAGTAAACTATGGAGAGGACATCTTTTCTAAGCCTTGGCAAATTCTCCTTCTAAATTTGAGTCCATTCCCAACATATTATCCTTTGTGCTTTCAGTGTTGTGAAATAGCTCTAAGAGTTCCTTTCACGCGATGTTTTCTTCTTTTTGTTTGCGTCACCTCCTCTGGGATATTTTCATCCTTTTCGTCACAATCCCTTTCATCCTTTATGTTGGTAAGTGCATCTTCACTGTTTCCTAGCTGCACCTGAATTTCACTTCCACGTTTATCAAATTCTGTTCTTTGTTGCATTTTTATCTTTGTAGGCCAATTCCCCATTTCAGTCATCCTTTTCTGTAAAATGTCACGAATGCATTACTAATGACAAAGAGGCAACCTGATTGGTCACACAGTGTGTCTGCTATTTGCATAGTGATTTGGGGACTGAAGAGGCAGCTGCAGTCCCTTAATATGCTATGGTCACTGAAGTTTAAACCAGTTGTTGGGGCTGGAATTATCTAAGAAAATAGGAGTAAGCCTGAATCCACAGGTGCTGGTACTATGCAAAGTGTGAACTACCTGTATTTTGAAATATTCTGCTGCCAACTTTTTAATGGGCCTTGAAATTTCTTATGTTGTTTATTGCTTCTTTGTGTGGAATTCTTGCATGAGAAACCAACACTTTCTTGTAATGCAAAGAGGGGCTTAAATCTGAGTACTGAATTAGAACTACCCAATCAGTTTTATTTTGACTCTGTCAGGTAAGTTATATTGCGGTACATCAGTTTATTTTATCTGCAATGAAACAAGATAAGCTTTTGCTTAGATCAGTAAGGCTGAAAATGGTAAAACACTACCTATTCTCCAAGACTCAACTCCAATGCCCCCTCTGGCATGAGCCTCTCCTAACTCCACTGGACAGGGCTGGTCACATACCTCTGAGAACACCCGATTTCTTCTTCTTTATCTTTTAATATAGCACAGTGCCTAGTCCGTGTTAGATACTTAAATGTTTCTTGAATAATGATGATTTATCTCAAGATCAAATGTTTTCTCTTTTTAGTAGATGAAAAGATGCTTCAAAATACAAGATTCTAACGAATAGAGAAGCCCAACAGGGATAGCCAGAAAATGCAGCTTGATGCCCTAACATTTATATCCAGAAGTGCCAAAATCTAACCCTTCATTCTGGAACACGTCTTGTGTGTGATGGTCAGGGTGAGCTGAAGGAAGCCCTCCTGCCTGGGTGACTAAAAACTACTTATCATCTGCAAACAGGCTGTGCTGGCTCACACTGGCTTTGGCCTTCACAGCCCTCTGAATCCATAATGGGTCACACGTGGAGCAAGAGAGCGAAGCAAAAATCTTATCAGTCATGTGGTTCGTATAGATCTGAAGAAAATACCTCTTCTATTAAATGGAACCAAACAGCTCACTCCCTCCCCTGGAAAAGTACAGAGTGTACTGCATGAACTAATCAAACTTCATAGTCCTTGCACATTTCCTAATACCACCTCCCTCCCAGAGCTGTCACTTATTGGAAGCTCGTCCCTGACTGAACTATCAGTGTTCTCCCTACCACACAGAGCAGAGTAGAATGTATTTCAGGGTACATCTGACTCGGCAATGGGAGAGCACGAAGCAATGTCCATGAGAACACCCACATTGTGCCTTTCTCTCTCAAACACATGCACTCAAGTAATCAGAAACAAATGCAAGAAATATTTGGCTCATGTTATACAAAATGCATTCCTTTTAAGTTAATTCTTTCATCTGTAAATTCCCACAAACACTTAATAGACTCTATCTGATGGGAAAGATTATTGTTGTCATTTTACAGAAAAAGAAGAGAAGGTAGGGTCTTAATTGAAGGACAGTGGGGCACAGAACAAAATTAGCCGTGCTGAACTGGAACGTTTACTACCAGACTGTGTTGATCTTGAAGGAAATGTTGTTACCAGAGAATCAGACTCCACAGACTCAAGGGGCATTTGTGTCTGTCCGTGTCTGTCTGTCTGTGTCCACATGCATGAAGAAGCATGAGGAAGTGGACACTGCCACTTGAAGATTACAGAATCAGCGAATTTGCGAAGATGACAGGGCACGACATGTGTGAGTCACCAAACCCCAGTGTGAGATGAGGAGGGAGTGGTAGGATTTACATTTGGGTACTGACACATAATATTATAAACACCTGCAAATGCCTCACGGCAAGAACCATGTCTAGGCTAGGGAGGTAGTTCAATGGAGCCATGCCAGATGTAAAGTCCTGAGTTTGATTCCTGGTACTAGTAAAAAAAAGTTTAGATTTGATTATATAGACAACAGGACATATGTTCCCAAGTTTTAAAAGTAAGTCTTGCTTCTCTTTTGAAAGAGTACCATTCTACAGCAAAAGAGCATGTATCTGGAGGGGCTTTCATGCTCTTGATCATGGTAGGTGGTGGTGGTTTAGTTTGGGTTTTTGTTTGGCTTTTCTGGCTGGGGCTATGGTTCTGATCTGCCTCCACTGGCCCTGCTTATAACCTAGCTACTCAGCTGACAAATGCAAGCCAGGATGACATTCTCGCAGAAAAGCAGCAAGGTATCAATGGAGGTAACAACCGATGCCTTTCTCCCTGTGGTTCAAGAACTCAGTGCTTCTTGAAAACTCTTTCAGCCTTCCTAACTAGTAAACAGAACAGTGTCTTTGTTGACTTGGGCTGTTATAACATAATACACTAACCTGGGTGGTTTATAAACAACAGAAATTTATCTCTCCAAGTTCTGGGAGTCTGGGAACCAGCAGATATGGTGACTGGATACTTTCTGATTCATAGATGGCTCTTTCTGGCTGTGTCTTCATATGAGGAGGAAGCAAGGATCTCTTTTATAACCTCCTTCATGAAAATTCTGCCCCATGACTTCATCATCCCTTCCGTGTCTCACTTCATGTCAGAGTGGGAATTAGCTTTGAATATATGAATCATGGGTGAAAATAAACAGTCTATAGTACTAATCATTAATACCAAGCAAGTTCTCATTTTGCTCAATTTTTTTTTTGTTTTCAAGTCAATTCCTTTTAATGAAAAGTTCATCTGCAGTATCATACTTAAATAAAACACAATCATTCTGTCATAGTCATGAGGAGAACACAAAAAGAAACTACAGGGAGTGAAATCCACATTGCCTCCCCTCAGAAGTCCATCGATAATGGTGGCGATGCCAGTGCTGGCCATCACAAAGCTGGTGATGTGATGGGCACGCTTCTCAGCCATAAATTACCGCTGCCTCCATCTTAATGGCTCCAAAGCCCAAAGGCGGCTCCTGGATAACTATGAGCCAGTGACTGAGGGTTAATGTTTGCAGTTCTCACGATGGATAAGAGCAGATGGAGGCACTTTAGCATAAAATGGTGACTAAGCACGGGGACTGACGGCCTCAGTTTGAATTATCCCCTTGCTGTGCGATTGAGGATAAGAAAGTTTAGTCCTCTGTGCCTCACTGTCTTCTCTTCTACAGGACAAGTAACAACCTGGGGTTAATATAAGCATTAATCTATGGTTTGCTGATTGAAGAGCTTGAAACAGGTGGTAAACATGTGGAAAACTACGACGACGATGATGATGATGATCACATGATCGTTAAGGTCCCTGTCACCGAGAACCTGCACCTGAGAACTCAGAACACAGAACCAGGACAGAAGTGCACAAGTGGGCGCGCGCAGGGTAAATCATGCCACCATCTTGAGATGTTCGGTATGAAAGGAGTGGAAGGTGTTTTTGTTTTTTATATATATAATTTGTCTTTTCCCTTATACCTTACAAAGGAAAGAGAGCTTGTAGGAGACTTGCGGACCATAAAGCACTGTATACCATGCGTGCTCTGTCTTTTTCTCCCTCCTGCTCTCCCCACCCCCTCTCCCTCTTCATCTCCCTCTCCCTTCTCACCCACCTCTTCCTCTCATAGTCCACTCGTTCAATCTCCCGTTCCTGTACTACCATCCAGGAAACTCCAACACCCTCCACAAAATGGGGGTCTCCAGACTCTAGACCTCAGCCTTGGTTGGGAGGCAAATGCAGGCTCCCCTTATCCCAAGTTGCGCCAGACCCAAAGTCAAAGGAGGATGACTTGGTTCTGCTGGTGAGGAGGTAGAGAGGTCTCTCATCCCTGCCCAGGGTCCCAGGGGAAACAGCCACATTAACCTTTCTACTTCTCATCATCTGTCACCTAAGCAGTATGCCACCATCCCAAGAGGCACACTGAGTTTTTCTGCGGATAACATTCACCCTTGATTGTACATTTATTATTTGATTTTACATGCGGAAAGGAGAGCTCTCCTATGGACATGACTGACCCTGACCGCTCCTAACGAGCCCTGGCTGAGGGTGACGCAGATGAGGAGTCTGTGGTTGGGGTTGGAAGATAATTCTGCTTCATCTCCCATCCTCACAACAACCGTATGTCCCAGAGGAGGAAATGTAGGCCTAACCGTAAGCTTAACCAGACTGAAGTCTCTCCTCTTTCCACCATAAAATGTTTATTTCTTGAATGAAATTTGAAAGCAAAAGCAGAACCTATAGGTCTTACAGAAATGCTTAAAATATGCTGCTGCAAAGCCTATTGTTGGCTTTCCTTGACAAACACAGCCTTTACTCCCTGAACCACCAGCAAAGAAGAAAAACATGGAGAACAGTCCAAGCTTTGGAAGTGTCCCAGCAGCTTTTCAGACCTCTTGGACAAGTACCATGAACTCTGATCTGTATTGTTCTTGCCCAAAGAGGTAATGCCAGAATGATTTTCCCAGCTTCATTCTGAAGACCAATTTGTTCACTTCAACACAACTACTGTGTCCCAAGATTTATTCTATTTCTGGTTTTCTGAGTCAAACTCTTGGGCTTCTACACCCTGAAAATGGCCATGTCCTTCTCACTGCTTGTCCTCACCAAGGACAAAAGCCAGTGGAATATGCAGTAGCAAGCTGGACGTCCTTCAGGGACCCTGAGCTTCTCTTCTTTGGCTCTGTAATAAGCTCAGCTCCAGTCAGAAGCTAACTTCTTTTCTCTTCTTTCTTTTATTTTGCTTAGAATTTATTTTAAGTTTACATACCGTAAAAGTCATTGTTTCTGTTGTTCAATTCCGTGAGTTTTGGCCAATGCCCTAGCTATTTAACTAGGAACTCAAGAACAATTCCTTCATTCCCAAAACGCTTCTTTATTTGCCCATTTGTAGTCAGACCCTCCCCACACTCTTGACTCCTGCCAACCACTGACTGTGCCATCTCCATAATTTTACCTCCTCCAGAGTGCCATTTGAGAGGCTTCTTTCCTTAACCTGAGGCAGTCGAAATTCCTCGTTATTCCGTATATGAACAGTTCCCAAATTGAAAGACATGTGAATGGCTTTGCATTTAGAGTTGATGAGTAAAAACTTCTACAGACATTCACATACAGGTCTAATGGAAACATATTTTTACTTGTCACGGAGAAATGTCTAGAAGTGGGACCGAGGGTCGTGTGGTCCTTGGAAAACTCTTTCAGAGTGACTGCATCATTTGCTTTTCCACCAGCAATACATGTGGGTTTGCAGTTGCTCCTCATCCTCACTAACCCTTGGCACTGTCCTGGTTTTTTCTGCTTTCTCTGTCATATTTCCAAGAAAGAGGGGTTTTTTTTATGGGTTTCAGGCAACAAAAAACATTTGATCAAGTGAAAATAAACAAATAAGCACTTACAAAATATTTTCCATTGGAAACCTATTACGAAGAATATGGGGTTTCATTATTATCTGACTGCAGTTTTCTTACCCCTTAGGCACCCCATGTTGTCTGTAGTCTTGTAGATGGGAATGGGAGTTTGAATGATTAAATAAATGAAAAGCCCACTCACTACAGAAAATCATCTCATAAGGCAGCCAAGCTGGGTTTAGAGAACAGAATATTCAAGAAATTCTCCATGTATTCAGGGACATTTCAGAATCCATCAACCTTGAGTTGCTCCTCCGTGGCAATGCCAACCTCCAAGAGAAACTGGCAAATATTTTTTCTTCAGTCATCTTGAATCTGAATAGCACTGCTGTGTGCAGGATGTTCAGTCACGGTACCATGGCAGGGACGTTTCTTCTGGAATGCCTTGGCAAGCCTCTTCTTCTCGTAGTCTTCTGTGATGCCTTGGACCCGTGGTGAGCCTCTTCCTGCCATGGCGCTGCTGGGTCCTTATTGGGATGTAATCCTCAGTTCTTCCCTTGAGTAAATTGTCACCCTTAGTGGCATCAGTGAAGGGATCAAAGGATCGGAGTCATCAGACAGGAAATATGTAGCTTGCCCAATGTAGAAAGTTAGAGACATTTTCTTATACATCCTTATACCTACCACCATATATTATACTCAACTTCCACTAAAGTGAAGGCCTAAATTTCATTCTTGAGGCCTTCATATATTTCTTGGAACATGTGGAAAGCCACACACATAAACTGCGTTAGGGAACCATTGAAGCCACAGGAACCATTAACAGTCCCAAGCTGCATGCACTCTGTGTCCAGCTAGAGCCAAGTTAAAAAGGTCAGGATTCTAGGAAAAAAACCTTAAAATGATGGGTCTAAACTTTTGGGAAGTTATTAGCCCCTGGCAACTTAAAGGATCTTGAAGAAATTCTAGACTCTCTGGCTTGAAAATTGAAGATTATCTATAGATATCTATAGATATATATATTCTGACCATCTTTAATGATGAAGAATGGCCTTATTCACTAAAAGTCATTGTACCAGCCTTCATGGAAGGGGATGCTAAAAATAGCCGTGCCCTGCCCTGATTGGACCGAGCTGCAGACCACAGAAGTCAGAGGGAAGGGGTTTCAGAGCCTCCATGTCCAAATTCCTTACCCTATAGGAAAAGACTTCCAAGGCCACATGGTAAAGAATCAGGTCTCCTGAGCTCACTGTTCATATCCATAAACATGTGTCTGTTTCTGTTATATTGGGACAGATATGCGGGGTGGGGGGGACTTAGTGTGGTGGTTTAGAAAAAATACGGTCACAAATTCTTCATTTCTAGAGGTGACATTTGTTCCCCTCTCCTTCAGCAAGGGCTCACATGGTGGTGATGGCAGTGGTGTGTGTGTGTATGTATATATCACACCCTTACAACCTTCTATCTGTAGCTTGGACACCCCACCTAATTGCTTCTTCCATCTACCCCTCTTCCTCATCAAAATTCCAATCAATTCAGGTCGCATGAATCTCAAGCAAGCAAAATTCTTCCTTGTTAACATTAAAAAGCCTGCCCTGCTAACCTCACTGGATAATGAATGTACATATCGTCTCCCCGGAAGTCACATGAAGATGCCAAGGGCTAGAGCTACTCATTTCCCCTCCTTTATATCTGCCTATGCATTCAGTGATCAGGATCCAGAGAAACTTTTCACCAAACAGTGTTAAGCACATCAGCTACACAGAATTTCATGATGCCCATGGGATTCCTCCCCACTTCTGGAAGAGCTGGCACTCTCAGCTGCGTCCCTCCAGCCAGCATTTCTTAGGGGAAGAAATCATCTTCACTTAACTGCCAATGGCTTTTCATTTTTAATCTTTTCCAAATATCTTTTTAAATTAAACAGTAAACCAAAAACATTCATTCCTTTTCAGATTAGGAAACCAAATGTGAATGTACGAGCCCATCAAACACTGTAGACCACACACATGCACGCACTCACACATTACCTGGTGGATGGGACTGCTGCACGTTTCTCTGCAACTGTGCTTAGGCAGCTGGCCAGGGACCATGGGACCACAGTGATCTCACAGGTGGAGACTCACCCTCCATCTTTGGAACACCATGGAAACAGCCTCTAGAGGGGTCAGAGGGCCTGGCACAGTTTTAGGGCCACAGGACCCTCACTCACTCTGCTCCAGAAATGATCTTCAGAGAGAAGCCTCTCAGTTCTTTACTGGGCTCTGTTTAGGAAGCAGCAGAGGTGAGCCTCAAACTGAAGAAGAAATAGGACCTTAGGGGAGAAACTAGGGTCATTAATCCAGAAAAAAATGATGCTAGGAAATGGGATATTGAGAACACTTGAGTCTTTTATTTTTATAAGATGATGCTATACAGACAGAACTCTAAATCCACTCTTCACCTCCTTCCCTGGGCCCCAGGCCTCTCTATATACTGAAGTCCAGACCCTTGTTTCTCTCTGTCCTTTCCTATCCACTCAGGAAGGGTCAAGGTATTGATCTTCACAGAAGAGCTGACTGTAAAGGATTCATCTTTAAAGGCTGACAATCTTTCAAATTCTAAAGAAAAGAATGGAGTGCATCAGAAAATCATCAAGTTCGACATCTGGCTGGGAAAGCCCACCTGGACTCCTAACTCCGCCTTCCCACTCCTGTTCCCTGGAGGTGACCATGGCACAGCAGCCAGCTCCCACCCTCCTCCTAACATTTGTTCCCCTCTCCTTCAGCAAGGGCTCACATGGTGGTGATGGCAGTGGTGTGTGTGTGTATGTATATATCACACCCTTACAACCTTCTATCTGTAGCTTGGACACCCCACCTAATTGCTTCTTCCATCTACCCCTCTTCCTCATCAAAATTCCAATCAATTCAGGTCGCATGAATCTCAAGCAAGCAAAATTCTTCCTTGTTAACATTAAAAAGCCTGCCCTGCTAACCTCACTGGATAATGAATGTACATATCGTCTCCCCGGAAGTCACATGAAGATGCCAAGGGCTAGAGCTACTCATTTCCCCTCCTTTATATCGGCCTATGCATTCAGTGATCAGGATCCAGAGAAACTTTTCACCAAACAGTGTTAAGCACATCAGCTACACAGAATTTCATGATGCCCATGGGATACCTCCCCACTTCTGGAAGAGCTGGCACTCTCAGCTGCGTCCCTCCAGCCAGCATTTCTTAGGGGAAGAAATCATCTTCACTTAACTGCCAATGGCTTTTCATTTTTAATCTTTTCCAAATATCTTTTTAAATTAAACAGTAAACCAAAAACATTCATTCCTTTTCAGATTAGGAAACCAAATGTGAATGTACGAGCCCATCAAACACTGTAGACCACACACATGCACGCACTCACACATTACCTGGTGGATGGGACTGCTGCACGTTTCTCTGCAACTGTGCTTAGGCAGCTGGCCAGGGACCATGGGACCACAGTGATCTCACAGGTGGAGACTCACCCTCCATCTTTGGAACACCATGGAAACAGCCTCTAGAGGGGTCAGAGGGCCTGGCACAGTTTTAGGGCCACAGGACCCTCACTCACTCTGCTCCAGAAATGATCTTCAGAGAGAAGCCTCTCAGTTCTTTACTGGGCTCTGTTTAGGAAGCAGCAGAGGTGAGCCTCAAACTGAAGAAGAAATAGGACCTTAGGGGAGAAACTAGGGTCATTAATCCAGAAAAAAATGATGCTAGGAAATGGGATATTGAGAACACTTGAGTCTTTTATTTTTATAAGATGATGCTATACAGACAGAACTCTAAATCCACTCTTCACCTCCTTCCCTGGGCCCCAGGCCTCTCTATATACTGAAGTCCAGACCCTTGTTTCTCTCTGTCCTTTCCTATCCACTCAGGAAGGGTCAAGGTATTGATCTTCACAGAAGAGCTGACTGTAAAGGATTCATCTTTAAAGGCTGACAATCTTTCAAATTCTAAAGAAAAGAATGGAGTGCATCAGAAAATCATCAAGTTCGACATCTGGCTGGGAAAGCCCACCTGGACTCCTAACTCCGCCTTCCCACTCCTGTTCCCTGGAGGTGACCATGGCACAGCAGCCAGCTCCCACCCTCCTCCTAGGCAGGGTCACACACCATGCAAGAGCACAATCCAGAAGGTCACCAGCCAACCCCTCAGTGAACAAAGGAGGCTTAAACTAGAGCCAGGATTTCTAATCTGCTACTCCAAACTTCATGGAATCCGTGGAGGAATTAAGGAATCTTGTGAACTTGAATAAGGGGGTGAAAAGTGTCCTACTTTTGTGTCCTCTTGTGTCCTACTAACATCTAACTGAAATTTAGCACTTCTCCTCCCATTATGAATATGGACAAAACATCCTAGTAATATTATCAGTGCTATGATTTTATTGTCAATAAAGCTATAGGAATTTTTAACATTACATTATACTTGCCACAGAAATCTCAGAATGTTATGTTTATACATCATTACTTTAAAATTATAATAGTTACTAAATTCATTGGGAGAGACTGCCATTGAATACATTGAGAGGCACACATATTACTTGTATTACATTTTTATTTCAACAACTATATTTCAATAAAATTATTCTCCTTTGCAATCCCATGTATATTATTTTGAATTAAAAAAAAACTTTTTAAAAAGAGTACCATAGATTTCTCCAACTATCAGAGTCCACAGCTCTTCCTCCAAAAATATTAAGAACCTTTCATTTACATTTCATTACATTTCATAATTTGTGGATTTGTCTCCCTTCAGCACTGGGCCACTTAATCCCTACCAGTAGGATCAAACCTAGCCAGAATCTCAATTTAAACATTCAAAAAGGAAAACCAGAAGTTCAAGAGTTCATCTGTTCAGCACAAGTAGATCTTACAAGTTCTGTTTTGGCCTTGAATTATAAATTTCCTGTAACCAGATGGCTGCTGGCCCCAGAGGTCCTCTGTGACCTAGAACTTACCTTGTACCCCACTACTCAGCCCCTAATCTGAAGAACAATAAAGACCTCCTGGAAGTTTCTTGCTCAATGAATTGGGAGTCTATTTATGTCAGCATTGTTTTCTTCTGTAGATTTCTCTAATGCTGAATGGCTGCCAGGAGACAGTTCATGAGACATTACACATTGAATTATAAATGACCACAGTCTCCACCCATGTAAAATCTCAGCCTCCTTTACAATGAGAAGAGTCTTCTGGTGGACCACATTCAAAGGAGTAGTGACCTTACCAGTCTAGTCCTAGGGTCCCAGAAGAATGATGCTGTAAAGTGAAAGATCTAATGAAAGGTACAGGATCTGATGAAGTACTATAGCTTCTTTCTCGCATAATATTTGAGAGATGGATTAATGTAATTCCTTGAGGGCAAGACCAAAAGGAGCTACAAAATGACTTCATGGCTTCTTAAAACAATAATATGGCTCTGAATAACTGAAGCTGAGAAATCACAAAATCAACTATAAACGTGTCAAGAAGAAAGGTAGATAACTCAGTGACAGATAAACAACTTGGAGCTTAGGAATAGTCTAACAAAGAAAAGGCCTTGCTTTCCATATATGAAAATTTTCTGCTGAGGAACCAATTCAGAAAGTCTTATATAAGAGAAGATTCATACATCTTCTTGATAGTGTTTTATTAAATCTTCACAGATTGCTGAAGAAATGTGGAAGTTGGCAGAATAAACAGGAAGAAAATGTAAGCATAATGTTCATGTCAACACATGTTCAAGTCATAAAGAAAACTTCTCAGACTTCAAGTGCTGTCTGAGATTCCAGAAACCACATTACTGCCAGGTTAACTTCATTGAGCTAATGAGAATAAGATGTGGTTTGGTTTCATTTAATTCACCTTTTAAAAAAAATTCACATTTAGGGCTGGGGATTTAGCTCAGCAGCACGGCACCTCCCTGGCAAATGTGAGGTCCTGAGTTCGATCTCCAGTACCAAAAAATAAAAAATCATATTTGGCTTCAAGAGAAATGGCTGCCGAAATCTTTCCTGGAGAGTTACAGCAGATTCCAAGGCTTAGAGCCTTGAAAAAAACAAGCCTGGGTCCTACAGAGTTCTGTGGTTCGTTTCCATGGGCATTGTGGAATAAGAATTCCATGGGCAATCTGGACACTTCGGGTTTGCATTGAGGCTTTGCCTGAGCTCCCAATTCTAAGGAGTTAGGAACTCCTAACTTTTCAGGAACTCTACAAAGAAACTACTTCAAAATTCATCTTTAAATAATATGTTTTTCAAGTACTAGTAAAACAGGGTTCAGACTCCTCTGAGAAGTACATCGCCTCCACAGATTTCCATCTTCCCTACAGGGGCTACTCACATGAAAACCAAATTATTTCCCCAGGAACTGTCAGAACATGTGGACCCCAGCATCAGCAATCAGATTTCTTTCTAACTTCCTAGGTGATCTCAATTTAAATGTGCAACCAACTCTGATCCATCAAGACTTGAGAAATTTTTTCAATCACATTAAAACGCATCCCAACCATAGCTGCTCCTGATAGACAATAGCCAGAAATGATCTTCTCCCCTTATTATATATTGTCAGAGGCTGAGATGCTCCAAAATCTAGATAACCCGGCTGTCCTGAGCCATGCATTTTAGGTGAAGCTTGAGCTGCCTACAGGGGTGTGGGAAGCCAGCCATAGCCTACTGGCTTTTTGAAAGACAACATTTGTTCCTTTTTAAGGACTGCACATGTTAAACTTGTTTTACCCTGCACGGGAGAAACCCAGACAGCCAAAGATCTGTAGGAGTCAGGTGTTGTTAACTCCATTTTGTTATGTTAAAGATCTGATGTTATCTATAGGAGCAGGTATTGAGGTTACTATGGTAATCCTAGCCCATAATAGTTCGGTCTTAGGTATTTATCCTCCACAACCACCCTAGGACAGTAACCAGTACTCAGCAGCCACACCATAGCATCTTTTTCCCTGTCCAAAGCTACCTTTAGTATTCTTTGCAGCCCAGCTTCACACACACAAACAATTCTTATGTACAGGGCAGAAGCAGTATATTTACTTCAGTGCCAATACCCCTGGAGAAAGCCCTACCCTGAGACACACCCACTTAGTGCCTAGCTAACCAAATGAACTAAAGGAAAGCATTTCACGGAGGATGAATCTTGTATTTGCCAAGCTTTCATGTAACTTCCATGTTCAAACGTAATCAAAGCTCACTAAGACTCCCTTCTTCCCTTAATGAGTTGAAAATAACTCTTGAAGTATTGTTTAAGGATGAAAGATGAAGGACCAATGCACATAAAATGCTCACTAGTGTCCGGCGCCAATTTGCACAGCCAATTAGAGCACTAGATGAATGAGGGCCAGGCCCTAGTCTCATTTCATTTTGCTTTGAGATTATAGCTATGTCCTAATTTCCACTCAGCAAAGTCCAGGCTGGCTCAGAAGGCTCTCTCCTGGGTGCCTGAAGGAAGGAGCCCATCCCCTCACCAAGACATTTCACCAAGCAGCATGTATAACAGATGCCTAGCCCTGCAGAACTTACAGTTAAATCACCAAGATACAAGGTGATGATCCATAAGAAAGCAGAAATGCCCAGGTAGACAAATTCTTATATTTTAAATTAGTATACAAATGGTAGGATAAAGCTGATGGTAGGGGGCCATGATTTGGGAAAGGAAGTGGAGGCAGGGAAAATTAAATATTCTGCCACCTGCTTCTCTTTTCACAGTGGAAAAAGTGCTCTTCTGGTGGGACTAATTCCACCACCAGTGATTAAAAGTCTTCCTTAGCTTCTCCCAGGGGATCCTCTTTGTGAGGCATCCTCTCTCATAGCTTAATTTCTCCCTCACAGCTCCTTCTCAGTAACATCTACATTCTCAAGCTTCTCCTAAATTTAAAAATAAAAAGAAATACATAGAAAGAATAAGGAAAAAAGAAGTCTAAATATGCTGTCTGTCATGTACCCTGTCTCACCACCCTCATATACCTGCCAACCTATTCACACCCCCAACTTTTTCATCAGCCCACTGATATCTAGTCCCCATCACTGCTAAACTACTCCTGCCAAGACAAACAGCAGCCCACCCAGCCCTGTAAAGTCCACAGGAGACTAAGTCTTCATCCTACTTGACCCCTATATCTTGAATTACATACATCTGACCACAACCTCCCTGACACCCCTGTCTGTTCCATTCTCCCGAACTTCATTCTCCTCCTCCTTCTCTCTTGCTTCTTCTGTCTCCTTTAGCTGATTTTCTCCCCTTGCCCAACTTTGACATGTTGCTTTCCTGAGAGGACTTGGTCCACTTCTTACTCCTTTCCCTCTTGGTAGATGAATCCTCTGACTTAAACATTCACCGCTATGGAAATAACCTTCAAGTCAATATTTACAGAACTGGTATTTCTATAGTTTCAAGTCTCAGTATCAAACTGTGTATTCAACATTTCCCATTGATCTCACAAACACATCAGGCTCAGTGCATCCAATACGGAATTTGTTCTTTCCCTTAAGCCTGCTCCTTTCTTATGCTTCTTGTCTCAGTGAGTAGCATCACTGTCTGTCTGATCTGTCTAAACTGTGTTTAAGAGAAACATGGATGCTGCAATGAAAGAAAAATATTTCAAGAATTAGAGAAAAATATTTCTCTCTGAGTTCTAAACATAGGATTGAAAATTATTTCCATCTTGGACATCTGTGAGAGTTAAAAGTAAGTCCCTTGATTGTACCTGCAAGCAGCTGATGGCTGAAAAGATAAAAGAGACAAGCTTTACCAATAGCCACAGAAGCAGTCCAGACATCTACAGACAGGACATAAACATGGAGCTGTGATGCACAGACACAAACACATAAACATGGACTGATCTGAGAAGCAAATTAGTCATCAAGAGTTAAGATGAGGTTTCCAAGAAATGAGTGAGTGTACACGTGTGTGTGGGTGTGCATATGGTGTAGGTGTGCATGTGTGCACAACTGTGATTTACTGAGGGCAGTAAAGAGACCAGATGTTCCTTATACATACAGTTATACTCTCACTTCCACTGCAGAGCCTTCACTACATGATACACATACACACACACACACACACACACACACACACACACATACACACACACACTACTGCACTCATATTTTTCATACAACCTGCTGAGTTCCTCCACTTATGGAAAACTTGGTCCACACTATATCTAACCTCACAACTGCTCTGCAAGGTAGGCACTATTTTCTCCACTTTATAGAAAATTAACCTGAAGCCCTGGAAGTCCTAAATTCCTGTAGCAGGTAAGAAAAGGTAGCCAGGATGGGAAGCCGGTGTGCGCAATCCACAAGGCAGCCTTCCTTCCACGGCACCTTCCTCTCTTCTAAGTCATCACTTTGCTAATACTGGTTACGAGAATTGTTGGTGAGAATATCTCTGCTTTACGATTAAGCCAGCCTGAAAAAAAAATGATTCAGTGATTATTTTTGAGATGTCAGAGCTGAAAATGTACAGATTCCACAGGACGAAGAAATTGCCAAGTTCTGATTGCACAACAGCAGCAGTGCAGGGAACCAAGGCAGCCAAATGTGTGTTGGAAAAACCACAGATGTCATCTGGGAATGCTCAGAGGCCTGGGTTTTCAAGATGAGGGAGGCTCTCCTGCTTCCACCGGAACCACAACCTTATAAGGCCTGACCGAGGTTGTGACTTCCTCAGCTGAATCAACCTGACATGCTGCCTGTTCCCTGAGCTCACTGGGATCCCACTGCCTGAGCAGCAGCTTCGTCATGGAAAGAATGCCACTGTGAGGAGGTCTCCATCCTGAAATGGATCACAAACACCCACCTTGTCATAAAGTGCAGAGAGTCTTACAATGGGAAGATGGGGGAGGCGAGACATAGGTCAGGAGTGGACATAATCAGGTCCTAGAGACATTAGTCACAAGTCTTATCCCTTCATCTCCCTTTAAACATTTATTTGAGAGCAACAAACTAAAGGGGTGAAAAACAAAGTCTGGCATGTGTTCTGAAGTTCATAGGAAGGCTTCTCTTCTTGCTTCAGGGCCCACAAGCTGCCTGCTAACAGCTGTGTCTTCCTGTGAACAAATCAGACATTAATGTTCATGGGTGGACAGAGCTCCAGGGAACAAAATCAGCCATTTGTTTGACTTGTTTCATTAATCCTATTCCCATCATACCTAAATTCTAAGAAAATAAAAGGAACTTAACAGAAATCATCTATGCATGGAGGACCTCAGGGTTCTAAGGACTCATGCTAAGCAGGAGTTGAGAAATCCTGAGAAGGCATGATCCTTCAAAGATGAGTAGAGAAGGGTGCTTTAGAAAATGGAATGATCACACTATGACCAAGTCACTCTTCTTCCTAGTATTGATTGCTCTCTGCAGATTATGGAAAATATTTGTCCAAATTGCTCCCATTTTCAGCTACAAGGATAGTCAAGATATAATAAAACATGTGTTCTGAACTTTCCCCTAGAGGTAAATTCCTGGTATATGACTGTTGAGGTGCTAGAGAGAGGTAGTGAAATTTTTGCAAGGATACCAGCATGCTTTTGAAAGGAAAGAGTCTACAAGTCCTAAGTGGAAACTCATTAGGGTAGATTTGGGTGACTCCAACTAAGATCCAAAACAGGAAGGAGACACCAGCTCCTCAAAAAGAAAGAGACTGGTGGCAACTGGGTAAAAAGAGACTGAGCCAGTAGATAGGCTTGTGCACCAAGATGGAACTCAGAGAATGAGGAGTAGTTCTACTTCCTCGAGTCTGTTACGATCAGGGCTGATACTGATCCCGTCCTTCTAGTACAAGCTGTGTCCCAGGAAAGGTGGATAGAGAAGAACCCAAGGTGAAGAAGCCACTGTTTTTTACCCCAGCCAATACTGTTTTGTTTTCTGGTGCATTCCTGGGTGTTATGACTTGTAGCTAGATGTCCCCACAAAGCACTCAGAGGTAGGGCTTTTCAGAGGTGGCTGGATCTAGCGTATTGGAATGTGAATTAAAGGTGTGATCACTAAATTAGTCCACTAATTGGTTTAGCATAGTTCTGGATATGAATAATGGGAAGGCCTACCCCTGGTGTGGGAGGCACTACCCAAAAGGCTTTCAGCCTTGAAGGGATAAAAGAGAAAGGGAGGTTTGCTGCTACTACTCACTGCTTGCTTCCTCCTGCTTGCTCTGCCATGAACTGTTTCTGTGATGCTCCTCTGCCATGCCATTCTGCCTTGATGCCAGCTGACTATGGACTGAAACCTCTACAAACTCTGAGCTTAAACAACCTTTCCTTCTTTAACTTTGGGTGTCAAGTGTTTTATCTCAGCAATAAAAAGCATAACTAAGACACTGGGTCAGAAATAAGCGACAACCAGAGCAGCTGGGGTAGCTGCTGGGAGGGGCACTACTCCTCCCTCAATTTTCACATCTAATTTGCATTATCACTGGTAGGAGGCTTGAGCCAGCTCCTCTGCTTGGCAGCCAGGAACTTTATGGCAAAGCCACCAGCTTGAGTGGATAGTTTATGGTTCTCCTACCTCTCTGGAGTGTGGAAGGCATGAGAATGTGTCTGGTATATCTTTAAATGTAGCCTTTTTTCACAGAGAAGGGAACTGTCCTAAAATTCCAGTTGCTATAATTTTGAATTCATTGCTGTGATTACACCAGGACCTCATCTGGACTGTTCCCTGCCAATGTTAGGGCTTGGGGATGGGAAGGTATTGCCTCCAGATCTCATTGGCTAGACCCTACAACACTGACCAGCAGGCCTTGGGCCCTGCACACTCAATCTGGCCGAACTAGGAGTAGAATGAGATAACCCCTCTAGAAGGAAAGAGAGAATTTTAGAGTTATTAGCTCTCTATGCAAACCTGATAACAGAAATTTCAGTTCATCAAGTACTCTTGTGCCAAGGTTTACAACCACTCATTTCATTCATCCACTTAGACATTCAATACATTTATTGAACAGCTATGTGCCAGAAGTTCCCAAGGAGGTAAGGACATGGCAGAGTACAAGAGAAAAGGTGTTGGAGGAAAGGAGACAGTTCAAAAAAAAAAGGAAAGAAGCAGAATACTGCTATAAAGAAAACTAAAACAGAGTAAAGTACTAGGAAGTTATGGACGAGAAAAGAGTATGCAGGAAAATTCCTTCTGAGAAAATATTAACAGCAGAAACCTGAAAGAATCAAGGGAGTTAGCTGGCAATGAACAATCCTTAGTCGCCTTTAATAAACATGACAAACTTGTGAAGTAGGGGTATCATGCCCTTGTTATAGCTGAACCTGAGCATCAGAGGATTAGAGAGGTTAGATGCTCAACTGGGTCTCCAGCCAAAGCCTGTGTTTTTTGGTTTTTGTTTTTTTGGAGGGGTACCAGGGATTGAACTCAGAACCTTGTGCTTGCGAGGCAGGCAGTGGCACCACTGAGATAAATCCCTAGCCCCAAAGCCTGTGTTTTTAACCATTATGCTTTTGCTGTAAAGATACATTCTGGAATTTTCCCAATTACTTTCTAAAGTCAAAGACTTAAGAAATGCTGGCTCCTTTGTAGCCTGGTCTCCCTGACACCTTTCATAGCCTTTCCAAAGTATTTGTTGAGGTGCCAAGGTGTCACCTAAGAGATGACAGAGCTGGCTGTGCTATAGAACACCCTGCTTCCTGGCTTCCTCACCCACAGCACACACCTACTCCCCAGCCCGCTCACCCACTTGCTCTCAGCCATGCCTGGGGCTTCCTTTGAAGCCTGGGAAGGAAACCTGCCTCTTCTCATCAGTCCGCTTGTCCTGCCTGGGGCCTCAGTTCCTGAGCAGTGTGCTGGGGCCAAACCCTGGGAGAGACCTGCCAGGCCCTGCTTGTTTAAAAAGGTATGGATAGGGAAGTGTTCAGACCAAAAAGCGGGATCTTTCTCCAGCTTAATCATGGAAATTTTCAGTTTTCAGCATCAGTATGAAAATAACGATCTGATCAAAGCTCCTAATGGATCACCACCAACAGGTGCCACAATTATAAGATACAAACAAATCCCCAAATAACTGCTAAGAGCTCATTGTTTGCAAATTGCTTTTCCTTAAATAGTCTTTGATGCTTAGTAAGTCCTCAAAAGGAAAGCTACTAGCAGTACTATTATTATCATCGCATCCATAAAAACCAGCATCACCATAAACACTTTTCCTTGTAGTTAGGAAAAGCAGGCACTAATAGGGATCCCATGAAGGTGCATTTCCCTAGAAGAAGCCTGAGCAGAAGTCCCCATGGGGAGGGACTAAGACCAACCTTCAACAAGAAAAATTATGACTCACTAAACTCATAGATATTTATGTTGTTCTATCTGCAAAGAACACCCTTCCCTCTTGGGCAATAAATGGGTCCCAGAATCAGGTTTTAAACATTTAGCACTTCACCAAAAATAAACTTGTAGAGTCAGCAGACACACCACTAGCTTTGCTGGATCATTTGATCTTTGTCTTCTTCTCATTAAATAATCCCAGTTCAATCCCAACTATTTCAATCCCTGTTCAATCCAAAGGCCAGTGTAATAGTTAAAGATCAAATCAAGTATGGCTGTAGTTTCCTTAGCCCAAAGTCCTCTTGCTGTGTTACAAATAAGGTTTCGGGTTGATTTTTAATTTTTTTCCCCCCTTCAGGAGAAACCTGTGAAAGCAGTTTCACATCTGGTGTATAATTTAAGTACCTGTGATCACTATGTAGCACTGAAGTTTTTGCATAACAATGTTCTAAACTGAGAGCTGACCTAACCCCTGGAGGGCAGAGATACTCCCAACTATCTCTGTCTGTATAGAATTCAGCACCATTCTTAATACGATCTAAAAATGACTATTACAATAGTTTGTAATATGATTCAGTATGGTTTGAAGTGATTTTTTTCTACCCATTTTTTCATTCAACCAATGGAACAATCTTTCGTATACAAACTAGAATTTACATCTGATGAAGATTGGATATACTGTCATTATGTTCTCCCTACTCTGTAGAGGTGAGAGCAGACTAAATAAATAACCAAGTTCAGTGCCTGAAAAACATGCAGCATTATCACAAATAACTGTGGGCACTTCATTAAATCCAATATGGCAGAGTGTCCTTGAAGCCTCCATCTCTTTGGAGTCCACCAGCTCTAAGAGAAATTTGAGGGGGCAATAACACCCACCCCTGCAAACAGATTCAGACCTTTCACTTTCAACCTGGTGGGTTTTGATGGACAAAGTCTTCTGTTAACTGAAGTTGACAAACTTGAGTATGAAATGCCCAACTCATTGGATCAACATCACTCTGGGAGTGGCTGAAGGGATTTACTGAGGACAGAAGACCCACCCTAGGTGTGAGTGGTACCAAGCAATAGGTTTCTAACCAGGATGGAATGAAAGGGAAACAAAGAAAGAAGGCTCACTTCTGTTTCTTTGGAATAGCTACAGTCTTCACCTTTGCCTTGGACATTGTCTCCTGGCTTCCAGCACGGACCCTTCAGCCTTCCAGTGCAGACCCTTCTGTTGTTCATAGCAGACCCTGTAACCTCCTGGTACAGGCTCATATAATATACTACAGTGAGCAGCAGCCCTCTGACCATTCACTGGACCCTTCAGACACCCAGCATGAAAACAGCCCTCTTGCATTCTTCCACACTTGATTGTGGGTGGCCATCGTAACCCTACCTTGTAAATCCTTATATATTTATATATCTTACATTAAATCTGTTTGTCTAGTGAGCACTGACTGACCCATCTTCTTAGACACATACTATGGCCCTTTTTCTCCTTTCTTTTAAGGGCTAGAGTTTCTGACCTTGTCTTAGAAGTCCCTGCTCCATTAGAGTCATAATCTCTCATGGTTAGCAGAGAGTTCAAGTCTCCACCATCTAGCATAGGAAATCTCTCTCTGCTACCTGTGACCAATGGTCATCTATCCCTGTGTAAATCTTTCTAGGCTAAACATTCTGAGGACCATGAGTCATGTCTTTCTTAGGATGAAGCCAATCTCCCTCTCTGAAAGCTTCATCCATTTACTGTTCTCCTGACTTCTCTTCTCTTTGCTGTGCTACTCATTTACACTATGTGAACGCACATGTGTCCTCACCACAGACCCAGTGTGCAGTATGCTGATGTGTCAGCTTCTTGTCGGTTGGCACTCTCTCAGTACTAGGTGGTCGGTATCTTCCATGGCTCAAGACAATGTTCTGGACGTAGCCTGAAAGTGTAGAGCACAGAGGGACTATTTTCTCTCATGATCAGAAACTACCTGGCCTCTATCAATAGCCAGAGGGGAGCCAGGAGTGGTGGCGTGTGCCTTTAATCCCAGCACTCAGGAGGCTGAGATAGGAAGATCACTGTGAGTTCGAGACCAGCCTGGGCTACATAGTGAGTTCCAGGTCAGTCTCAACTACACAGTGAGACCCTGTCTCAAAAAAAAAAAAAAAAAAAAAAAAAAAATAGCCAGAGGGGATTAATAGTTTACTAGCTGAGATGATGGGATAATGGCTTGAATTCTCTTGGTATTTTTGCAAAGCTTTGCTATCACAAAAGCTCTCCCCTTGTGTTGACACTAGCTTATAGCTAGCTTATCATAATTGTGCTTCCATGACAATAACAATGCCTTTTAAAGGGAAGAATTAAGAGTTTTTAAAACTCCTATAAGAAGATTCTCTAATGAGGAAGTTCACTGTCTTTTTATCATCTCCCCATGTAGCTACACAAACGTTTGTTATCCAGGGCTTCCCAAAACATGGTCTCCTTCCTCACTGCCAGGTACATACTTCTTGGCTGCACTGAGACCCTGCAAGACACCACATGTGAGAGTAAAGAAACAAGAGGATGTGGAGGCCAGTCACTGACCAGGGAATTAGAGGTCCGGATTCTAACCTCAGCTCTGTTATCAGCTACCGGTGAGACTTGAGGCTAACCACTTAATTATTTTCAGCATTTTGTTTAAATTTGTAAACCGGGGGACCTGGTTTAGATAAGCAGCTCAGTTCTGCACCCATTAAAAAAACTCAATTAAAGTTGAAAAAAAAAGTGTTTGTGACTTGTTTCCATTGAATAAATCCCATCACTTCTGGGTAAACTAACGAGATCCGCACCATGGAGCCAGGGCAGAAGTGCCCAGTAGGCAGAGATGGGGAGCCCAGGAATCCCCTTTACAACCGTTAGCCCTGAGCTCGGAGGCCGCCCCTGGCCCTCACCCTTCTCTCCAGTTCTTGATGAGGCTCATAAATGAACATAGCACAAATGCTCAGTCCAGCGCCACATGCTCTGAGGTCCAGTATGGTATTCACACCCCTGTAAGCACTAAAGCAAGAATGTCATCTACTTGAACCCCTCTCTTGTGTATAGATGAAGCCACAGCTCAAAGATGACAAAGGATTCAACTGGGTATATGCATCCAGCAGCTAGAAATATATTAAAAATAAAGAACAAAATAATTGATAAAGGAGCCCAGGATTTAGCTCATTGGTCTTCCCCCCCCACACACACACACACCTCGCAAGCGCAAGTTCCTGAGTTCAATCCCAGGTACCAATTGACAAAAAGATACAAGACAGATCTTTTGCAAATGAGAAGAAATCCAAGAAACTGACAGCAAGGGGAGCTAGGGAGGAGAAGGGAAAGTAAAAAGAGTTAAGATGTGTCGTGTATATATATCAAATATTCATGATGAATTTATATATTATATATCACAAACGTGAACTAACAACAATAATAACACAAATGGGGAAAGGAGATCTAGAGACAAAGAGAGTGAGGTGGGTGGGGAGGGGAAGGGAAGGAGAAAGAAGAAGAATCAGAATATGCTATATATACACGTACCTACTCCCTATGATGAATGTAAACCTCATGTGTTACAAACAAGGACTGGTAAAGTAAAATATTTTTTAAAATCTGGATCACATCTTGCCATATTCAGTGCTTTTACCACTACTTTTACATGAAAGCATCCTCAAATAGAAGCACAGACTTTGTATACTTAAAACTACAAAACACCACTGAAAGACACTAAATTAAGTCCAAATAAGCAGAAAAATGTCCTATGCTCAAAGAATGGAAGATTGTTAAGATGGTAGTAATTCCCAATCAATGTACAGATTTAATGTAATACTTATCAAAATTCTACTTTTTAAGATGAACTTACATGATACCTCTAAAACTTATATAGACACACAAGGGAGCCAGAAGAGCTATAACGATCTTATATAAGGATACAGAGTTGAAGCACTCACATATCACAATTTCAAACTTACTAAAAGGCTACAGCACTCAATGCGGTATTGGCATAAAAACAGATACATAAACCAGTGAAACAGAATTGACACATTCACATTATATTCAATAGGTTTTCAACAAAAAGGTTAAAACAGAGCAGGGGATCTAGCTCAGTGGTTCCACTGCCTGCCTCACAAGCGCAAGGTCACGAGTTCGATCCCCAGTTAAAAAACAAAAACAAAAGAAGGTTAAAACAATTCAATGCAAAAATAATAGTTTTTAACAAATGGTCCTGGGCCTCTGGATATCCATATGCAAAAGAATAAATTTGTACTTCTCATCTACATGATGCACATGGATTAACTCAAAATGGACCACCTATCTACATACCAGAGCCACACCTAGAGAATGCTTAATGCAGGAATCTAATTTAATACTCACAATCTTAAAGTTGCCACTTAGAAAAAAAAACATGATAAAAAGAGAAGTTGGATATATTAGACTTCATCAAAATTTGAAATTATTATTTTTTTAAATTGAGTTTATTGGTACATTTTAGGTATACAGTACAGTTACATTCGTATTGGGATCTTGTACCTTTACATGACAGGTCTTGGTTCTCATTTTTTCCCCTTGTCCCTGCCCTCTTGAAATTATTTTTTAAAAACACTAAAAAAAATAAAAACTAAAAAATTTTGAAATTATTATTCTTTAAAGGATATTGTCAAGAAAGTAAAAAGACAACCTACAGAGTGGAAGAAAAATAGTGAAAATAATAATCTAATAAGGGACTGGTATCCATATAAAACTTTAACAATTTAGTAAGAAAAACAAGGCCCAGTTATATTAATAGAAATACCCCAGGAAGTTATATGAATGACCAAAAAGCACAAGAAGAAAATTCCCAATACCACTAATCATTATGAACCTACCATTCAAAACTGCAAAAGAGACACTTTACCCCCAAAAGAGTGGTCATAAAAGGGAGGCAATAGGGATGTTCACATATCCGATGCAAGTCACATGTAATACAACTAGCTCAGAAACACTCTGGAAGGTGGTCACGTTAGACATAAAATCACCATATGGCCCAGTAACTCATTTACCCAAGTGAAAGAAAAATATGTGCCCACTAACAAATTATATGGACAAATGTACATGGTAGCATTATTCAAAATAGATCAAAAGCAGAAATAGCCTATATTTCATTCAACTGATGAATGCATAAACAAGACTTGGCATATCCATGCAAGAGAATATCATGCAGCTCTACCAAGGAACACAGCATTGAAACATGCCACAGTGCTACAAGACAATCTTGTCAGTCCTCAAAATATCCAATCCTTGGAAACATTATTTTCAAAATATATGATCCATAAAAACATTATTTTCAGTGAAAGAAGAGTCCAAATAGTAAAGGCTGCCATGAACATGAAATGTCCAAACTAGGTAAATCTATCGAGGCAGAAAACAGGTTAATGGTCCCTTAGCCCTGAAGGGAGGATGGGGGGCATGGAGAATGACTGGGTACTACACACATGGTTTCTTTTGGGGTGATGGAAATGTTCAAAATGAGATTGTGGCAACTGTTACATGATTCTGTGAATACTGTAAAAAACATTGAATTATACATTTTGAATGCATGAGCCATATGTTATATAAGAAGGGAGGAGAAGGAAGGGAAGGGAAGGGAAGGGAACTTGAGGGGATTGGAGGGGAGGGGAAGGAGGTGGGGGGAAGGCAAGAGACAAAACCAGGGAAGAACTCTAGATGCCCCATGCCCTGAAAAACAATTCAATTTCCAAGTCAGAGAAAACTAAACAGTAAGATTGTGTTTTTAATGTAAATTAAAAGTCATTCCTCAAATGAATATATACGATAAAAGTAGGAACTATTCATAGATTTTAAAAAATAAGGTAAAATGCAAAGAAAATGGAATATAAGGGCCAAAAGAAAAATGTAGTGACACATACTATCAATTCCTGTACCTTACGGTAAAATTTTGCTCCAAGTTACCTGGTGCCTAGAGAAAAGGCAGAACATAGATAATCTAGTAAGCTGCAAAGCAATTTTTTATTTTCTTGACAATTCTGAAAGGACAGTCAGATGAGACATGGTCAATTTCTGCGGATGTGATCTGTGCCCTCTAGTAGCTCACAGAGACGAATACATGAACATGTGAACCATTAACGTCAGTGAGGTTACAAGCTCCAGTGAGGCCTTCAAGGAAGTGGTTATCTATGGTTCAGACTTTGGATGTGATGGAGACAGGGGAGGCCTCCCTGAGGTGGTGATGTTTGAGATGGGCTAATGAGGAGTGTGGGAGAATATTCCACGCCTCTGCAGAGACTGAAATTGCCTGGCCCATTTGGTAAACTGCACGTAAGCTAGTTTGGCTGGAATATTGAGTCTGCAAACTGAGGATGGCTGACGGAGGCAGGAAGGCTGGAACCTGCCCATGCACAGCTTTATGTGCCAAGCAGAAAACACTGGACTTTAACCTTTAGGCGGTGGGAGCTGTTAAATGGCAGGCCCTGAGCAGGGAGTGACTAGGCCCTGGAATGTAAAGTTAGTTTTCAGAGCTAATCTAAAGAATGTAGGCCTTTGGGCAGAGGATGGTAGTCCTGTAGTCTCAGCACTAGGGAAGCTGAGGCAGGAGGATCACCTTCACCTCAAGTTTGAGACCAGCTAGGGTACACAGTGAGTTCAAGGCTAGCCTGAACTGCATAGTGAGACCCTGTCAGAGAGACAGAGAGAGAGAGAGAGAGAGAGAGAGAGAGAGAGAGAGAGAGAGAGAGA
>NW_022900929.1:36557362-36693045 GCF_012274545.1 Fukomys damarensis | reverse complement strand
AGAGAGAGAGAGAGAGAGAGAGAGAGAGAGAGAGAGAGAGAGAGAGAGAGAGAAGGAAAGAAGGAAGGAAGGAAGGAAGCAAGGAAGGAAGGAAAGAAAGAAAGAAAGATGAATTTAGGCCTTTAGATTTAAGTCCAAAGGGTAATAATCCCAGATGTGCCTAGCTACCCATAACAGTAATTTATATAGGAAGACATACAAATCATACTGAAGATATAGTTAATTTGGGATTATAGGATACTTGAGCTCCAAGTGGTTTCCACTGTAATTATCATAGCTTTCTACTGAGCCCATGACATTCCTAAATGGTTCTTACTTGCATTTCAGAGAGATTAAGTCAGTGTCAGAGTAAAACTGTAGTCATGAAATTGTCCACCCATATAGATTGCAACTGGGCTCAATGGAGAGAGCATGTTAATGGAGTCAAAGTGAAAGTTTTCAACTCCTGTATGGTCAGAGATAGAGATGTTTAGATGAGATACACACACACACACACACACACACACACACACACACACCATGTGTTGCACTGGTCCCTTCACATATCTCATCACATAATACCTTCATAGCAACCCAAGAAGGTGGGTACTGTATTAATCCCACTCCACAGATCGAGATTATTTGATTTATGAAGTTAGTGCTCTCACTGGCTGGATTGGCATGGATGTCTATTTTTAATAGTATGTTTAATCTTTACCATTGAAATCTCTAGAATAACACTTCTGTATTTCTGTCCATAGAGAAGGATTAGACACTGTTCTCCTTACATGGCAGATGGAATATCTCTGGCTGAAAAAGATCGAGTGACTCATCCAACAACTCAAAAACAAACAGGACAGAAATATTTCCTGATAGTAGTCCAGTACTGTTCCCACTAAAGCCCTTTCCTCACATAAATAAGTCATAATTTTGCAGGAAGCAAAATTTGCTCTATTCTTTTGCTAGTCTATTTACCAAAACAGAACTTTTCACTCTTTCTAGTGACACCATTTGACCTCTACACAACCATACAACAAATGCCCACTTTGTCACCACATCACCATCACCAGGCCAAACGTACTTTCACTTTACTTTGCATAGAATAATATTATTACTCCATCAATTAGTCCTGACTGGCACTGTAGTTATCGTTCTTCATTCTTCAGCTTGCTAGAGGCCCTAGAGTACCAGCTGTGTACAACAAAGGCAACAACAGCTTCCAGCCAAGCATGACAGGCTTTTGCCAAGAATGGATCCCCAAGGAGTTGAATGATGAAAGCACATATCCATCCTGGAAGATTAACATTCCGTCTGTGGCAGAGAGAGCACCCTCTCAACTTCCAAGAGGATCAAAGACTCACACAGAGAAAACTGAGTGCTCTGTCATGCTACCTCTTTCAGGGACCCGCCCCTAGGGGAGCTGGAGCGCTAACACTCAGAAACCAGCTGGGCCTTCACCACTGAGGTCTTTGAAACCTGGAACCAAAACTTCTCTCCAGCCTGCTCCGCTACAACTTCTCAGCCACCATGGCACAGCCAGATAACCAAACAGGTATCAGCCACCATCTAGGACAGCCCCCCATCATCCATCCAAACAAGCTCACTGAATCCGTTTTCTGAGAAAATAGAAAGGATACATAACTGTACCTCATTTTTTATCAGGACTTAGGAAGGACTTTCCAGCTTCCTCTTCTCCTCCAGACCTATCTATTCAATTCACCTCACACTTGCTCCAGGAGCTCATAAATGCAAACTTGACCTTTGACTCATCTCATTAAAGACTGAAGTTAGAGTGCCCCTTCAGCATACTCCCTTGCTAAGCATCCAAGGCCTTCCCACCCTGACACCAGCCCAGCTTTCCAACAATATCGTCAGCCTTTTCTCCCCGCACAGAATATACTCCCAAAATACACTGCACAATTTCATGTACATGATTTTCCTATTGCTGCTTAATTTACTCAGAGTGCATCTCCAGCTCATGTCATGCACATGACAAACTCTTGATCATTCTCTGAAAACCAACTCAAATATAACTCACTCCACTGATGCTTTCCTCAACTACCCCCAAGCCAAACTCACTATTCCTTCCACTGTGCCTCTACACATTGCACTCACAGATTTTCCAGCTCAATGGGTATTAGAGCCAAGAGTTAAGACAAAATCTTCTAACTCCAAAATCTAATTCTTTTGCTTGGACCTTAGTAGCTACATCCTCCTACCAATGAAATCATGCATTGACTCTGAATTCCCAGTGGCTTCCCAGCTATGAGTGCTCAGTAAAGGTAGAATAAGGAATGATAACCTACAGATATTTTCTACCATTCTCTCTCCTCACTCCATTCTCTAAACAAGGAGTTCTAAAGAAAATATGACTTACCCAACTCACAGGGCACAATATACCATGCAATCATGCTCTGGAGTAGGGATTTACAACACTGTATCATATAATCACGTAGGTCCTCCAGTGATGTCTCTGATGCCTACTTAGCCAGGGAGAAGGGAAAAAAGAAAAGAAAGTAGCACATAATGTTGAGAAAGATGCTTGGCCCAAAGAAGCAGCTTCCTTTCAGCTCCCCAATTCACCTCTTATTCCTGCCTCCAAGCATTAGAGCCATCCAGGGGCCCACAGTCAATTGTAAACTGAAAGCAGTACGTGTTTAGAAGCCAGAAGCCAGAGTGTCCCTAGTCGTGTAAATACAGAAACAGATAGGACAAGCAGGTCCTGAGGACAGATGCCAAGCCTATGAAAGTCAAAGAGCTTTGAGTTCTGAATCAGTCAAAGAAAGAAAATAAAAGAATGTAAAATAAGAAAAAATAAACTTCTTGGTTTTGCCTTTTCACAAAGAAACTTTTCAAGAAGAAGCAAGTAAAATCCTCCCAACTCACTGGGTGCTGAGTGGAATGTGGAGACACCAGTCCTGGAAGGAAAAATGAATAAGCAATTCAAAGTGGGCTTTCCTGCCCCAGGCTGAGCATCTGCAATCATCTCTTTTGCCAGCAATATTCTGTCTGCCAACCTACCTGCAAAGAAAGGGGCCTTTTAAAACCTCACATCCACCCAGGATGGCTGTTATACAAAACACACGCTCACAGGCTCCTCTCAGAAACTGGTTGGGAAAGGAAAGAAGGCAAAAGCAAAGGAAATATTCTGGTGGCTTCTAGACTAGGAATTCCACAAGCAAAGGCATTGCCAACACCGACTTGACAGCAGGTATACAGAGTTAATAAAGCAAACGCTGACAGAAAATTCAAACTTTCCAATTCAAAATCCAAATGGGTCACCAACGCATCTAAAAGGAAAACAGTGTCCCCTGCTCCAGGGTTATCAGATCCCCAATGAGGACATCAGTTGCTCACCCTCTCTAGCTTCTTGTATTGCTGTGGATTAAATACAGTGTGGGCAGGAATCATATTCTTTTCCAAAGCAGCTCTCAAGATGCTCCTGCTGTTAAGTCAGTCATAGCACTTTCTATGCTGGAGACACAGAGGTGAACTGGAAATGCCCCTCATGAAATGAATTACATCCAGACTGGTCAGTTATTGCTTTATCTCTAAGGGATGAGCCTTCTGCTCGTTTCTCTCTACTCTCCCATGACTTGATCTATCATCATAATGTAAGTATGTCTTCGATCGCTAAACCTGACCTCTCGCTCCTCTCAGTGTAGAGACCCAGCCACCTACAGATGGACATCCTATCATCGCTCCAAGCATGACCTAAGCCAAGTACCCCTACTTCCCAGACTGCCGTGTGTCCAAACTTCCCAATGCCTCCTTTCCCTTCACTATTAGCTCCATTCCTTTGGGGTGCCAAACTTTTCTTCTGGCCTCTCCTTCAGCCCTTTGCTTCTGTCCTGCCACTAACTACACCCAAGTAGTTGTCTTTTTTAAGAGTTTTAGATTTTTAATTTGTAACACTCAGGTCTATGCCTCAATTACTCACAAAAGAAGGTATCTGGCCCCTCTGCCCCTTCTGACTCACTTTTGAATAACCTTGCAAGATACTTTTTTCAAAAAAATCCATCATCATTTTCCTACTAGTGAAATGCAGTGGCTCTTTTTTGTCTGTTTTCCAACATGCACTCTTTCAGAATCCACTGTGGCTGCCATTTCTCCGGCTTTATAATGCTACTTCCACTTATTCTTCATCCCTCCATCTCTATTCTAGGCAGGTTACTTCTCGGCTCATTACCTTTATTCAAACTGCCCTGCATCTCACCAAATCACAGGCCTCACTTGCAAACACAATTCATTTAACTAAATCTCACCAAGTATCGATGGCATAATATGCACTATACTGCATATCACAGAACAAGAGCATGGCCATCCAAGTTTTTCCCCTCCTGGCTCTTACAGTCTGGTGCTACAACAGTGAGCCCTGCTCCTAAGAAAAAAAAATTGAGCCTTTTTCAATTATACTTTTAAGAACCTTAGTAAAAGATTTTAAAAAGACACTTAGAAAAGGCAAACTATATAAATTTGATGAACTTCTTCTAACCCAGTTGGCAATGATTTTCCAAAAGTAGATTAAAATGAAGGAAAGAATAGAGTGTAGAACTTCTCTACAGTCACTTCATTCTCCTACTCTAGAAATTTTGTAAACCAAATCTGTTCCAAAGATTCATCCACCACAGAATTTTCCTTCTTTGCATTCTTTAAATTCTTAAATGTTTCAAATTCTTTAAATTTGCCTTCTTTAAATATAATACCTGTGGCCCTTAGAACTAGAAATCCAGCACTTGCTCTTCACTTCCTATGTGTTGACTTTGCCCTCCAAACACTTATACTCTAAATAGAGACACAGTTTTGCTTTTATTTCTTTTCTAGTCCTCATAATGATCACCTGCAACAAAACTTCATCACTACCATACCAGAGTGGATGCAAGAACATCTAGATTCAAATTCTCACGCTAAAACTGTCTGAATAAACTTAAAGCCTCAGTAATCCAGAAATTCATGAGAGCAGACTTAAACTGCAACATCCACCAACATTTGTACACAGAAGAAAATGTGATTGGAGACTTCCTGTCCATGGCCAAAAGGAGGACAAGCAAAAAGAAAAGGGGGGAAGATCAAAGGGGAATTATAGGTGAACTAGATCGTATGGAGCTATTTGTTCCTACTTCTAAGTGACATTCGTTTCACATGGAATTCAAATGAATTTGTCACCAGGTGTCATATGGACCTTTGGATCCAAGTCTCCTGAAGATTTTTATCTGACTTTGCTTCTCACACAACTATTTTTAGTGCACTAACACTACCCCTGCTTCTGTGACATTTCCCAAAACAACAGTAAATCTGAGATTGGACAAAGGGGATTTTATTTTGATTTAAATTTGTGCTCTATGAGAGTCAGGGACAACCATAGCATGTATGAGCAAGTCCCATGATGGGAAAGCTGGGGTGAGTGGGGTGAAGTCGGTCACTCAGTGTTCTTCCTGGGTCAGTAACTCACCTGGGCTGGAAAATAGGGACCAAAACAGTAAACTTACTTGCTTCTTAACTCCACTTTTGATCTCTAAGACTAGGAAATCACTTAGTCACTCTAAAAGATGCAGAAGACTGCAAAAAGCAGGTCTCTAGGACACTGTTCCAGGAGGGTCACAAGTTCAAGCCCAGTGTGGACAACTCTGTAACTTAGCAAGACCATCTGAAAATCACAAATGAAAAGGGCAGGGGATGTAGCTCAGGGCAAAGGCACTGGACTCAATTGTCAGTACCACCTAAAAGCAAAACAAAAATGTTTTCTGAAGCAAGTCTCATTTTGGCTATTACCTCTACACTCTTTCTGATCCTTTCTTCTAGTTACCAAGTCCCTTCTGGAAGGGCTGTTTAACTCCTAAAACTAAAGTTGGAATGGAGTGAAAACACTATAACTCTGACTTGTTCCTGTTCAAATGTTTCTCACATTTTCCAATTATTGCTGTTGTTTAGTCATTTGCTTGGCTCTAGTGCCCCAGCTGTGAAGAATGTTTGTCTGTACCTGGATAAGCCATAATGCAAACTGATATCAACATCTCACCAGCTCTGCAAAGTTATAATCATGAGGCTTTTTTCAACAAATGTTACATACAACCTGAAGAGACAATTCCAATATCATGATGATCCAGAGAAATGCTTTCCACAAGCCCATCAGGAGCATGGGTTGTAATCACACTCATAGGCTACCTGCAATGGTACTCTGGTAAGCCGGCTCAGGACTCATCCGAGCCCGTGTGGGGTTATGGTTTAGATCTAGAATGCCCCCTAAAAGCTGTCTTTATGTGTTCAGAAGTGGGTCTTTGGGAAGGTAACTAGATCAGGGAGTGTTATACTCCTCAGAGGGTTGAGCCACTCATTGGTTCATAGTTAATTATACTGTTAGGAATCAGGGCCTGGTCAGAAGAGGTGGGTCACTGGGGGCATAAACTGAAGGGTATATCCTGTCTCCAACTCTTTTTCTCCTCCCCCATCTTTCTCCTTCCTGCAACCATGATGTGAGCATCTTTCTTCCACCAGACCCTTCCACTATGCCCTTTCTGCCTTGGAGCTAGCCAACCATGGACTGAATCCTCTAAAACCCTTAAGCCAAAATAATTTTCTCCTCCTTTGAGTTGTGGGAATCAGGTATTTTGTTCCAGGTATGAGAAAGTGACTAAGACATGTGGCCATTTATAAATACTAAAACTCTGCCTCCATGAGCTCCAGGGAATGAAGTGAGGGTAATAACAATGAGGTGACTGCTACCAAGGCCATCAGGGACCACAACATACTGAAGGCATGAAAAACCTGATCATCAGAAAGAAAAATGAAGTGGGGTGCACACAGAAAAGCAAGAATACAATGAATGAAAGGCTCCAGAGCCTCCATTCACCTCATGAGGCTGGGCTGAGCTTCACTGAAAGCACAAAATTCCCAAAAGTGGTTTATATGTCCTTATAATGAATCACCTTTTCCATAGACTACAATGATAAAAGTGTGGTTATCTTTCTCAAAAATAAAAAAATTATTGGCGATGTTATAAAAGAGACTTCTACAAGTTTCATAAGTCTTCTTATGAGGAAAGATAGCCTCTTTACAAGATAGAAAAGGAAAGAAGGGACAGAAAAAGATGAAAAAGCAAGAAAAAAACAGAAACAAAGCTTACGAAAATAGGGAGGGTGGGGGGAGTTGAAGTGAGAGAAAGGCACTGAGGAAAAAATAGGAACCAAGATATGTCATGTATAGGTATGAATTCCCAATGATAAATGTGATTATCATGTATGCCTAAAATACACCAATAAACAATAGTGCTGAAAAAATTGGGTTTCAACTTGCCGAAGGTTAAAATTAGACCTATATCTCTCACCATGCACTAAATTAAAATCATAATGGATTAAAGGTCCAACTATTAAACAGAAATACTAAGCCAGCTGCAAGAGAGGTTAGGTAGAACTCTTAAAGACATTGGCATAAGAAAAGATTTCATGAACAAAATATCAGTCGCATGTGAAAAAACTAGCACAATGAACAAACAAATGGGATCTCTTCTTATTAAAAAGCTTCTGCACAGCAAGAGAAACCACAAACACAGTGAAGAGACAATCCACATTGTGGGAAAAAAATTTTACCAGCTGTTCCTCAGACAAAGCTCTACTATCTAGAATATATAAAGAACTTTAAAAAATGAGACTTCCCAAATTTAAAGACCCTATCCAAAAATGGGCATCTGAAATGAACAGACATTTTTCAGACAAAGAAGGAGGAGGAGGAGGAGGAAGAGGAGGAGGAGGAAGAAGAAGAAACAGTAAACAAACATGAAAAAATGTTCAACATCACTAGTCATTTGAGAGGTACAAATGAAAATAACACTGAAATTTCACCTCACCCCAGAAACAATAGCTGCTATAAAGAAATCAACCAACAACAAATGCTGCTGGGATTGTGGGAAAAAAGGAACCCTTCTCCACTGTTGGTTGGAGTGCAGACTGGTGCAACCACTACGGAAATTCCTCAAAAAACTAGGATTAGAGTTCCCATTTGATCCTGCTATTCCCTTACTGGGAATCTTCCCAAAAGAATTAAAAGGCTCATATCACAGCAATATATGCATACCCAGGTTTATAGCAGCACAATTTGTAATCTCTAAATCTTGGAAACAGCCCAAATGCCCATCAACTGGTGACTGCATAAAGAAGGTGTGTTTGATTTATAAAATGGAGTACTACTCTGCCATAAAGAATGATAAATTAGAGACATTTATAGATAAATACAAGCAGTTTGAAGTTGTACTCTTAAGTGCAATAAATAGGACACACGTGCAAATTTCAAATTGTTTCTCTGGTGTAAGGAACTGAAAGTGTAAATGAGGACCAAAATGTATACTAGATATTGTGAAATAAAAAGAAAAGGTCCAAAGGGGAAGGGGAATTAGGGAGGGGGTGTGAAAAAGGAAAGAAGGGACAGAAAAAGATGAAAAAGCAAAGAAAAAACAGAAACAAAGCTTACGAAAATAGGGAGGGTGGGGGAGTTGAAGTGAGGGAAAGGCATCGAGGAAAAATAAAAACCAAGATATATCATGTATAGGTACGAATTTCCAATGATAAATGTGATTATCATGTATGCCTAAAATACACCAATAAACTTAATTCAAAAAACGCTTGAAATGGCTACCTATTGGAAATGTGAGAATTAAATCAGAAATTACGCAACAATGCTTAATAGAAGATCTGGCCCTTAGCCAAATCTCAATAAAGGGTAACTCTGCATATTTAGGAGACCATTGTAGAATGCCCTGTGCTGATCAGCCCTTGTGCAGATGAAGGAACTGAGACTGGCAGAATTTGGGAATGAACACAGTCTTCAGGCATGTGGTTTCTGCTCTCAGGAAGCCATTCAATCCTGTTTCTTTGCTAGCACTGTAACTCCAACAGGAAGTGAGCTAGACTTATGTTCTTGGAAAGAGTCCTCTGGGAATAGATTGGAGTATGTCACATTTTTGCAAAACTCTTTTAAAGGATTCTCTCATCTTTACATATTGGGAGTAGCAAACCAAACATAATTTCTTTTTAAAAACCTTTGCTTTTTATAAATTAAATATGACTTTTTTAAAAAACAGGCTTCACTCTGCTTAAACAGAATGGCCCCGTTGTGAACTGCTTGCTAGAGGGAGAGGTAGTTATTTGAGATGGCTTGAGTCATCACTGGGTGTTGTGGCTTGTGTCTAGATGCCCCCCACACACACCCCGAAAGCCACATGCAGTCATAGGTGGGGCTTTTTCAGATCTAGAGTGTGTGACGCTAGCATCAATTCATGGTGCAGTGCTAGGATCAAAGGCACTAGGATTTAGGGTGTATAAGAGTGCTATCTGCCCTAAGTATCCTGGATAAGATAAAAGGGGCAGAAAGAGCTGTGGTCAGCCCTTGTTACTTTTGCTACCCTCTGCCCACCATGAACAATTCTCTGCCATGCCACCCTGCCTTGGAGCCAGCTGACTGTGGACTAAAACCACTACAAACTGCGAGCTAAATAAACCTTTCCTCCTCTAACTTTGGGGGTCAGGTAATTTGTCTCAGGAATGAGAGAAAGTAATCACGATACTAGGCTTGCATTTTGTTAGGTATCAGCCATGTAAATACAGAGGCAGATAGAATAGCAAGTGAAAAGGGCCTGAGGTCAGAAGAACATGGTATGTTTTAAGAGTTGAAGACTATTATAGTGTGACCAGACGTATTGAAAAATAGAAGAAAATGACTGATGGTAAAAGGAGGTATGGTCCAAGACCACTATAATGTATGAAAAGGGCTTGCCACCATATTTGTACATGTATATGTTTAATAAATGACAGGATAAATACCATAGTTATGGTGTTTGTTTATTTTGTGGTAGAAGGCCTTCTTTTGAAAGTCAGGATCAATGTTTGTAAATCATCAGCTAAAGCTCCCAGAAGACAGTAGGGCCTCAGTAAATGGTGGTGGTAGTTATTATATATAACACAACTAGCTTTTTTTTCTACCAGGGATTGAACTCTGGACCTTGTGCTTGAGAGGCAGGTGGCAGAACTGCTGAGCTAAATCCCAGACCCAACACAACTAATTTTTTAAGCTATACTGGAGTTAAGCCCAGGGCCTTCACACTCAGCTATATTCTCAGCACTTTTAATTTTTAGTTTGAGACAGGGTCTCCTGAAGTCACTAAATGGCCCAGGCTATACTCAAACCTGCAGTCTTGCCTCAAATTCCAGAGTACTAGA
Source organism: Fukomys damarensis (assembly GCF_012274545.1). Lineage (NCBI taxonomy): Eukaryota > Metazoa > Chordata > Mammalia > Rodentia > Bathyergidae > Fukomys > Fukomys damarensis. Next base: position 36,682,858 of record NW_022900929.1, on the reverse strand, counting down.
TTATAGCCATGCACCTATGCCTGGTGGGAAAACTTTTAACACAGTGTTCCATAGTAAGCATTCGAAACCATCTTTTTTTAAAAGCCAAGATAACACTATTAATATTATTACATAAAACATTCATGTAGCAAATGTTGAGTGATATGTGTGGATTTGTTACACGAGTGAGCAAATCTGTTAGACAGTGATGAGAACTTAGCAGTGGAAAGCCTGGATAGTACTTTACCTTTCCTAATACTTCATTACAGAGCGCTTCTGGAGTGGCAAAGAGGTGTTTTTAGAAATAATAGCTATTCCCTATTTAAGGCCAAAACATGGACCGAAAGCTATGTAACAAAAGTTTGTGCTATGTGCCCTAGGCTGGTGGTTAAATCCAATATTTCTCTTAATGGTGTTGAGAAAAATAAAATGAGTAAAATTCAATATAGTTTAAGAAGAAAACAAAAAATCTAGAACCAATCTGACAGACAGATGAAGGAGCAGATGGCCCTTACTTCCACACGGAGAGCTGTAGTTATAGCTGGGAAACCAGAAGTAACATATAGAGAGACCTGATTGATGAAATTCGGCCTTTGCCTAATTCGGGCAAGTTTTAGCAGCATTCAGCCTGGGATTGTCTGACAGCCTGACTTCCTTGATTGGCTGACACTCAGTTGTTATTGAGTAGGGTACACTCTTAGCTGTATCAGCCACTTGTCCATCGATGGGAAAAAATAGCCAACACTTGAAATTTAAGGGAGGACCCATTTATTTTACCTCACAGTTTTCACAGGTTCAGTCCATGGCATGCTGGCTTTACAACAGAAATGGCGCGGTAGGAGGACCTAGCATGGAAAGCACCTCACCTCATGGCCTCTAGGAAGCAAAGAGTGAGGGGAGAAGCCAGAACACACCCATCTAGGACATGCCCCCTAGTGACATCTCTTCCGATCAGGCCCCAATTCCTAACAGTACAGTCAGCTATGAATTCATCAATGAGCTAATCCACCGGTGAGCACAGCTCCCATGATCCAGTCACTTTCCAAAAGCCCCGCCTCTGAACACAAGATTTGTGGGGGGCATTGCACATAAATCATAAATTAGGTTGAGTTACAGCTAGTTTACACATCAAGTTAGCTTACAGGTCACTGTGTACAGAAGCTATATTGAGCCAAACTTTGCTACGCAAGTACAGAGGTTAAGTTTAGGCCAGACTTAATTTAACAACAACAGAAAGTCATTTCCTGTTTTTTTGTTTTAATTAGTATTACTTGGGATTGAACCCCATATACTAAGGAGGGCCGACCTCCTAACAACACATTTGACTATGGTCTACACCTATAGTCCCAGCACTCTGGGAGGCTGTCAGGAAGATTATAAGTTTTACACTAAACTATATCCCCTGAATTCTTTTTTTTTTTTTTTTTTTTTTTTTAGACAGAGTCTCACTAAGGGTCTGTTTCTTTTTACTTTCTTAACCAGGAAATATTGTTTACAAAGCCCTTTACTGACTCATCCTTCAGGGCGAACCTTCAATAAGCTCAGACCAAGACAGACCCAGGGAAGGAACAGTTGCTGGCTGAGCAATGACCACTGACTTCCTAGGCTTTTTGTCTTTCCCTGTCCTAAACCCACAGCTCCAGAAGAAGGGATCATTATCACCTCTAGTTGTATATGAAGAAGCTCATAATTCATCAGGCATCCCACAAGCAGTGCACAAGACTTTGAGGCCGAGCCTCTTGTCTGCTCCAGTTTGCCGCTGACAGACCATTTCAGGCTGCAGCACAATCTGATTCCTTGGGTCCTAGACTCAGGCTGTGCTGGGCCTGTCAGGATTCTCAGTCAGGACCCAGCTGCAAGAGGCCTCACAGTGAGAATGCAAAGCCTGAGTCTCTCGGAACATTCAAAGGCAAGCCCAGCATGTTTTCAAATCCCACACTACATAGTAAAACATAGGTTGGTGACGTTAGCCCAACCACATTTAAAGGCCCTCTCCCTTCCTCTGCAGAAAAATATAGCTGCTGAGATTCCCCAGAAGGAAAACAAGCCTCTCACCTTATTTCCTTCAAAAGAAACTCATTTTCCTTGGGGGCAGGGAATCATTCTCTCTTCAAAGAATGGATTCAAACAATATCCTTTGCGTGTTTCCTTTTGCTCAGCCTCCATCTCTGGCAAATGCCATGGGACACGCCTCCCTCAAAGCTCAGTCCGTGTGCACCAAATGCTGCCCTCTGGCCTTCTGCAGCACAGGGGAAGTTGGTGGCTGGAGTGGGTCAACAGGCAGGAAAGCAGAAAACTGCAAGAAAGAAAGCCCCCCTCCAGCCAGGATGCTGCCAACCAGGCAGCAAGGTGAGCAGCAGTCCATGTGGTCCACAGAACTCTTCCAGAACAAGCAAAAGCAAGCAGGGCCCGCAGTCTGCAGGGCCTGCGGTGCTCTCTGCCAGTGAGGAAATGCTCCAGTATCACAGGCATGGCCTTGAAAAGTGCATTTCCCGCAGGGCAGTGATACATCACTTAGTGGCTCAGAGGCTGTATTAGTCGCTTTCTCATAAAAAATTGTCACTTCGGAAAAAATTCCTGTCAACCCACAACTTAAAAGACGTGAGGTTCATTTTAGCCCATAGTTTCAGAGGGTTTGTCCCACAGTCAAGGGTTCCAAAACAGAAACCGAATGGTGGGAGAGTGTGGCAGAGGAAAGCTGTTCATGCCGTGGAAGCCAGGAAGCTGACAGAAGAGAGAAGATGGGGACAAAACTACACTGTTTCCCTGAGTGACTCCCCTCTTCCAACCAGGCACTGCCTCCGAACAGCACATTTGACTATGGTCCACACCTATAGTCCCAGCACTCTGGGAGGCTGAGGCAGGAGGGTTACATGTTCCAGCCCAGCCGGGGTAATTTAGCAACTTAGTGAAAAGTGAGATACTATCACAGAAACTTTTTAAATTTGTTTCCCATTTTTTAAAAGCTGAGGATGCAGCTCAGTGTGAAAGCCCTGGGTTCAAAACACAAAAACCCCACTGATGAGTACAGTACCCTCAGAACCCAATCACCTTTCAAAAGTCCCATCTCTAAGCATGTGAGACTTTGGGGGAACATTTTAGATCCAAAGACTGACACAGGTAGACTTATTGTCATCACAGCCATTATGATCACCTTAGCCATTGTCTCTTCCCCTGGGGAATCACACTGTCACAGTAAGTGGGAGTTGGAAACGGCCATGAGTACAACTGTGTCCCACCTAAACTGTTTGTGAATTGGGCTCATCTTCTAAACCTGGAGGTGGGCACAGATGGTCTGGAAAATGGCACCAAATGCCACGGAGGGATAGAACATTCTGCTGCACATGCCAGGATCTGTGAGTCTCTGGTCCTGATGAGTTTGCATGCAGTGGGAGAAACTGAGTCACCAGTTGTCCAGTCATAGGCCCTGACCCCCGCCAATACCCAGAAGTGGGTAAGCATCAACACTTTCGATCATAACCCTAGAGCACTGCAAAGAAAAAGATCAGCAGAAGGAAGTCTGCCCTCTGATGACTATCCTTCCCACCAAAGGGTCTGGTTTGGGTCTAGATGTCTTCTCCAAGCCTCGTGCAGTCACCAGCTATCAGTGGCTTCTTCAGAGGTGGCTAAATCTAGTGTGTGATGCTGGAATTAAGGGTGTGTGATTACTAAACCAGTACACTGATTGGCTTGGCACAACCCTAATCCCAGTGGTCTGGATAAGATAAAAGGTGCAGAAAGAAGACGCTGTTAAGGTTCCCTTGTTGCTTTTGTTATCATGTGGGTGCCGTGGACTGTTTCTCCTCCATGATGCCCCTCTGCCACGTGACACTCTGCCTTGGAGCCAGACAATTATGGAATGAAAGCTCTACAAACCAGGAGCTAAATAACCCCTTTCCCTCTAACTTTGGGTGTTGGGTATCATGTCTGAGCAATGAGAGAAAAGTAACTAAGACAGGGCCCTTTGGAACCATTGTAGACAACCCAGAAAGATGGTGAAGATGACTTGGCAACATCATCCCATTGCCTTACTTTCTGACTGAGAGCTCTTGAATTAGACCTAAAAAAAGTTTCTTCTAATTGTGTGGGGCTCATATAAGGTATAAGAACAGCTAAGAACTCAAAGACTTCTTTTCAAAACTAGATGCTTTCTGATGGCTCCCTCGTCACCCAGCTTGGAAGTAGGGGGTTCACTGGAATAATTCCTTGGGGTACTTTTCAGTCCCCAGCTCCTACCAGGAGAGAATGGTGTGCACCAAACTGTGGGACAAAGGTATTCTGAGATGGAGACCCAAGGGTCTCACACTGACATTCTCAGCATGTGCCAAGAACAGGCCTGGCCACTGCATCGGGGGTCCTGAGTGGGGAAGCTATTTCAGGCCACATGAGAGGCAGTGATAACCCATGATTCCTGGATAAAGAGTCCAAGCAGCAAAATAACTGAGAAATGATGACATTCTGAAATAAAGCTTTGGGTCTTATGTCCAAGAATTCCTCTTTGAGGGGGGGAAAAAAAAAGAGGCCTCTGATTTGGCTGTGTGACTGGTAGAGAAAGAAGAGCATATTTTAGTTCAGTACGTATAGCTGTGCTCCTGGCTGGGCTGGGCTAGGCAACAGCACTTTTTCCATCTAAATTATTGAAGTACTTCCAGTTTCTTCAGAGTGAACATTTCCCCTAATGTTCTATCTTTTGCCAGCTTAAACCAAGCTTTCCTTACTTAAAATGAGGCCACCAGGGAGATGGCAAGACCTGTGATGCCCAGCTGACATGGAAGAACCAGTCTTAAAGATTTGGTGGAATGTTTTAGAATCTCAAGGCTCTAGAACGAGGTGTGGCAAATCTTCTAGAACCTGTACCTTGTAATTAAAATTGAACATAACCAATCCTACAAGCTTGTTTTCCAGTTGGGGCATCCAGGGCTCACTGTGGGTGGTAGAATTTGTGTGACTGAGAGCACACAGTTACATTAGCAGATTCTGGTGGATCTAGCAGTCTCCCTCTGCAGAGATTAGTGTCCAGACTTGTGCTTACTGTGTGTCTGCTCTGAGTCCAATGAGGCACAGAAAATGACTTCAGTTGGGGACATAGGACACAAGAGGAAGAGTGTTTAGGGTTATGGCGAGGGTTAGGGAAAGAGCTGGGGTTTGCTGTAGGATGAGGATTGGGAGAAGAAAAAAAAAACTCCAGTAAGACAGAGAAGCATCTTCTCTAACGTTTCTCACTTTCCATGTTCACCTGGCCTGTCCTACACCCTTGCATATTGACAATATGAACAAACAGCACAATGGAACATAAACTGGCAAGTTCTAAAAGAAGTTTGTGTATTAATCACTCTGCAGTGTCAGAGCACCAATGGGAGTGTATATCTGTCACAGATCGCTGTGTACAAAATTACCCCAACATGATTAAAATAACAGCCCTTTTATCGCCACGCTTCTTATAGGTGAGGAACAGCTCACGTGTGCCCCCTGGAGTGTTCGCTGACAGCTCAGCTGGGGCTGGAGCTGGAAGATGGTCTCACTCCGGTGTCTGGGACACTGCTGCTGGCTGTTACCGGGGCACCTCCTTCTCTTCCATATGGTTGCGCTCTACACGTGGCCTTGGCCTGCCTCTCCATCAGAGCCACCTGGATGTCTTCTTCTCTAGAGAGAATGAGGGAGATGCTTGGCCTCTTTGAGGTCTGGGCTTATGAGTCTTGAATATCTCTTCTGTAGTGTGGTGCTGCTCAAAGCCATTCCAAGGCTAGCTTCAGTGGTAAGGAGACAGAGTCTACTCTTTCACAGAGGAGCAGCAAAGTCAGGTTGCAAAGGACCTAGATCTGGGTGACAGGGTTCATTGGTGCCAGCTTTTATAAGTCACTCCATGGTGCTTGTCATCATGAAGCATGATCTATGTAATGGAAGAGAGAAGTGGACCCAAGAGCCAGTGGCAGGATTTGAATCTACACCTTGCCTCTCACGCTCAGACAGTGGGACCTCCTGCAAGTCCCCACCTGAGCCTCCCACAATGAAGAAACTTTTTAGTGAGGGTTGGTGGTGCAGGCCTATACTCCCAGAACCACGGGAGGATGACACAAGAGCATCTGAAGTAGCTCAAGCCCAGCCTAGGCTAAACAGCAATCTATGCCCCTCCTCTTTCTAGAAAGCATTCAAAATAAAGAGCGGGTAGGGCCAGAGGGTCCATCTGCAAACCCTGCACAGAGCTGTGCTGTCTAACAAGCCCGGGCTTCAACCCCAGCTCTGCCCCCTTCTTGCAGGGAGATACTTCTCTCTGACTCTCAGTGTCTTCATCAATAAAATTACATTTTACAAAGTGTTTGTAAATGGGGAGGGGGGAGGGGTGAAGGGAGGGCAGGGACAAGGGGACAAATGAGAACCAAGACCTGTCGTGTGAAGGTACAGGATCCCAGTAATGAATGTAACTGTACTGTATACCTAGATTGTACCAATAAACTCAATAAAAAGAAAAAATAAATAAGTAAATGAAATTACGTTTTCTTGAAGGTTCGTTTTTGTAACCTGATTCTTGGGAGGATTGCTATAAAAGAGCTATCTCTTCCTCACCATAAGCGCTCAAACGTTTGCATTGTGACAACTCCAAAACCCGTTACTTCAACAGTCAAAGCTTCTAGAGAAATGCTAGCGTGGTCTCAGCCTGAACGGCTTTTTCGCTTTATATTTTATTTTTTTAAACAAAGTCAAAATGATTTCTTTTTTAAAGTTGAGGTCCTCTTCTTTTTAAAAAAATAAGCAAATAAATAAAACCCTATTACCTAAGTTGCTTTCTGTGGCTGGGGATATGAGAGGAGAGCGGGAAAGGTGCAGCCCCATCAGCCCAAGCCAGCAGGGGCTGGGGCGTCCCTCTTCGCTCCCATGGATGAGGCAAAGATACAGTCACCGAATAGCACTCTTCCCATCCCAAGAGCTGGTCTTTCTGACCCGTGCTGCCACTGTTACCCCTCCTCGGTGCCGGAGCACCTTATCTGGACATTCAAACCCAGGGGCCCAGGGGTACAGTCTGGCCACTTAGTTTGGGGAAAGGCGGGGAGTGGGGAGCTCTGCAGCACCAGCCCCCACCCCACCCCATTGCTTCACCTGGCGTAGCTGCCCTGTGTGCTTTGGTGTAATTTGGCTGGTGTTTGGCCAAACTGACCCTGGTTTGCCGATTCTCACTGTGTTTAAACCCCCACTCCCCCTCCAGCCCCTTTCTTCTTTGCCCGTTTGGGCCCAGCCTTGAGGCTCCCACCCAGCAACGACGCCAGCTGGACTTGGCCGCTCACACAAATCAGTGTGGATGGCCCGAGGACCAGGGTCCTGGGAAAGGGAAAGAGGTCAAGGAGATGACTAATAAGAAAGGATGGATGGTGACAGGCGTGGCTTTCTCCAGCCAAGCAGAACCCAATCCCGAGTGGAACTGAAGGGCTGGGCTCCTGAATAAAACAGATGCCAGATGTGGGCGGTTTCTATTCAGATCCGTGCTTAGTGAACTTTAGAAAACTGGGTTTGGACTTGAGCAGCTGAAAAGCAGAAACCAGCACAGATTCTGAAGAGTAATGGGAGAGTGTGGTTGATACTTAGAAGGATGGGTACGTGGAGGCAATGTGGTAGGTTTACATTAGTTATCAGCTCCAGGTGTAGAATCATCTGGGGAGGTTTTTTTTGGTTTTCATTTTCTGTTTTTAATTTCATGCTCAGATCTCATTGGTTTAATTAGTCTAGAATGTCAAGTGCCATCGTCCAGTCTAATAGGCAGTCAGGATTGAAATGTATGAGTTACAAGGAGACAGCCTAGAGCGACTATTCTGAAGATTAGTATGAATTAGAATCTCACAGAGTGGTGAGTGAAGGCACAAACTGCTGGGCCCAGCCCTCAAAGTCTGATGCAGGAGGTCTATGGCAGGACTAAGAATGTGCATTTCTAACAGGTTCCTAGGTAATGCAGACCAGAGAGCACGGTAGAGCCAGGAAATAAATAACATGATGTTGCCAGGTTGGGGCTTTGAGTCCTAATCTGGGGTTATAGAGTGCTTTAGAAGACAAAGGATGTCTGAGACATCTTAAAGGCAGGCCACAGAGCTCCGAGCATGGGTGTAAAGGGAGCCATCAAAGGCCAGTGGTGTAAGAAGCCCCAGGGATGTGACTTCTTGTACAGACAGACCACACTGATAAAACACAGTGGGGACTCAGATTTTTGTGCCTTGCATTTCAAACTACTCTTAGTTAGCATTCTCACTATAAACCAACATCTTCCAAATGGTCAAAGGGGATTCAACTTGCAGTGGTTTGGAAACCTTTGCCAACCCACTCTGAAAACTCTGAGTTTTTCCAGATCTTGGGGAGGCTTTCCTCACACTTCCAAACTTTCGACCTATATTGTTCACCCATCTAGAACTTCTCCAGCCAACCTCTGAACTCAGGGAGACTGGAGGGTGTCATTATTGGGAAAAAAAAAACAAACAAACAAGGTCAGCATTCACTTACTGGAGGAATTGTGGAGAATTTCCAAAAAACGAGTTTGAGTGTCTGGCTCATATTGTCACATGTATATACGGTTCTTACTGAGGTAAAATGTGGCTAAGGAATTCACATTTGGGAAACAGAATCTTCCTCCCACTTAATTTAACCATCCCTTCCTTAGAGAACCCTAAATAGCTACCCACGAGAAGGTACCACAAATAAAGTAGTAACATCATTAGCATAATCCAGGACAGGGCCTTTGCAAGCCCAAGCCAGTTAGCATGTGCCTAAGCCAAACTACACTTTTTTACAAATGAGTTACCATGATGTAACAGGATGGAATGTCACCCAGCCAGGCAGGTCATATAGTAGTGACACCAGATACATAGTGATGGGGTAGTGGAAGACAGCTCCAGAGCCTCCCTGGCCAGAAATACACACTGGGGTGAGAGGTAAGTGGGGCACGTTCCCCAGACTGACCACAGGGCTTCTTTTAAACTTGTTGGCAACAAGCTGAGAGCAGACTGAGGCTAGGGGATTATTAGTTTTTCTCTCACTGTCCAAATTCTTGCTTTGGAAAGAAGACCAGGCGCCAAGCAAGCCCAGGTCCTATCTCTACTCTAGGCCAGGGCAGCTCCTGCCCCTCAGGACAACTAGATTCAGGGCACTCTGAATGTGGATGTGGATTCATTCATTTACTTTGCAGCACTTTCCTGCTTGTCCACTGCCTGCCAGGCCCTGTCCAGGCCAGGAGGCCACAGAAACCAGGAGTGGCTGACCGTCTAGTAGACATGTAACAGGGGAAAATCACTGACATGAAAAGCTGAAAAGCAGCCACTGACTTTGTCACACAGAGGTCATATGTAGCTCAGCGGCAGAGTATTTGCCTAATAGGTATGCACCCCTCGGTTCAGTACCCAGCACGGCCTCATAAATAAAACAACCGTCCTTCCTTTGGCAGTCCCTCATCCCTATTTTCAGCAGGCAAGAATTAAGAAAAGCAAGCTAATTTTGCCTTTTTGACTTTGCAGAATTAAACATGAGTCGGAAAAAGTCTCACCACAAATGTGCTCAAAAATTCTGCATTCGAGAAACAAAGGATCTGTGATTAATTAGGCCAGAGTTTTCCTTGGAAGCTGAATAACAAAACATTCCTATCATGAAGAAGCCTGGTGTGGTGAGAGCGAGGGAGCTCAGAGGAAGTAGGCAGAGGATATCAGATAAAAATGGCAGCTAATAAGGGCTGGGGATTTGGCTCAGCGGTTCTGCCACCTGCCTCGCAAGTGCAAGGGCCCAAGTTCAATCCCTGATACCAAAAAAAAAAAAAAAAAAAAAAAAAATGACAGCTAATATTTACCAGGCTTGCTGTGCATCTGGCACTCTTCTGAGCAATTTACATTTATCTTTTCATTAATTCCCCACAGCTGAGCTGCACAGTGATACTAAGGAACAAGGTACGGAAAGGCTGGGTTACATAGCCACTTTCACCCAGCTGTTTGGTAGAAGTTATGAATTGAATTGAGCCTGTGTAAAGGCCTTCAGTGTCCTGATTTCCCCTGTAGTTCCTGTAGTGGGAATGTCTAGGGTTCTTGGCAGCACGAACTAGGGAGGCGGCAGGAGCTGAGACTAAAAAGTCTGAGCCTGAACCCCGATTTTGCCCCTCAGTGGTGTGTGGCTTTTGGTAAGTTATTTAAATTCTCAAGTCACTTATTTGTCAAAAGGGACTAGCAATGTCCTTCTGATTATCTTGAGGAAGTAAGGATTAAATGAAATAGAGATGAAATCCACTCAGCCAGTCATGTCAAGGGGAGAGCAGCCTGACCATGAGATGTGTTCCATGCCCTTGAGTTTCAATCAAGTTCTTTGGAAGGGTGACGTGCTGCGTGGAGAAGCATCAAAGCTGTGAAGATTAGAGGTCTGGCTCACCTGTGCCTGGTGTAAAAGCCAGGCAGCTTCTTCATCTCCCAGAGCTTCTGATAAGCTCAGAATGACTTGCTTTGAAATGGCAGAAAATGAAGTCATGAGGAAATTACTACAGTCATCGGGAAATTTGAGGAGGACGACTGAACCCTCTTAGAGCAGAAGTCTCATCCTAGCGCAAACAGTGGCTAAATGCCATGGAGGTAGAGAAGGGCTCTCATGGAACTGACACTGTAGAGTAGGAAAATGGGTTAGCATTTCATAGGATGTTAGAGCTGAGAACAACTACATAGAAGTCTGAAAAATCATCTAATCCCACTATTCTCCTAATGCTTGGAATGTTTAGGGGGAGAAAAAAAGAGGACTAAGAAGTCTTCACTTAAACATTCTGATTCTTTAGTTCATTGTGTCTGTTAATCATGATTCTCAACTTGATTGGCTTGAGAAAGCCTAAGTGATTCATAACGCAAACTCCACAGAGGACCTGGAGGGTCAAGGAGACGTGACCTTGGGGACTGTATCTAGTCCCTGGCTTCTTCCTTTCTGGCTCTTTCCCTGTGTCTCTACTTCCTGACCGCCTGAGGTGGCAGATATCCTCCAGCAGGCTCTCCCGCCATGATGTTTCTGCCCCAGAGCCAGCTGACCAAATTTTGAAACCATGCTTCAAAATAAGCCTTTTCTCCAGTGAGTTGCTTTTCTCAGATATTTGCTCACAAAAAATCTGACTAATGCAGTCAAGCATACTGTTTTCTTGTAAGCACTTGCAGTGCTCCATCATACACCCTGTGTACCAGATGGGGTTTCCTTGCTCAAGCGGATTAACACATCTGGAACCTGCTATTGAAGAGTCCTGTGTGAGCCTATGAAGAAAAGCTGAAGGGTCCGCCCTGGAAGCCTGAAGGAACTACAGACCGACATCTAAAGGTGAAGGTGAAGACCAGAACTCCTCCCTAGAAGCTTCCTTCTCCCTTCCCATGTTATTCTGTCCAGACTAGAAGCCTGTTCGTTGGTGCCATTCACAGCCAGGGGGTCTTCTCACCTTCATTTGCAGCCTGCCTGTCAGTGACCCACAGACAACCTCGGAACTGTGCTCCACAGATAACCTGCATGATTCAGTCCAATGCTCAGTCGGCATCAAACTAATACATTTTGAGAGTTTTCAAACAGACTTGGAGCACTTAATTTAGAGTCTACACAGTCCCTACCATTTAGACTGCAAACCAGTACACAAAAGCCACATGTACATTTGAGAGCAGGTGCACAACTGTCATGAACTCTGCATGGGATCTTTGAACAGATGGAAATATATGCATATTTTGGGAGCAAAGCTACCTCTAGTACAATGGCCAAATATACTAGTGTAGACCCTCATTTTAGAAACAGCCTGGTGAAAAATAAAATAAACTGAGAGATTTGCAAATAAGAAATTCCCTGGACCAGGGATTTAGCTCAGTGGTCCTGCCATCGACCTCACAAGTGCTAAGGATCCAAGTTCGATCCCCAGTACAAAAAAAATTAAAAATTCCCTGCTGAGGACAGAAAATGCTGGAATTCACTGTCCAGCTGGTTCTTTGAACACACATTAGCAACATGTGCTTACCAATGTGAAAACAGTGTTCTGCTACAGATCCCTTGGTTTTGTATTTCTAACACAGGTATCGATAGCTCACTCTATAGGTGCCCTTCCATCTATCTATTCCAAGAACATTATTTCATATCCAGCCATGGTGATATTAAATATCAGAAGTAGAGTATACTAAAATGACATCAGATTTGGTGCCAGATAAACCTAAAATCCAATTCAAAGTCACCATGCTTTACTTCGGTGACTTGGACAAGTCACTTAGCATCTGAGCTTCCACTTTCTCAGCTGTAAAGTACAGACATTAGTACCAACCACATAGGGGTGCTCTGGAGACCAATGAAACAATGCACAAAACATACCTAAAACATTTGCCAAGTGTGTAGTAGGTGCTCAATGAATACTTGATGAAGTAAAGCTAGAAAAGAACGTTATCTTATTGTAACCCATCGGCAACAGATTAAGATCTATAAATATTACAGCAGTAGCTACAATGATTTTTTTTTTGTCTTGAAATCTGAGAGGAAGGATTTCAACAGATACCATAGTCAAATAGTTAACTATACATTTGTTCATTCATTTAAAAGCATGTGCTAAGCATCACTACATGTCATAGCATAAGGATAAAAAACAAACAGTAAGCTAAGGGCCATATTGATAGGTGTCAGAGTGGAAGTGGTGAGTGTTCCTGATAGCTAAGAGTTTATAATCAGAAGATGCCACAGAGGTATGGAGGGAGGGAGGGATGGTTGGCCTGAGGTCAGAAGGATGAATGAGTGGGTTCCAACTGGGAGAGGGAAGGGGGAGAATTCTGGCCCAGTGATTTCCATCATGAAGAGGAAGAGGAAGAGAAAGAGAGGGCAGTAACTAGAGTAGTGAGGTCTTGTTAGAGGGAGAAACCTTGGGGGCTTTATCCCTCCCTCCAAGCCTAAGGAAAGGAGCCTCCCACACCAATTTGAAAACTTCATCCAAGTTCCCTTAACATTTAGGGCTCAGGGAGAGCTCGTCCTGATCCATCATAGATGGAATGCAGATTGTTCTCCTGAGAAGATCCTGAGAGGCACAGCGCAGACCAGGCTGAGACTTTGGTATTGAGCCACCTCCTTCCAGGAAGGTGAAGGTACCAACAGATCCTCTCTGAGTACAAAAACCTTCCTATCCATCCTTGCCTCAGAAGACCAGCCATTCTCTAACCCTCTTCACTTCCCTCCAAAATCACCCGAAGCCGTAACATGTTGTCCCTGATATCTGAACAAGCACAACGTTAAAACTGCAGCAAAACAGTCACTATGGGCAATATGATATAGCCATAACAGCGTGCATAAAAATACTTGAAACATTTTAAAAGTTGAAGATTTCTTTTGGTCCATTAACTGGTATGGTCTGTCGTACTTTCTCATTTCTGGAACAAAATATGGGACACCCACAAGTTGAAGGATAAAGGTTTATTTTGGCTGACAGTTTCTTAAGGTTTCAGCTCATAGTCAGTTGGTTCCAAGGCAGGTCAGCAGAGGGGAATGGAAGAAGATAAACAGTACATGACACGGCAGGAAGGAGGCAACCAGCAGCTAGTCTCCCTCCCCTTTATTCCATTTAGGCTACAAGCCTATTGTTTGGTGCCACCCACACCCAGGATGGTCTTTCCCATTGCCAAACCAATCAGTGGACTAGTTTAGTTATCACACATCCTTAATCCATATTCACACATCCACCATCCAGACCTTCGAAACGCTCCACCTATGAGTACAAGAAGGAAGGCAAGAAGCAGAGAAGGATGAGATGGAAGTATACCAGTGATGGTGAACCTTTTAGATCTGTCAGTACAGCCCACATGCCATTCGTTCACCACCACAGATGCACACCCTTCCAGCCCACACCCCTAGTGACCCTTCTCTTCTCACCAGGCTTTACCTTCCAACCTCGCCCCTAGCTGTATATGCATCAGTGGACTGATCCAGTGATGAGTATCACACACTTATGATGTCATCACCTCCCAAAAGCCCCACCTATGAGTGCACGAGGATTTGAGGGGATATAAGATATATATTTGAGGGGATATCTAGATATAAGCTGTAATGTGGTCTTTGTTTGAAAACAGCTCTCGTGGGAAATGGTCTTGCTTGTTAACATAGTTTTTTCCACACTGGAACAAACTCAAAGAGTACATAATGGCAGGAGCCAGGGAATAAGCACAGAAAAGAGGACCCAAAAGCTACACTTGTTTTTACTATTCTGGGTTGCTGTCACCTAGGCACCTAAGGTCCCTGGGAAATCATGTCTCCATTTTAAACACAAGAATAATACCTGATTACTTTAATATCACTACGATACAGCATTAATTGGGCATTTACCATGTGCCAAGCATTGTATTCAACCTTGGGATATACTCCTTTACAAAATCACAGTTGCTACCTTTCTTCCCCGCTCTGTTGTTCTATGCTGTAACACTTGGTGCTTGTGAAGGCTGCCTTCAAAGACAAGCTCTCTTGGCTCCTCTTCAGACATACAACTATCACGCAGCGCCCTCCCCAACAAACAACACCAAGAGCTCCCCAAGTTCACAGACCAGACCCATCTTTGCAGCCACTCACTTTGGGGCATGTCAGCTGTTGTACTCTGTTCATTTTTATATATGCCCCGAAGTCCCAAAAGCCCAAGACTGATGCCAGGCTTTATATGCAAGCCATTATAATTTATATCACATTTTCCTGTTTAATGAATGTTATTTTTTAAACTTGTTAATAAAAAAAGAAATTGTGCAGGTGTATTCTGTAGCAGAGTCAATATCCAAATCCAGATCTACCTGGTTTTGTGGACTATGCTTTTAAAAATAAAATCATTAGTTTCCAGAATCATAGTCTCAAGAAATTCTCATATTTCCTTACTATTTGTGAGCAAACATTTCCTCCTTTCATTCAGACAAGCACATAGAAAGCTATACACCACTCACTCTCTTTGTTGTGGCCCAAGAAAACAGTTGAATTCCCTGCCGTGCTCCAGTGGTGAGAAAGCTTCCTCTGCACTATTTCCTGACTCTTTCACAGGCTCTTCTCCCTTTATCCAAGTCTTAAATTTCTTGGTTCCTGGAATCCCATTGTTATGTTATGGCTTATGTCTAGATGTTCCCCCAAAAGCTTCATGCTTTTTCAGAGGTGACTGAATAGAGAGTGTGTGACTGATTCAGTAGAGTAGCTGGATACAAAGTCAACACTCAAAAATCAATAGTCTTCTTATACACAAATAGCAGACTCACTGACAGAGAAATTAGGGAAACAACTCCTTTCACAATAGCATTCAAAAAAATGAAATATCTAGGAATTGATCTGATGAAGGAAGCAAAAGACCTCTACATGGAGAACTACAGCACTCTGAAAAAAGAGATCCAAAATGATATAAGAAAATGGAAAGACATCCCCTGTTCCTGGGTAGGAAGAACCAAAATAGTGAAAATGACCACACTACCAAAATCAGAGCATTACCCTGTGTAATAGGTTACCCAGGATAACCAAGCATTACCCTGATACCAAAACCAGAGAAAGAAAGAGAGTTATCTCGAAAAAGAGAACTATATGTCAATCTCTTTAATGAACAAAGATGCAAAAAATTGGGCTGGGGATTCAGCTCAGTGGTTCCACTGCCTTCCTCGCAAGCACAAGGACCTGAGTTTGATCTCCAGTACAAAAAAATAAATAAATAAAAAATAAAACATCCTTGATAAGATGCTGACAAATAGAATTAAGCAAATCATCAAAAAGACTATATACCATGACCAAGTAGGATTTATGTCAGAGATGCAGGAATGGTTCAACATACACAACTCAATAAATGTGATGCACCACATTAATAGAACCAAGGACAAAAACCACAAGATAGTTTCAATAGATACAGAGGGGCATATGACAAAGTCCAACACCCATTCATGATCAAAAAAAAAAAAAAAACCCTACACAACACTGAAATACAAGATCCTTATCTCAAGCTGATAAAAGTCATCTATGACAAAGCAATAGCCAACATCACACAAATGGTCAAAAACTGATCACTTTCACTCTAAAATCAGGAACAAGATAAGAATGCCCACTATCACCACTTCTGCTCAATACAGTTCTGAAAACATTAGAAAGAACAATTAGATAAGAGAAAGAAATGAAAGGAATATGGATAGAAAAGAAAGAAGTTAAATTATCAAGCTGATAACATGACATTCTACATAGAAGCCCCAAAAAAATCCATCAAAAGACTCCTAGAATTAATAACTAAACCCATAGTGTAGCAGGATACAAAGTCAACACTCAAAAATCAATAGCATTCCTGTACACAAACAACAAACTCACTGAGAGAGAAATCAGGGAATAAAACACTTTTCACAGTAGCATAAAAAAAAAAAATACTTAGGAATCAATCTAACAAAAGAAGTGAAAGACCTATATATAGAAAATTATAGGATATCAAAGAAGATATCAGAAAAAGCAATTCTAGGCAACCGAGACATGGCAGGGGGTATCACAGTTCCCAACTTGAAACTATACTACAAAGCCACTGAGATAAAAACAACATGGTACGGGCATAGAAACAGACCTAAGGATCAGTGGAATAGATTAGAAGATGCAGAAACAATTCCAGACATTCTCAGCTACCTCATCTTTGACAAAGGGGCCAACCATCCTCGCTGGAGGAAAGAAACAGCCTCTTTAATAAATGGTGTTGGAAAAACTGGATTTCAACTTGCCAAAGATTAAAACTAGACCCCTATATTTCACTACGCACTAAACTAAAATCAAAGTTGATTAAAGATCTAAATAGTAAAACAGAAATGCTAAACTTGCTGGAAGATAAGTTTGGTAGAACTCTTGAAGGCATTGCATAGGAAAAGACTTTATGGACAAATCCTCAGTAGCATGGGAACTAGCAAAAAGAATCAACAACTGGAATCTCATCTTATTAAAAAGCTTTTGCACTTCAAAAGAAACCATCAACAGAACTAAAAGACAACCTACAATGTGAGAAAAAAAATTTACCAGCTGCTCCTCAGACAAAAGTCTACTATCTAGAATATATAAAAAAAACTCAAAAAAGTCAGGGCCCCCCCAAATAAAAAGACCTGATTCAAAAATGGGCATCTGAAACAAACAGATATTTCTCAGACAAAGAAGTAAAAGCATCAAGTAAATACATGAAAAAATGTTCCATATCACTGGTCATTCAAGAGATGCAGATGAAAACAATACTGAGATTTCACTTCACTCCAGAAAGAATGGCTGCTATCAAAAGATCAACCAATAACAAATGTTGGCGGGGCTGTGGGGAGAAAGGAACCCTTCTCCATTGTTGGTGGGAGTGCAGAATGGTGCAACCACTGTGGAAATCAATATGGAGATACCTCAAAGAGCTGGGACTAGAGGTTCCATTTGACCCAGCCATCCCTCTGCTGGATATCTTTCCAAAAGAATTAAAAGAATCATACATCAGTGATATATGTGCACCTATGAATACACTTTTAATACAGTGTATGAATAAGTAATTGGGTACATAAATGGATTCCATTGCTATCTATTTAATGAATGACAAATTCTGGTGAAAAGAGAAAAGACTTTCAAAAGAAAAAGCCATGTTATGACTTTGTCTCCCAACATAGAAGAGAATGTGCTAGAGAATAGTGTAAAAAACATTGATTCCCACATGCTAGAGCACATAGCTAGAAAGTGACTTGGTTAAATCATTTGACAAACATAGATTAAAACAAATTAAGCAAAACTTTTTAGTGTTTTAATCTGCTAGTATACAGTTCAATTGTCCAAAAGAACATATTCTATGTTTTTCTGCATTTGTTAGCTATATTTGAATGGGTTTCTATTTGGGTGTGTTTGGTTAGTGTACATTAATTGTTCTGCAGACTGAGACTCTGTAGTTAAAAATTAGAAGAAATACGCCTTACAATATCAGAACATTGCTGATAAGAAAATAATTATTTTTAAGAACTTCAGTATCCACTCAGAGGCTGAATATCAATCAGAGGTTTTGATGTTTTTCTGAGAACAATTTAGTAAATCTGTAAAGACCACTTGAACTCAAAAGAGACTTTGACCCAGCAGGACCAACACCCCGGCGTGTGTGGGAAAACTTACAGACATGCATCAGGGCTGCCAGGGTCGCTGTCAATCAGGCCGCTGGGGTCACCGCACTTGCTCTGCGGAGTACAGCATTTCTCCACTTTCACAAGTTCTAGTGATGCTACAGTCACAAAGCCCACACACACTGGCTCCTCTGTGGGCCCTAGGGAGGAGGTGACTCCTTGGGCTATAGCAGCTGCAGGAAGCACAGTGACCTCACCTCCCACTAAGCCAAGAAGCCTACACAAGGTCAGTCCTGGAGCAACCATCACTGGACAGAAAACACACAAATAACCTACCTCTTTCCGCCCCGGAGAGTGAGCTCACGGCTCCAGGGAGCCCAGCTCTCCGTGCATGCCAGGCGATGTCGGGGCTAACGTGCCGGCCCTTCTGACACCCTGCAGGTGCGTTCTTCACGAGACACCGTGCATCCAAACCAGATGGCAGTGGGGGAACAGATGCTCAACTCTAGACCTTCCCTCGCCGTGCGCTGTGCCTTAGGAGGCCTGCGGGAGACAGACACACCCCTTTCCCTGAACTGGGTTATATGGAAGCTGAGCCGATCATAGTGGGATGGATTCCAGGGCAGGGTGGAGATGCACAAGAGCATCTCTTGAGATTTTTCTACAAATAAGAATTTCTGGCAATGGCCTCTCATTCCTATTGTCCATAGTTATTCCCAAGGTTGTGGAAAATTCTGCAGCACTGGTCAGACTTGGGGGTGGAGTGGAAAAGTTAAAAGAAAGTTTTTTGCTCTCAGTGAGGTGGTAGAGCTGTCTAGACCAGGAGAGAGGCCCAGGCAGTGAGATGCATAGCCTGGTACCTGACCAGGAAAATGACGTTTTGGTTGTTGAGACACTTATGCTGGGAATGAATAAAATGTGGATATTTGTTTGAACTCTCCCAAGAAAAGGTTCAGGACACCCATGTTTCAATGGCCTATTATTTTGTCATTTCAATCTTTTGAAAGCCAAGACCTTTCTCTCTCTCTTTCTCTCTCTCTCTCCCTTTCTCTCTCCCTCCCTTCTCCTTTGTCTTGTCTTTCTCCTTCTCTCAGGCAGGGTCTTGTTGTCTAATCTTACAACTCTCCTGCCTCAGCCTACTGAGTAGCTGGGATTACAGGCCTATGCACCAGGCATGTGCACGGCAGGCAAAATCTCTTCGTCTGTCTAATATCAGATGAGCTATCAGAGAAAATGACATGGATACCATAGAAAGATAGGCCATTAAAAGGATAAAGTCCCTTCACACCTTGAATCTCACTGGCTGAACATGTGTCTACAGCCAACTGAGTTGACTCTGCTCTTTAAGGAAAAGATGACAAGGGGAGAAAGGAGAAACAAAAGTAGGAGATGGAAAGATGAAGTAGGAAAACAGGAAAGAAAGAAAGAGCAGAAGGAGGAAGAAAGGGAAGGAGAGACAAGAAAGAATACGAGAAAACCTGGGCTAGTCAGGAGCTCACTGGCACTGGAACATATGCAATAGTGAAACTGGCTTCTTCAAAGGAAAGTGAGAGAGGAGGCTCATGGCTCGCTGCTGGCCCTCATCTGGGGAAGGCAGCCTCCACGCAGAGGCGAGCCGGCAGTGGTCCATCCTCAGCCTGCTGTCCTGCGGTCTGTGAGTCACGGGCTGTGCAGGGAGCCGGGCTGCTCCAGCCAATCCCTAGAGGATGGGCTGTGGGTGTGCAGGCTGTCCCTGCTGCTGCTCAGGAATGTCCCTTCAGGAAGTGGGTTCACTCCCAGGTCACCTCCATCAGGATTGGACAGACACGGGGACCCAAGGTTCAAACCCTGACTCCAAATACAGCATGTCAGCAAGTGCAATTTCCCCTGGGACTTAGCATGTCCTTCAGGAAGCTGCAGAGAAGAATGTCCTTCTAGAGAAGATTCCTGTCCACAGGGGACAGTCCCTTCTAGTGAAGACTCCTGTCCACAGGGGACAGTCCCTTCTAGGCACACAAAATGCCCATGCCAGAGTACAGGGAAATGCCTGCATTTCAAGAAAAGACCTGCTGTCAACAGCCAGCTCAAGGCAGGCCCCGGGAGAGTCAGAGCTAAGAGTCTGAACACCTCATCCTCAGCCTGCCTGGGGCCAGCATGGCCTTCACCTGTCAGCACCCATCAGGCACTTCCCTCCACCAGCTTACCCAGGACTCAGTCGCCCCTGAGCATGCTCAGCCCCACAGCCTTTGCTTGTGAAGACTCTAGGTTTTCACTCCACTTTTCTCATCATCCAGCTGCACCAAACAGCCCTGCTCTAAGGAAGTCACCCAGCCGCTGACTTCAGAGGACACATTAGCAGCTGTCCCTGCAGTGGAGGAAATAGGACGTGGCCTTTGGAGTCCAGTGACCTGGGTACTGGGGACCCTGGAAGAAAGTGACTTGACCTCTTACTGAGACTCAGCCTCCCCATGTTCAGAAAAGTAAGAACAGCCCCAAGGTGATTGTAAGGGTTAAACCATGTCAGAATTTGGAAAGTGGCGACTTTTATTTAGCAAAATTATCCTAAAGAAACCACTGAACAAACAGGTCTGGAGTACACTGGGAATGCTTCGCAGTGTCTAGCACATGAAGGCTGCCCCAAGTGGATAGGGCTCTCTTCCTTATCTCTGATGCCTCTCTCAGTGCCTCTCATGGAGGAGCTTATTTTGGCCATTGTATCTGTCAGTGCCATGGCAGGAAGCAGATGGTGTGTTCCCACGGAGGAGATCCTTAAAGGACCCACTGGCAGGATGACTAAGGGAACCAGCAGGGAATGGGCAAGCATGAGAGAACCAGCCACTGCAAAGAGGTACCAACTCCTAAGACCTGAAGGCTAAGAGAGCTGCAGCCAGAACCGGGCCACTGCTGGGAGGACAGCTTACAGGATCAAAGGCCTTCTGTGGAGGAGTGAGCAGGGAGAGAGAGAGGGAAGACTCACAACCCTCCCACCTGCTGACCTCATGCTGGTAGCTGCCAAAGGCCAGGGCCAAGTCCACCAAGGTGGCCAGCGCAAATCATTTTCCACGAAGTGGAATGCAGAGGGTAAACTGTAGTACAAATGGGGAGGTCGAGGGCTGCCATTAAGTCTCCCAAGGATTTATGCTTACAGCAGTTGTTTCTGATTTCCTGGGGCTCTGCGGTAGACTCATACTGCAGAAATCAAGATTTTCTCTGAAAGTGCTGATGCTAATAGGCGAGTTTGAAATCCCACCTTGTGTTTCTTCCTGCTGGAAAGGTTTAGACACCTGGGCTCCGGCTGTTCCATGAGTTGAAGGCCGCCCTTCTCCATGCTGTAAATTTCTACATATAAAAATCTAGCCATGGCCACACAAACTTTGCATACTGTGAAAAAAGGAAAAGGCGAATCCAGGCATAAATTACCTTACAGGAATTTTTTTTGAACTTTTGCAATATGTGTATAATTTTTCAATAAATAATAATTGGACTCTACTAGCATATTCATATAATCCTTGTTATCTCATATAATATTTGTAGTAAGACTTAAAGAAACCCTAGACTTTAAGGAAGAAATTAGTTCACCTTGGCAATGTTGGCACATCCGATGGCTGGCGAGAGGCTATTGGGAGCCAGCTCTCTGGAGCCACCTGGTCTTGAGGGTCAGCATTCACTCTCCCAGCACTGCACAGTTACCTTTGGGTGAACACCTGCGAACCAGCATCCAGTCAACCCTAACAGCTACTGAGAGGCCCGAGGCTTGACTGGACATAGAACACAGTGTCGGTTTCTGTACCAACGCTCTCCGGGGCTGGCTTCGTCTGAGAAGCGGATGCAAAATGTATGTGTGGAGACCATAACCATGTTCAACTGAAAGAAGACACACACTGAGGAGGCATGGTTAGGCCTTCGTAGTCCTGCCTCAGCCTACTGACCTATGAAGATATGATGGTGGAAAGTGGATGTGAACTATGAAAGGAACGAAAAGGAGAGCCAAGGATTTTGCAGAGTTTTTATTGTTCTAGAACCTACACCAAATGTCCCACATTGATTATCTCAATCCCCCACTCCCCTCAAATAAGCATATGTTACAGATTTTATTGTATATATGAGGGAAACAAAGACAAGGAGTATTAAGTTACTTGCCCAAGGTCACAAAACTGGTGAGTGGAAGAGCTGGGATTGGAACTCAAGCAATCCACTTGAGACTGTACTTTTAACCACCAGGAAATTCTGCTTCTAGTTACATGCCTTAAATGTTGCTCACAGAGGAGGGAATATTGAAAGAACAAGAACTTTCCAAGTAAAGATCAACTTGCCTCAGAAAATGAGATGCTAAGTAAATGTTTTCTTTTACTTTCTGCCCTTAGATCTTTTCCTGATTATATTTAGGAGTCAATATGTTAGTTTCATAGTGAAAAAATGTAAATTTTATGTCAAAAAGCCACTGGGGTGGCTGGTACCACTATGGAATTATGAGTCCCTTATAGTCTATCCCTCCCACAGAGGCCAACTGCAAACCCTATGCAGAATAAAGGCCAAGAATATACCCACATGCATTTGGTCAGCTGATCTTTCACAAAGGTCACAAGGCAATTCAATGAGGAAAGAACCATTTTTCTAACAAAGGTATCAGATCGATGAAAACTAACCCTTCCCTCTTCCCATACAACAGAAAGTAATTTGAAATGGGTTATAGGGTTATAGACTTCTGCGTAAAACTTTAAATCATGAACTCCCCAAGAGAAGATAAAAGAAAGCTTTGCAACCTTGGAGTTTGCAAGTTATCTTAGAAAACAAAAATAAGACTACTTTATAGATGTTTTTATCAATGGTACTTGAGTGCAATTTTTTTTTTTAGAAAGACTTTTAAAAGTATACAGGCAAGCCACTAGCTTGGAAGAAATATTCAGACAAAAGACTTGTACCCCAATGTATAAAGAACCATTACATATCCATGCTATGAAGACAAACAACCTATTTTTAATGGGTACAAAAGTAAAACAGACACTTCAAAAAATATCTATAGGGCTGGGGATTTAGCTCAGTGGTGCTGCCAGCTGCCTTGCAAGTGTGAGATCCTGAGTTCTATCCCAGGTACAAAAAAAAAAAAAAAATCAATGAAGGACAAAAAGCACAAGTACGTATTCTCAATACCAGCAGTCATCCAGAAAATGCAAATGAAAACTATAAGAGATGTCACTCCAAATCCACCTAATGAAAGTCTGATTATACGAAGTTTGGTGAGGATGGAAAGCAGCTAGAACTTTCACATACAACTGGTAGAAATATCAAATGATACTAAATTTTTGAAAAAATTTGACAGTTTTTTTAAAATGCTAAACATAAAACTATTATATGACCCAGCCATTCCACACTTAAATGAATGAAATGTTTCAATGTGAAGGCTTGTGCATAAATATTCATAGCAGCTTTTCGTGTAACAGCCAAAAAGAAAAAACAACTCAAACGTCTATCAAGAAAAAATAATTTATGCTATACCTGTACAATGGAATACAACTCAGCAGTAAAATAAGAAAACTATTGATACATACAACAATATAGATGAGTCTCAAAATAATTTGTGCTGAGTAAAAGAAGACAAGTGGCCCTCCACAAAGAATGCATACTGTATGATTGCATTTATCTAGAATTCTGGAAAATGCAGAGGAAAACATGGTGATGAAAATACATCAGTTGTTGCCTGAGAATGAGGGTGGAAGGAGGCCAGAGTACTAAAGTCTGATGGTCAACCTTAATTGTCAACGTGAATGGACTAAGAGATTCCCAGTGAGGCAAATGGACTGTAAGGGCATTAACTCCACCGATTGGTCCATAACTGAGATGTGCCGTTAGGAGGTGGGTCCCAGTTAGAGGAAGTCGGTCATGGGGTGTGACCTTGGGGACTACATCTGGTCCCTGGCCCATTGAGTGCGCTTTCCAACTCTATCTGCTTCCAGCCAACATGAGGTGAGCGGCTTTCTTCCACCACACCCTTCCGCTATGATTTCTCGGTGTTGAAACAAGCCAACTACCATGAAACCTCTGAAACTGAGCCAAAGTAGATTTCTCCTCCCTCACACTGCAGATGTCAGGTATTTTGTCCCAGCAGCATGATATCTGAGTAATACATACACACCATCAGGAAATCTTTGGGACTTTGGAAATGTTTGTTATCTTAATTATGGTGTATATATATTTCATTATGTGTGTGTGTGTGTGTGTGTGCGTGCGCGTGCAGTGTATTGTACAATTGCAAAGTAGCTTTTAACAAAACCATACTTTTCTGCTGAACTCTTGGCCTTAGGAACTAAGCAGACACCATAGCATCTGTACCTAGCACCCAGCTTGCTCTCCCTCAAGCAGCAGCCAGAGAGTAACAGTCCGGGTCTGAGTCACAGGGCTGGGGAGCCCTTTTTTCTAGGTTTTTGCTTTACAACTTCTTCTGTCCTTTGTGTAGCCCTTTGATTTTTTTTTCAAAGCTGTTACTGCATGTAGTTATATGCTTGTATTTACCTTATAAGAATTCAAAGATTCATATGCAAGGCAATACAGAAGGGGAATTAAAATAGCCAAAAAGGAGAGAAACAATGTGCATGGTACAAGCTGTTACACTGACCACTTTGGTCCAGGAGTCTGAGATGGGATGTATGACTGCTTCTCCTCCAGCTACTCCTATTGCTCTACTATCTTTCTTTTTTAAGAATCTCCTCATTTGAAGAAAAATTCTAGTGTTTAAAGTACTTTGTTTTCCATACAACAAAAAAGTCTCTAAAAGCAAACCAAGTGCTTCATCTTATATTTAGCTGGAGGCTTGTTACAGATCTTGGAAAAATGCTGGTTGTGTTGGACTTACTAGCAGACTTTGGTCTCCTACGTGTAATCTTGCTCATTAGGATAATTGTACTACATTTGACATATCATCATACATCCTGGTTTTAGAATCCCCACATAAGATAAAACTTTAATGTACTTCTTAGGGTCTTCAGAATCAGCTCATGAGGTGACCCAGACAAGTATTATTATCCATACTTGACAGGGAAGGAAACAGTGCTTCAACAAGATTGTGACTTGCTAACTTACACAGTGACAAGAGGCAGTGTCATTCCAAGAATCCAGGATTTGGGACTGCAAGTCTAACAGTTTTGAACGCATATCACCACCTCCATATGTTGCCATTTTGCTTGTCAGATAATATAGAGGACCTGGATTTTCTCTGAGTCTCAAGGAAAAGTCTCTCTGAAATAATAATATATCAGCACAATAGAAGTTCCTGCTAATGACTCTTGGCTCTTTCTTAATATCATCTTACTTCTTAATTCAAAAGAAAAATATTTTCAGCCAAATATGGCAGCCTTGCGACTCTTACTTTGTAATCGTACTCAGAATTTGCTTTCTTTGACAACCAAGCTGTCACCTATCCAAGTTAGCCTTGGGAAGAGGGGACACAGATGACATCAGATTATGAGGACAGGATTTCACAAATTCAGAGGGAGCTTAAATTCTGCAGGGAGCCTCCAACCAGCCTAGGCCAAAACTGTGCACATCTAAGTCTGCAATGCACCAGACTCTCCCCAGCATCTGTGTATATTTTGTCATCTCAGCTTTACAACTGCAGCCTTTATAACTGTCACCCTAAAAGTCTAAAAGCATCCTATCTCAATCCATTAACCAACACATTTGTTGCCACTAGAAATCATCTTGCAAAGAGCAAAAAGGTGACTAGGAAGCTGGTCAGTGCGCAAATCTCCACCTGCAGGATCTCAGCACCAATCAACTAAGACTTAACAAGTATCACTTTCCCAGAGGTAGTAAGTACTCTAGGAAGCATCCCATGTCTGACCCAGACTTCAGGCTGAGGCTGGTCATCCCAGGTAGTAGGTACATACAGTGGAAGGGAGAGAGAATATGTCCTGAGACTTACGCGTTCTCTAGCCCCAAGTTTCCTGTCTTTCATAAATTTCCATTCTATAAAAAGACACAGAAACTCACAGGCTCTCAGCCAGTGCTTGTCATCTCACCACTCTGGGAAAATGAGGCAGAAGTTTAA
Source organism: Fukomys damarensis (assembly GCF_012274545.1). NCBI lineage: Eukaryota > Metazoa > Chordata > Mammalia > Rodentia > Bathyergidae > Fukomys > Fukomys damarensis. The sequence continues at coordinate 36,656,824 of NW_022900929.1, read as the reverse complement.
GTCCAGCTTGGGCAATTTAGGAAGATTGTCTCAAAATCCAAAAAAAAAAAATTAAAAGGGTTGAGGATGTAGCTCAGCGCAAAGGCCCTGGTTTAGTCCTCAGTACCACCAAAAAAAAATATATATATAGTGTCCAAAATTGCACAACCTCAGTTACTTTGTCTGAGGGTGAAGAGTACGCCATTTAGGGCTGCATAAGGAAGCAGGAAAAACTTGTTCAAATGGGAAGGCAATGAAGAGAGAAGAAAGAAGAGGAGGGGAGAGGAAAGAAAAACTAACTGAAGGAAAAAAGTGGAAATAGAGCTTTTGTAAATGGGGAGGGGAAGATGGAGGGAGTGGAGAAAAAGGGAGCAACAACCAAAAACAAAGAATTGATATGTGCTATGTGTTACGTGCATGTACAAATCCCCCATGATGAATGTGATCCTATGTACTGCAAATGTATATAAATTTTTAAAAAGACAGAACACATACCCAAAGTGAAATACTCAGCAGTGATGCAGACAGAGATTCCTGGAATCCGGAGAAACTGGGGCTCCTGAAATCTCCGGGCTGGGTGGGAAGTGTAAGGAGTGGCCATTTAGAGAACAGCATGGTTCAGGCTGCTCATTTCTGTCAGTTGTGTGTGCGCTGCAGAGTTAACTTTGACTTCATGACAGCCCAGTTATCTAATAATGCGAGCAACTTGGGCCCTGTTTCCGAAGTCTCACCCAATAGGTGCAAGCCTGAGGCTTGGCCTGTGGACTTTGTGTAGTTGCATCGCTGTCCTTTTAAATCGAGAAATCATTCTGCCGATACCTGTAACTTCCTCCCTCCTGGCAAACCAGGACTGTAACAAACAGGCAGCTATTGCTCTGCAGATGAAGAAATATCAGGAAAATAAATAAACTTGCTCTCTCCTGTTGCATTCCTTTCCTCAAAGGAAGAAAATAAGAGAAGACTTTGAGCTAAACTTGGAAAATTTCCCACAACACCTATCTTGCCAGCTCCAGCTGAGGATCACCGGACTTAAAAATGCTCTGTGGGCCTGAGTGTAGGATGATTTTGATGCAACGCTGGTGCTGTGCAGAGCTGCTATTGCACTTTTTCAGTTGTTTTTCAGTTGCCTGAAAGAAGTGTGGTGTAAATGCAAAACACCCATTCACCCTGGCCGGGTGGGAGGAGCAGAAGGAACACAGAGCTGTATTGTTTAGTCCTCCAATGTGTTTTCAAAACCCTTCCCCAGGGCATAGGCTGCATGATTTCTCACAGGGCCTTGGACACAGAACCGTTGGAGCTGGCTCGCTGTGCAGGAGTGATTTGTACCAGGTGTGCACCGACAGCAGCGCATGAGACCTACAAAGGTGGATCCAAGAAGAGAAGCATCACCAAGACCTCCAGCCACTAGTAGAAGTAGCTCAAGGGCAGTGTCAAGTTGCCAAACACACCATTTTGTTCCTCAAAGCCTAAAGTAGTCTGTTGACAATGGAGAAAGTGAAGTACAAACCCAACTCAGTGACTGTCCAGGTGTCCTTTAGTGTGAATTCTAGAGTGAAACCAATACTCAAGGATTTTAATCCTGCTCCTGCTCACGCTGTCCCTCAGGTGCAGCTCTAGATAGCAAGTTTCTCTGTCACCAGATGGAATCTAAGAAGGTCTCAGAGAGGATAGGAGGACCTCAGTGCAGCCCAAGGAGGTTCTTGGCTTAGAGGAAAAGGATTGCAGGACACATCAGTGTGAGGCATAGCCAGGTTTCTCAGGCAGAGTTAGAAGTAAAGACAGGGAAAAGTCTCTAGCTGGAGCTACTGGAGGGAGCTCACGCTGATAAAGAGGCACAGACCAGCCAATCTCGCAGAAGAATGAGGTCAGCTTTTATGGATTAGCCAAGGTGGACCAGGGTTCAGTCAATCGTTATTTTAGTTCTGACTTTATAGCATCAGAAGAATCCTTATGGCTTAAGAGACAATTCATTTTCCATGAGATGACTGCACTTGCTCAGGAGGGAGTCTTCCCTGGTTCCCATCATAGGGTAGTTGCTCCTTGTCTCCTTTTGACTTGTCTTTCTTCTATCCTGCCCCACCATCAATAGCAGCCTCAACTCAACATACCCTTTTTTAAATTAATTTTATTAGTATATTTAAGATATACAATATAATGACATTCATCAATGGAAATCTGGACCTTTACTATTTCACATTGTCTATTATACCTTTTAGTCCTTATTTACATTTTCAGTTTCTCACACCAGGGAAACTATTCGGTATTTACACATGTGTGTCCTATTTATTTCGCTTAAGAGTATGGCCTCCATGTGCACCCATTTAGCTACAAATGTCTCTAGTCTCTCACTCTTTATGGCTGAGTAGTATTCCATTTTATAAAAACATATTTTCTTTATCCAGTCTCCCACTGATGAGCAATTGGGCTGCTTCCAAGCTTTACCTATTACAAACTGAACTGCTATGAATATGGGTGCATATATATATATAATATATATATATATATATATATATATATATATCACTGTAGACCTTTACTAGTCTCTATTCACCTTCACTTGATAAGCAGGACAACCCAGGACTCATAAATATTGAAAAACACTACCTCACATATTTAAATTAGACCTCGTTACAATCTAGTTGACTTTGACTTCATGGTGGGGTCTAGATTACACCAATTGGCTAGAGAGGATGAAGGGCCAGCTCAGGTCTCTCTGTAGCCCCTCCTAATAGCTGTGCTAGTCCACATTCCTTTACTGTAACAATACCCAACATAAATCAACTTAAAAAGTAGAAAAGCTTATTTTGCTCACAGTTTCAGAGGGTGCAGTCCCTGGTGGCTCGATCTTATTGCCTTTCAGCCTATGACAAGGCAGTGAACAATGGCAAAGGCAGGTGGCAGAGGATACTACTAACCTTATGGCACCCAAGAAGCAAAGAAAGAGAAAGAGGAGGGGTCAGCATCCCAGTATGCTCTTCCAGGACACAATCCCAATACCAACTTCCTTCCATTTGACCAGAACCCCTAAGGAAGCCCTTCCAATACCAGCCCTTCCACACATGTGACTTTAGAAGATACTAAAATCCAGGCTGTAGCACCAGCCCACTGGCAGCGTAGGAATTCATGTCCCAGTGTCACCTACGGCCACCAGAAAGGGGGATGAGCAGTGGCCTTCTCCATGGCAGCATTGTTCTTTGTATGACTTTTATCTCTTGATTTCACAATGCTCTTTTAAAATAAGATCCATTTTGGCAGCATTATCAAATAAAGGCTGGCAAGGGAATTCAAGAGTCGTGTGTGTTTCTCCAATTTACATCTCTAATGTCTTGAAATGTTAAAACATACAACTTTATTTGTCATAAAAGCTGCATTTAGATTATAAGAGCACTATTTATGAGTTTATGCCACTGGTGCTTTTACTTTTGAGTCCAGGAATGTACATAATATTTAAATATCTATTCAGCCCACTGCATAGCCAGATTTCTTATTGTTTCCCTCATAAGAAAATTGTTCTTCTGATAAAACAATTTAAAGGTGGCTGTGGTCACAATCCTAAGGAGAAAAATGAGCCTTTACACATTCTTTTATTGATTTTGGAAAAATAACATCTCTTCTTGGGTTAAAAATCCAGTTTTGCAGTAAAATATCTGCTGCTCCAAAACCATTTAAGTGGTACATTTACTATTCATCTCTAAGATTATTTTTCCCCCAAGGCCTAAATGATAAGACATTTTTGCTTCGTGGACCAGTAATGTGACAGTTTAAATGTCAAATAGGAAAGTAAGAAACTTTATTTTGAGAGAAGTGGGTTTTAATTTGTTAATGCTGTTAATCAAAGCTTACATGTTTGGAAGCACAAAGGGAGCTTGTATTCTGATTCCAAAGACCACATACAAGGCTATTCCACTTAGCACGTGCTTGTCATGCACTAGGTTGCTCTTTTAATGTTCATACCCCTTCTTGTATGCTCTTTCTCATCAAAGGAGACTATTACTTGAGAATATTTATCTGTAACAATAAATAAGGATTGTGCCCCAATATTTGCAGTCCTCGCTCGAGACCCTGGCATACAGAGTTGACAAGACATATCCCTGAGGCCCTCACAGTCTGAAAAACAAGTGTGCCAACAGACAACTCACTGTGCAAGGCAGCCTAAGCCAAGGACACTGAGAGAAGCAGCCTCAGGTCCTCCAAAGAGAGGTGAGGTACCCGAAAGTCTTTCCATTGGGAGACCTTTACAGAAGGGAGAGATAGAAAGGACAGAATAACAGTGTGGATAAAAGATGTGGCCATGGCCTGATGATTTGAACAAAGGCAATTGTTGAAGGTGCACAGTGGATTGAGGAAATAAAGCAGACCAGTCTGACAGGATGCAAGAATTCATCAAGAACAGACTTGGGAGGTGAAGGCAGAGTGGCCAGGTAAGGCACTGACTACAGTTGTCACAAAGGCTAAGCTTGTATGCACCGAGTATAAGCCAGATGGTCATTTCATTAAACTTTCATCCACCTTCTAGCAGTAGTAAATCAGGAAATCTTGATGGAGTATTTCATTTCTTGGGGGTTTTTGTTGTTGTTGTTTTGCTTGGTTGGTTAGTTTCATATTTTTCCTGTCCTTTGGGCCCCACCATTTGAACTTGATATGGTCAACAGTGAAGAAAAATAGAAGGCATTAGAGGCTGTGTAGCTGCTACTGAAGAATAGAATGGAAATTCCAATGCTTTAACACATGATAAAGAAGCAACACAACACCCACACCGGTACATAAAAGAAACTGTCATCGAATACTCTCCTTGACCACCTGAAACACAGTTCCAATTTTGGCTCTATTTTAAGTTGGTGTTTTTACTGAGTCAATCTGTCCTTTTAATGGGTCATTTTATTCTGATCCTGAAACTAATACTTCGTGAATTAGACAGTTGCCTTTTTGTTGTGAAAATAGCTTCTTTACGTTCCTAGAGCAGTAGCTAATGTACAAGATGCCGTAACATGTGTCCCATTTGATCCGCACTAAAAGTCCCATGAGCTGTAGGCACAGAGCCGTTAGTATCATCCAGACTTTACAGATGATGTAGTTGAGCTTAAGACAGATCATGTGATTCGCCCAAGGTCACCTAGCATGTATCTCAACCCTCCACAAAAACTGCAAGGTTTTCATCAAAATCCCCTCCCTTCCTTTTTCTCTGTTGTTTAGTATTTAACCTTTAATTTCCTTAAACTTCAGAGGTTGTTTTTTTATGGGGGGGGCCGTCTTCTGAGTGAGCAAACCTTATACCTTATTCCCTGTGGCTTCTAAGTGGACAAAGTAAGGTCTATCTCTCAATATTGGTTTTTAATCTTCCATGACCCCCTTAGATGATAGGGAATGACAACTAGATTGGACTGATATGAAATTAGGTTTCCAGCAATAATGTGGGTTGATTTTACAAAGCTCACTTAGCAGTATGGACAGAGGAGGAATCCCAAGGTCTTAAATTACTTTTACAGCAAACTGTCCAAAGAAAGTGGGAAATTATGAAGTAGCGATGCTCAAGGCAGGATTTCTGGCTCCAAAATGACAGAAGATTCTGATTAAAACTTCAAATTCCTGATCCTAAATGTCTGAAGCTGAAATATAGCCCAGGAAATCTATATTTTTACAGGTTCTCCAGAAGATTTTTTACTAACGCCAAAATCCTGGTAAGAGGCATGCTTAGGGAATGCGGTGGTTTGACCCAAATAGTGCAGAATAAATACTTGGAAATGGGAGTGGAAATTAGGGGCCACCCATGGAGTCCCCTGAACGAGGTTGCACTGGGATGAACAGGAAAGGGACTGGGGTTGGGGGTGGCTCCAAATGTCCCAAGAGCACACAAGGAGAGCAGCTTTGATATAGGAAAAATATCACTGAATAGAGAGGCTACTAACATTTCAATCAATAAACTCAGCTGCCTTGTCTTATTTCTTCTGCAAAGGAGGGAGGCATGAGTGGGAGGTAGATCTTGGTCTGCTCCCAGCTTTGCCTCTAATTGCTCTGTGATCCTGGTCTATTCACTTCCCATCTGAGAACTTCAACTCAGCATCAGGGAAATCTCACCTCAGAGGAGGAGCTGGGAAGTAGGGCACATGGCTGCTCATATGCCACCCAATGTTGTGTTCTTTTGAGTTTCTATCCTCTCTTTTCCCTCTGTCAAATTGTTTGAGTTTTCAGTTTGTCCTCCAGCCAGACTCAGCAAGAAAGTTTAGAAAGGCTCTAAGGCCCAGACAAATGCTACAGAGAGAAGCAGCTGGTTCCCAGCAAAATGAATGCCACTATGGATGGTTAGATATGGCTACACAGTCCTTAGCCTTGAGGGAACACAGCATCTGGCCACCATCCTCCAGGAGAGCATTTCCAAAGTGCATAAGTGAAAGATGCCTAGCTCCAGACTCCTGTTCAGAGATGGGTTCTAAACTCTAGGGCTGGTGGATATGGTCTTTGGATTTATAGGGGCCAACAGAAAGGATTCACTGACCCTGATTTTTTTTTTAATTATATACCTACAATGAAAGGTAGGCTGGTGTGTGTCACAGTGTCATGATGTTCCTTTCATGGGCTGCAGAAATCTGGAGAACCATCACACAAGCCAAGGACCTAGCCCTGTGGTCCTACCAATCTGCTTTGGAAACATGAGAAGTCTGGTCCACTCAAGGCAAGTCAATGGAAATGCATTTGGAGTCAAGGCCATGACAAATAATTATTTTCCTCATGCAGAGACTTAGCTCCACACATCCTCCTTTAAGTGGAAGGAAAATGTTCCTTCTAGCCCACTGTGGTGAACCTATGGCACCACAGCAGACTGTTTGTCACCATTGAAAGCTCTGAAAGTTTCACCATCACTGTCTTGTAGACCCTCCTAAAAGATTTTCTTCAACATGTAGAAGGGCACAAACCTCCAGCTACATCCAATCCTCAATCTTCTAGAGGAGGTTTTATTGCTCCATAGTTGGAGCACAGAATACTACTAACAGAGCTGACTAGAATTTGAAAGAATATTTTACTCTTTCACAGTATAAAAAAAAAAAAGAGTCAGTTCCTCCTATATTAGTTTGCTGAGGTTGTGGTAACAAAGTACCACAAAATCGGTGGCTTAAACAACAGCAATTTATTGTCTCAGTTCTGGAGACTAAAAGTCAAAATCAAGATGGCAGCAGGCTTAGCTCTTTCTAAGAGTTAGGAACTAGCATCTGTTCCAAGCTACACGCCTTGGCTTGTATCTGTATTTCATCTTTCTTCAGTGTGTGTCTCCATGTCTAAAACTGTCCCCCTCCCACATATTTCCCTTTTTATAAGGACACCAGTTATACTGGGTTAGGGATTATGCCAAAAACGTCTTTTAAAGTGGATTACCCCTGCAAATACCCTCTTTTCAAGTAAGTCCACAGTATTTGTCAGGGAAAGTACCCAACACCCACAACCTAAAGGTAGAGAGGTTTATATTGACTCAGTTTTGGTAGTTTAGTCCATGGCTATCCAGCTCCAAGACAGAAACAGCATGACAGAAGAATCAGGCAGAGAACAGCTGCTCATTTCATGGTAGCCAAGAAGTAGAGGAAAGAAAGAGAGCCTGTGGCATGAATGCATCCTCCTCAATGACCTAGCTCCCACTGGGCCCCATTGACTAACACTACCACATTCAACCACTAAACTATCAATCAATGAATCTATTGATGGGCATAGCACCCCCTAGCACCCCTGTGGTCCAATCGTCTTCCAAGCACATAAGACTTTCGAGAGAACATTTTGGATCTAAACCATAATAGCCAACTTTTGAGGTATTGTGATCTAGGACTCCTACATATCCTCTTTGGTAAAGCACATAGTTAAACCCATGACACTTTCCTTTTCAAAAAATTTAGTTCCATGGTTCTGAACAAAAAGAAGAACATATTAAATTATTTTTGTCTTTTCATGCACAAGGCACACTAGAGAGGGAGAAGGGACTAAATCACAGCGTGTGGGACAAGTTCTAGAAATCCTATTGGGATTAAGGTCCTGTGTAACTCAGTGAGGAATGGGAAGGCACTGAATTCTTCAGAAAAGAGCTAGATTATCTTAGTCTGATTTGTGCTGCTTTAAAACAATACTTCAGACTAGTTAATTTATTTTTAAAAGACAATTTATTTCTCTCAGCTCAGGAGGCTGAAAAATCCAACATCAAGGTACCAGCAGGTTTCGTGTTTGGTAAGGACCTTGTACCCACTTCCAAGATGACATCCAGAATGCTACGTCTTCTAGAGAGGAGTGCCATGGCTTGTACCTAGATGTCCCCCAAGTCTCATACACTCATAGGTGGGGCTTTCTAGAGGTGGCTGGATCTAGGGTGTGTGAATACGGATTAAGAATGTGAGATAACTTCAATAAATTGGTTTAGCATTGTTCTGGGTGTGGATAATGGGAGGTCCTTCACTGGGCATGAACAGAACCAACCAATAGGCTTGTGGCCTGGATGGAAAGATGGAAGACAAGGTGTGAATGCAATGAGAAATGTAACTAGCAGACAAGGGGAATGCTATTCCACATATGGCAAAATAAAGATAGCTGGAAGAAAATGAACCCACTCCCACAATCCCTTTTCACAGTAGCATTCATCCATTTATGAGATCAGAACTAAAGCCCTCATAATGCCCTGCCCTTTACTACAGATGCATGGAGGATTTAGTGTTGACCTACAAATTTTGGAGAGCACACTAACATTCCATCTGTTGCATAGATCAATGGACTTGATTCAAGGGTGTCTTCAATTCCTGGAAGGACCAGGTGCAGTGAGGAGACCCTGTACAGGGACCCAGGGGCCAGACCCATTTTCAGCCCGGCATCAGAGAGCCAAAAGAACACTGGGGCAATAGGAGCCCACTTACGGGCATCAGATACTACCTACCCAACCCATGAATAAGGTCTCACCTTCTTGGAAAGAAGAACCAGTAGGGAAACAAACCTGAAAGGCTGGAATTTACCCCAGATATTCCCCAAAGGTAATTGCTTTAAACTGAAAGATACGTTCAAAGCAGAAGATGCTGTAGCTGGCAAGTTGAAACCCAAGGACTGTGTTTTCTACCTAGCCAGGTGAAGGTGCTGAAGCAAGATCAGATCCATTACACAAAACAAAAAGTGATATTTTCTTTGTAAATCTAATTAATAATGTAAAATTGTCAACCTCTATTGTGGTCAGGGTTTTGCAAGAGAACAGACTTAATTAATGACATATAATTTATGGGATTATTTTAAATATTCACCTAAAAAGTCAAATGCAGAGGAGTGCAAGAGATTAGACAAATATTAGAAACCCAAAGAATCCAGCCAAGGGGCTGCATCCCAGAGCAGTGTCTCACACAAATCTAGCCAAAGGCCTAGAGTCCAAGGCACTGTCCTCCATGAGTCCAGCCAGTGACTTAGAGCCCACGGCAATGTCTCATACTTGTCCATATTGAGGATCTGCACCCAGAAGGCCCAAAGGCCAGGTGAAAGCCAGAAAACCTGCACCAATGGGGTGAAGGATCTGTGCCACCAGGCTGAGGGTTTTATATTGGAGCCAGGAAGTGATGTTCACGGTGAAGATCAGAGCTCCCCTGATGAAAACAGCAGCCATTCCCAGTTACAGTGAGGCCCCAAGCACCTCCTCTGATGAGAATAACTAACTTTGAGTCAGGAAAACCAACCACAGCAAGCTTCTCCTAGAAAATCAACAGCCCACAATCTTCCCCTCCAATTCTCTTCTTATGTAGTTGGCAACAGTCCTCAGGTGGGTCTTCCATGCCTAGACCATGCTGCTTCAGTTCCGCCGGGCATTCCAGTTGACTGTTAGTTAACCCACCACACACCTCATTCCTATTACAAAGGGAAAAGGAGTTTCAGAGACAAAATAACTGAGGAACACTTCGGGAGAGCAATTGAAAACCTGTCCCTCAAATAGAGTTTTGATCAAGCATGAGAATATTGGGAACATCTGCACAGATGCCAGACTGGGTTTCAATGAAGATGAGAAGGTATTTTTGTTACAACCAAATCCTGTTTTGTGCATCACGTCAACCCGTGTTCTGCAATGTGTGGCCATGATAATGCCAGTCATCTCCCTAGCCACATCTCCTTCTCATAGTGCTTTCCTGGGAAATCCAAGTCCCTCATGGTCTCCCTCCTGAACTTTCCTCCTGCCTCCCAACCTACTTCTGGATTTTAACCATTCTTCATTTATCTCCCTCTGTAGAGCGCAATCCTGATATGCACAAAACAGCCACAAATCCAAAGCATTCACAAAGGACTTCCTTTATCCATTCCACTGCTCTGAAAGGCAGCTTCTTCAGAGAAGAGATAAAATCAGAATCTGGTGGTGGAGCTCAGGTCAAATTCATCAGAGAGCCCAGAGCTGCAGGGACTGTGTGAGCCTTGGCACCAGTGTCCTCAAACCACAGAAGCATATGGAAGCCAGGAATGAGGGAGCCAGAGGGCAGTGAAGCAGCTGCCAGTCTCTGAGCACAACTCTGAAGACAAAACCCAGGAGTTCTCACCTCAAAGAGCAGCTGCTTCTCCTATTATTAACTGAGGGCTGGAAACACTCCAACCAGTTCTGTGTCTGTGTTGCTGGCTGTGGCTTCCATGTTTAAACTTTTTGTAGATGTGAACTCTCCAGACCTATGGCCTCACACTTCCACCTCCTGCAGGATCCAGCTCTTTTGCATTCAAACAGAGGTCCTACTGTGGGGCTCCAGTGGCCATGACCCTGAGCGACTACAGTTGCAGGATCTTCTGTTCCCAACCAAAGTCTATCTGGTTTCTTCAGGAAATAGCACTAAGTCCTGTGGGACAGGGCATCTCTCTGTGGAGTCTGCAGTCTATCTTCCAGTGTGAATGTCTACTCACCCACCGCCACCGCCACCGCCACCACCTCCAGCCCCAGGTACTAGGACAGGAAAAGATGGAGGTAGGAAAGGAGGGAGAGAGGCATCAAGAAAGGAAGGAAAGAAAGGGAAGCAACTGAGAACTGGTTCACTTGAGATAAAGAACCCAAGAAGAAGAAAGCTTCCAATGGCAAAGTTTTCAGACTTCACACTTGCAACCAGGGGCAGTCCTAGCCTCCAGCACTGCATGTCATTGTGAATGCTGCTGGAGCAACTAGAGGCATAGAGCAGAACCACAGTGGAGCACACACTTCAAACCAACACCCAGGTGATGCTGAAGCAGCTGGTCTGGGGATCGCAGGCTGAGATTTGAGCAGCAAGGTGCTGAAAGTCCTAAAAGAGCCACTGTGCTGAGATCCTTACTGCTAAGTGCCAAGAGACGGGCAAAGGTGGGAAGAGCTGTAAGAACAAAGAGAGCTTTAGGGAGGACTCAGGAGGAGGGCAGACTTCAAAGAAGAAAAGCTCTGGTACATAAAACACAATGCCCTACTCAGCAGAAGCCCTACAGAAAGCTGGCTGGTGATTACAAAAATCTGTTCCTCTAGCGTCAGAGTCATAATCTCAGTATTGGAAAGCCTTAGGAATCTGATTTAATCCAGTCCTTCCACTGCATAGGAGCACACTAGAGTGAAGCTTTCTGTGTGCGACCGCTGCAGTCAGTCACAGAGTCCACTCATGACGGGTCCAGAACTTCTGAGGGCTGCTGGCCTCAGGCATGGGTGCAGTTGCATCTCTGGTTGCAATGTTCCAGTGCCAGCTACCTTGATGGAGCTCAGCCCATACAGAAAGAGGACCTGGGTGCTTCACAGTCTTTGGTGGGGTCCCGGGATTCCCTCACCTAGAGGCAAGCATCACATTTCTGCAGAGACCTGCTCCCTGCTGTGTCTGATGCAGCCTTAAAGCTCATCAGAAGACAGAGGGAGGACTCATGCTTGAATATCTGCATATCAGAAGAGTCTTAGGGGAAAATCAGGCAGAAGACCAACCTTCAGGGAGCATTGCTGCACACCTGTAGCACTTGAGATGCTAGAGTAGGATGATAGCAAGTTCCAGGCCAGCCTGGGCTGCACAATGAGTTCAAAACCAGCCTGGACTACAGAGCAAGACCCTGTCTCAAAAAGAAAAATCTATAACTTCTCACAGGAAGAGCGAAGTTCTTATCTTTCCTTTGGATGGAGGCCCAATAGGTGACACACTTCGGACAAACACCCTTAAAACCAGCAAGCCATTATCACATGTGCATGAGTCCAATCTGGGCCCCTTCCAAGCATGATGACACCTCTGGCAAGAGGCATGGATAACCAGCCACCATGTATGGAGGAAGCTGGCCAAAGGCACTCTGCTTACATCACAAAAAAATCCAAGATGGAGAACAGGAATACACAGCCGAGAGCTCTCTGAATGTGAGCCCATTACTGGGCCACAGGATTCCATTCTGGGCCACAGCATTCCTTCCTTGGCCATGGGATTTCTTATATTTTTCAAGGAATGTGCTGCCTGCCTCAGGCTATCTCAGAATTTTAGACCAAAGGAGCTTAATACTTTATATAGGAAATTGTCTAAACCACCACCTGAGTAGCTTGTTTCCAAAGAGAATTTGACAACTCCTACATGGGTATCCTGAGGGAGGGACACACATAGTAGATCTATCCCCCAATAATCTTGTTTAAAAGTACAGATTCTCATCTACCAGGTACATCATGTGAATGAAGGAAAGCAATGCCTAAAAACACTGACCTTAGGTAAGTCACTGCTTGATTTGGGGTGGTTTCTCAATAAGTATATTTCAGTGCTCTCTAAGGACTGCCTTTTTCTTTGAATATTCTACGATCCTACCTAAAGGCCAAGCTTTTCATTTCAAATCCTTGCGGTAATTGCTATAGTCCCCCAAACTACCGGCATGGTTCATTCATCACAATGGGCAATTGGCCCATATGCCCATGAATGAGGATTGTGTAGAAAATCCCAGCAAGAGCAACCGGGGTGACAACATACAAAGTTGTCTTTCCTGACTAGAGGGCTTTGATGGTCTTCACTTGTTCTGGTTCATTAAGCAGTCTTTAAGCCTACACCATTGGGCTTTCTTTTCCACTTCACCAAAAACCATCTTTTCCAAAGTTCACTGGTAACTTTGTGTGGCTAAAACCAGCAGCACAGTTTATGCCTATATTACTATACATCTCGGCAGCATTCATTCACAATCCACCTGTCCAGTATCTGTGAAATACTGTCTTCCTCTGGCTTCCAGAACACCCCACATGCCCTGACTTTCCTCCTACTTCTCTGGCCAGTCCCCTTTGCTGGATTCTACTTCTGGTTACAGTGCCCCTGGCTTCTCAACCTCCTTTCTTCCTAAATCTCTCTCAACAATCTTATGGCTTTAAGACAACTACTAACTCCCAACATTGCATTTCCAGGATGACACTGCATTCCCTGCTGTAGGATACCACACAGCCCTAGGGCTGGAGGTTTTTGAGATGTGGGGACTCCTTTTCCTATTACAATAGATGGAAAGCCATCCTGAGGCTAGTTTTTTGTTTAATGCTTTCTTTGCAGAGGAGGATGGATACTGCAACTTTCTAACCAGGCAAATATCCTTCAAGGGACAAAAGGGAGCACCTGCGGAACAAGGTGGTACTCTCTATATAGCTGGTCTTGTCACATGCACATTCATTCTTTAATTCATTTTGTGCACAGGGATAATATGCACATGGACCTAAGGGACCCATTCTTTTTTGGAAATTTTTGTCAATGAGGTACCCCTGCCTTGACATTACTGAGAAGACAGAGAAGGACCCTACTCTTCTCTTTGTTAAATGAACAAATGAAACAAGAAGCAATAATTCTGAGCAGATCATAAACCAAAGGGCCCATTGAAAGGTAAAAACATGTATTTGGGAATTATATTTTCAACACCAACTGTCTGCAAGAATCATGGTATGCATGGGATGCAAAGCCAATGTCATGGCCTTCTCAAGACTACCTGTCACAGGAGCCTAAATACTTACCTCTAAGGGCTGAGTGTTCTGGGTTACAAGGGCCAAGCCACACAGAGAAGCTTTCCCTAGCCACCTTCCCAGGCACTGAGCTTCTCCCTCTCAGTGACCCTCCAAGCTTACAGCCTACCTGTCCCCACTTGTCTGAACACACACAATGTTTTCTTTGTCATTGGAAGCCTTTGGAAAACAAGTACCTAGGTGACAAGAGCAAAGAGGGTAGCAAGGAATGGTTTCTCAAAAATCCCTTTTGAGAAAGAGTTTCTAGTCCTTTACCACTTTCACAGGATTAGAGAAAAGACAGAGGCAGATACAGGAGGAAGGAATCCACAGTCTGGAGAACTTTACCTTCAGATTTGATAATCACTCCCACAAAACCCCAAAGCTGTGGTTTTTGAGGTGGTTTCTCCGTCGTGGAATGCTACCAGGACTCCAGTTTAGACCTCCTAATCCCCTCTTCCTGCCAGGCCTCCCTCTACACAAAGGTGACGAACAACCACTGCATTGAGAGATGAGTTCCCCCAGCCAGGGAATGAGCAATGTCTGCCCACGCAGGCTGCCTTATTATCAGCAGGAACTAACAGATGGGCCTGGCCTACCTCCTCCAGGCAGTGTTGGGGCGCTTCCCCACCTCTGACCTAGAGGCTAAGCCAGGCCTCTGCAGAAATCCCAGGAGCAGCCCGGCCTTCCTTGCCTCTGCTGCTCTTGTCAAAATCCAATCTGAATAGAAGCCTGTAAAGGCCCATTCATAACAAGACTGCCGTTATACAGCTGGCCTCGGTTTCTTTATTATCTCTACATTTTATTGTCCTTTTAAAATCACAAAAACAAGCAGGAACACATCAGGAGGAGCTGTTTTGCTATCTGCTCTCTTACTCAACTGGTGTGGCATTTTCAGGGTCTCCCCTTTTCATTTGAGAAAGGGATGTAGATACCTTCCCCACTTGGACTGAAGCACTGGAAACCTCACCCTGTTTCCACCTACCCTGTTGAGGGTCACTGGGCCACATTCCATTTTCAGGGGAATGAAATTAATGCCTAAAGTGCTTCAGCTCCAGTGTGGCTCTTTGGGAGCAGCTGGCACATGTTTCAGCACGGGTGGGTCCCCCAGAAGGGTGGATGAGGACAGACTATGGGACCCGAGATGAGGGAACAGAGTAAAGAGGTGCCCTGTGTGGTTAGGGACCCTCCTGACAGGTGGGAGCAGGGGTGTCTGCTGTGCCATGAAGAGGGCAGTTGCTGAGTAACTGAAGAACAGAATGAGCCACAGGAGAGAAGACTCAGCCATTCCATGTGGTGGGGTGGAGAGGTGGTTAAAAAAATATCAGAGTTCTTGCTAAAGTGAGAACTCTGGGCCTAGCCCAGGCCTGCCTGACTCTGCACTTTTCCAGTTTCTCGGCTGATGCTAACTTAAATGATCTCCACATTGCTGTTGGAGAAGCACTGATGCAGAAGAAGGTGGGTTTGACTATGGACATTGGCCAGAGTAATTTACAGGGAGCGTGAGCTTCCTCAAAGTCCCTGGGACAAGTCTAAGGTCAGAGTCTAGAGGAGATGTCATGTGCATACTCACAACTCAAGAGTTAGGTCTGGAGCCCCAAGAGACGTTCAGGTCCAAGGGCCTCGAGCAATTGCTACAAAGAGCAAACTCCAGAAGAGCAACTGGCAGCCAATGCTATGGCAGAGAGCACACTCAAGCTTACAGCAGAAGGCAAATGGCACACATCAGATAAGCCGCAAGTGCAGTGTTTGATTATATGTAGGAAAGTAAGGCAGCCTGACCCTTCCCAATACAAAATGAGTGGGCAGTCATCTAAGAGTGTAGATTCTATGGAGAACCCTCAGCAGAAACCGTGGCAAGCATAAATGTTTCAAGGAAGCCACAATTCAATTGTTCTATAAGATATTATTTCAGCATGGATGATTCCAGGTTCTGATATTCCAAAGATGGCAAATTCTATTGCCAAAGAGCTTATGATATAGTCAGGAAGACAAACCTAACACACAAAGCATTTTAGATAATTGGTTAGCTAAGCAATAGTGGTTTCGAATAAAGTAGTTCATTGAATACAACCTAGAGCACAAAGTGGGTCCTGAGAATTCAGGAAGAAGCTCACAGACCAGGTAGAGGGTCAGGACTAAAGTGATTTAAAGTCTTCATCATCCTTCCTGATTGGCCTCTTTTTCTAGCAAGCCTGACCCTATTCTATGCAGGCCACACTATCTAAAATTAGATACCCAGCACCCTGGCTCCCCTCACAGAAGCAGTTCTGTCAGCTTCTGACAGTTTAGTTTCCCTGCTAGAGTCTCCTCATGCCCTCAAGCTTGACCTTAGGTACCACTCCAGGTTTGACTTTTGCTGTCCTCTCTTGCCACTCTCATCATACAGATTTTCTTTCTCAATTTTGTTTTGTTTGTGCTTTTGACTAATTTGGTTTGGTTTGGTTTGGTTTGGTTCATTTGTTTGCCTGCTTCCTTTATAGACAGGTTTCCACTATGTAGCTCAGGTTGGCCTCCCATTCTCGGTCTTCCTGCCTCCCAAACGCTGGGATTACAGGAGTGAACCACCACACCTAATGTTCAAACAACCTCCAACCATCCTGCCTTTAGCCAATTTGAATGTGTAAACATGCTCCCTAGTCTACTCCTGTCCTGACTCTTTCATTCTGGAATCTTAGGATAGCAAACAGCTATCATGGGCAGCAGCTCCTTGGGATTTTGTCAACCGAGAGGGGAATTCATACTCTCATGAAGAGAGAGATCAAGGGCATGAGTATGGAGGAGGACAGGAGAGCTGACAGATAAAGAGTAATGGTCAGGGATGAGAGTCCGCAGTTTGAGATCACTGATAATGTCCTCCCTCTCAATTAACTTACTTCCTAATTCAGTCAGTCTGTTAGGAAGGGATAGAGCAGTTGATTCTAGACTCAACTAAAGGAAGTCTTTGGCTTGAAGCACTTTGCAAACATAGTGTTCTACATCTTGATGGAACCAAATGGGAAGGTGGAGGCTTAGCCACAATTGGCCATGTAAAGAAAGTCTGATGAGGCTGATCATTGACGGAAGAACCCCAGTAATCTGGTGTTACTGTGGCCAGAGCCAGACCAGGGGAGTCACATTCTTCCTGAGCTTCCACTGAAGTCCCAAATATCTTGGAAATTCAGAACCAATGGGAACCCTGAAGTTGTCTACATATAATCCCCAACTGGCTTTGTGAACGAAAAACAAAGCATGTCTCATACAAACCCCCATGTCTGTATAACCCACTGCACAGCACTGGTAGGAAAAATATCTGATACTCTGTGGAGTTCTACAACATGTTTCTTCTCATTTTTCAACTTCTATCTTTCTCAGATGTACCAGCCCAAGTGTACACACACACAAATAAACTTGTCAGTTCCTACATCGCCTTAATTATAACTTCAGTGAGGTGTCTATGATGTGGCACATCTATGGTCACTCAGCAGTCACCCACCACAGTCCAACACTTGGTGGTTTAGAGATTTACAGCCTACACTTACAGCTTGATTGGTGAGGGGAGGGGGCGATAGTGAGGCAAGTAAGGATGGGAAAAAATTACATATTTTACCCATTCTTCACTTCCTCAAGGACCCTTTATAGATAAAAATTTGCAGAAAGTATCAGTTTGGGCCCTCACTGTTTCACTCTTAATGGGCCAAATGTAGTGAGTTCCCTCCTCTTCATCTTAGCATCGCTAGATATCAGCAAAGGCTCTAGGAGAAGGCTTGTCCGTCGGTGGCCCTGCGTTCTTCACATGGCCACCAGAGGTCTCAGGGGACAGGGCTTATCCAGCATTTGGGCCAGTACAACTGCATTCCAGATTCATAAGACCTAGTTGAAAACCTTGTGAAATGCTTCTGTGCGGGAGGGAACCAAATAAATCCTCACTCAAAAATATGATCTTCCTCATAAATTGGTTCCTCATAATTGTTGATGAGTTGTGTTTTGTGAGTAGGACAAGATACACCTTTCCTCCCAAAAATACACTGATTCAAAGTGTGCTGGGGTTAAAAAAACGAATTGCAGAATAAAGATTATCTAACTTGTTGTAAGGAAAGCAAATATCACCTCTCTCCAGAGAAAATTGTCTGCCATTTTAGCAAAGAATTTGTGACATGATCACAGAGGGAGAAGAAAGTTCCCTTGTCTTGGATTAAAGGCCACAGAAACAAATAGTAAAGAAAATGAGCAAAGACTGTGCCACTGAGCTGAATGGTTACCCAAATATCCCAAATATGAACTTTAACTTTACCAACAGAAAGGCAACCGCAAGAAGCTTGGCAGCTCATAGAGAATGTTCCTTTGCAAATGTGTGGCCTGCACAGCACTTCATCGCTGCACAGAATTAACACAGGCCTGAAAGACGCATGCCTCTTCCTGTTTTGCTTTAATAGCAGACTCAGAACACAAGGTACAGTTTTGCTTCTGTCTTTAGAGCTGTCCTTGCTTTGCCCTCCCAGGCCTGCAGCCAGCTGGGCATTTTTGGCCAGACAGAAAAACCCTTCAATCCTAAGAATGCCCGGGAACCAACAGAACTAGGTGGTTCCTAAGCTTATTTTCTGTGTTCAGATTCTGGAGTAGAACCCCAGGTTGGCCTTGCTACAAAGACTGGAAGGTAGGAAAGGTGAAAAATTCTCTAAGATGTTTCCAAGTTTTCTATTTACCGGGTAGCCAAAAAGCCAATAGCTGTTTGGAGGAGCTAGCTAGCTGGCTGGCAGCAATTTTCTAAGAATTTCCAAGTAGTAGTGCATGGCTTAAGGGAGGGAGTACCTGGAAGGCAGTAGGAGAAAAGTAAAAAATGATTTATTGGTGCCTCTGGCAATTTGAGATTTACTGGACAGCAAAGCCAAAAACTATCTTGCTACTGCAATAGGGAAATTAGCCAACAATGGGGTTAATTAGAGTTATGAAGGATGGCAACTCTAGGTCAAGGGTGTAGATCATGAGGGACTGGGAACCATTCATCCCTGCGACCTGCCAGGTTATGTACTATTTTCACCAGAGTCAACCTTCTGAGAAGGCAAAGGGGTATTAAAAGCAGACGCAAGACACAAGACAGTGCTGAAAGAAATGACATAACACAGGAAAAAAAAAGAAAAAAAAGTATTCACTTTTCTTAGAAATATACCATTAGAGCTTCATGCATTAGAAGGCACATCCAGAGGCCAATCAGGGCCTGCCTCATGCCATTCTTCAGCCACCAGGCTGTCCCAGGTCTATGTGCCATTGTTCAGGAGCCAGTGCCCCCTGGGGCCTACATGCCATTCTTCAATCGCCAGGAATCTCCAGGGCCTGTACTCCATTCTTCAGCAACCATGGGCACTCTGGGCCTGCCCACCATCAGCAGCAGGGCCTACTCCAAGAGCAACAGCCAGATCCAGACAACAGCACAGAGCAGAAAGACCATCTGTCTTTCTGAGCTTGGGAAGATGGCAGAGTGGTGAACAGTACAGGAAGGGCCTCTTGAGGCATGTGGCTAAGATTGAAACCCACCAGGAGAGCAAAGATAGCCAAGAAAAATGCAGCAGTCTACAGCGGTTGGTGAGTGGTTTGGATAAGCACCTCCAACCCAAACCCAGACTTGCTGTGGGGAAGGGATGGCTCAAACCTGCAACAGAACCATGCAGAGTTCAAACCCACAGGAAGTCAGGGAGCTCAATTCCAGCCCAGCAACCAGAAACAAGCCTGAATCTCAATAGACTATGGCTGTCTTGCTGAAATAAGTGATCGGATTTGTACACTGCTGCTCACATTGTCTGCCAGTGACAGCAGAGACACGCCTTGAAGGGAACTTTTTCTTTTCTTTTCCTTCTTTCTTTTTCTCTTTTCTTTTCTCCTCCTTTCTTCCTCTTCTTTAGTTCTTACCTATCTTGTTCCTGTTTCCCATTTTGTTTTTTTCTCATTGTTCCTATTTCTATGAGCATGAACACAGTTTCTAGTCCTCTTGTTGCTGTTAGTTTGCTCTGTTCTTGCTTTTGTTCCTTCTTTCTCACTCCCCCACCCCGCATCTTCACAGGTTTCCCAAAGTGTACATGATCTCCTGAGTCCTATAGCCCTACTTCTAACCTTTCCCTCTCCTTCTACTTCTCTAACTCCCCCCGACTCCTTCCAAGTCTTCTTCATGGAAGATAAATTCACTATACTGAAGGACTTATTTACTGCAAACATATGGTTGGTCCTAGATTTGGATATATAACCTCAAGCCTAGTACATGTGGTAGAAGGTGACAGATAAGTGGGTACCACAATTTGTCATTTTCTAAGCTGTGCTTGATGCTACTGTTGATGCTGATTATAATCCTTTGGTCAAGGTGATGTAAATGCTCTAGTCAGTTGTTCTTCCTGGTATACTGAGATTGAGATTGCCTAAGAGACACCTCTAAGAAGTAGTCATTCTCCATGGGTTCTAAATACTACCAATAAACAGACTAGTGATAAATAATACACAAGCATCAAGCCAGAAATAAAACCAAAAATATTAACAACAACCACAAAATAGATATGAGAAGACAACTAAACAAGATGCAAACACAGACTTTCAGATCACCCAAAGCAAATCCAGAGGACAAAGAAATGGAGCGATCCAAAAACCAACCACCTGGAGGTAATGAAAGAGGCTCTGGAAAAAATGAAATCAGAAATAATTTCTCAGATAGCAACAAAGATGGTGACCATAATAAAATATATGAATAATAACTCTAGAGCAGATACAGATAAAAATAGAGGCACTCAGGAAAATGATGAATTCCATGAACAACAAACATAGGAAAGAATTGGAAAAGATAAAACACATCCAAGGAGATATGCAAGAGATTGAAAATTCCACTGACAGTTTCTGTAGCAGAATAAATGAAAGTAAGGACAGAGTTTCAGATACAGAAGATAGGATGGTGGTTAGAGAACATGAAAAGAAGACTTCTTTAAAAAGCAAGGGACCCAGAGAAATTAATCCAGCAGCTACTAGATGATGCAAAAAAGAATAATTTAAAACTGACTGGAGTCTATGAAGTAGTAGGAGATAGCACTAAAGACATAAAAAAACTTTTTTTTATTAAGTTTGTTGGTATATTTTATGTATACAATATAGTTACATTCATCATTGGGATCTTGTACCTTTACATGACTTATCTTGGTTCTCATTTTCTGATTTCACTGCCTCCACCCTTCCCTGTTTATAAAGACATTGTTTCCATGTTTTTCCTTTTCTCACAATTTTTCTTTTCCCTTTTTACATTTCCCCTATCCTTCCCACTTCCCCTATTCTTTTAGACCTTTTCTTTCTATTACACAATATCAGTTATACATTTTGATCCTTATTTACACTTTCAATTTTTCACACCATAGAAACTATTCAGTATTTACATATGTGTGTCTTATTAATTTCACTTAAGAGTATGGCCTCAATGTGCATTCACTTAGCTATAAATATCTCTATTTTCCCCTTCTTTATGGCTGAGTAGTACTCCATTTTATTTTTAAAAATCTTCTTTATCCAGTCTCCAGTTGATATGCAAAAGGGCTGTTCCCAGAAGTAATCACAGAAAACTTTCCAAAGCAGGAAAAATCAGTTCACATAAAGATAAGTGAGACATAAGAACTGCAACTAGCCATAATAAAAAAAAAAATCTAGACCAAGGCATATAATAGTCAAGATTCCAGAAATTCAACACAAAAACAAAATCTTAAAAGCAGTTAGAGAAAAGAAATAAATCACATACAAAGAAAAGCCCAATAGAATCACAGCAGACTTATCAACACAAACTCTCAAGTCAGGCAGAGCCTGGAGGGTAATATTCAAGCCTTAAAACAAACTTCAACTCAGATTGTTCTATCCTGCAAAACTATCTTTTAAAAACACTGGATAATAAGATACTCACATGATAAAGAGCACCTGAGGAATTCCATAAATACAAAACCAGTACTCAAAAAAAATCTAAACAATATCCTATGAAAAGATAATAAGGGTCACAACTCCATGAAATCCAACACAATGAATCAATCAGGCAAAACAAGAAATTAAATGCAAAGAAGAGGGGATACAACAAAAGAAAAGACCATGACAATGATAAGTAAATACATATCAGTTATAACCATCAATGTTAACCATCTCAACTCACCAATCAAAAAGAATAGACTAGAGTGGGGATTTAGCTCAGTGGTTCCGGTGCCTACCTCTCAAGTGCAAGGACCTGAGTTAAATCACCTGTACCCCCCCCAAAAAAAGAATACACTGGCAGAGTGAATCAAGAAGCAAGATTGTGTAAAAGAAATATATTTAATTCAGAAAGAAATTCATACACTGAAAGTCAAAGGGTGGAAAACAAAACTCCATGCCAAGACAACATACCAGGATTTATGGGACACAATGAAAGCACTCTTATGAGAGAAATTCATAGCAGTGAATACGTATAGTAGGAAGGCAGAGTGAGCTCAAATAAACAACCTAATTCTGAACCTGAAGATTCTAGAAAAAAAGAAGAGCAGGACAAACCCAGAGCTCATGTAAGGGAGAACATTATAAAGATCAGAGCAGAAATCTATGCAATGGAGACTAAGAGAATGATACAAAAAAAAATCAATGAAGCAAAGAGCTTGTTCTTCAAAAGACAAAACAAAGTTGACAAGCCCTTAGCCAAACTTATCAAAAAAGGAAAGAAAAGGTTCAACTCTATGTAATTAGGAATTAAAAGGGTGAAATTACAACAGATGCAGCAGAAATCCAAAGGATCATTAATGCCTGCTTTGAGAAAGCATACTCCAAAAAGATGGAAAACACAGAAGAAACAGACAGATTTCTAGATACATATGAATTACCAAAGTTGAATGAAGAAGGTATAAAAATTCTAAATAACCTAAAATCATCAATGAAATTGAAAACATAATTAAAATTTTACCAATAAAGAAAAATGATGATTTCACTGATAAATTCTGCAAGACATATAGAGAAGAGTTATTGCTACTACTGTTTAAACTCTTCAGTGAAATTGAAAGGGAAGAAATACACAGAAATTCATTCATAGAGGCACACATCACCTTGATTCCAAAAGCAGAGAAAGACCCAACAACCAAAAAAAAAAAAACTACAGACCAATCTCCGTAATGAAAATAGGTGCAAAAACCCTCAATAAGATACTGGTAAACAGAATGCTTAAGGTCATCAGGAAGATCATACACCATGACTAAGTAAGATTCATCCCAGGAATGCAGGGATGGATCAACATACACAAATCAATATATGTAATATACCGTATTAACAGAGAAAAGGAAAAAAACAATGTGATCATCTCAGTGGATGCACAAAAAGCATTTGACAAAATCCAGCACCCATTCATGATTAAAATAAATAACCTACAGAATATTGGAATAGATGGTCTTCATTTCAACCTCATAAAAGCCATCTATGAAAAACCAACAACTAGCATTATACAAAATGGTCAAAACCTGAAATCTTTCATGCTAAAATCAGAAACAAATGAAGGATGTCCTCCACACCACTCATGCTCAGTATAGTTCTGGAAACATTAGCCACAGCAATTAGACAAGTGAAAGAAAGAAAAGGAATAAAGACAGGAGACAAAGTTGTTAAATTGTCATTATTTGCAGATGACATGATGCTCTATTTAGAAGATCCCAAGAACTACACCTAAAATCTTCTAGACTTTATAAGCAAATTCATGAGAGTAGCTGGATACAAACTTAATACTCAAAGAATCAGTAGCCTTCGTGTACATGAATAACAGATTCACTGAGAGAGGAACTAGAGAAACAAGTCCTTGCACTATAGTATTTTTAAAAATGAAATATCTAGTAATCTAACAAAGGAAGTAAAAGACTTCTACTCCAAACACTACAGCACTCTGAAAAAAGAGATCAAAAAGGATATCAGGAAATGGAAAGACATCCTCTGTTCTTGGGTAGGAAGAACCAATATAGTGAAAATGGCCATACTTTCAAAACTGTAATATAGTTTCAATGAAATCCTGATCAAAATTCCAACAGCACATTTCACAGAACTACAAAAAACAATCCAAAAATTCATTTGAAACCAGAAGAGACCTAGAATAGCCAAAGCAATTCTAGGCAATAAAGACAAGGAAGGGTATCACAATCCCCAACTTGAAACTATACTACAAAACTACTCTGATAAAAACAGCATAGTACTGGCAAAGAAACAGACCTGACAATCAGTGGAACAGATTAGAAGATGCAGAAACAACTCCAGACATACTCAGCTACCTCTCTTCAACAAAGGAGCCGAACACCCTCACTGGAGGAGAGGATTCACCCAAAATTCATGCCTTCCTTCCCTGCAAGTCTGGGCTCTCCATCTCTAGAGTCATCAGAAAACTGGCAAGAATGCCATTCAACTTGAAACTACAGCCCTGCCCAGGCACTTTCTGCTGCTTGTGTCAGAAGCGACACACAAGGAAAGAGATCACCATCCTGGCAGGAGTAACTCATCAGGATGTGGGCTGTTGTTATACAGCGGGGACACAAAAGACTGTCTGGCTCCTGAGAAGGCCTCTGAGGCCTCTCTTGAGAACACCTTAACCATGGCTTAAGAAGGGAATCATGGCCAGATCCTTCCAGATGAGAGTCTGGGTCACCCACCAGGGAACCGCCTGGACCAGGGCTGTTAGCCTGTTGGAAAGGGAATCTACAATGGGTTGTTGATAAAGCATTTGATGAGTTGTGTGCCTGAGAACAGCTGCATCAAAGAGGGCTGTAATCTGTCTCATTAAACTCTTGCATACTTCCCTGCAGAATTCTAGATGAACTATAAGAAACAAGTATAACTTTTCTTATATGAGAAACTCAAAGTATAAATAATTTTTAAAAAGATAGACCATAGAGAGGTCTTTTAAATGAAAAGGGATCTAGACAAGGACAGAGGTGATAATAAAAAGAATTAAGATATGCCAGGAACATGTACCTATGACCAAAGATGAATGTAAACATTGTATGCTGCAAACATCTGCTAATAAAGGAAAAGAAACAAGAAAAGAAAAAAAAGCAGAAAACCAAGTAGGTCTGAGAAGTACAAAGGGTGACTGTGGTGGATGCTGTGATCCACATCAGTGGTTCCTCTTCAGTTCTGAGAATTGATCCCCCACTACCTGGAGGATCAGCAGCTGACAGCTGAGCCTTTCTCCAAAATTTGCCCTTGGCTAACAGGATGACTCCCCTGAAGTCATTCCCTTCCTTGAGGACAACCTGCAGCCAATGAATGATGCATGAAAGACCACTGGGCTCAGCCCCTTTTCTTGAGTAGGGGACAATATTAAAGGGACCTCCTAGCCCCCAGAACTACCCAGAATCAGCAGAGGCCATTGTTGCCACTCATCACATTTCTTCGTCCTTTGCCTGGTCCTTTCCCTCACTGTTGTGGTTGATAACTAGATGTCCCCTCTAAGCCTCATGCTCTCACAGATGGGGCAAAGGGAGGTGGCTAGATTATGGGTGTGATACTGGATTAGTCCACTGATTGGTTTAGCATAGTTCTGGGTGTGGGGGATGGACTTACTGAAGGGCAAAGACCCACCCTGGCTCTGGGTATCACCAAATAGGCTCATAGCCTAAATGGAATAAAAAAGAAAAGAAAAAAAGTCTCTGCCTTCTGCCTGCCTTGCCACAAGCTCTTTCTCCTCCACTATACTATCAGGCTTGGAGCCAGCAATCTCTGTTCTGAAACTTCTACAAACTGTGAGCCAGAATAAACCTTTCCTGCTTTAAGTGGTATCATGTGTAATAAATACAAAAATCCTTAAAAATGTACATACACTTTGACTCCATAGTCTCACATCCAGGATAGTCCAAGGAAATAAGAGAGGCAATCAGTTTTGAGTTTGCTGTTGGGACAGCATGATTTTTTTAAACCATAAAGAACCTAAATGTTCAAAAAGAGATGGATAATTAAAATCATGATAGGGAATTATTTTCAGCCATTGTAATTCACACTTTCAAAGAATATAAGTGACACAGGACATTTTTCACAATACGATTTTAAGTGAAAACAGCAGGAAATAGAACTGTATCATTATAAATGATTCAAAAACACATTTATTTAAAGAACCGTCATGTGAAACAGAAATTTGATGACCCCAGTGACAATTCATGAGGAAAATTCAAGAAGACAAGTTAAATTTCATGTGTTTGAATAAAATTCTATCTTATAATCATCCCCATTTTAAGATAAAATAAAGAGGTGTGTTCCCCAGTATTGGATATTTAAAGTAGAGCATAAATGACCCTGGACAAGCTTAATATAGAGTGGAATTAAATATTGATTTAAAAATTAGAAGGTAGCATCTTGCCTTCTATAATTCTGTGCCACAGCGGGATAAGTGTTCTTCTACATGTGGTTCTGCTTTGTTTTCCCTTGGTTTGCTTTGCTTTGGTTTTATTTGCTTTTGTTTTGATTTGCTAACAACTTAACTCTTAAAGGCATCTAATTTCTTTGGCTTTCTTTGATGACTCAGTGAAAAGGAATTTGCTGGATCATCCCCACCTCAAAACACTACAACCCTTAGATTTGTCTCCTAAGCATTAGAGAAAAACAATTCAAATGAAAGAAATTCTGTTCAGTAATAGCACCAAGGATCCTTAGGCAGTGGGAGTACTGAGTACCCACCTTAGTATTGAGGGAGAGGTTGCGCTTCTTCAAAAGAAAATTTTATACTCAGATCAACTAATTGTGATGTCAAATTATGTTTTATGCTTAAAGAATCCCATGTGCATATTCTCTCACTTTCAGCAGAGCCCAACCACAAAGCAGTTCAAAGAATCTGACTCTTCCACAGCCAAGCCAGTGACATTTTCTAGGCCTGAGTAAATATCAAGCTCTCATTTCCCCAGTTCCTTTTCCCCACCCAAAATAATGTAGACACCTGGAACAGATAATTTGAAGGCTGTGAGAAATGGAATTTCAGGAGGCCTTGCCATCCCGGCTCCTGCCCCATACTCATGTGACTGCTTGGCCCATGCTTCTGAAGGGGAATGAGCCTGCCTTCGTCTGTCG
Organism: Fukomys damarensis; assembly: GCF_012274545.1. Lineage (NCBI taxonomy): Eukaryota > Metazoa > Chordata > Mammalia > Rodentia > Bathyergidae > Fukomys > Fukomys damarensis. The sequence goes on along the minus strand of NW_022900929.1, from coordinate 36,629,898 downwards.
TCTTTGTATCCCTCCCATCAGTGAGGACTGTCAGGTCCTTCCTGTCCCCACCCTGCCCCTTCCTACCAAGGAAGTCTTAGCTGGGCCTGGATGAAGAGGTCCTCAAGGTAAAGGAGACATGATTCTGAGCTTTCAGTAAATCATCAAGGTGAACTGAGAGCATCACCTTCCCTTTGCGCCTCATCTCTTCTACAACATTGTGTTAGTTACTTTCCTCTCATTGCTGGGACAAACTAACAGACACCCAAAGTTAAAAGGAAAGGGGTTCATTTGGTTTACAGCTCACAAAGGTGTCCGTCCATCATGGGCCAACTCCTAGGCAGATGACATCAGGCACAGCAGAGCAGAAACAGCATGGCTCCCACAAGGCAGCAAAGGTTAACACGAGAGTTTAACGACATCTTTCTGCCCCTTTTATCTTATTCTGACTACCAGGATTAGGGCAGTGCCAGACTAACCACTCACATGTCCTGGTTTAGTAATCACAGGCCCTTAACTTCAGAATCACACATTGCAGATTCAACTACCCCTGAAAAAGAAAACCCCACCTCACCTGCATGAGGCTTTGGGGGGACAACTAAACACAAACCACAAGAAACGTGATTAAAGTGCAAAAATATACAAGGGGAAAGGGTCTCCATGCTGTCTTTGGAACTGGGGAGTCTGACGGAGGACCGCTGATTGAAGAAAAGTCAGTGTGCATCACTTAGGGTTCACAAGGAAGAGAATCGAGAGAAAATATAGGTGTAATTACACAAGAGGACTTGTGAGGTGGGCTTACAGGCTCAGTATGTACACACGGGAGAACCAGAGAATCCAGTAGCTGCACAACCCAAGAAGATAGAGGTACAAAACGCAAGGGATCAGTGAGGCAGCATCAGTCCAAGGTTAAAGGCTGGAAGCTCACTGGAGGGTCGCCGGGCATGGGTCTGTTTTTCAAGTCTGAAGATACTGGAGACTGATGTCCAAAAGCAACTTCCTTCTCTCCCTTCTAATTCTGTCCAGGCTATTGGCTTGTGCCGCTCACATCTGGAGCAGGTCTTCCCCAATCAGTTTGCTAGCCCACTTGTCAATCATCCACAGTCACACCCAGAACCCCTGCTTTACTAAACTGCTGTGCAGCTCTTAAACCATTCAAGTTGATGTATGATGATTAATGGCCACACCGTGTGGGACCAGAAAACTGGTGTTTACTTGACAAATGCTATAAAGCATTTACTATGTGACAAGCACTGTACTAGCTGCTGGAGAGAGATCTACCTAAACACTGCTCTCATGGAAACTATGCTCCAGGGGCTCAATAGATATATCTGAAGATTGTCTCACAACACCTGACAGACACAGCAGTGCGTGTGATTATCCATCCCTTCCATGTTCCCAGGAGACCTGAGAAAGGGAAATGCCAACCAGAAACACCCTGCAAAAGATCACCTAGAACAACTCAAGTGAAAAAGGCGTAGTCGTTTACTGCCCCTCCTCAATCACACAAGAGGACAACACTGAACTGGAGAAAGCAGATGTTAATGAGTCCAAAGAAGTGCTTAGATCTCAGACTGAGCAACAGCTCCCTGGGTACTACACTAGGTAAAAGTGCAAAGCAGGTGAGATTGGCTGGCAATGTTCCCAACTTCAGCTTATCAACCTCCCAGATACTACACGCATTTAAACTGCCTTAAATCTACCCAGTCTTTCAAGAAACTTAGATATGACATTAGACTATGTCTGATCAAAACTACTCGTGGGACTTAAACTTACAGGAATGCCTCCACACCCCCGAAAGCTCTTCCGTGGACAGACAGAGGTGGAGCAAAGGATGGCACATGGGTGTGGAACCAGAGAGGGCTGGTTTTCCACCCCAGTTCCACCACCTACTCACTTGTAACCACATGTCAGCTGGAGAAAAGGAATACAACAGATGTGGCATTTTCGACCTGGGGTGCAGTTTGCACAGCAGCTCTGGAAATTGCAGTTGCTATCGTGCGGCTCAAATTGGCAGGAGAGCAAGCCACATGGGGAGAGCGCTAACAAAGATTATGAAGGAGGGTGAGGCTCTTTGACAGCTCTCCCTTGGAGGGAGGCCCCTTAGCACTTTGCCATGGGGTCAGAGCTTATTTAACTTTCTGTTCTAATCAGCAATTTGGAAGAGAGACCAAAGACCCCAAAAGAAATCTAAAGAAGATTACAAAGATGGGTGTTGGCTCAACTCAGAGAGGAGTAAAACGAGATGGATGAGCCTCTAAGACTTAACCTCCAGGCAGCCAGACCAGAAAGCTGAAAGTAGTGCAGACTAGGAGGAAAGAGCAAACATTCTGGGACCCTTTATTGTTACAGAAGCAAAAGGGTCTAAGTGGCTACAAGTGTCTAAAATATTGGGGGGGTGGTGAGAGCGGAGAGCATCTGGAGAAGCAGACTGCACTGGAACCAGCAACCCCCGGGAGACTGTCACACACCCTTCCAACCAGTGTCGGCAAGAGCAGGGGCAGAGGCAGTGTGTCCAGGACCAAGTGTGATGGAAATGCCCAGTGAAGTCAGATGCAGTAGGTTAAATGTCATGTCTTCTCCTACAGGAGAACCTCGACGTATACATAACTGAAGAGCAAAGTAAAAGATGGATTATAGGAAACGGGGCAGGGGTAGACCTTTGGCAGATGGGAAGGGAATGTAGAGATGCAGGGAGAAGGGAAGGAGGAGATAGGAAGGGAAAAAAGGATTAAGATTCATTCAATATGTGCATAGACCAACTTCCCAGGATGAACATATTCATTATGTATCTCAAACATGTGCTAATAAAAAATAAATTTTAAACAGAAATGTATATTTTTAGTATGTAAATTTTGAAATTTTATTGCAATGAAATGTTTATCCCATCACCACTCCTGGAAAGCAGTTCTAGAGATCTTCTTTCATCAGTGTCTCTATAAAGTATGACAAAAAATACAGTGAACCCTGCTGCCAAGTGTCATCCGATGACAAGGCAGACTCATCAAAGCATTACGGTGTGTCCTCATCCACCTTATTCAGTGCATCTGGCGCCACGCAACTTCTGGCTCTGCCAAAGTCAAAATGATCACAAAAAGTAAATGTTTTTGATCTATTCAAAAATGAAGAAGGGAACCATGATAGGGCCACCAAATACACAGCACTCGTGAAAGAAGTACTTGAGAAAGGCAAGTGTAACGGGATGAGTGTGTTTGTAAGTATTTTGAGGGAGCTTAATGGCAATGCATATTTTACTGTAATAAACAACTTTAAATATTCATTGTATTTTTGTCACACCTTATATAATGATCAACAGCTACAGATTACATCTTCTAGGAAATAAAAGCCCATAAGAAGTGTCTCTACCTAAATAATCTACCAGAACATCTTTCTTCCCAACTACTGCCATACTTTGATTGGCATGAGCAAATAGCCAAAATTAGAAAGCCTTTGTTCCTCTTCAGAGGACTGATTTCAGAAGAAAATAGGGAGGCTTGGTCTAGGGGAGAAAGGACTTTTCATTACCAGTATTTCCCTTTGAGATAAGAACCAGCAAAAAATGGCTACATGCCTGTAGTGGGTATGACCCTGTATTAGACACATGATTTATTTTGTCCCGTTTAACTGCAATGGCAGAGTTGTGAGGCAGTTACTGAACTTAGGACTTGGGGAAGCTGAACAACTTGCATGAGAGCACACATCTGATGAGTTTACCTGTGTGTGTGTTGCGGCCAGTGTGCTACACAGTCTGCCCCCTCTCCCTCTGGTCCCTTTGTCAGACAGCTCTCTCCCTGCCTTTCCCATTTCCTTTCCATTCCAGTTTGGCCTCTGTCTCCCTCAGACCCTTTCACTGTAGCCTGACAGCAGGACTTTCTTGTACACGGCACTGGCAGAGGAGGTTTCACAAATCTGTCCCTCTGGCCCACTAAAGAGCTGGAAAGGACCAAGATCCCCTCCTTCTGAGAGTTATTCTCCTTCATCAAAATGCTTCACGAAAAATTCTGTGGTTTCTGACTAGTGAGTGAACCACTGCCCCATTGGATCAAGAATCAGACAGAAGGAACTGGCAAAATGCCACGCAGAAGTCTGGCATTTAAAGGACATGGAGGCAAATTGTGTGGAGTGGAGCAGGTGTGTGAAGAGGCTAGAGCTGGAGCTCAGGATGTGGAGCCAGATCCAGCACTGCCTTTCTGAGCTGGAGCAGCCTGTTGACCTCTCTCTGCCTCAATTTCCTCATCAGCAAAATAGATTGTGGTGAACATACAGGGTAGAGCTCAGTAATCCTCAGGGGGTGCTAGAAAGACAGTATGGAGCAGAGGCAAAGGCCCAGGAGCCTCCTAGAGCCCTTTCAGCAGATGGAGATTTCCCTGTTCTTACTCCTTTGGTTACCTCTCTGGGTCTGTTCCTGGCTTTACCTCGTGTGAGCAGACTAAAACTCCCCTGAAACTGTCCTTGCAGCTGTTTTCTCAAGTGAGCTGAAGGCCTCCTTGGGCAAACAAGAAGTAAGGGGCAATGGAAAGGGGAGGAAGGAGAAACTATCATGAAATCAAATTCTAAGAGATGCAACCTGAATGTTTCCAGTAAAAACAGCTTCTTGCTGACTCTAGATAAGGGTTTTCTGATTCAGACCTCATGGGCACACAGAGGAACTGACAGAATGTTGGAAAATGAAATCCAAACACAGAATGGCTGAACCCAAGCAAAACAGACAAACAAAAAGGACAGCAACAAAACACTATGAACAACTTCAAACGAGCCCTCAGCCTATGGCGTTTCACTGCCATCAAACACTCACTGCTTGCCAGAGCCGCTCTGACTGCTTCCAAAAGACAAGGTGAGTGTGATCCAAATCTAGCTTCAGCCACCAAGGAGAGGGATTGGATACACTCTGCCCAAAAGGGGTTCCTGCTGATACAGAGAACTTTTGTAAATAATCTAAAAACCCACAAAATGTTAGGAAAATGCAAAATGACTTCTGCTGTCCCTAACAGCAATCTGCTTTGTTTAGTTCAAAATTAACAGACACCAGAGGCATTGACCATGAAGCAGGACATCTGGCCTCATCCCTAACCTTGAAAACCCCCTTCCTGTGCCCTAGAATAGATAGCTAGATGAATCTTGAGGTAAACTCCCTGACTACAAGGAATTGTTACGTCTGGTTAAAGTGAACTGTCTCTTTACTATAATTTGTACATGGGTAATGTGAACTGAGGAAATGAAATGTAACCACCTGAATGAGGTCAAGGCTGTAAGGCCTATAAAAGAGGAAACTGCAACCCAATAGGAGGTCGACCACTGGCACTGCCTTTTTGAGTGCGATCGACCTTTGCTGGCAAATAAACTTTTTATTATTTTACTTCCATTCAGCTTGTATCTATGTGAGTGTCATTAGCCAATTCCTTCTGCAACACCTACCACACACAGCCTCCACCTTGAGAAGTGGGAAAGGCTTAAATGGCAACATAAATTATCTCACAATAGCTATTTGATTGGGGCTTTTGGATGCTACCCTTGGATTTCTTGAGATTTTGCAATTCTAGAACAAAATAGAATGAAAGAACCTGCAGAATAAAAAAAAACAAGGAGTGTGTGTGAAGCGGTAGCTGAGCCACTATGGCCCCCACCCCATCCCACCAGGAGACAGGGAAAAAGCCCTGTGCTAAGGCATGCAAAGGTGAGAGGCATCCCATGAAGGAGAAGGGGAAGCAGACTTGACCTTCAGCCTCTGGAGCCTGAACTGCTGGGGATACGGCTCAACAGTAGAGCACTGGCCTAGCAGATGCAAAGCCCTGGGTTCAGTCCTCCGTACTGAAGGGAAGGAAACAAGCAACCAAAAATGAACACAGAGTCTAGGAAATGAGATGCTACTTTTTAGAATCTGAGATTCTGGGGGAGGGCCAGGAATCTGCTTTTCCATTGAGTTCTCCAGGTGGTTTTGATCCAGGTGGCCTGAGATTCACACTTCAAGGAACTGCTCTAGCTCCCACTTGCTGGTGGACTTACCCTGAACTTAAAAGATAAGCGGAGTGCTTGATCATGTGCCTGCCCTGTCCCATCCCAGTGGAACTCTGGTTCTCAAAAATTAATGGATACCAGTAGCCTCCAACACCTAAATGCAAATCAGTTTGTTCTGGAGCAGATGATTGTAAACCTCATCATCAACAAACAAAGCCCAGGTCAACCTGCAAAGGAGTTGGTAGTAGGGGTGAGTGGTAGGAAACAGGGTGGGAATAAAACAAGCCCCCTGTAGCACATATGTGCCTTGGGAAAAAAAAATTCCTGAAAAACAGATTTTATTGCTTAGCTTTTCAGAAAGAGAAAAGGATTGATTCCTCTATTATTATAAAATATGGGTATATTGAAAGCTTGGTATATTGCAAATCATCTCAAAATTTTAATTTTATGTCATTACTAGTTTGAGTCTAATGTTCTATTTTTAAAAGGAACAAGAACAAAGGAAGGCTACTCATCTGTACTCTGCTGGGAGAAAAGGGAATTCATAGCCAAGAGACACTGAATTCAAAAGCCAACAGATCTTGGGGGGTTAGTGCTTTATCAAGGCCCTGTCTCAAAAAAAAATTTTTTTCAATTTTTTTAATGGTCTGGGGATATAATTCAGTGTGAGGCCTTGAATTCAATCCCCAGTACCAAAAACAAATAAACAAATTTCCAAGTTTCCGGATGTCACAGTTCCCTGGCTACAACTCCACACCTTTGCTCAATCCCCTGTAGCAACTGACACCCTCCCTTCTTCCAAACCAAAACCCCCTTAATCTGTCCTGATAGTTTGTAGAGCATCTGCTGTGTGCTCTGGGAAGTGTGGGGAACTGATCCCATCTTCTTTGTATTGTGTTTACGTGTCTGTCATTCCAGAGCAGTGTCAAAAAGATGTCCTGAAAGTCCCCCAGAGAGTTTTAAAGAACAACATATGACTGGAACTCAAGATTTGCAAGCACAAACTACTTACAAGTGGGTTGCACCACAAAAGTCCCTTTATACATTTATTGCATAGAAATCAGAACACATTTTATTCCAAAAAGTGTTATAAATGATCACCAGCTATTCGGTCCAAATCTCAGGCATTCCCAGTGGAGTTGAAATCACAGACTTGTGCAGCCAAAACAGAAAAACACATTCTGTTGCATTATTGTAATTAATTCCAAAAAACATAAACAAAAATATTTTAAAGTCGGGAAATGCCATTTAATTATAGTTTCATGATAAATAAAATATTTTTGTAGAAAGAATGAGGAAACTGAATTTATGAGGATTTTAGATTCTTATCTCACATTCTGTAAAAAATAATTTTTTTCTTTACACAGATAGTACGTTTCTTATGGAAATTTTGAAAAATATATGTAAAAGTAAATATACAGGTAGTGGTAACTATTGTTAGTATTCTATTGTATGTCTGTAATGGCTTTTTCTTTTCTTTTTTTTTTTTTTTTGTAGGTACTGGGAATTGAACTCAGGGCCTTGCCCCTATCAAGTAGGCACTGAGCTAAATCCCCAGCCGGATGGCCAGGCTTTTAAATTAGAAAATACATTTTAATGTTTATTTTTTATTCTAAAATTGTTCCTTTAATCACAATTTCATCAATACTCTCCATTAGCTTTCTTCTTAATCCTTACAAAACTGGTCAACCAAAAGCTCTATCTCATTTCAATCTTAATTTATTTGATCAGTGTTAAAATTGATCTTTTGCTTTCTTCCTTTTTAATGACCACTTGCGCATTTTTATTTGTAAAATTATCTCTTGCCTATTTTTGCCTACTATCTTTTGCCTGATTTTCTATTGGAGTACTTACACATTTTTTTAATTTGGAAACATTGTGAATATATAATATCTCCTCAGTCAAGTGTGTATACATTACAGATGTTTTCGTGGCTTGTCACGTAATTTTGGTTGTTTGTGATATTATATGACACACTGAATTCTTTTTTTAAGTTGCATATGGTCAAATCTATTCTTTCCTTTTTTAGCTCCTCCTAGTTTTTTTTTTTTAAGTATAGAAACTACTTCTACTTGTGAGCCAATATCCATGTTCATTTTCTTTAAGTGGTATATGGTATTTGTATTTTTTTTAAAAGATAATGAATTTACATCACTAAAATGTCATGTATATATTTTTTCCACAGAGGCCTTGCCGCCAGCCTACCTCCTCAGCTCTGTCTCCCCCAGCTCCTGTGACCATCTTTATTAATGTCTTATTTATCCTTTCAGTGCTTCTCTTTGTAAACTTTAAACCAATTATTTTATCCTTGTGGAATTTGTAAAAGATATTGCATCTTATCGTTTATGGTTGATATTATCTTGAAAACATTCCTCGATGCAAATCGAAATTTTTTAGTTGACTGTGTTGGGTTCTTAAACAATCATATCATCTTTGTGATTTATACTGGAAATTTTATCCTCTACTTCCAAATAGTATGCTGTTATTGCAGTTCTCATTTTATTACATCCAATTTATTTAAAAAATTATTTGTGATGGGTTTATAATTAACACTATTTGAGCTGTTTAATCATTATAGTTATCTTTTCTGAGTGGCTATTGGTCTTCATAATGCCAATAGACATTCATAAACTGGTCATTGATCAATCTAGGTTGTTGTTGTCTATAGTAGTTAGAAAGGGCTAAGTTTTATTGGTTTTAGAGATCAACCTTAAAGTCTCAAAAACTTAGAACAATGACAGTTTATTTCTCACTTAAGTTGCATCATCTAAGTGCATCATAGGTCTTAGAAGCTCCTACAGCCTTTTGCATAAAAGGACACACATCATTTCCAATAACGTTTTATTGGTCAAATCAAGTCACATAAATATATCTGACTCCAAAGTGGCTTTCATGAGAACTCAAGGCTACTTGGTAATAGGTGGGACAGTATTAACAGTCTGCTTTATCAATCTAAAGCACACATTCAAACACATCCCTCATTGTTGATGATAATTTTTTATCTTTATTAAGTTTTCTAGTACATTTTTAGGTATACAATACAGTTATATTCATCATTGGGATCTTGTACCTTTACATGACTTATCTTGGTTCTTATTTTTCCCCATTCCCCAGTCCTCCCTTTACCTCTCCACCCTTCCCTGTTTACAAAGACATTGTTTCCATGTTTTTCCTTTTCACATAATTTTTCTTTTCCCTTTCCCCTACCCCTCCCACTTCCTCTACCCTTTTAGACCTTTTCTTCTTATTACACAACATCAGTTATACATTTTGATCCTTATTTACACTTTTATTTTTTTACACCAGAGAAACTATTTGGTATTTACATGTGTGTGACTTATTAATTTCACTTAAGAATATGGCCTCAATGTGCATCCATTTAGCTATAAATAACTCTAGTTTCTTGTTCTTCATGGCTGAGTAGTACTTCATTTTATTAAAAAAACAAAACAAAACATCTTCTTTATCCAGTTTCCACTTGATGGGCAATTGGGCTGTTTCCAGGTTTTAGCTATTACAAATTGTGTTGCTGGTATACACGGGTGAGCATATATCACTGTGGTATGATTATTTTAATTCTTTTGGGAAGACCCAGCCGAAGAATAGCTGGGTCAAAGGGGACTTCTAATCCTAATTGTTTGAGGTATCTCCATATTGATTTCCAAACTATATTGATCAGTTTATTCATTATAAACATATTTTGGGCTAGTCTTCAATTTCATTTTATTTCACATGGTTAAGGGTAATAGATTAATAACTACCACAAATTGTTATTTTCTAAGTTGTGCTTGATTCTATTATTGCTGATTGTATTACTTGGGCTAGTGTTGTGATTGATCTAATCAGTTATCTTTCCTGGTATAATGAAAATGAGAATGCCCCAATCATTACACACTCAAATCCTAAAGATCAACTACTATATCTGGAAGATATCTCTGAGAAGCAATCATTCCTTAAGGGTTCTAAATACAGGCAACAAAGATACTTACAATAAATAACATCAAACCAGGAATTAACCCAAGACTATACTAACAACAATCATAGAAATGAAGAGACATTTAAACAAAACACAGTCTTTCAGCCTACCAACGGCATATTCTAGGGAAACAAGATGGAAAAGTCTAATAATCAATCACCTGAACAATCTGAACTGATAGCACAGGAAGTTAAAAAAAAAGTGAATGAGGCTCTAGAAATATTCAAGACAGAAATAATTGCCCAGATAACTACAGATATGATGAGCAGAATAAAAGACATGATTAGACTCTAGAACAGAAACAGGTTAAAAAAAAAAAAAGATGACTTCAGGACCATGATGGAAGCCACAAATGATCAGTACAGGAAAGAAATAGAAACCACAGATGCTTAACATAAGAAATAAATGAAATCCATGAAACAGATTCAAACTGATATTCAGGAGATTGAAAACTAGATTAAAAGTATATGTAGCCAACTCACCCAATCTGAAGATCGAATATCAGATATAGAAGACAAGATGACAGTCAGTGACCATGAAAAGAAAGATCTCTTAAACACAGTAAAGGATCATGAGAAATCAATCCAACAGCTCCTAGATAACATAAAGAAGAATAATATAAGACTGAAAGGAGTCCACAAAAAAGCAGGAGGAAGCATAAAACTGATAAAAACTTCCCAAACAGAGCAAAAGAACTTGACATACAGATAAGTGAGGCATACAGGACTCCAGCTAGTTATGATTAAAACAAAATCTAAACCTAGACATGACAGTCAAGATGCAAGAAACCCAACAGAAGTATAAAATACTACAAGCAGCTAGATAAACAAATTACATGCAAAGGAAAGCTCAACAGAATCACAACAGACTTTTCAACACAAACCCTCAAGTCAAGGAGACCCTGGAGTGAGGTATTTCAAACTTTAAAAGAAAACAACCTTCAACCTAGACTGATGTATCCTGCAAAACTGTCCTTCAAAATTGATGGAGAAATAAGATACTTTCATGGCAAAGAATACCTGAGAAATTTCATGAATACCAAACCAGCACTCCAAATAATTTTTTTAAATATCCTAGAAAAAGACAATGAAGGTCATCACTCCATGAGGTTCAACAGAGCAAATCCAATAGGCAAGAATTTAAAGGGAGAGGGAGAAAAATATAAAAGAACCAACAACAAGAAAATAACATGACAATGATAAGTCAATACATATCAGTTATAACAATCAAAGTCAATGGCCTCAATTCACTAGTCAAAAGAAATGGACTGGAAGAATGTATTAAGAAGCAAAATCCAACACTATGCTATATACAAGAACACACCTACTTGAAAAAGAAACTTCATAGACTGAAAGTGAAAGAATGGAAAACAGTTGTCCATGTGACAGGAAACCAGAAAAAAGCAGGGGTAGCTACCTTATTTGCAGACAAAGTAAGTTTCAAACCAAAACTAATTAAGAGAATCAAAGAAGGTCACTACATCCTTGTAAAGGGAACAATCCAAGAGGAAGAGATGACAATCATAAATATATATGCACCAAACACTAATGTCCCCAACTATACAAAACAAATATTAAGGGACGTGAAACACCAAATAATACAATTGTAGTGAGGGACCTTAATACCCCACTGTCACAAACAGATAGATCATCTAGACTAAAAATCAGCAGTGAAATGCTAGAACTCAACCAAGCTTTTGAACAAATGGACTTAATAGATGTCTACAGTATGTTCCATCCCACAAAATAAACATACACAGTCTTTTAGGCTGCACATGATCATTCTCCAAAATAGACTACATGCTAGGTCATACAACATGTTTAAGTAAATGCAAAGGAGTTGAAGATATCACATGTGTATTGTATCATAATGCAATTAAACTGGAGATCAATAGCATAAGAAACCATAAGAACTTCACAAACACATGGAAACTGAATAACAGTCTCCTGAACAACCAATGGGTCACAGAGGAAATTAAAGAAGAAATTAGACAGTTTTTACAATTTAATCATAATGCCAGGACAACATTGCAGGAATCTATGGGATACAATGAAAACAGTTTTACATGGGAAATGCATAGCAGTGAATGCCCACACTAGGAAAGCAGAGCAAGCACAAATAAGCAACCTAATTGTGATCCTTAAACTCCTAGAAAAAGAAGAGCAAGAGAAAGCCAAAGCTCAGACAGGGGAGGATTTTTTTAAATCTCAGATTTTGGAAAGGGACAAGAGTGATCTAAGTTAATTGCGTGGATTATGATTTTTAAATAGATTGTCTAACCGAGTAATGCTTGCCTTCCTAACAATTAGAATTTAAAAAACCAACTAGAATCAATTCAAAGTTAGATTTTTAATTTATGAATTGTTATATCCTGCCTTCCCATAAATTAATTGAACTTTACTATAATTTGCTTCTGCTTTATTTACAGATTTAGATTAATAATTATGCAGCATAATAATAATTTAACTATAAATGCAGATAATCCTTAAGAAGTTATAGTTCAATCAAAGCTTATATATTTCAGAAAATTTCAGTAAGAATCTGAAAATCTAGATCTAGAAAAATCCATAGTAAAGCAGTCTGCTTAAATGTACTTAATATAGCATTACTCACTTCATTTTCCCTGCTCTTATGGCTTTGGGTAAAATATTTACTCTTGATAGACTCAGTTTATTTCTGGTGTAGTAGTAGTTTTTACTTCATTGGATACACATGAGGTTTAAGTGAGAAAATGAAATCTAGCATTTAGCAAAGTGCCTGGGCTACCATAAGTGTTCAATTGGTTCTCTGTTTCCTGAGATTCTATGAGGAACTTCACAAATTGTTCTCGTAATAAATCCTTTTTCTATGTAAAATGGCCAGAGTTCTCTTTTGTTCAGTCAAGCCAGCTGATGCAGTGACCAATCCTTGGATTTTCAGAAAGTATATGCAAGATATACTCTAGTATAATTGTCTCCTCTTTCATACAACCAGTGAATCACAGGTTGACCAGCTGACCTGCCAACATTTCTATACATACATACACAAATATATATATATAAATATATATATAATGTGTGTGTGTTTGTGTGTGTACAGTAGACAGAATTAGAGAACCACAGCACATTAAAACTAGAAGGGACTGTAGCATTCATCTAATGCAAATGGAGAGCTAGAGTTTTGAGGAAAAAATATTGCTTTCCTTCCTAGGCCTAAAAGGATATGTTTAAGTAACCCCTGAAATTCAATCCATAAAAACAACTCTAAGCATTATTTTTATTCAGGTTTAATCTAAATTTATCTCTGTTGCCCTGGAAGTTTATGAATACAGTAGATGCCCCTACTTGCTGGAGCTGTAACACGGGAGAGAACAATTTTCAGTTTCTGTTTAGACCCATAACCCAAGGTGGTGGAGAGAAGTTTCAGAAAACAGCACAGCTGAGTCCTTGTCAGAGACACACTGGATCACCTTGGCAGGGATCCCTGGCCTCCAGAGTGAGTCACTCCATGGCTAAGTCCTGCTGTTTGGTTTCTGCTTCCGGCAATAATAGGCAGGCTTTCGGTCAGCATCCTCTAAGGTAGCTTAGGGAAATTCCCAAGATGGAGAATGAAGAAGGCACTGAGAACTCTGCCTAAACTGGGGCCAGGACAGCTTAAGGAGTCCTGCTGTTTCCCAGTGGAGCTCACCTGGGCTCATTTTCTCCTCCTCTAAGCTTTCTATTCAGCCATAGTTGTGGTTCAAAGGTCATTGTCTTTCTTTCCTTTTTGAATTTTGTATGTGTTTATGAGCTAAACTGTTCAAAGAAAATGCATGTTGTTCTTGGGCCTTATTATAGCATGCTTTGTGAAATAAATGTATTTTCACAGATAACTAATCTTAAAATCTATATAAACTTAACCTAAGAACTGTTCTGTAAGGCCTTTCTCTCTGGAATTTAAAATGTTTCTATGGATAGTTTGATGTTTCTATGGATAGTGGGTAATTAAGCAGATCAAGAAAGAAAAGAATTCAACTGTTTCCTAGACTCACACTTCGAGGCCTACCTGAGTGAACCATAAAGCTTGTCCTGGGTGTTTATTCAATCATTCATCTGCTGCTTCATTCACAAAAGGTAACCGCACAACTGCTAGGTTCAAGACACTGTTCTAAGAGAGGTATCCAGGGAAGAAGCCTGGAGAATTTAAGAGCAAGATGTGGACATGCAAACACACTGAAGGTACTATTACCTTGACTTCTGAAATCCTGGACTAATTACAGCTCAGGGAAAGTGACATCCATGTGACTAGCAAAGCTGCAAACAAAGGAGATGGCAGCAGAACAACCCACAGCAAATTTCATCACCCAGGAAACTTAATCCATTATGCTCATCCAAAGAGAAAGAATTATTACTGGCTTGGATTAGTTGCTTTCCTGATTTTTTCAATATTACTATAGAAGGCAAGAGGCAAGAAGGAGTTGAAAGGATGATCCTGCCATGATATACTTAGGACAATCAAAAATACAGATGTTCTCTCTGGGGCCCTTGTGGTTGGTCAGATTCTCTTAAGCAAATGCTGAGAGGGTTTAGTGGAAATAAAAATGGGGGTTGCAATGTGAACCCCTTAATTGATCCTTCTTCTGTACCAGAAGGCCCAAGCCTTTCTAAGTGGACTCTTAAGACTGACATCCATCAGGTACCACCTCTTTGAGACTATCATTTGTGACCCTCTCTGCCCCCAACGCACCACATACAAGTCGAATAGTGAGTCTCCTGCTCAGCACCCCACACACCTCAGTATCAGCACCCTTCACAGGCCAGCTGGGTACCTGGCATGTAGCAAGCATTTAATAAATGATTTCTGGGTAATTACAATACCCAGCTTATAAACTTTTCAAAACATGAATGTAAGGGGAAACATAAAAGAAAATATTCATCATGTGCATTTAAATAATAAGAATATATAAAGGGCTCAGCCATAAAGATAAATCTGAGTCATTTGTAGAAAAATGGATGCGCTTTAAATCCATAATACTATGTGAAATAAGTCAGATGCAGAAGGTTAAATATCACATGGTTTCTCTTATGTGAGAAACCCAAAGTATAAATAAAGAGCAAAGTAAAGAGACATGATAAGAAACAAGGAGCCAGACATCGCAGAGATGTGAAGGGTTCTGGAGATGAGGAGAGACAGAATGGAGAAGGAAAGGAAGGGGAAGTAAAAAGGATCAAGATGCAACATGTAAGGGAAAGTGGGGAGGGTAGGGGAAAGGACACAGGGAAAAGAAAAAAATAGGAGAAGATGAAAAAATGGAAATAAAGTTTTTGAACATAGGGAAGGGAGGAGGGGGTGAAGGGAGGGCAGGGACGAGGGGAAAAAATGAGAACTGAGACCTGTCATGTAAAGGTACAAGATCCCAGTAATGACTGTAACTGTACTGTATTTCTAAAATGTACCAATAAACTCAATGAGAAAAAAAAAATGCAAAAGTACCACTTTCCCATGGTCAATGTGCTTAATATGGACATGTCACAAACATACACTAATAACAAAGATTGCATATGGGGGAAAGAATATAGAAAGGAATTTTACATATATAAACAGAAAAAAAAGTTTGTTAGAGTAGAGGAAGAGCAACAACCACAGAGTATTTGTAATCTGCCACATATTCCAAATTGCTAAAAGTGCAGTAATTAGGCTAAAGGTAACTTTCATCTCTAAATGCTGAAGGTGTGGGGTCCATTTATTTTTAATAGTAGGGAGCATTTCCAAACAGGATGTTGACACACACACACACACACACACACACACACACACACACACACTGAAGGCACTGTAATTTGAGCTTCTGAAACCTTAAACTAATTAAAGCTTTCATCATTGGAACTCATCCTCAAACTTTGCAAAATTATTGCACTTAGAGGATGTGAGATTACAGCCCAATAAAATTTAGACATATTAATGTGAGATATTAATTGGTTTACCTAATTATTATTCTGTTACACGGTAATTAGGTATTGCTGGTAAACAATTCATGTAGATTACTATAATAACTAGCACAGTTAAGTTACACTTTCCTCTTCCTCTCTGGCTTAACTTATTTTCCAGTATGCATAGAAATGTCCAAGTCTGCAGTGTTCCTAATACAATGCGCTTTTTAATGCCTACCACATACACACAGAAGCACAAAATGGAAATCCCATGCCTCCCAGCCCTCCCTGTCATCTCCCACACTCTGCTGTGGTCCCAAAGCTCCTTGCCTTTTCAGCCTTTCTCTTCTCCCCTCCCTAGGCAAGGATTCAAAGGGGTTGGCAGCCAAAATGCATACCATTCAGTGGGTCTTCCTTTAGACAGATACAATTATGAATTCAAAATTAGGTAAAATGAATGTTTGTTTGAAATGAGAAAAGGCTCAACAACTGAACAGTAAAAAACACCGCCAAATCTGGGGAAAAATAAAATCTGGGCACCTTCCACTTTGATACCGCTTCCACTGACCACTATCTGGCTGTGGATACTTAAAACTGACTGTCCTTCCAGTGTCAGTAGCCACAGGAGGACACAACCTGCCATGGCAGCACCTGGAACCCCACACCCTCAACTTAGAACCCCCGCAGGCAAAAGGATGACATAGGCAACGATGTCTTGTGATGAGTCCACTGCGTGTATCTATGCAAGGCACAGAGATACATCATTCGGCTACATCCCCTAGTTACACCCAAAATGAGTCTGCAGCTGCTCCAGCTCCAGCATGAGGAAGAAGTCAGAGGAGAGTTAAAATGGGAAAGTCACTGGGCTTGACCAGGCATGGATAACATGTCTTGCTTTTGCAAATGCTGCCAAACAAATAAAAACATTTCTAGGGCCCTTCCACTAATCAGACATTCAAGCTATTGTATTTAATGGGGCTATAAAGTTTAAAGGCCTGGGCGCTATTCCTTAGGGGGAATGAACAAACGGGTGAGGCAAACAGGAAGAGGGGTCATACGGACGTCCTCTGCCTTCGAGTCTTAGGACCGGAAAGGATGAATGGAGTGGTTAGGGTTCTGAGGAAAACAGGGACTTTGAACTCCAGCAGGTGGACTCCAGGTCACTGAATAAAATGAACTGAGTTCTTCACATGTATTACTGCATGTCATCCTCACTACCACCCTAAGGAGAAGAAAGGGATGAAGAAGAGAAAGAGGAAGAAGTGAAGAAGAGGAGGAAGAGGAAGGGGAGGAGGAGAAAAAAGCAGAAAGGGGAGTACATGAAAGAAGAAATAATATGAGGAAGAAAAAAGAATAAAACGTGGAATGGTGGGCAGCCAGGAAGATGAAAGACCAAAGCAAATGTCTCCTCTGTGCACTCTTCTTCCCTGGGAGGCAGCCGTGTTTATTATCAGTGTCATCGCAAAACCTAAGGCTTTTTTCAAACCACACAGTCATCCTCTGAATTTAGAAAAAGTGACAATTCTTTTGGCTCAGTTCTGCAAAATCCAAGTTGTTATGATCTCACAATGAAAAAAGGAAAAGAGAGAAAACGGCCTCCTAGAAGATTGATATCACCGTAAATAAAGGCCCAACCATCTGGTTGCGGTCCACGTTTTCCAGAGGATGTGAGTCTTTCGTCCAGGCTTAAATTGGATGCCAACCTCCACGTCAGAACTGATCTTCGAAATTTTTCACACAGCCCCAATATTTCCCAGAAAGAGTGGAGTTCACGTGTCTTGTTCTTTAATTTTCTTCCAATTACAAAAAAATAGAAAATGGAAATAATCACTTAATCGGGAAAGTATATGTGAAGAATGTTCAGAAAATTTGAAAAACTATAATTACACATGGATAGCTTGAAGTAGCACATCAAACTTCAGACAACTTAAATTCTTTCAGGGAAACGAGTTTAACCCACATCAGAAGCTAACCTCATCATGAAAGTGCTGAAAACTCCATCGTTTCACAGATTTGCAGACTCATTAAACTTCTTCACTGTCAGGGACCTTGGGAGGTCACTCAATAAATCTCCAAGACACTGGGTGAGATCACACCTAGCCTAAGATTCCAGATTAACCACCTATCCATAAACATTTTGGAAAAGATGTCGCAGACTATCTCAGGAACATTCCAATGAGATGTAGTCCTCACTTTCAGGAAATCTTCCATTATTTCCAAAAAGGCTGAATTGCTCCACGTCTTTTGTGAAAAATAATAGAGCAACACCTTTACCATCTCAACAAGAGAGAGCAGTAGGGAATTAAGGCAATGCCCCCTATCTATGAACAAATCTATATTGTTATGGAGTTTATTGGTACAATCTAGGTATACAGTACAGTTACATTCATTACTGGGATCCTGTACCTTTACATGACAGGTCTTGGTTCTCAGTTTTTCCCCTTGTCCCTGCCTCCCTTCACCCCATCCTCCCCTCCCCATTTACAAACACTTTAATTCCATTTTTTCATTTTCTCACGTTTTTCTTTTCCATTATTCCCCTTCCCCAACCCTTCCCACTTTCCCTACACCTTTAGTTAGCCCTTTTCTTCCTATTTCACATTGTTAATTATCCCACTAGGATCCTGAGTACTATTATAGTTTTTCACACCAGAGAAAATATTCAGTATTTACACATGTGTGACTTATTTATTTCACTTAGGAGTATATCCTCAAAATGTTTCCATTTTCCTATGAATGACTCTAATTTCTCATTCTTTATGGCTGGGTAGTATTTTTTTCTTCGGTCCTTCAAACTTCTATTTGTGTGGCTGCTGCACATAACCAAGGAAGATCCTGGGATCCCCCACTGTGGGCAGAACATCTAACATCTCATTCTACAAAAGAACTGGTCAGGACGGGGCTGAATTGATTATTATTTCACAGTGCCTAGAAAGCTGAGAGTCCAGATCAGTTTCCCTCCCATACAGCATGTGTGAGACTTCACAGTGTTGCTGTGCTGCACCATGAACTGGGCAGCTCTGAAAGGGCAGCACATATCTGAGGCAACTGACAATCACAGACTCAAGCTGAAGCATACCACCAGCTGCAGAAGCAACAGAGAGAGCTTCAGTAGACTCAAAAGAGAACTAGGGAGCTAGATTAAGTCATCTTCTTCAAAGGTAAAAAAAGACCAAGCCAACATGGGTTGATGTTCCATTAACAAGCAATGGGCAACCTCTGCTAGTTGTTTTTCCTTCCTTTCTCCCTTATTTCCAAGTTCATCACCTCTCTGTCCACCTCTCTTGGGCACATACCCTGCTCTTAAGCAGCAAACGGGCAAACATTTCTGCTGATTTTAATACTGAAATGTCTTAGAAATCCTCTTCAACGAATCTCAAGGAACAGAATACTATGAAGGGAAAGACTTTTCTGCACTGCCACCACCAACAGGCCTTTTCAAGTCACGTTGCTTACTGACTTCTTTATCTATTACCTAAGTAGTTGGACAATATGGCTTTTCTGGATTTAAAAAATTATCTTATCTTCATGCCTCAATTTTGGAGAAACTGTGAGGACTGGTAGAGAGAGAAGTAACTAGGAGGTGAGAAGTATGATTTGGATTCATCAAATTAAATAATGTGGATGATTTCCCAGCTCCTTCTTTATGTGTGGTTTCCTAGTCACTTTCCCATCACTGAGGGCAATGTCATCTTTAGCCAACCTCTTACTGGCCAGAACTGGGTTGCACACTTTTTTTTTTTTTCCAAATCAGTCATTGGCTAGAAATCAGAGAAAGGGAGAAAGGAGGAAGTGAACCTAAACCAATATTTTTATCCCCTCCCACTGAGATCAGCTTTCCCAGAGAATTGTTTCCATTCTGTGAGGAGGGGTGCAGCCATCATCATGACCCCCCAGAGAATTAAGGGGTGACTGTGTGAAATGGTACAGCCGGTTCAGGAAACAGTGAGTATTCCAAATCTTTTGTGTCATTAACTAACTTGAGCAAAAAGGGATTTGGAAATCCAAGCACAGAGTTCTTCCTGAGCCCAAGTCATTAGGTACTTAAAATCTGGTTCTTACACATTTTTTAAAAAGTGATTTTAAAAAAACTAAGTAATAAAGAATGTAATTCTGGGCACAGTGGCCCACATCTGTCATCTCAGTTACTTGGGAGGATAAAAGAAGGGAATTACACGTAGGAGACCAATCTTAGCAACTTAATGAGACCCTGTCTCAAAATAGAGGATAGATAGCTATTAGATAGATAGAAGATAGATAGATAGATGATAGATATAGATAGATAGTAAACAGATGATAGATGGTAGATAGATGATAGAAAACAGATAGGTGATATAGATAGATAGTAAATAGATGACAAATGGTAAATAGATGACAGATAGATGGACGGACGCATAGATAGATAGATAGATAGATAGATAGATAGATAGATAGATAGATAGATAGATGATAGATACAGCTGGAGATGTAGCTCAGTGGTAAAGCATTTGCCCGGCAGGCATGAGACACAGGGTTCAATACCACTACTGCAACAACAATAAACGATGATGACCTCCATGATAAAGACAATGCATGCTTCAAAATATCACAAAAAGAAGAAGCAAAGCAACAGAAACCCTCTGGACAACAGTTCACAGATGAGAAGAGCTTGGCTGTGTGCTCGACAGATGCATAAGAAAAATTTGTGGGTAGCGTCCTTTTTGCTCTGACCACAGAGGAGGCTGAACTCAAAGAACTTCAAACCCTAATCCCCAGGGCAATATTCTGAGGGAGTACATTTATAACGTCTCCAATCTGAAGGTGCTGCACCTGCAGACTGCTCCAGAATACAGCAATGCTTGGTTGCTGCCCGTGCCTATGAAGTTTCCCACTGCTGAGTGTTTCTGACCTGAGGCAGGAAGAGGACATGGCTGAAACTAGCTGGGGAGAGAGGCAGGATAAGATCCCGGGACACAGGTGCAGAACAATTCTCAGAGCCCTGCACTTCTCAACAGAACTTGAGCAGGCTTTTGATGGAATGACTGGCCATGGTGGAAAATTTTTTTAAAAACTGACAGGCCCCATTAAGCCTTAGTCCTCTTCACCATAGCCCACCCTATGCTATAGGGTGTATGTTTAATATTAATTTGTTCTCCCTTTTCCTACTTTTACTTGGCCCATGCTTGCTTTGCAGAGCCTTTTTTCCCTTCTAACCTTCCATTTTTTCCTATTCTTAATAAATGTAAAACTTTGCCACCGTTTGTACTTGTTTCATCTAATTCTTTGCTTGTGACAGAAAACAAACAAAAAAATCACCTGTAGAAGGAGGCTCCAGCACCTCAAAACACAGTTATAGACCCTTTGCAAGTCCTGACATGAAATCACAGTGCACCTTTCTGTTCTTTGCTAGATAAACAAACTACTTTTCTCTCCATTTCCTGGTTATCCATACCACATGTGATTTTTAAACTATCACTCATAGCCCTTCCCTCCTGCTTACTGGCGGTGTATTTGGGTCAGTCATACCTCCGTCCAGGAGAACGTGAATAAGGGATATCCTACAGTGAAATGTCACATGCCTTACGATTCCGGGTAAGAAAGTGATCCTCACACGTGACGATTTAGCCAGGAGATAACAGGCCTTCTCCCTGAAAGGCCCATTGAGTCCACCTCAGTTCATTGCCCTGAAATCCTGGGGCTCTGAGGTTGAGGACATACAGTCCGAGGGAGAACGGCCCCGGGATTAAAGTTAGCGAGTTTTCCCTTTGCCCATCCCACTTCTCTGAAAGCTTCCCATAGCTCAAGGGCACATCCAGGCACTGGACCGGCAGGGATATGGCTGAGCTCCTTACAGCCGCCCAGGCACCAACCTCTGTGATCCGTTTTTTCCCTGGAGCAAGTGGAAAGCCATGTCTTGAGGAAAGGTGCTGTGTCTGGTATAAACAGCTCCTGTGCCGTCGCTGCCAGCACTTCTCTAGTAAAATAGCCCACAGCCACCATACTGACCACTGTTCTACTCCGACAGAGTGCCGATGTTAAAGTTCTTGCTTTGTTGAAAGCAGCCAAGCTCCAAGATAACTCCAGAGGTATTAGCTCCTATAGTCCCTGGGCCAGGGAGCGGGCGGACTGAAAGGGCACAGGTGCTGGTTCGTATTCTATCAGTGTGGAACCGAAGCCTAGGGAAGGTGACCTCTATCTACAAGGACCTCACACCCTCATCTGCCCCTACAAAACCATCAGGAAGGTCAGAGGAGCCCAGGACCACCCACTGGCCTTCTGTACAGAAACTGTTCTTAAACCCCCAGCACCTTGAAGAAATAGTGGGAAACGGGAAGATTTGAAATCACCTTTCAGAAGCAAGTACTTCTGGGGGAGTAGGTATAGAAATCTGCAGGTTGGTGTGGGTGAATAAGCACCATGACTTCCAGGACAGGAATCTGATTTGCCTGAATCATCCCATCCGGCAGAAGCGTTTGCTCTTGCCTCCCAACGTCTGAAACCGAAGGAACTCGTGTCCTAGGAACGCATTTATCTGCTGGAGACACTGTTGCGTACTTTGAGTAACTAGAAAACACTCCACCACTACCCCCACGGTCACACAACACTCCTACGCAAGAAAAGTGAAATTGCTGTTTGATGAATGTAAGCTCCGGGTGTTGCCAGCTTTTGGAAGTCCTGCCAGGTGTAACCGCTGGGAAGGGAGGTGAGCCCCGGGTTCCCCGCCTCCCCCATACCGCCCTCGCCGAGGTCCTTATTTGGTGATGCTTTCAACTGCATCCTGGTCTCTCCCGCCATCCCTGAAGGGACCTCAGCAGGGAAAGTAGTGGCTGCTGACGTCCCTTCCTCCACAGATGAATGGAATTCCAGGCAGCGGGCGTCACGCTGGCTTGGGACAGTGTCCCGGGCACCAGACTGGAGTGACAGAAGTATCAGCCAGCGGTGCTCGTGGCAGTGCGTGTACCCGCAGAAATGTAACCCACACCTCGACTTCAGGAGCCGAAAAATGCGAAGAACGTTTAGAAAGGAAAAAAGAAAACAAAATAATAGGCAGAAAGTAATTTATTACTGTATCGGTCTGTTCTGTAAATAGTTTAAAATCCTGAAGCCAGAAAGTTCTGCAGTCTCCAAACCAGGAGTCACGTTAAGAAGCACGAGTGGGCACAAGAACTGTTTTTCAAGACACAACTTCAATTTTGACTTGAGGGACCTAGGTATGAGTATCCCTAAAATCTCCCCTACTACAAAATCTGCGCAGGCCCCTTGATCAGAATACGCAGACCGCCCCCAAGCGGCAGGCCGTGGAAGCGCCGGAGCAAAGGGTAGAAGCGACTTCGGCCGGGCCGAGCAAAGTGCGTCCCCGGCCCTAGGGGGCCGAGATCGGTGTACGAGCTGCCTCCAGTCCGGGGTCAGGCGGAGGGCAGCGTGTGGGCCAGGGCTGGAACGCAGAGTGCCCAGGACGCATGGTCCCCCACCCGCCGGGTGAATGAATGAGGGGCAAGTACTCGAGAACAGCTTCTTTAATGCCCGGTTCTCTCGGGGTCCCGCGCAGGGTCTACTTGGGGCCGGGAGGGTCCATCTCTTAGCGTCTCAGCCATTGCCCAGGCATTCAAGGAGACAGGCTTATCTAAAGGCCACCACCCTCCCCAGGGCCTTGAGTGGTCTCCAGAGCCGCGCCGCAGCTCGGGATAGTCGTGCCGAACGCTTGGAGCTGCGTAGCGCGAGAGTCGGCGCTCGGAGCCCCTGCGTGCCAAGGCGGCGTGGGCGGGCACCTGGTCTTCAGAGAAGTCCCCTGCTCCGGCGCCCCGACCCCGGCCTCCCCCTTCACTTTCTAGCTGGAAAGTTGCGAGCCGGGCGGCTGGGGGCGGAGAGAGGAACCCAGACGGCCCCCCTCCGCTTCCTGCCCGGCCGCCGCCCATTGGTCGGTGGAATCCCCAGGAATGTGCGCGCCCCTTTAAAGGCGCGCGGCTCCAGCGCTTCGCCAGCAGTGCCCAGAGCCCGCCGCGAGTTCGGGCTTCGCGAGGTCTCCCGTTACAACCTCCGCCTCCGGCCAACCCAGCGCCCGAGGACTCGGCTCGCCCTTCTCGCGCTCCTGTTGCTGCGCCGGCATCCACACAGGTAAGCCACCTCCAGCCCCAGGCTCCAGTGGGGTCGGGGCGACTCACATCTCCTACTTTCCTCTTTCCAGCTGCCAGGGAGCCCTTTTCCTGGGAAGGCTCCAGAGCCGTCCTGTCTTGTTTTGGGTTCACTGGCAACTCTCCGGGAGACCCCAATTTTCTCGTTTTTCAAGTCCTCCCGAAAGCTTTACATTACTCCTCCAGGTTTCTACTTCCTAGTAGAACCCCCCACCAAAATGCATCTCCCGTTCCTATGGATCACCCCCTCCTTTCCAACAAAGACGCCCCCTCCCGTTGGTCTTTGTGCCCCTCCGCCTGGAATTCCGCGGCCTCCAGCACTCTCACTTTTTGTACATGTCCTCTGGAAAGTAAATCCTAGTGTTCTTTGCTCCTGCATTGTGGGGCAAGAGAGGCGGGGGGGGGGGGGGGGGTAGCTCCCTGCCCAGCCCCTTTTTTTGCCCACGCCCCCTGCTTAGCTGGTCTCTGACCCTGGGCTCTTGTGCCTCCCCTCTACAGGCTCCCTGCTGGGCACAGACAGCTCACCATGGGGCTGGCCTGGGGACTCAGTGTCCTGTTCCTACTGCAGGTGTGTGGCAGCAACCGGATTCCAGGTGAGTCCTCCTCCCTAGCCCTTGGGAGTGCGGGAGCGGGGTGCAGGCTAGGTCAGGTGTGTCCACTCCGTGATCTCTGTCCCAGCCGTTTCTGCCCAGAGCCCCAGCTGAATGTCAGGGTGCACCTTACCTCTGGTAATCAACTCTTGCAGTGGCCGTCGATTTCACCCTATCCCCTTTCCCAGGCCCTCTACTCCTGGCCCCAGCCTAGAAAGCTCACTGTGTTCTCTTCTGCCCCGCAGAGTCTGGGGGAGACAGCAGCGTGTTTGACATCTTTGAACTCACCGGGGCCACCCGCAAGGGCTCCGGGCGCCGGCTAGTGAAGGGTCCTGACCCATCCAGCCCAGCTTTCCGCATTGAGAATGCCAACCTGATCCCCCCTGTGCCCGATGACAAGTTCCAAGATCTAGTGGATGCTGTGCGGGCAGAGAAGGGCTTCCTCCTCCTGGCTTCACTGAGACAGCTGAAGAAGACTCGAGGCACGCTGCTGGCGGTGGAGCGGAAAGACCACTCCGGCCAGATCTTCAGCGTGGTTTCCAACGGCAAGGCGGGAACCCTGGACCTGAGCCTGAGCGTGCAGGGCAAGCAGCAGGTGGTGTCGGTGGAGGAAGCTGTCCTGGCCACTGGCCAATGGAAGAGCATCACCCTGTTTGTGCAGGAAGACAGGGCCCAGCTGTACATCGACTGTGAGAAGTTGGAGAACGCTGAGCTGGATGTCCCCATCCAGAGCATCTTCACCAGGGACCTGGCCAGCATTGCCAGGCTGCGCGTCGCAAAGGGAGACGTCAATGACAATTTCCAGGTGAGTCCTCTTC
This sequence comes from Fukomys damarensis, assembly GCF_012274545.1. Classification (NCBI taxonomy): domain Eukaryota; kingdom Metazoa; phylum Chordata; class Mammalia; order Rodentia; family Bathyergidae; genus Fukomys; species Fukomys damarensis. Next base: position 36,604,581 of record NW_022900929.1, on the reverse strand, counting down.
TTGGAATGCTACCCACAAGGTCATTTGCTGGCCTGCTGACCCTGGCAGGCTGGTGAAGTCACATGCCCCCCCAACCCCAAGGTTTCAGAAACTGTAGGCCAGGAGAGGGTCCTGAGAATATGCACTTTTCACAAGCAGCAGGTGGACTAGGATCCACTCTCTGAAAACAAGCAGGCTGTTCAAGTATTAGATGCTCCTTACATGCTTCAGAAATGATTTATTTCACATGCATTCCACCAACTTTAATGAAAACAATACTTAGTGTGGGCAGAATCAGTACCACGTTGCCATCTGATTCCTCAGGGGGATGCAGCCAGTCTGGAACCAAAGGTTGAAATAGTGGTTATGTGTTGCTGCAGCAGCTTATTGCCTTAATTTCTAGATCTTTGCAACTGTGGCTTTGAACTCTTTCTCATTGGAGAGTGTCCTTATATGCTCTGGGCTTAGTATCAAATTCCATTTCCTGTACACCCAAGTAGGCTGATAACTGAACTCTTGGTAAAATACTGAAGAGTTAGCAGGAGACATAATTAAGATTTTGAGTTTGCCCTGCAATTTTGCTTGGTGTGTTATTTTGATGCAGTGCTCTAAACACCGAGCTCTTTAAACTTTTGGTTGCAGGTATATGAGCAGGGAGACTGTTTTCCCCACCCCCACTCACTCCCAACATCCCACAAGTAATGTGTGTCCTTTGCCTACAGGGGGTGCTGCAGAACGTGAGGTTTGTCTTTGGAACCACACCAGAAGACATCCTCAGGAACAAAGGCTGCTCCAGCTGTGAGTACCCCTCTGTTTTTAGGGTATGTGGGGAAGTGGGGGGCAGATTCCACCGAAAATAGACTGAGAAATTCACGCAATAGTATTTGTGCATAATTTACGTAGGTAACACAGTTAAAAAGTATACAAAAGTGACCTCGAAGGGTATGCCCACACAAATATACACCCTCCACTTGCATCCCTTGTCCCCCATGAAACATTTACCCCAAGGACTCAAGGGTGAGGTCAGCAGCTGGAAGCCCTTCTACTACTTTTCTTTTTCCATTATGTTTTGTAGCAGCTACCAATGTCCTCCTCACCCTGGACAACACCGTGGTGAATGGGTCCAGCCCTGCCATCCGCACTAACTACATTGGCCACAAGACAAAGGACCTACAGGCCATCTGTGGCATCTCCTGTGACGAGCTGTCCAGCATGGTCCTGGAGCTCCGGGGCCTGCGCACCATTGTGACCACACTGCAGGACAGCATCCGCAAAGTGGTCAGTGGCCTCGGAGCCCAGCCCCTGCCCTCAACCGTTCACCCCAGTGGGCCCCAGATGGGGCTGGATGCTCATGGTCCTTCTCCCCATTTTAGACAGAAGAAAACAAGGAATTGGCCAAGGAGGTGAGGAGGCCTCCTCTCTGCTATCACAATGGAGTTCAGTACGGGAACAACGAGGCATGGACTGTGGACAGCTGCACGGAGTGTCACTGTCAGGTGAGGGACGGTCACATGCTAAGAACTGATGGCATGTGTTTCTCAGGAAATACCCATGTGGCCACATGGGTTCTTTTTATGGGGTTTTTCTTTGAGATGCAATTATGACATCTTCACATCCTTTAAACTCTCAGAAGTTCTATCAAAGTCCTATTATACCCCAGGTTAAGAACCTAAGGAAACAAATCTACTTAGACATCTGAATAATTGCCTGCTTTAATTCAAAGACTAAGTGTTGAATGTCAGGTAAATAAAAGCTGCTTAGAACAGTCTTCTTTTTCCTCCCTCCCCCAACCCTGGTTTGTATTCAGCTCATACATAAGGGTTAACACAGTCCTGTTGTTCAGGTCACTTAGTCCCATACTGTTAGGATGTCACTGTCTACTTAGCTCAGATGGCACCAGAGACAGGTGAGGTGGGGCTTTATCTGGCTCATCAAGTAGAGTACAGTTTAAATACTGACACAGATTACTGAGTTTGGGAGCCAGCTTCATAAATTCTTCTCCATCCTAATACACCACCAGCTCTACAGGTGAAGGGAAAATACTTATACTTCTCTTCCTGAGGATAAAATATAAAAATTTAAAAGCCCTGGCCTAGTTTTATGAGTTCCATTTTAGATACAGACTTGGCTCGTAGTGTTAGTTGATTCCTTATAAATATGTTCTTCATGTTGTAACTTCCGTACCTGACCAACTCTTCAAAGAATGGAGTTGTAAGTATACAGCATCAGAACGCTGTGGTATTGGTGACTGCAGATGTGACAAAGCTCCCCTTAAAATCCTTCCCCTAGAGACTGACCGCCCTGCCTGTGTCGCACCTTGTCATAGAGTAAACTTCTACTTGCAACATGCTCTGACCCATCTCCCCCATGTTCTCTCACCTTGCAGAACTCAGTTACCATCTGCAAAAAAGTGTCCTGCCCCATCATGCCCTGCTCCAATGCCACGGTTCCCGATGGAGAGTGCTGCCCGCGGTGCTGGCGTAAGTCCCCACAATGGCATAACCATTCTCAAGTGACACTGGGTCCCTTCTGCTTCTGAACAGCTACACTGAACACTGCTCCCCCCAGCCAACCCCCAATCATGGTCTTCAGTTTCTTGCTGCTACAGCTGAGGAACTGTCAACTTCTCTACCATGTAAAGTCATAAACTCTGTGATGACAACTCTGAATTACCCCTCTGTACTGTGGTATAGATGATCTTGGTGTAGCTTATTCCAATTTTAGGCTTTGAAAAAGGAAATGAGTGTGTACTAGTGGTAGATCTAAGTGGACTACTTTTAGAATTTGCAGCACAGAGCTGAGAACCTATTCACCTAAGAAATTGATAGGTTTAACGGTGTGAGCATCGGACTAAATTGGGCCTGAAATTTCTGCCTGTTTTATCTGCAGTGATAGGAGGTTGAAAGAGAACAACGTGAGTTTAGACTCAGGGTGCTAAATGGAATTAAGGAACCGTAAAGCTCCAGGGTACTCTATCTCTGGCTTTTGTTGGCAGTATAATCGTTCTGCTGAGATAATAGGTAATGTAGTAGGTGCATGTCATAAAAGTGATTCATCATCAGTAAGGAAGAAAATAGGGAAGTGTTACTTGCTCTCCCCACACACACCTACATTACTGGCCATAGCGCAAGGGAGCCAGCCCCATCCAAGGGCCACAGCAGTGATGTCGTTACCGTAATGGTCATTTGTGTATCTGTTTCTGTTCAGCATTCACTCGGATTAAAGGGAGCAAACTGGCTGAGGGCTGGCAGAGTACTGAACTTGAATTAAGGATTCCTAGGAAAGCTTCTAATGGATGGCAAAAGAAAACAAGTTCTCTGCCTTCTGTCTGATACAGATAGATGTGATCGTAGTCATGGTTCCTGAGCAGATGGTAAACAAACACATTTTTCTGCTTGTGCAAATATGTGCAGAGAACGCCCCAAATGCTAGCGTGAGAGGAACAACAGACTGACTAACCTCCTGGCCAAGTTAGAGCCAGAGCCAACAGCCCCCAAGTGGGCTTCAACCTCACCTGTCAAACACATGGTGTGGGGCTTCCCTGGCAGTCAGAAAGGATTCCTATCAGCAGCCCAAAAGCTGAGCATTCTTGGAAGGCTGAGACTGGAAATGCCTACCCAGATATCTTAAGTCAGTATAGAGAATCTTTGCTGAGAGAGAAGGAAAGAAGAAGTACGGATAGAAGAACACCGAGTCTGAGAAGGCTCATTTATACCAGGCAAAGCATCCACTAACCCCACAGGCATACGCACAGTGACGTGGTGTCTGCCCCTTGGCGGCTGGCTTGAGAAATGTATCACTTTCATCCTGTTCACCTGAATCTTTGATATTAAGTTGGGCATCTTGCATACAGTATGGTGTCTCCGGTTAATAATACAGCATTGTATACTTGGAATTTGCTAAGAAAGTGGATCTTAAATGACTACAAAAAGTGGTAACTGTGAGTTATGATCATTAATTTGATAGTAGTAATCGGTGTAGTCATGCACACATGTATCAAACATTGTGTGTATACATTTAATTAAATAATTTTTACTTGTTAATCACACCTAAGGGAATAAAAAAGAAAATCTTGCTTTAAACCCTCGGACAGAGATTGTCTTGTCTTAATCACTGGGTATTAAGCGGCCTGTCTCCCTGCAGCCAGTGACTCTGCAGACGACGGCTGGTCGCCCTGGTCTGAGTGGACTTCCTGCTCTGCAACATGTGGCAGTGGAATTCAGCAGCGTGGCCGGTCTTGTGACAGCCTCAACAACCGATGCGAGGGCTCCTCTGTGCAGACTCGGACTTGCCACATTCAGGAATGTGACAAGAGATGTAAGTGTCTATCTAGTCCACGTAGGAGCGGAGGGGTCTGATCTGCCCTGTTGTCATCATCAAGAGCAGTTGCACAGAGGGTGCTCGAGAGCACGGGTTCCCCAACCTCTGGACTGGATTCCAGCTCTGCCACTGGTCTCTGTACGTTGGGCACAGCCTGCCCTCCCTGCAGCTCCCTCCTCACCTGCAGCATGAGGATTATAACAATAGTTCCTGCAGTTATTTTGAGCATTTTATTTAGATAATGTGTACAGAGCAGTAGGGTAGAGCTGGCCTTATTGCAAAACCCTGTAAATGTTAGCTTATACACAGAAACCCACAAAGACAGCCAAATATGATTCGTATACTGCTAGGAAAGATTCCCAGTGACACTGAGATGTTGAGGCCAAGAGCCAGCTTCTGCTACACATGAGGTTTCCACTGCCACAGACCATGTGCGAGAAACATCTCTCTGTGTACCTGAAGATCACTTCTCTTTGACCAGCTGTAAGCCTGCACCATTTGTGACCATGTGCTTTGTCCTTTAGTTAAACAGGATGGCGGCTGGAGCCACTGGTCCCCGTGGTCATCTTGCTCTGTGACATGTGGCGATGGTGTGATCACCAGGATCCGGCTCTGCAACTCTCCCAGTCCCCAGATGAATGGGAAACCATGTGAAGGCGAAGCCCGGGAGACCAAAGCCTGCACGAGAGACCCCTGCCCCAGTACGTGTGTGCCTGGCCATGGGGCCGTTTGTGGGCAGCAGCTCCGCCCAGCTGGTGGCTCACACTCTGCAGCCTCCAGCTCAGGGGATCAGGGGAGAGGAAGGTTGCTGACTAGAACAACAAACAGGGGTGAAGTCCTACATGTTCAGCAGCTTCTCTTAATGGAAAGCATTTCAAACTCGCCCTCTTCCCAAACAGTCTTTCCATGTGTCAGGGTAACGGAGGTTTCTTGGACAGGCTTGGGGGAATCTTCTGTGATAGGTTAAGGCTTTCAAAACTGACCTTGGGTTTAGCATACATTTCATATTCTTACAGTCAATGGAGGCTGGGGACCCTGGTCACTGTGGGATGTCTGCTCCGTCACCTGTGGAGGAGGACTGCAGACACGTAGCCGGCTCTGCAACAACCCCGCACCGCAGTTTGGAGGCAAAGACTGCATTGGCGATGTGACAGAGAGCCAAGTCTGCAACAAGCAGGACTGTCCAATTGGTGAGTGACACCGTCCAAGGCAAAAACACCTTTGGAGCTTTCTGCTTTACTAAAAGCTGCAGCCAGCATCTGCGGCGGGGTGGGGTCTGGGTTTCACTTAGTCCTGAGTTACTCTGAAATGCGCGTGACCACGTCATCTCGGTGATCTATCAGTAGCAGAGACCCTGTGTATCTTATTTGCATTGTTTTGCAAGTGGCCAGCATGGCAGCAGAAGCAGCTTAGACCCACCCTTACCTGTCTGTCTCACATTGTCTCAGATGGATGTCTGTCCAACCCTTGCTTTGCTGGGGCCAAGTGTACCAGCTATCCCGATGGCAGCTGGAAATGTGGCGCTTGTCCTGCTGGTTACAGTGGAAATGGCATCCAGTGCAAAGATGTTGATGAGGTGAGGAGCAGATGGCTCTAAGTCACTACATCTAGGAAAGCAGCACCCTGTCCCAAGTGCCTCTTTAAGGCAGCGTCGTCCCTTTTCCCTTCCTCCTTTCCTTGTACCCTTTTTCCTCCTTCCTTCTTTTCTTTGCGTTAGCCTTCCAAGTGCCAGGATTATTACAGATCTGTATCCACAAAGGCAGCATTTTCTAAACACTAAGCAAACCCTTGTTTCCCCCACAGTGCAGAGAAGTGCCTGATGCCTGCTTTAACCACAACGGAGAACACAGGTGCAAGAACACAGACCCTGGGTACAACTGCCTGCCCTGCCCACCGCGTTTCACGGGCACACAGCCCTATGGCCGCGGCGTTGAGCATGCCACAGCCAACAAACAGGTACAGCAGTCTCGAATAATAGATCCGAGTGGAAGAAAGCAGGCCTTGAGCAAAGCAGTCACAGGGAGGAATGTAGCTTTATACTCTTCACCAAAAACTGGAGGGAAGGAATACCCAGTCTGCTTTGGAAGGTGTGACTTCATGGCCACCCCATTTGACAGCGCCACTCTGAAAGCAGCTCAGAGCAGGAGGACTTAACATTTGCCAAGGAGCTGAACAATTTTAAGACAGGATATGTAAAGTACAATTTGCCCATAGTCTGGATATTTTCAGAGAGACAATGGGGAGGGACAGAGGTTACCCACATGTACCCAAGCAGGGTCTCAGTCTACTCGGGAGCCACAGGGATCCGCTCTCTTCTTGGTGGTATGGAGGCTCCACGCTGATACTAGGACATGTGCCCTCAGGTGTGCAAGCCCCGCAACCCCTGCACTGATGGGACACACAACTGCAACAAGAATGCCAAGTGCGACTACCTGGGCCACTACAGCGACCCCATGTACCGCTGCGAGTGTAAACCCGGCTACGCCGGCAATGGCATCATCTGCGGGGAAGACACGGACCTGGACGGGTGGCCCGACGAGGACCTGGTGTGTGTGGCCAATGCGACCTACCACTGCAAGAAGGTATAGCCCCCATCCCTGGGCCTGCCACGGGACACTAGTGAATTTGCAGTGCTGTAGCTTTGAAGACCGAACCAATAGATTAACCCTCCTGATGAATATTAAGTCATTTGGCACCAAGAATATGAACAGGTCAGACTCTTGGCAACGTATACTGTAGTTGGTTCTTCTGTCCAAAGCAGGGTTCGCTACTCTACCAAATGCTAGAGGAGCAAGACTTGCGTTCACAGCATCTGTAAAGGCTGGAATATTTAGATAAACTCTGTATGTCTGTGCCCAATAAATTGAGCCGTCACCTAACTTTCCCAGAAAAGCGTTTGATACAGCAACACGCTGTCCTGCTGAGCAAAGGGAGGGATACAAACTGTAACTCCCACGCATCTGCTCTTTCCTAGGACAACTGTCCCAACCTCCCCAATTCGGGGCAGGAAGACTATGACAAGGATGGCATTGGTGACGCCTGCGATGACGATGACGACAATGATAAAATTCCAGACGACAGGGTAAAAAAGCCATTTTCCACCCCTTTCATCTTTTTAATTCAGTAACACTTGAGGATACAGGAAAATTACAGGATCACTGCAGAAATGTACCACATGGACACATGGTCTGATTAGAAATTATCCATCATGCCTTCGTAGTTCCAAGATTCAGGTTTGCCAAAAAAAATTTCTGAGGAGCTGGCTTTTTATCACTGCCATCCTTCCCATTTGAGAGAGAGAGCAGTACTGCAGGTGTATAAACAAGCGAGGCTTTGTTCCCCAGTTCATCTCAAATGTCACAGTTAATGACAGTAACACTTACCGTGGGTGTAGTGAGAACTGAGATGATGAGATTAGATTTTACATCTCACTTATTTGTAGCCAACTGGAATGCCTTTCTCCCTCATTGTCCTTTAACCTGTAGATGGTATTACTGGCCCTGAGAATATCTGCTAAAGAGAAAATAATTATGGCAGGGCTCCGCGGTTTGCGTGTGGTCAGAGGTTTCTGCTGCTTTCTTGGGCAGCCCTGAAAGTGCACCATATCTCCTCTTTGCAGGACAACTGCCCGTTCCATTACAACCCAGCCCAGTACGACTACGACAGAGACGACGTGGGAGACCGCTGTGACAACTGCCCCTACAACCACAATCCAGATCAGGCAGACACAGACAGCAATGGGGAAGGGGACGCCTGTGCCGCAGACATTGATGGAGATGGTAAGGCGTCCCTGACGCAGGGGGCCTGGCGCAGTGAAAACGCCCACAGCTTTGCTCCCTCCGTGGCTGTCAGTATGCGGTTTGCTCAAAGCAGCCATGGCTGGAAAGTCCCTTATCTTGTTCTCTGCAGGCATCCTCAATGAACGGGACAACTGCCAGTATGTCTACAACGTGGACCAGAGGGACACGGATATGGATGGGGTCGGGGATCAGTGCGACAACTGCCCCCTGGAGCACAACCCGGACCAGGTAGGTGGGCTCCTTTCAGAGTGGTTCAGGGAGATGTTGCAGTGCCTGGGCCTGTAAGACAGTGAGTGAGTTTAGAACAGTTCAGATGCTGTTGTTACCAGGGCGCAGCGCATTCACATCCGTAGCCTGCTTGTGTGAGCTCTTTGCAGAGTCCCATGGGTCTGTAATGTGACCGTCCTGAAACTTTGGTCTTGTCTCCTGTAAGATATCACTCAGGGTGATCTGCCATTGTTAAGACAAATGATACAACTCCTTGACAGTATTACTAATATATAAGACTAAGGGGAAGAATATCCAGAAGCAAAGTAAACAGTCCTTTTCATAGTTAATGATAAAATCTAATAGAAAGAAATAATCAAACCACAAACATTTCTGAGGTCAGGAGAAAGACCCTCTTTCTGTCATTCTCCGTAACTGTTCAGGCTTAGAAACAGGCCATCCTTCACCTGAGTCCGGGGAGTGTTACACAGAAACGTTATGACACAGAATAGCTCTCCTGCAGAGGGCACTTCTCCTTTGTGTAACTGCCCATGATTTTCTAGGAATAAATGTTAAGAGAATATATTTTTAAATGTGGTGTTCTGGATGTTTACCGACCAGCTTTTAAAAAATGGTGGTATTTTTATGAGATTAAAGAAATGAGAAAGCCAGCTTCTCCTAACTAACACTTGCTCTAGTGAAGCTGCATCAGATGGCTTTGGGGTCACTGGGGGGAAGCTTAAAAACCTGGAATTGGCTTTGCTGACCAAATGGCCTCAAGGATCGACTATTTATAAAGTTTCAGTACCATAAATTAAATTTCTGCAATAGCATTTATCTCATTAAAGGACTTTTTCATTCCTCTGATCATAACAATCTTAAAATTCAAGCATCAGGTTTTTAAAAGAGCATCTCATACATACTGACTAATGTTAAGTACTCTGGGGAAATCTGTTCTGAAAAAAAATTAAAATCTGATTTCACCTGAGCCAACAGATGAGAGTTCTCATGGAGTAGAAAGATAAAATCAACTATCTTAAATTTTATTTTTCATTTCTCATATACATTACCCAGTGTACCAAGAAAGTAGTGCCATGTTTCCATAATTTCATGACCTAGAGTAGAAGTTAATATGTCAACAAGTTTATACCTGAAACCTTCGCTGAGAAATTACAAAGTGTACCCGGAGAATTTTTAACATTCAGATATAAACAGTTAATACTGCTTTCCAACCTTAGTGACTGAGTCTTTCTATGCTAGAAAGTTTTACATTAAAAAAAATTCTAAAATATCCTTTGTAAGTTTTCATATAAAGATCAAGGAAAAAAAAAAACATAAAACTTGGCTACTAGTATTATTTATCTTCAGTAGCATGGACATAAACACAAAATGCCTCAGCCATATCAAATGAAGGAGAGTTTCCCCTGTTGAGGGGGCATGAATGTTATTTTTAACATAAGCAGTGACTCATGCTTTGACTGACTACCTTCTCGGTCACTCTCCCAGCTGGACTCTGACTCAGACCGCATTGGAGACACTTGTGACAACAATCAGGACATTGATGAAGATGGCCACCAGAACAATCTGGACAACTGTCCCTATGTGCCCAATGCCAACCAGGCCGACCACGATAAAGACGGCAAGGGGGATGCCTGTGACCATGATGACGACAATGATGGCATTCCCGATGACAGGGACAACTGCAGGCTGGTGCCCAATCCCGACCAGAAGGACTCCGATGGTGAGTCAGTGCGGCTGCTCTACAATAAGACAGTGGCTCCTGCTGTGCCCGTGTGGATGCAGGGAATACAGGCAGGGCCGAATGCAGTGAGTGAATGCTGGCTTTAACAGCATAAGTTTCTGGTCTCCGTCTGCTCTGTGATAACAGTTAAAAGTTCACTGAACTCTGCCTTTTCTGGCCTCAGGTGATGGTAGAGGTGATGCCTGCAAAGATGACTTTGACCATGACAGCGTACCAGACATCGATGACATCTGTCCTGAGAATGTTGACATCAGTGAGACCGATTTCCGCAGATTCCAGATGATTCCTCTAGATCCCAAAGGGACATCACAGAATGACCCTAACTGGGTTGTACGCCATCAGGGCAAAGAACTAGTCCAGACTGTCAACTGTGATCCTGGACTTGCTATAGGTGAGTAAGCCCTTTGATCAAAGGCAAATGCATACATGGAAAGCAGCAGATACAAAACCTGGCAGTTGTATCTGGCCCTGTAGGCACTAAGGATGTCCAGGATCAGAATGGGCAACCTTCTAAAGTTTCTCACCTGGCTCTGGCCTTGTTTTCCAGGTTTTGATGAGTTTAATGCTGTGGACTTCAGCGGCACCTTCTTCATCAACACCGAAAGGGACGATGACTACGCCGGGTTCGTGTTTGGCTACCAGTCCAGCAGTCGCTTCTATGTTGTCATGTGGAAGCAAGTCACTCAGTCCTACTGGGACACCAACCCCACCAGAGCCCAGGGATACTCCGGCCTTTCTGTGAAAGTCGTGAACTCTACCACGGGACCCGGCGAGCACTTGCGCAATGCCCTGTGGCACACGGGCAACACCCCCGGCCAGGTAGGCAGTAGCCCCCTCCCTCCAAGAAAGGGATGAGGGATGAGTTTCTGTGAATGCTGAGGACATCGCTCTGGCCAAGATTCCCAACAGGAGCCTTAGATGTGAGCATTACCTCCAGCGGCATTAAGCTCTGCTTTGTAAGAACTTAATAGTGTGTGAGAGAGGAGCTCACCGTGACCATGAGTTACCTTTCAGATCTGAAAGCAGCTTCAGTCTCTTCAAATAAAATCTCTTTTCCTTCCCTCCCCTACTGCTTTATATTCATTCAGTGGTGCACAGCAAATGACAGAAGACTTGGGGGACAGGAGCCCTCTGATCTGGGTCAACACAGCGCCTTTGAAGCACCATTCCTTCCAGAAAGAAATCTAAATCTTCCCCCAGCAGAGCTATATTTCAACCCTTTCTTTTCCTTTTCCTTCAGGTGCGCACCCTGTGGCATGACCCTCGTCACATAGGCTGGAAAGATTTCACCGCCTACAGATGGCGTCTCAGCCACAGGCCAAAGACAGGTTTCATCAGGTATTTGACTGATTCCATTTTACTTACAGGCATGCCAAGGGGCAAAAAAGGGAAGACCAAAGAATAGCAGTGTTGTTCATGACGTGTTTTGTTTTGTTTTGTTTCCCTGCAGAGTGGTGATGTATGAAGGGAAGAAAATCATGGCTGACTCAGGGCCCATCTATGATAAAACCTATGCTGGTGGGAGGCTAGGATTGTTTGTCTTCTCTCAAGAAATGGTGTTCTTCTCTGACCTGAAATACGAATGTAGAGGTAGGAGGGACATTGCATTGAATGTGCAGTTCACATCTCTTAATTCGGATGAATAGTGAGGATAAGTAAAGGAGAATCTGAAAGCCTCTTAGCTCTGGAGACAGGCAGGAGGCTCACAGGTTCATGTCCCACCTAGGCAACTTAGCAACTTAGTGGGACCTTGTTGCAAAGTAAAAAATACCAAGAGCTGGGGATGTAGTTCATTGTTGAAAGTCCTGAGTTTAATCCCCTATAAAATACATACACACACACACACACAATACCGTTTTAGAGTCGGGGTTATTTACATTTTGTTTCTGAAGACAGTGCTAAAAGTGAGATAATGTCTGTGCACTGTGGCTAAAGAAATCCTGAGACTTTATTTACAGTGTTACTTTGTGCAAGCACATTCCTGACAGTCTCTATGTTCTTCATACATAACGCCTAAGTAAATGGCAGACAAGTAGCTATACAGTTGAGACATTGTCAGTAACACTTTTCTATAGAATTTTGTATGTTTACATACCTCACACTTTGCCTACAATTTTGTAAAATGCCATCACAGCACAAGTTGTCTTTCACACCCTTTCCCTGTGTTGCACAGGGAAAGGAGTGTGCAATTAACTGCCCATTAACCTTAGCTTTTTTCTTCCCTTTTCTCCCACCCATTGATTACTTAAATTCTGAGTCTAGCATTAGGCCTACCATAAAGTAAGTGTTCAACACGTAGCCAAGGCTTAGCCTACCAGGTGAAAGCACTGGCCATCCAGAGATCAAACACACCAGGAGTAAAGAAAGATGGTTGATACCACTCAAAAAATATTTAACTTAGGACATACTTTGCAACGTCAATTTTTCAAATAAAGTTCCCTAAACTTTTAATATTGAAGGTCCTAGAAAGCATACTAGTAATTCTGAAAGGTTGTGCTGTGTCTTCATCCTAATGTCAACGTCAGCTTAAAGAAATGAGATGTTTGTGTGTTTGAACGATCTCAAATTGCACTTTCATCACTACAAAAGTAGAGTTATCCCTGGGTTGTTAATTTTTTTAAGATGATTGTGCCCTTATGAGCTCATTTTCATATGTATATTTATTTTTATATATTTATTTAACAGATTCCTAATCATCGAACTGTTGATCAGAGTACTGGTCATAACCAATGCTGGTTTTGCACCTTCTGGAACAAAGAGCTTGACAAACCCCCAGGATCACTTCTTGCCTTCCTCTTTTCTCTGCTTGCATCAGTGTGGCTTCCTAGAACATATCACCTGCCTCAAGAAAATGGCAGTTTTCAACAGATTCAGCCTTCAGCCTCCAGTGAATGAGAAGACATTTTCCAAGCATATGAACAATGACTGGCTTGCTTTTGGGAAAGCAAAAGCGTCTACTTGCTTCCGTTGGAAACATGCCCACTCCACTGTGCTTTGGGTGCTCTTGTGGGGCCGTCTCTGAGCAGTGAACTCGGAAGCATTTTCAGGCATGCAAGGGAAGGGAGGACCTACTAGAATTAGCAAACAAAACCAGCCCCTCACACTCCCTCAGGGGAAGCGGGGAGCACAGGCCAAGGTGCTAAGGAGAGGGCGCACGCCCAAGAGGCCATTGTACAGAGAAAATGCGGAGGAGCTGTTACACGTTGGTACCAAATCATTTTCAGGGGATTGAAGGACTATTGCTGGATTTCATGACGCTGACTAGTGTTAGCTGAGCAGCCCACTTAAACAGGCACTTAAACAGAAGCAGGGAAGGGAAGGGAAGCCTGGCCTCTGACATCCTCCCCATCCCTGCCTTCACACATCCCCTGTGGGGGCCAGGACAAGGAGTCAGAAGCTCAAGGCAGCCTGGCCCGGCCTGGCCACGTGGAAATTGGTGGTTTTCCTCCAGGTGTACCTTGTGCAGACATAGCAAGAAAAGAGCAAAACCTACCATCTCAGTGAGTTCCAGCTGTCTCCCCAGGGAGGGACAGCTGTGCTTATATTTTTATGGTTAGAAAGGCACAAAATTATTATCAACTTAACTAAAACATTCCTTTTCTCTCTTTGTACCTGAATTACCATGGAGTTTTCCAATTCTGTCTTTTGGACTGTATTTTTTTTTTTTTTTTTGTCTGATCTTGTTTTCATTTTGTTTTATAAACGCTTTACAATGTAAAATATTTATTTTTTACCTATTCTGGAGGATCTGTCTGAAGGATTATTGTGGAACAGGAAGAAGCGTAAGGACTGTCCATATCATCTTTGTTAGGAGTCCTCATGACTGTAAGATTGTAAATACAGATTATTTATTAACTCTGTTCTACCTGGAATTAGATTTCATATGGAAAGTGAGAGCAGGTCGCTGAGCTTTATCAGCAACTCTCATAAGAAACTGCTTTACACTTTGTGCTTAGAGTGAATGATTTGGAAATTTTTTGTTGTCTTTTCAAGTGGAATTGGTTGTCCATTTGTAAGTGTTTTAGAATGCAAAGAAAGCCATCACATCTTTAATACTATTTTACCCCACAACCTTGCACCTATTTCCAGGGAGAAGAAAACCATATACACCTATTTTTTTTTCATTTTTCCAAAAGAGAAAAAAAATGACAAAGGTGAAACTTACATACAAATATTACCTCATTTGTTGTGTGACTGAGTATGGAATTTTTGGATCAAGCAGAAAGAGTTTTAGTGTCTAACCAACTTTTAGCTACTGTAGTACCTTAAAAAAGTTAATGTTGTATATAGTATAAAAATTCTTTGCAAAAGGTATTCCCATAAGGAAATAGCATTGAAATGTTAAATACAGTTTCTGAAAGTTGTTTTTCTACCATCTTGTATACCGTTGCTTTATTTTTGTAAATTATTTTCTCATTGCCATTGGAATAGATATCTCAGATTGTGTAGATATGCTATTTAAATAATTTATCGGGAAATACTGCCTGTAGAGTTAGTATTTCTATTTTTATATGTTTGCACACTGAATTGAAGAATTGTTGGTTTTTGTTTTGTTTTGATTTGTTTTTTGCTTTTACTCCCCATTTTTTACTATTTGCCAATACCTTTTTCTAGAAATGTGCTTTTTTTCATACACATTTTTATCCATTTTACATTCTGAAGCAGTGTAACTTGTATATTACTGTTTCTTATGTACAAGGAACAAAAATAAATCATATGGAAATTTATGTTTGTACTTACCGTATCCATGTGTTTGTTCATTCTTCACTAGCTTTATATTATTAATGGCATGGGTAAATACCATTCTTAAACCAATAGAACAGAAGTGAACTCACAGTGAATAGTAGTAACATCCATGGTTCCTATACGATTTAGAAACCCAGAGTTGCACAAGAGTAGACTTAGAATATACATTTCCTAGATTTGTCAAACAAAAGGACAAAACAAGTCTGCTATATTAAAAATAGACAAAAGAGAAATGACCCCCCAAATCGTGAGCCCCCCCAGAAAGCAATTTTGTATTATTGTCAGGTTGCATATATTGAACCTTTCTCAAAGTCCAGTTCCATTTCTAGAAAGAATAGTGAAAACGTAGGGGAGAGCAGCTTGCTGCTCGTGTAACTGGCAGCCCCATCCGACCTGTGGGTGACGGAACCCACTGGGCAGCAGGGTCAGAGGTGCAGCAGCCTCGACCGGAAGTGTGACTAGGGGAAGCTGTGCTTGGAAAGGGGAGCCACGAATTATTGCCTTCTGGAGAATCAGTAATAGCTTTGGTCAAAAATACACACCTAAAAAGATCTATAAAATTTGGAAGGAGTGTGTGTGTGTGTGTGTGTGTGTGTGTGTGTGTGTGGTAAGTACCACATTTTGTGAAAAAAAGGTCAAAATATTACAAGCCAACTCTGAGTTTTGGATGGAACAATTTTGAGTGTGGAATTCTGAGCAAATAATTTCCAGTTTTAATAAAAAATAGACCAAAGAAGAACTTTTGTTATGTAGGTTAGAGGTCTGGCTTTCAGGTATATTAGACACCAGAAAGGACTGGCCAAATGCGATGAAACTCCTCCTTGCTGACTTATCTCTCTGGTTCTAAAAATATCAACCTGGGCAGCGTGACCAAATATAAATAAGGATTGTCAAAGCATTTTACAGGACCAAGCTGAGTAAGAACGAGCTAGAAATGGTTGTGCAATTACGGAAACTGATCTGAAAGATGACATCATCTTTTTGTAGAACAGGATTCGAATTAATTTTTAGGTCGTACATCAAAACAGGTTTGTGAATACTGATGAGACACAAAATGTGGCTGGGGAGAGGAACCTTCCTCCCTGGGCATGTTCCATTTCTACTCTGAAACTGGCCTAGAAGTAGAGTTAGATGGAAGGGTGATAAACTTCCGGTCCTTGGGAACTTACAACTAAGGTGGTGCCAGCAGGATTTTGTTTAGTTTTATTTTGTTTAAAGAGTCATATGTAGGAAAAACTGTGGTATAAGCACCTAAAATCACTCCCAGAACTCAGTTTTTTCTTTCTCTTCTATATAGTATTTTTTTATTCTTGTTCTGGGGCAAACACATGAGCTTAGAAGGAACCCCAATATAAAAACACTTGCTTTAAAAAAGAAAATCTGCTATCTAAATGAGGGTCGTTGGGCTTTGTTTGTAAATCTGGACACTTCATTTTGAATTTTGTCACAAATTCAGTTTACCAGTCCCTGTTGGAGTTAACATGCTGTGAAATGGTACAACTTCTTTTATTGACAACATTCCCTACTCAATAGCATTAAGTTTGCCTTCCCCTTACCAAAACTTCTAGAACAGGAAGGCTTGTTGTGCCCCAAATACCATTTGCAGGAGCACACCATAAAGTGGCAAGCCCTTTGCAATGTCCATGGAGAAATATTTCCCCATGCCTCTGACATCAAATACAAGGAAAATGTGGGTTTAGAAAGCTGAGCTCTGCTGAAAAGCTGATGAGCAACAATGGTTTTCTCTTACTCCAAATTCCTGCCCATGTTACTTCTACCCAAATCCTTCCACACCTAGCAGTGCCATGTGTCATTCCCACGACAACCTCAAATCACAACTTTTAACTTCTACTGATATCCCACAGTGAAACTTTTGATGTGAAGGTAAGTTACACTGCAGCACACTGGCATCAGTAGGAATCATTGGTGTTTTAAATGAACAAATAGTAAACTGAAATACAAAGGCCAGAAAAAGACACTGCCTATTGATAGTAGATGTAGAATTCTTTATTCTAACAGACCAGGGAGTACAGTGCAATAAGCAAACATTAGCCAGCATCAATAGAGGAGCATGTCAGTAAATATTAACAATATCACATATATATTGCTCCAAATTGTATTAAAGGCAGTACAAGAGCCAGCTTATTTTTCAAATCAGAAATACTTTTGACTTTTAGTTCTAAGGTCAATTCATCCTACGAAGTGTTGATATAAAATTTTCTTATGAATCCAGGAAACTGACATATAATTTAATTAAACAAACCTTTCTTAAAATATTACAGACTTTTCTTAAAAAGTAGTTCGTCTTTTTTGCTGTGTTCTAAAAGGCCCTAGCTGAAAGAATATAACAAACTGAGAGTAATATATCAAATAATTCATCACATTTCTACTTGAATAAGTATCATCACTAACAAGATAATGCAGGCTCCCCTAATGTTGCTCTGTTGAGGAAGTTCATTTCTCCCCAAGGTAAGCTGTATCAGGACACAATGAACAGACAGAAAGAAGAACAGGCCAGAAAAAAAAAATCCATAGTAACCACAATCTGAGTCACAATAAAGCTAAAACATTATAAAACCAAATACAGGGCAATCAGTCCATTTCCACTGTGCTTAACATAATGCATATATTGAAATGTTCGTTTCCATAATGTATCCCAAGATCAGTGATACATTTATAAATAAATTTCCCAGAAATGTCAATGAAGAAAAACCACTGCACAATTACAACCCAAGTCTCAAAAGTATCAAGGAAATGTAATCTGCAAGGAAATTCAAATATCAAAATCATTATTTGGGGAATAATCTCTACAGTATTCATTGAATTTAAAGAATTCAGAGAAAATAAGTAATTTCATTTCATTACCAACTTTCTTAAGAGCACAACCTAGCAAGTCCTTGCTTAAGATTCTTTACATTCTTCCATCACCTCTTTCACCTCCTGTTTATCTGCATATAAAAATAATAATCCATTATTAAACAATTTGCACATAATTAAGAAAAATATTTTAGTTCATTAAACATCAAATCTTTTTACACAAGTACAATAATCATATTTTTGGTTACTATTTGTTGAACTGTCACCACAAGCTGCACATAAAGCTTATAAGTAAATTCAAAATATAAGATGTCTGTCCTCATTGAGCTCAGAAGACCAGAGAGAACGACTTGAATTTTGAGAGTGAAAATAATTGTGGATTTAGAGACAGAATTCATTTTTTTTTCTTTGCTTTCAACTGAGTTTCTGCAAAGTAAGGTGAAATCAAAAGCAAATGCTAAAGGTAGGGTATATAACAGCTGAAGATACTTTCTGTATATTATTTTCAACACCATCAACAATGCTAACGCTGACAAGTAAACCATCTATCTAATCTAGAGCTTCTCACACTTTAACATGCACACAAATCACCTGCAGGGACATCCTGTCACTGTGGAGATGTGACTCAGCAGGTCGGAAGCAGGGCCCTGTTTCTAACAAGCCCTCAAGTGACCCTGACCTGCCACTGCCCAGATAGCTGGTCTACAGTGATTTTACTCAATATGAAAGAATTCAAAGTTCCCAATAACTGATAAAGTGTGAGGTACATTACAATGAAACATCAAAACTTTTCGAGAGGATGTTCATTTTACTCTACTAAATAAAGTGAGAGAAGGTGATGTTTCATAAGTAGAGGAAATGATCACTGCCAAATAAGTTACATGAAAAGTCCACCTGATGAAGAATTAGGTAAAAGAAAATTAGTTGAAAATAACTTGAAAATTAAATGCAAATAAAATAATTGTGGTATGCACTAAAATCTTATACAAAAAAGGAATAGACTGGAAATTTTTAATTTGGGAGCTATGATACTTGGTCAAGTAAACTTCAGAAGAAGTTTGATCTGACCACATAATGGGAAATTAAATCACTCAGAGCACCTAAGAAGCAACAAGCAGACCTAGAAAAGTAATCTAACAAATAATAAGTAGGAGGTCTGAGGACACGCTAAGAAATAGGAGATCCATGGAGGCAAGGGTGAATTAAGGACTTCCCTAAGAGGAAGCCAAAATATGCTATTATTGTCACAATTTCTAGAATCACGCAGCTCCATTGCAAAGCAACAACACTTGTAACAAAGAAAATCTGTCCTTCAAAACCGTTCGAGTCATATAAGTATGACATATACTAGCACGTATCCCTTCAAGCCACCATCACATATCTCCCAAATGCAGTCCATCTACACCCAGGCTTCACCCACCGTTTCAAATTAAAAGGGCAGAATCTTATCATTAAGTGTATTCATATCGCATGCTGATAGCTCTCATAATTGGTAGAATTTGTTTTGAGGACTCCAGTAGGATGACAGAATTAGCTTTCTTCTGCTAAACTTAGACCCATAGTTCTCAAGTGTACACAGGAAAGCTCTGTCACTAGCATTAATTTGACACCCCGGACTCTGGATTCCAGGAACTCTGATTTCAGTAAATCCAGATACGCCCCCAGATATGCATATAAAACAAACAAGCAGAAACTCCTTAGCTGAACCCCATGTTCACCCCAACCGGGGACAATACTGTATGGCAGTGGTGGTGAACCTTTTAGAGCGTTCAGGGATAATGAACAGCTGGATGCAGCATGCGTGCCGTAGGTTCGCCACCTCTGTTCTGTGCTCTGTAACAGTGCCTCTCAAACTTCATTGTGTGGAAATATCACCAAGGATCTTATTAAGGTGAAATTCCCAATACAGTAGGTTTGGGGTGGGGCCTTTAGGGCCCTGCAAATCTAATAAGTTCCCAATGGTTGGAACACACTATAAGCTGCAAAGCATATAGCATGGGTTGGGAACTTCAGCTGAGTCTCCAAAGGGCCAAGCTCCTGAAGCAGAGAGGGCTAGCTAGACATTAGCCAGAGTCTATTGGAGGATACACATGTCTTTTAAAGGGAATGTCTGCTATTCAGTTCAGATTGGCTGATCTGTAGGAAAAACCAACTTTTATAGCATATCTTCCAATTCTTTTTTCATTAAGTTTATTGATAGATCTTAGCCATACAATATTATGACTTTCATCCCTGGGAATTTGTAGCTTTACATGATATATCTTGGTTCTTATTTTTCCCCCATTCCCCTGGCCTCCCTTCAACCCCTCTACCCCTCTCTATTTACAAAGACTTCGTTTCCATTTTTCCTTTTCTCATATTTTTTCCTTTCCCTTCTTCCCTTTCCCCTACCCTCCCACCTTCTCTTCCCCTTTAGACCTTTTCTTCCTGTTTCACATTATCTATTGTACATTTTGATTCTTATTTACACCTTCAGTTTCTCATACCAGAGAAACTATTCAGTATTTACACGTGTGTCCTATTTATTTCACTTAAGAGTATGGCCTCAATGTGCATCCAATTTAGCTATAAATGACTTGTTTCTCATTAAAAATAACAACCAAGATAAGTCATGTAAAGGTACACAATCCCAATGATGAATGTAACTGTCTTGCATATCTAAAATGTACCAATAAACTTAGAAAAGATTTTTTAAAAAGAAAGAAAAATGAAGGTCATTGACTAAGGAGCAGAAGACTCAAACCCAGGTCTTCCCAACCCGAAGCCCATGCTCCTATTCACCAGGCAACATCGCTCAGGAAGGCAGGACCCAGCCTCCCTCTGTTAGCCTGGTTCTAGCCTGGGATCCTGCTACTTATTTGGACTTGTTTTATCTTTTGAGTAATTTGCTCTTTGGTTTTATATTCTCAGTTTCAATTTATAGTGACCAATCATCCCAATGTGCTGGGAACTGAGGGTTTCCAGGGTCACAGATCATTCTATGGTAAAACCAGGACACTCCTGAGCAAATCAGGAAAGTTGGTCACCCTAGCTTTCATTCAGGGTGCTACTTTTGAAAACAACAATAACAAAAACCTTATACTCACTGTTGCATTTGTTACAGAATTAAAGGCACTTTATTCAGTAGGTCTTTTGAAAAATTCTACTTCACTTTCTTGAAGAATTAGTGCAGTTTTGTCAGGGTCTTGCATATTTGCAAGACAGGCACTGGAACCACTGAGCTAAATCCTGGACCTCTTGTTCCTCTTCTTTACAACTCATTTTGTGTCCCTTTTTGCCCAATTCTACTTTGTGTACCCATTAGCATATGAATTTCTATTGATAGCTAGGCTCAAGTGAAGAGTAGAAAAAAAAGAAAATACTATGGCTGGCAAGAAGTCTTTTATTTTTATTACACAGACAGCAACTTAGCATTAGAGAATCTGATTAAATTCTAGACTAACTCGTAGACCTGAGGCTTTGTGCTTCTGAAGCACCAGTGCAACGAGAGCTGTCTCTCAGGTGATGTTGCTGAAAACACTTGACACAATTGTCACCCTTGGAAGAACTTGGAGTGGAAGCATCCTGGTCTCCTTCCACAGCCCCCAGGGGAGAAGAGACAGTTACCCATGGAGCCTCAGAGGTCAAATGCATGCTCAACTCAGCCCCGTCCCTTGCTCCTTAAGAGTCAGCGCCTGTTCCACTCAGCCTGCAGTGTATATGCCAGATGCCTCAGCGTCACTGGCTTCATGCAGACAGGGTCTCCACAGGCCACCCAGGAGGTAGGTCCATTTCAAGGAAGAGCATTACAAAGTCCGTCATTGGCCACCCCTGGAGTCATGAGGGTAATAAAACTGATCTCCCTGTTCTCCACTCATCAGAAGCATCCTCAGATGTTTCTGACCAATGTGGGGAAGACCTTATAGTGCTATTTGCTGGTTTCCTAAAATTCCAATTGTTAGTTGGTCAACACTGAATTTAGAAGGCTTTATATTCACAAACTCAAAACACGGTAATTACCACTAAATCTAAATTGTAAACACAGCAAATGAAGTATTTCACATTGAAAACTTTTAATGCAAGGGTGAAACAAATCCTTATATTTCAATATTATGAATTAAGGTGGTCATTAGGTTCTCTTTTTTAAAACTTTATGTGGCTGCCTTTTAGAAGCAGAACTAAAATAGTTGGCACAGACCTGTTTACAAGGGAAAAAAAAAAACCCTATATGTCAAGAGTATTTGCTATTAAAAGAAAAGATGGTAACTGGCTTTTTTATTTCCTCTTTGTCTGCTTATAGAAATCTAATCTGAATCACATTCATGTGTATTTATTTCCCGAGAAAGAAAGAGCCAGAACATAATGTAACAGCTGAATGTACAGCAACTCCTCATTACACAGGCATCTTTAAAGGACTTTTTGCCAAGAAAATTGTATGGCACTTGATTTTGGTGTCCCCTTTGTAGAAAGCACACAATGTACAATTTAGTATTTCACAATAAAATTGATTAGCAAGTTATTTTTGCAACTGTAAATGTTGGTTAGCAAAACAACTTCAGATATTCTAACATGCTCAAAATGATAATGTGGGAACTATTCCTCAGAGCAGTGATGGTGAATCTTTAGAGCTTTCAGTGATAACAGCCCACAGTGGCCCATGTGCTATGGGTTTGCCATCACTGCCTAAGAGTTTATTTGTAGTAAGCAGAAAATAAAGTATGATTCACATATTTACATCTATACCATCTTGATCTTCCATACTCACAGGGTTAATTGTTATAATCGTGTATGAGGCTTATCTGGTATGATCAGAGAGGCGTGATTTCTTTCCATTTAAGCCACATTAAGCACTGGCCCATTCCATCTTGTCATTTCTACTCACTGACAGATATAATCAATATGACTCACATTTGTGTTCTAGGGAAGTACCATCCTAAACACATGTTCCGCACAGAGATGCAACCCCATATACAACAAATCGTTGCATCTGATTTAGTAACTCTGCCAAAAGTACACAAAGAAATTCAGATACTTTCTATTTAAAAAAATTGCTGCCCATAAAGAAACAAAACACAGTGCAATTTTAGGGTATAACAAAGTTTTGATAGTCTATCTACTAAAAGAAAATATTTGGTGGGGAGGAGGCCAGCCACTCCCCTCTAACTGAATTACATGTTTTAAATGACTTTGCTGTTGGATGAAATATTATAGCTTGACATTTTAGTTAGCAAAATGATGGACCAGCAGCTCTCCACCTTCTACCCCTCACAGGTCTCCAATCAGTACCTATCTGTAGGCCAGAACAAACAAAAAAACACAAAAGCAAATAAAACCTTCATGAATATCCTTGAACTCAAGAGAATTACAGAGATACTGTCCCGGGCCATAGAACTACAGAACTGAGAATAGAGTAAGGACAAGATTTTCACAATCTCTACTCCCATCCCTTCCCCTGCTCCAAGCTAGCTTAGTGCCACACACAGAGGATTGTCCTAGACCTATACTTTCTATAGTGGGAAAAGACTCACAGTAGACATGTAGCTTCTCCACCACTCTGGGACTCCTCACAGGAGGCCCATCCCACAGGAAACACCGGGGTGTTACAAGGGGCTGTTCCTCTAGGATGTTAGAGACAAAGAACAGCGGTGGGGCTCCCAGCAGCTAGCACATGATCACCACTGCAGTTGTTCTGCGTTCTAGCCAAGGGACACACTTCACTAGAGAGAGCAATGCCCCACAGGAAGAATGATCAACAGGTCTGTCAGGCACTCATCCTTAATGAGCTTACTCTCCCAGCCCAGGGCTTTCCTTAGGCCTCCCCCAGCAGGAAGGCAAGAAAAAGCCAGCAATTAGGGGAAATATCAGGCCCCACCCAACTCCAATAGCCAAGTGGTGACCCCACCAAGCCTTGGTGTTCTCCTTCAGCCTTTCCCAGACCAGGAAGCTAATGCAGATCATGGGATAACAGTGTAATCCCACCAAGACTTGTTTTCTAGGCAAGGAAGCTCACACTCCCTATATTTACAGAGCACAGCCTCCAGCCTGGTCCATCCCGACTGGCAGAGCTGTGATCCCAGAGACCCTGTTCAGTCTCAGAGTCAAGCGTGTGGCCCTATGTAGCTACAGGTTAGAAACACTAGTACTCTGAAGACGGGGAAGATGATCTAAAACTCTGCCCAATCAATCAGAAACTATCTCAGAGCCCTCTTGGCAGCTCCACCTGACCATGAGATCCAGACTCAGAGTAGAGCAAGTAGGTCCACCACTTGACTTCAGAGCATAGGCAACAGCCAACCTAGTGAGAAAATGCAACAGCAAGATCTGTCTGTCCAGGTCACTACCAGCTGGCCCATCCAGAATACTAACATCGACAATAATGAAATAACATTTTCAAAAGCTAGAAGACATGGCCATTTCCTCACAGGTATGGACACTAGAACAAGAATATTCAGCTTACAAAGAATTTGAGTTATGATACTACAAAAGGCAATTACTGAAGGCTCAATAATGGACCCTGAAAAAATAGAGATCTATGAAATGACTGACAAAGAATTCAGAATACTTCTCTTAAGCATGTTCAGGGAACTCCAAAAAAATACAGATAGAAAATAAAATGAAATTTAGAAAACAATGGATGCACAAAAAGGAAAGCTTGGGAATAGCTGAGTCAAATGGAACTTCTAGTTTTAGTTTTTTGAGGAATCTCCACACTGATTTCCACAGTGGTTGCATCAGTCTACACGCCCACCAACAGTGGAGAAGGGTTCCTTTTCTCCCACAGCCCTTCCAGCATTTGTTATTGGTTGATTTCTTGATAGCAGCCATTCTTTCTGGAGTGAAGTGAAATCTCAGGGTTGTTTTCATTTGCATCTCTCAAATGACCAGTGACCTTGAACATTTTTTTATATATTTATTTGCCATTTCTACTTCTTCATCTGAGAAGAGTCTATTCATTTCAGATGCCAATTTTTAGTTTGGGTTTTTTAATTTGGGGGTCTGATTGCTTTGAGTTCCTTTTATATTCTAGACAGTAGTCCCTTGTCTGAGGAAGAATTAAAAACATACCACAGGGATATATGTACATCCATTTTTATAGCAGCACAGTTGGTAATAGTTAAATTTTGGAAATAGCTCAATTAAATCCATTGACCAATGAATGGATAAAGATGATGTGGGTTTTTTTTTTTTTAATACAACAGAGTACTCAGTCTTAAAGAAGAATAAACTTATATGAAATAAACTGAATACACCTGTAAATATCGCATTCTCTGTTGTTAGAAACCAAAAGTGTAAACAAGGACCAAAATGTATACTAGATATTGTGAAAGAGAAAGAAAATACTCAAGTGGGAAGGGTAAATAGGGAAGGCAGAGGAAGAAAAGAAGAAAAAAATGGAAACAAAACTTTTATAAATGAGGGGGAGAGAGGTTGAAGGGAGAGTAGAGGAATAGGAAAAAGGAAGAACTAAGATGTATCATGTACAGGTACAAATTCCCTATGATGAATGTGATCATTATGTACCCAAAAAGGAAATGATAAAAAAAATGGGAAAAAAGAAAGAAAAGCTTAACAAAGATAGAAACAATTTTAAAAATCAAATACAAATCCTATAAAAATTTCAGTAAGTAAACCAAAAAAGTCAACACAAAGCTTCAGTAAAAGACAAAATCAAGCAGAGGAATTAATGAGCATGATGACAGGACATCTGAAATGTTAATCTGAGAAGAAGAAAAATAACGTAAATTATGGGATATGATCAAGAGACCTAACTGTGCATAATAAGGGTCTTGGAATATTTCTGTTGAGAGAAAAAGAGCCAAAAAAGCATACTTAAAGAAACAATGGCTGAGAATTTCTCTATTTTCAGGAGAGATGATAACATCCAGGTACAGGAAGCTCAGAAATCTCCAAATTCAACCCAAAGAGGAGTTTGTCAAGACACATCATAATTAAACTATGAAAAAAAAATATTAGAGCAGTAGGAAAAAAGAAACTATGTTCAGAGTAGTCATATACAGCTATCAGCTGTTATATTAGCAAAATTCTTGCAAGCTAGGAGACAGTAGAACAATATATTCAAAGTGCTGACGGAAAAATACTACAAACCAAGAATATGTTACCCAGCCAAGCTGTCCTTCAGAAATCAGAGAGAAACAATAAATTTCTCAGATAACTAAAGATTACAGTTCATCATCATTGGTGTCTTAGTCCTTTTCTCATTCCTGAGACACAATAACTTAAATTAAGACTACAGTCAGTTGGCTTCAAAAGAGAAACAACATGAGGGAGAGATATGGCTGAGGAAAAGCTGCTCATATTGTAACAGCCAGGAAGTAGAGAGGCAAAACACCAGGAAGGAAGATAAACCCTTCCAGGTCACCCCCCAATAACCAACCTTTTCCGACCAGACCACATCTAACAATAAGTTATCTATAGTGCTCTGTGGTTGAATCCCCTTCTTGTATTGTTTGTTTGTTTGTTTGTTTCCTCTCTGCATAATTAAAATATTTATTTAGCTTAGACAAAAATGTTAGATCTGAGAATTTATCTCCAGTGGTCTAATGAATTAAATTATTTCATGGGATGTCTCAAATTATTATTCAAATCCTCTTCTCATGTCCATGTTCTTGGATGCAGAAAAGGTCTAAAAGTGACTTGGGCCTAGTTGTACCCTTGTTTTTCTCCCTTCTTGAATGTCTCTCTCACTTATTTTTTTTCTTTATTGGTACATTTTAGGTATACAATACAGTTACGTTCATCATTGGGATCTTGTATCTTTTACACAACATAATATGGTTCTTATTTTTATCCCATTCCCCTGGCTTCCCCTCACCTCCTCCACCCTTCCCTATTTACAAAAGAATTTGTTACCTTTTTTTTTCTTTTCTCTTATTTTTTCTTTTCCCTTCCTACCTTTCCCCTACCCCTCCCACTTCCCTACACCTTTAGACCTTTTTCTGGTTCCATCCTCTTCTAAAGCCCTGCCTATGAATGCATGAGGCTCTTGGGGGACATCTAGATATAAACCATAACACTAGGCTTGCCTTACCGAAGTTGCTAAAGTAGATTCCCTAAACTGAAAGAAAACTCCCAATTGATAAGATAAAACATGTGAAAGCAAGACTAAGTAGTATAATACCTTGTCATATTCAAAAGGTTCTGATATATAAGGGTTGTGGTATGCAATTTTATCTGTACCACAAAGATTAAAAGGTTAAGCACATGGGTTGAAAGATAAAACTAATAAAAACAAGTGCTGCAAGAATAAATTAAGTTATAAAAATTATTTAAATTCTGACAAATTATAAAAAGTGAGAATGAAGGAGCAAAAGTACAGTTTTTTCTATTAAATTAAAGTTAAGTTGTTTTCAGCTTGAAATAGCCTACTATAAGTATAAAATGCTTTATATAAGCCTGATGGTAAGCGCAACGCAGATACCAATAGTAGCTATAAAGAACACAAAAGGAAAAGATTCAATGAAAAATCATAGAAAAATCATGAAACTATAAACAAAACAAGAAAGGAAGAAAGAAACAAAACATCTACAAAACAACCAAGAAACAAATTACAAAATAGCAGGAGCAAGTCCTTATATATTAACTACCTTGAGTGTAAGTGAGTTATAAAACCCATACAAATAGTGCATTAAAAAAATCATTCACAGGCCAGGGATTTAGCTCAGTGGTTCTGCCACCTGCCTTGCAAGTACAAGAACCAGAGTTTGACCCCCAGCACAAAAAAAAAAATCATTCACCACACTCAAATGAGTTTTATCTATGGAATGCAAGGATACCTCAACATAGGCAAAACAACATATGTTGTATACTGTATTAATATCATGAAGTATAAAAGCCACGTGACCATCTCAATAGGTTCAGAAAAAGCATGAGACAAAATTAAATACCCTTTCATGGTAAAAATAATCCCAACACTTCCCCCATACCTTTAAACCTTTTCTCCCAATTTCACATTCTCAATTATACCATTAGAATCGTATGTACAATTATAGAGGAAGTGGCAAGGGTAGGGGAAAGGAAATAAGGGAAAAGAAAAAATATGAGAAAATGAAAAAAATGGAAATAAAGTCTTTGTAAATAGGGAAGAGAGGAGGGGGTAAAGGGAGGGCAGGCCTAAGGGGAAAAAATGAAAACCAAGACCTGTCATGTAAAGGTACAAGACCCCAATGATAAATGTAACTATACTGTATACCTAAAATGTACCAATAAACTTAATGAGAAAATAAAAAAACATTTCCAAAGTACTATATAAAAAATAACAATAATAATAATCCCAATAGATTAGGTGTAAAGAGAACATACCTCAACACAGTAAGGGCCACATAGCACAAACATAACTAACATTTCATTCAACCATGAAAAGCTGAAAGCTTCTCCTTCAAGATCAGGGATTAGACAAGCATAATCACTGTCACCACTTCTGACTACCATGAAACTGAATGTCCTAACCACAGCAATTAGAAATAAAATGTATCTGGCTAGGAAATAAAAAAGTAAAATTGTTTACTGACAACATGATCTCATTTTCAGAAAACTAAATTTTATACTCCATCAAAAAACTGTTAGAATAAAAAAATTTAGAAAGCCTGCAGCATACAAAGATAACACATAAAAATCAGTAATATTACTATTATGTAATTAATATATCCAAAAATAAATTTGTTTAAAATTCTCATTTTTTAACATTATCATGGCTTTATTCAAAACACAGCTGCACAAGAGTATTAACTTTAAAGTTTTTAAGGAGAGGTTCTTGAGGAATTAAACACATTATATACATACTGCCATACAAAGAGCATTAAAATAGGACCCAAAACGTCTACAAAATATAAAGCCCACCCTTACTCATTTGCATGAAAATGCCACCCACAAAGCTATATAAGTCTTAAAAGTTATCTGGAGGCTCTAAGTGTTGTTCAAACCAAAGAACTCTAATTATGATCATATAATAAAATGACTGATAAGAAAGTTAATATATATAGGTTTAATTTTAAAAATAAGTTTTTTTCTAAAATGGCATAGTATGCAATGAGAAATCTTAGGGAACAAACAGGGCATTCCAGTTGTTAAATTAGGAGAAAAATGTCAGTCTTCTGGAGATTCCAGGCCCTAATAAATTTATCCCCAGTGTTTTCAGCCAGTTGTGTAACATTTTTAGTTTCTCCACAAATAACTTCATACTCTTTACTTTAAAGCGCCAAATCCTCCATTTTAAACCAAAAAAGCAGCAGCAATACTAAAGATGTTTGAATGTGTCCCAGTAGAGAAGCATAACTTCAATTTGCTGACACTTTTTTTTTAAACTTACAAATATTAAAAACGAAGAGAAAAAATTTCAGACAGCCAAGATTAAAAGCACAGTGCCTTGGACATGGTGCCTCCTTGACAAAAAGGGAGATGGAGTTGTCCCCCATTAGGGTCTATTTAGTAGCCTTATAAGAACATGCTCACATTTATCTCAAATATTGTTCAAAAATAGTCTTATTTATAGTAGCTAAAAGAAACTTAGGAATAAATTTAATTAATAAAATGATAGAACTGTATATCAAAAACTAGAAGATACTGATGGAAGAAATTGAAGAGACCAATAAATATAAAGGTAATCCTATATTCATGGATTACAGAATAAATACTGTTAAATATTTGTACTATTCAAAGTGGTTTACAGATTCAATGCCATCTCTGTCAAAATTCCAATGTCATTTTTTCAAAACAATCCTTAAATTTCTCTACAACTGTAAAAGACTCTAAAAAAAAAGACTGAAAAGCCAAAATACTCGTAAGCACAAAGAACAAATCTAGAAACACCACATTCCCTAATTTCAAAATATTTTATAAAACACTGGTAATCAAAAGAACATGGCATTAGCATAAAAACAATCACATCAATTAATGGAACAAAAAAACCTAGAAACAAACCCATGTATCTCTGATAAACTTATTTCTGATAAAAGTTCCAAGAACACACAACAGGAAAAGATCAGTCTCTTCAATACATGGCACTGCTCAGTCATCAGTAAGTGCCTGCAGACCCCAGCCAAAGGCGCACCCACATGCATTGGCCCAACCAGAAGCCCACTGGGACAACAGCAAAGCTCAGGGATCCAGAAGACCATCATTCTGAGCCCAGGAATTGGAGCAGTGGTGAGCAGTAGAGAGAAGGCCTCTATGAGACTTCTTAAGAACTGAAGTCTACTGGGAGAGCAGAGTCACCTCAATAAAGGTGCTGCAGATTGCACTGGTTGAAATAAAAAGACACCTAAACAATCAAAACCATACTTCCAGATTACCAAAGGCAACCCCAAGGGGTAACAAGATGGAACAATCTGAAACTCAACTACCTGGACTGCCTGAATGAGCAATGAAAGATCTGGAAAAAATAAAATCAGAAATAATTTCTCAGATAACAAATGAGAAGGTATTCATAGTGAAAGACATGATTAATAACACTAGAGCAGACACAGATATAAAAAAAAAAAAAGAGAGGAGCTCAATCAAGAATGTGATGGAATCCCAGGATAGGAAACAAATGGAATCCATAAAACAAATTCAAACAGATATCCAAGAGATTAAAAACTCCACTGAAATTTTATGCAGCAGAATGTGCCAATATGAGGACAGAATATCAGATATAGAAGACAGGATTGAGATTAGTGACCAGGAAAAGAAATATTTCTTAAAAAATCTACAAAAGGGACTATGAGAAATCAATCAGCAGCTGCTAAATGATGCAAAGAAGAATAACATAGGACTGTTCGGCATCAATGAAGAAACAGGAGATAGTGAAAATGACATTTAAAAAACAACTGTTCACAGAAGTAATGGCAGAAAACTTCTCAAGCAGGGGAAAAGAATTGCACATACAGATTGGTCAGGCATATAGGACTCCAACTAGCCATGATCCAAAACAAAATCTACACATAGGCATATAATAGTCAAGATTCTGAAAAACCAATAGAAAGAAAAAAGGAAATTAGAGAAAAGAAACAAATCACAAACAAAGAAAAGCCTACCAGAATCACAGACTTCTCAACACAAACCCTCAAATCAAAAAGATCCTGGAGTGAAGTATTTCAAGACCTAAAAGAAAACAACCTCCAACCCAGGTTGATCTACCCTGTAAAACTGACTCAAAAACAGCAGAGAAACAAGATACTTTCACAACAAAGAACTTTATGAATACTCCAAAATATTTTAAACAACATCCTAGGAAAAGATAATGAGGTTCACAACTGGAAGAATCCCAATAGAATGAACCCATCAGGCAAGAAAAGAAATTAAATGCAAAGGGGGAAAACCCAACAACAGGAAAAGATCATGAAAAGCGTAAGTCAATATATCAGTTATAACCATCAGTATTAATGGTTTCAATTCTCCAATCAAAAGAAATGGACTGGCAGAATAGGTCATGAAGTGAGATCCAACGATATGCCACATACAAGAAACACACTTAATTCAAAAGGAAATTCACAGACTGAAAGCTAAAGGATGGAAAACAATACTCCATGTAACAGGAACAAAAAAAAAAAAAAAAGCAGGAGTAGCTATCCTATTTGCAAATAAAATGGATTTCAAACCAACACTGATTAAGAGAGATAAAGAAGGACACTACATCCTTGAAAAGGGGACAATCCAAGAGAAAGAGATGACAATCATAAATATATATGTACCAAATACTAATGCCCCCAACTGTATAAAAAAATACTAACATACATGAAAAAAATCAAATAAGCTCTAATACAATAATAGTGGGGAACCTCAATACCCCACTGTCACAAATAGACAGATCAACTAGACAAAAAATAAATAATGAAATACTAGAACTCAAGCAATGGACTTAATAGATGTTTACAGAGTATTCCATCACAAAAAATCAAAATAAACATCCTTTTTAGCTGCACACAAGTCATTCTTCAAAAGAGACCACATACTTGCTAATAGAACATGTTTAAGTAACTACAATGGAATTGAAGTTATCCCCTATATATTATAGATCATAGTACAATGAATTGGAGATCAATAGCAAAAAAACCCACAAATATTTCATAAACACACGGAAATCGAACACTACACTCCTGAATAACCAATGGGTCACAGAGGAAATTAAAAAAGAAATTAGAAAGTTTCTACAATTAAATGACAATGCCAATACAACATATTGGAATTTATGGGACAAAATGAAAGCCATTTTACAAGGGAAATTCATAGTAGTGACTACTCATATTAGGAAAACAGAGTGAGCTCATATAAACAACCTAATGCTGAACCTCAAGCTTCTAGAAAAAGAATAGGACAAACCCAAAGCTCATACAAGGGAGGAAATTATAAAATCAGAGCAGAAATCAATGCAATGGACACTAACAGAATGATACAAAAAATCAATGAAGCAAAGAGTTGGTTCTTTGAAAGAATAAACAAAACTGACAAACCCTTAGCCAACCTTATTAAAAAGGGAAAGAAAAGGCCCCAAATCCATGCAATTTGGAATAAAAGGGTAAAATTACAACAGACAGAAATCCAGAGGATCATCAATACCTACTTTTAGAAACTATATGGCCATAAGATAAAAAACACAGAAGAAATGGACATATGAATTACCAAAGTTGAACGAATAAGACCTAAAAATTCTAAACAACCCAATTTCAATCATCAAAATTGAAAATGTAATTAAAAACTTAACAAGGAAGAAAAGCCCTGGTTCTGATAGCTTCAAGCTGAATTCTACAACACATTTAGAGAACTATTGCTACTAATGTTTAAATTCTTCAAAATTAAAAAAGGGAAATTGAAAGGGAAGTAGTACTCTTAAATTCATTCCTGGAATCAAGCATCATATTGATTCCAAAAGCAGAGACCCAACTGAAAAGAGAACTATAGGCTAATCTCCCTATTGAATATAGACACAAAAATCCTCAGTAAGACACTAGCGAACAGAATGCAGATCATCAAGAAGATCATACACACTGACCAAGTGGGATTCATCACAGGGATGCAGGGATGGTTCAGCATACACAAATCAATAAATGCAATACAATATATTAACAGAGACAAGCACAAAAACCATATGATCATCTTAATAGATGCACAAAAGGCATTCCACAAAATCCAACACCCATTTATGATTAAAAAAAAAACCTACAAAAAATTGGAATAGTCTGTCTTAAACTGGTAAAAGCCATCTATGAAAACCTAACAGCTAATACCACATTAAATGGTCAAAAACTGAAATATTTCACACTAAAATCAAGGATGTTTACTATCACCACTCCTGTTCAGTCTAGTTCTAGAAACATTAGCCACAGCAACTGGACAAGAGAAAGAAAAAAAAAGGAATAAAGATAGGAAGTATAGAAGTTAAACTGTCATTATTTGCAGATGACATGATACTCTACATAGAAGATCCCAAGAAATCCACCAGAAGTCTTCTGGACTTTATAAGCAAATTTAGTAGAGTAGCTGGATACAAAGTCAACATTCAAAAATCAATAGTCTCCCTATACACAAACAACAGACTCATTGAGAGAGGAGCAGTGGAAACAACTCTTATTACAATAGCATCTCCCCAAAAAAAGAAATACCTAGGAATCAATCTAACAAAAGAAATAAAAGACCTCTACTCTGAAAACTACAGCACTCTGAAAAAAGAGACCAAAGAGGATATCAGAAAATGGAAAGACATCCCTTGCTCCTGGGTAGAAAGAAGCGATATAGTGAAAATGGCCATACTTCCAAAACTGCTAGATAGATTTAATACAATCCTGACTGAAATTCCAACAGTATACTTCACAGACCTTGAGAAAACAATTCAAAAATTCATTTTGAACAAGAAGAGACCTAGAATAGCAAAAGCAATTCTAGGCAACAAAGACAAGATAGGGGGGTCTTACAATCCCCAACTTGAAACTATACCACAAAGCTACTCTGGTAAATGCCAGCAAAGAAACAGACCTGAGGATCAGTGAAACAGATTGGAAGATGAAGAAACACCTCCAGCTATACTCAGCCACCTCATCTTTGACAAAGGAGCCAAACACCCTCACTGGAGGAAAGATAGCCTCTTTAATAAATGGTGCTGGAAAAATTGGGTTTCAACTTGCCAAAGATTAAAACTAGACCTATATATCTCGCCAAGCACTAAACTAAAATAATAATGGATCAAAGCTTTAAACACTAAACAGAAACAGTAAACCAGCTGGAAGAGAAGTTTAGGTAGACCTCTTAAAGACAGTGGCATAGGAAAAGATTTCATGAACAAAACTTCAGTCACACATGAACTAGCACAAACAATCAACAACTTGGATTACATCTTATTAAAAAACTTCTGCACAGCAAGAGAAACCACCAACAGAGTGAAAGGGCAATCCACAATGTGGGAAAAAAAATTACCAGCTATTTCCCAGACAATGCTCTACTATCTAGAATATACAAAGAACTTAAAAAAAAATGAGACTTCCCAAATTGAAAGACCCAATTCAAAACTGGGCATCTGAAATGAACAGACATTTCTCAGACAAAGAAGTAGAAATAGCAAATAAACATAGAAAAAGTTCAACGTCACTGGTCATTTGAGAGATGCAAATGAAAACAACCATGAGATTCCACTTCACTCCAGAAAGAATGGCTGCTATCAAGAAATCAACCAGTGCTCACTTCGGCAGCACATATACTAAATTTGGAATGTTACAGAGAAGATTAGCATGGCCCCTGAGCAAGGATGACATGCAAATTCATGAAGTGTTCCATATTAAAGAAAAGAAATCAACCAATAACAAATGTTGGCAGGGTTGTGGGGAAAAGGGAACCCTTCTCCACTGTTGGTTCAAGTGTAGACCGATGAAACCACTGTGGTGATCAGTATGGGTATACCTCAAAACACTAGGATTAGAGGTCCCAGTTGACCCAGCTATTCCCCTGCTGGGTATCTTCCCAAATGAATCAAAATAATCATATCATAGCGATATATGTGCACTTATGTTTATAGCAGCACAGTTTGTAATAGCTACAACTTGGAAACAGCCCAGTTGCCCATCAACTGGTGACTGGATAAAGAAGACGTGCTTTTTTGTTTGTTTGTTTGTTTGTTTGTTTTTTAAGAAATGGAGTACTACTCAGCCATAAGAATGAGAAACTGGAAACATCTATACCTAAATGGATGCACACTGAGGCCATATTCTTAAATTAAATAAATAGGACACACATGTATAAATACCGAATAGTTTCTCTGGTGTGAGAAAGTGAAAGTGTAAATAAGGATCAAAATATACAATAGATAATGTGAAATAGGAAGAGAAGGCCCAAAGGGAAAGGGGTATGGGAAGGGAAAGGAATAAATATAAGAAAAGGAAAAAATGGAAACAAAGTTTTAATAAATAGGGAGGAACGGAGGGGTGGAAGGGAGGGCTGGAAAATGGGCAAAAAAAAATAAGAGGCAAGATATATCATACAAATCATATTGTATTCCTAAAATGTACAAATAAACTTAATGAATTTAAAAAATAAACAGCACTAGGAAAATGAGATATATATATTAATAACAATGACATTTGATTCTCTCAGACTATGTTCAAAAGTCAACTCAAAATACATTAAAAATTTAAATATAATATTTGAAATGATAAAACTACCAAAATAAAAGAGAAATACTCCATGAAATTGGTCTGGACAATGATATTTGGGATATGACCTCAAAAGCACAGGCAACAAAAAAAGAAATAGACAAATGGGTTTATATCAAAACTAAAAAGCTGTGCACAACCAATGAAGTAATGAACACAACAAAGAAGCAACCCACGGAATGGGAGAAAACATTTGAACATCCCACATCTGATAAGAGGTTAATGTTCAAAATGCAGAAAGAACCCAAACTAATAGAAAAAACATAACTTTATATTTTTAAATGGGCAAATATTTCTCAAAAGAAGACATACAAATGGGCAAGAGGCTCATGAAAAAAATGCTCAGCATCATTAATCATTAGAAAAATGCTATTTAAAACTACAACGAGCTATCATTTCATACTGGTTACAATGGCTGTTATTAAAAAGATGAAAGGTTTTTCACAGCAGAGAAACTATTTGGTATTTACACCTGTGTGTCCTATTTATTTCACTTAAAAGTATGGCCTCAATGTATATCCATTTAGCTATAAATGTCTCTAGTTTCTCATTCTTTATGGCTGAGTACTCCATTTTACATATATTTTAAAAAACACTTCTTTTTTATCTAGTCTCCAGCTGATGGGCCATTGGTCTATTTCCAGGATTTAGCTATTACAAACTGTGCCGCTTTAAACATGGGTGTGCATATATTACTGTGGTGTGTAAATAAGGTTCAAAATTTATAATTGCTAGTGTGAAATAGGAAGAAAAGGTCTAAAGGAATAGGGGAAGTAGGAGGAGCAGGGGAAAGGAAAGAAGGGAAAAGAAAAAAAGATGAGAAAAGTAAAAACATGGAACCAAAGACTGCAAATAAGGAAGGGTGGAGAGGGCGAAGGGAGAGCAGGGGAATGGGTAAAGAATAAGAACCATGATACATCATGTAAAGGTACAAGATCCCAATGATTAATATAACTGTATTGTATACCTAAAATGTACCAATAAAATTAAAGAGGAAAAAAAAAGATGAAAGCTAAGTGTCGGGGAGGATGTAAAGAGAACCCCTGCATACCGTTGGCAAGAATGTAAGCTGTACATCATATGGAAAAACTGTTGGAGGTTTCTCAAAAAACTAAAAACAGGACCACTGTATGATCCATTAACCCCACTTCTGGTCATATTTCCAAATAAATTGAACTCAGTTAAGTTGAAAAATACCTACACTCCCGTGTTCACGGCATCATATTCACAGTAGTCTGTTCTTCTGGTTTCCGAAAGAAGAGAATGTGAGTGTGTATGTGAAAATATCAAGGTAGGATGTGTAAAATGATACAACAGGGAACCCGTGTGCTTGAACTTTGAGAGGAGAAATAATACCATCAGCAGAGGGGGGCCCAAAAGATCACCTTCAGTGAGAGCAGGGTTAGAATTTAATAACATTAAAGGAATACCTGAACATTCCTGGGAAGAAAAGTGCCTGAGTATCAAAAGCATAGGAAAGCCCTAGGAATCCAAGGACAAAATTAATAATTACCTGAGCAACATTTAGTGACTAACTGGAGAAGGATAAGAGAACTTCAGAACAGGCTCTAAAGGCTTTCAAGAGCAAGTAGAAAGAATTTAGGTTTCATTCAGTAGCCAATGGACAGTCACAGACATTTTAAAGATGGAAAGTATGGTTATTTCCTTGAGGAAATCAGCTTAGTGGCAGAGGGAGAGGAAAGACCAGAGGCAGGGAGGACAATCACTTTGTCCAGATGTAGCAGGGAGAGAAAAAAAGGAATGGGCACAAGCAACACTGTGGGAGTATGCCAAACAATGCTCAAAGATTAGAAGTGGAAAGCAAGGGCAAGGCATAGTTCACTGAAGACTTGGATTTTGAGCCTGCATGAATGAGGAAACAGAAATCAAGAGGAAAGTCCAAAAGATAGGACACTGAAGAGTTAATTCAGAGTTAATAGATTGTAGACTTAAAAAGGAATAGGTGAATAAATATATGTAGATCTAAAAGGCAATATATTATAGAGTAATCTGCATTAGAGGTATAAGTTTTGAGAATTCAAAGAATGAAGCAAATCTATTTCAATTATTTGTTCCCATTCAAACTACTTTCTCTGAAATCAACATCATTTTCTGGATGACAAGATTAATTATCTTCAAAATAATGTATTTCATAAGGCTACTAATCTCAACCTTGCTCTCATAAGAACACTGATAAATATATTCTTATGTTCACATGCTTATTAATATCATCTGTGACTTGCAAATATATCTTTCTGTCCTGCTCTACCCCAAATCATAATATTATTATTGAGTTACCTCTATGAATTACTCCCCAAAACATATGTTCCCAAAGCCTCACCTGCTGTTGGTTCCTCAGAAAGGTTGAGTTGCAGGTGCTGGTCTTCTAATGAAAGGCTCCTACTGACACTGTACAGTGGATCATCCAGAAAAGAAGGCCTTTGCAGTCTCCCAATGCCAACAGTCTTTGACATAAAATAGTATTCCGTGTTACTAATAACCTCATCCTTGGAAAACTGGAGGCACTTCATTTTCTCTGCTTCGATGGCAAGAGCTTCTGACATATAACGCCCAGCCAGGGCTTTAGTGAGATAATAACCCATGGGAGCTTCACATTCTGCATTCTCTTGCATATTGACATCTTCCACCCCTGCTTTCTGGACTTCTGCATCTGATCCATTTAGTAACTCCGAAAGGATAGATCTGGAAAGCTGGGGGGACTCGGGTGTCTTATCCTCAGTATCTTCATTTTCTCTTTCGGAAATCCATGCAGTGATGGAATTCTGTCTGAATGTGCACTTATCCAGAAGATACTTTAACTGTTCATCAGAGAGAAGTGATGTGGAATCTAGCTGAGGAAACAAACCAAGTTTTTATAGACAATTGATTAAGTAAATGTGTTCAATTTTGGTTAAGTTTCCTGTAGTACAAAATAAATGCCAGTGCCAAGAATTCCCTCTATATCATACATCTAAGTAGGAAAATAATTCACTTTAAAGTATCCAAGTGCAGGAAAAATGTATGGCAGCCCTAAAGAATAAGCTTCAAATCATTCATGTACAACTATGGTGGGAGAAGGAATTCTATAACACTGATGAAAATAAATTACTATACCAAATTAATACTAACACCCTTTCTACATCTGAGTTTAAATGCACAGATCAGAAAAATAGCCTTCAATTGTAAAAGTTCTGGTTCATCAAGCAGGAAAAGTAAAGGCAATCTCCTCTCTGATAAACAGCCAGGAATCCTGCCATAATCTCTAGTACACATTTCTCTGTCTCCACTCTTTCCTCAAAATGACCCGCCACCACCCAAGTACAAAACTCTGGGGGTAGAGGGGGTCTCAGACAATGAGGGAGAACCACACCTGCCCCCTCCAGCTTTGCCACACCTACATCTATCCACAGCTTGCAGCACACAACACTGCTGAAGACAGAGCAGGAAGGGCAAAGGAACGGCACATCCTGACATGTGCAATGGCTTCAAAGCTACAGGTCTAGGCAGGGGCAGGGGTATTCCAAGAGTAGTGCATTGTGAATTAAGGACTGGATCAGACACACAGTATTCAATCTCTGCTTATAAGGACTGTCAGAACTGGCTGTTTCAGCCACCACCTTAAGGACTTCAAAACACACTTTTCTTTGATAACATTCTTAGGAAATATTTAAAAATTAATCAACTGAAAACAAAGGACCATGTTTTATAAGAATTCAACTAAACAGTGCTTGCTTCAGCAACACATACACTAAAATTGGAACAATACAGAATTCAACTAAACAACAGGTCACTTGAGCTTCAACAAAAATGAATAGTACTGAAATATATGTAAACATATTGGAAAAAATATGTCTCCTCCTCTAACGAATCATCATCTTCCTGCATTTACATGGTAAATTACCCAGGGAGACATTAATCCTTCTTTAAAGAGAAATGGATTGCCTGAGAAATAGAAGTCTACCATAAGAGATCTTAATGATTAATGTCAATGGTCTTAATTTCTGTTTTAGCAAAGTAAAAAATATTATTGCCTTGTTTTGAAAGTACACAGTAAGAAATAACTAAATACTCTGTATATGCAAAGCACCAGGGGGAAAAATTGCCATTGGAAGCAGTTAACTCATTATTATGGAATACTTTAATGTACAAACAATAAAAAGCATATAAAGCAAGCTTTGTATGCTTTGAAAATATATAATGTATTTTAAAATTATATTTAACTTCTCTACATTAAAACTCACACTGGCTAGTACCACTGTGAGCTTCAGAATAATAAAGACGTTGGAAATTTATTCTTACTCATCACCTGGAATACACAATTCAACCCATTCAAACATGTTAAGAAGTAGGAGTTGAATTGCGTATTAGCAACTCCTACTTTTGATCACTAACCACTTCAGGGAGTATCCAGATGTGGGACTTTACCCATCATCAGGAGTACTTCCTTCACTCTATCAGGGAGACCTGCCATAGTCAGCTAGAAAATGCAGGCAGGCCAGGTAGTACGCCAGGAACTTAAAATATACTTTCAAATTTTGTTAATATAAAACCGCTGTGGGTATGCAAAATGCAGGGCGAATGGTTAGATGTTAAACTTTTTATTACAGTAAAAGACACACTGCCATTAATCCTCCCTAAAAAGTACTTTTCCTTGCTTTGAACACACCCATCCCATCACTCTTGCCACTTTCTGAAGCAGTTCTGGAAGTGCTCTTTCATGAGTGTCTTTATGAGACGATATTAAAAAATACAATTAATGCTGCTGTCAAGTGTCATCCAATGGAAAAGCAGGCTCGTAAAAAACAAAACCAAAAAAATACAACATTATAATGTGTCCGCATCCTACTCATTCACTGGATCTGACAACATGCAACTTCTGGCTCTGCCAAAGTCAAAATGATCATGGAAGGTAAACATTTGGAATCAATTCAGGACAACGAGTCAATTATAACGGCACAGCTAAAGACACTCAGAAAAGAGCACCTCCAGAACTCTTCAGAAAGTGCAAGAACAATGAGATAAATGTGTTCTGAGTGAGAGGGAGTATTTTGAGAGGGATTAATGGCAATGTGTCATTTACTGTAAAAAATTTTAATTTAAACACTATTTTCAACCATGCCTTATATAATGAGCAGAAAATTCCCTAGGATTTAGAAAGAATCCACGAGAAAGTCACTCTCATTAAACATCCTCACTAAAGAAGGCTTATCATGATATTTCAGACACAGGGAAAAAAGTCAGTTCATATGGGAGTAGGAGAAAAAAGGATTATGGAAGAAAAGCTTCTAGGGAACAAAAGAGTAGGAAAGACTTGGTAGATAGGCCTGGCCACTTCCATAAATAATACTAATAGGATAGATATTTGGTAGTTCTGATGATGATGAATTCACCTAGAAACACAGAAAATGAAGCAAAGGAAAAAAAACAAAGCAATTATGAACTCTGGGAAAAACAAAACTTCTATAAAAAGGAAAGAAAACCAGTGCATTCAGATATATACACAAAAACATAAGCAAAACAAAGATAAAATAACTCCTAACCCCAGGACAAACCAAAAGCTCCAAAAGAAAGGATGCCAAAGGAAACAACTTGCTTTTGCTGTATTTACACAATCAGCATAATATAAATACTAAAGCTTGAGGTAACAAAAAAAAATTGTGATTTAACTCAGAGACAGAGGAGTGTTTGGAGTAACAAAGTTAAATCCTTGATTATTATTTCAGGAGCCCAATATATAATATCTAAAATGAATCAATTAAAAAGTTATTAAAAAACAATATAGAGGTAAATGTTAGGGGAAACATCTGAAGGAATTAAAAGTGATACAGGAGAACAAATCAAGATATAGGAAAGTCTGAGTCAAGGAGCTACTGTTTTGTTTAAAACATTTTAGCACAACTTTATCTTATTACAATAAAATATAAATTCACTTGAAATGAAATTTAAATATATTTACAAACCTAATGAAATTAAATTTAAAATAAAAATTTGAAATAGTTAAATGAAATGCCCAACAGATTGTATCTTTGGACATCAGAAGCAGAACCAGGCTTCATGAAGCCAGAAACATACATAATCTTGGACCACTAATGTATAATCTATGAGGACAGTAAGAATATAAGATTAAAATTATAAAGTCAGACACAAGTTCACAACACATTACTGAAATCTTGGAGAGTTAAGTCCATCTCTTACATTATGTGTTTAGGTTATTGACCAAGAATGCTTACAGAAGTGTTTGATATTTCTCTTCCCATTTCCTCCTCCCATTCACTTGAACAAGTGGTGGGCCAGTCCCTGCCTGCAACGACACTGGCTTTGTAGTAAATCTGGTCCTAGATCATCTAAGACAAAACGTAACACATTTCTGCCTCTGTGCATACAGAAACAAATGAACTACAATTACTCTGATCCTCACGGAGGAAACAGCTTGATAGGAAAGAAAACATAGAAGACTAGAACCTGGGCTTCTGTCCAAGCTCTGTTGCCTGTGCATGTCCCCCAACTTCTATCTTCACCTGTGGAGGGGCTGAAGATAATTTATAAACTAACTTCTTGCTCTGAAATTGCCGCTATAAATAACTACTGTAAAGCTAAGCAGAAGAGGCTGGAGGCAGATCTCACTGGCACAGTAAGCACTTGAGCAGGACCCTGGGCTCAATCTCCAGCACTATCAAAAATAAAAAT
Organism: Fukomys damarensis; assembly: GCF_012274545.1. Lineage (NCBI taxonomy): Eukaryota > Metazoa > Chordata > Mammalia > Rodentia > Bathyergidae > Fukomys > Fukomys damarensis. Next base: position 36,562,651 of record NW_022900929.1, on the reverse strand, counting down.
AAATGAAAGAATATAATTTTCTATCAACATAAGAGTATAGCCCAGGGTATAATTATAAGAACAAAACAATCAGAAAAAAGAGGGCTTCTATTCAGTGTCCTTACAACATCAATGGTGGAATCAAAATATTATCAGTAAAAGTTAATCAAATATATTAGGTCCCCAATTTAAATAACTGGATTAGTGATTCTGGGTGGCAGTACAGAGCAGAAACTTCAACCGGACCAACCCATCTTTCTCTCTTTTGATTCCCAGCAGAGCTTTGCCCAAAGTAGAAGCTCAGGAAATGATTATTATGAGAATCACATAAGTTCAGGCTGCCTGGAATGCTTTATAAAGTACTATACCAATATAAGTTATTTATAAGTACTGGGTTGGACTAAAGGAGAGCTCCATCACAAACATCCCTATCCCTCTGGATAGTTAAAGGACTCTAACCCGTAACCTTTATCCAGAATGCTCTCCACACTCCTGAGCTAATAAGCTCAGTGACTAAGAGCAGTCAAGGACCACCTGCTTAAGGATGCACCTCTTACACCAGCTCTAGTTTTCCATTATTTCATAAACAAGTTATTATTCTTACTATTCCCTCCCTTCATAAAATTCAACACAGTGTCTCCATCTTAATCTTTCCAGATCAGAGCCCAATCTATTTTCTGTCTTTTCCCATCTCCATTTTAGTCACCCTTTTATTAATCTTCTTTCCTGTTTTAGCCAATACACATATAGTGCATAAGTAAAGGAATGCATGACTTGTAATTTTTCCTCAGGAGAAGAATATCATATATTTGTGATGCAAGTTCTCTTTCAGCTTGCTGGTCTTGTTGGCACATGGTTGATGTCTTACAAAGTCATAATATCTAGCATTTCTTAGGTACCTCCTCTGAGCCAGGCGTTACTCTAGTGTATTACACATAATGTTTCCTTTACTCCTCACAACAAAACTATAAAGTAGGTACTATTACTATTCCCACTCTATAAATGAAGAAACTGAGGGAGCAAGAACATAAGCAGCCTGTCCAAGGTCACAGAGCTACTAAGTAGTAGGTCTGGGTCCAGGGCTTATACGTCTACCACTAGGCTATGCTGCCTGTCAACTGTGAACTAGTTCTCTCTCCACCATTCTCCAAGTGTTCTTTTCCCAGCTGGCAACACAAATTAAAACAACAATGAGATTCCATCTTACTCAGAAAGAATGGTCATCATCAAGAAATCAAATAATAACAAATGCTGGTGAGGCTTCGGGGGAAAAAGGTATTGTTGGTGGGAGTGTAAACCAGTACAACCACTACGGAAATCAGTATGGAGATTCTGCAAAAAACTAAAGCTAGAAATTCTATTTGATCCAGCAGTGCCCCTTCCAGACATCATGCTACAGTGACACCTGTATAGTTCTGTTTATGGCAGCACAATTCATAATAGCTACATCTGGGAAGCAGCCTATCTGTCCTTCAACAGATGAATGGACAAAGAAAACATGCTATTTATACACAGTAGAGTACTACTCTGCTGGAAAGAATAGATCTGAATCATCGTTAGGGCAGTCGATACACCTGGAGTCCAAAATGTTAAGTGAAATAAATCAGACACACAAAATTAAATATCACATGGCTTATCCTATATGAGAAACCCAATATACAAATAAAGAGCAAAATAAAAGATAGATAATAGGAAATAGAGAGATAGATCTTTTGCAAATGGGAAGGGAACCAAGAGTTGGAGGCTGGGAGGAGGGAGGGGAGGGGCATGAAAAAAGAACTGAAATGTGTCCTGTGCATGTACCAACTCCCCACGGAGAATGTAATCATTATGTACTGTACACATGTACTAATACAAAAACAAAAACTGAAAACAAAACCAAAAAAAAAAGCCAAACATACACACAAAACCCTGTAGATTATTTCATATTTTCTGATCCAGACTAGCTTTGTGTTTTAGGCAAACATACAGAGTGTCCTCTCTTTCAGCTCATTAAAACATACACACACACACACACACACACACACACACACACACACACACACACACACAGAAACACACACACACACACACACACACACACACACACACACACACACACACACAGCAGCAGCTCCATTCCCAGGGTACCCATTTCTTATAGTTCTCCCCCCAGATAAATGTCCATTTGGTGTAGGAGCTAAGTCTGAGAGAACATCTTGTAACTGCTAGAGAGGGACAGAGACTGTTGGTTACCTCTTTCTTGTCCCAGCCTCCCTGCTATGACATCTCTCTAGCATTTTCCAGCCATAAAAATCTCCAGTGATTTGGCCAATGGGTTTGTTGACAAGGCAATCAAACTCACATCTCTAGTATGAACAATCAGAAAGGTAACTGCTATAAACAGCAGAGGCAATCTTGGTCTTTGATGTTAAATTTATACCAGGTATTTTTTCCCCAAACAGAGTTTTACAACACACCCCATAAAACCAAGACCATTATCACAAAGGACAAAGGGGTGGAAATCCACAATGTCCTAAATGATTAACAGTGACTGCACAGATGTAAACAGTTTTCAGTAACACCTAGTTCTACTTCAAAATAAGAAACTAGAAGACATTCCACCCTTTGCTTAATTACCAAGATACAAGTTTACAGCTCTCTGTAAACACCTAGGTAGCAGTTTATTTTAGTCAAGCCTTTGTAGCTATAAGGAACAGAAACCCTTATCTCAAAAAGAAAAAAAAAAACCGAGGTGATAGAGGTGAGGGCTGTTGTAGGATCTAAGAGTTCATTCCATGGACTCACAAACAGGAAATAAAAAATCAACAGGCTTTGTGAAGTCTGGAACTTGGAAGCCACTAAGAGCTAAAGACATGTTCTCTATCTCTCTCTTTATGGATCTCTGTGATCCCTTAACTCATGGCATGCCTGATGCAGGCACATCTTCCTCTCTACAAATCAGCCTTCTCTGCTTATGAATTGTTTCTATACTCTCACAACCTAAGCTTACCTGTGTAGCCTGAACCTGAAGAGTCCAGAGCCCACCAGTGATTGACTGTGGATATTTGAGCTCAAATATTCAACAAAGTGACCTCACCAGTCAGTGACATCATTTATGGACCTGCTATATCAGGCTCAAACGTGCACTGTGGGTCCAACATATATAGTGAAGATCACAGAGCCAGCAAGTCCATGCTTCTGCCAGGATTGTGGAGAGAGATGGTTCCCTAAAGAATAAGCAAGGTACAAGTAGTAGGGTAAGGACCACTCAAAAAAATCTACCACATTTTTAAATACTACTGCCATGAAATATACAATCCTCAGAAGGGTCATGCCACTTAATAAAACTCTACAGTTCACAAAAGATTAGCAATGAAAATATTTCCAAACTTCAATCTCATTAAATCTGAATATTCACTGGACAGTTAATTGAGATATAAAAAGCAAAACTACTTGTCAGTAAATATTCACTTGTGGATAGAACAATAAAGGAATATCAGATGTTGGACTATAGAGCAGCAGGACCAAGTCAAAACATTCCCAACAGGCTCATAGAGGCTAAAGGGGCTCATATCACTTCACATGGATCTTTTAGAATAAATAAATTCTAGTGGTGTTCATTTTAATGTCTGTACCAATGGCAGTAATTCATAGAAGGAACAGGCTGATTCTTTTTGCCCAGCTCCTTGCCTCCCTGTGTACCTACTCTAGTCTCCCATCTTCCTCTCTGACATGCAAAAGTGAGTCTGGCATGTGCCCTGCTCTTAGTCACATATCTATCATTTCCTGCTCACAGCCGGGACAAAGGGTCCTGGGGGACAGGGAAGATGTACCATATTTTTAACCAGAGGCTGTCTGGCCAGAAGAGAAGCTGAACTCTAGTCAAAAGGAAAGCAAAGGTCACTGCCAGAAAAACCATATAAAACAGTAGGAATAAGGGTTGAGGGAAGGCTGTAAGCAGTGAGTCAGTCCCTATGTTACAAGCTGGGTGGATCTGAAGAAGGAACAGCACTGAGGCTGAAGTAGATCAAAAGCAGTCACTCTGAGGTGCTCTGGGGTGAGGTCGTCAATGCTGTGGTGGGTGTTGGAAACCTACTGTGCCAAAGGGACTCTGAGGAGCCAGTCACCACCCTTCCCAGCCACCTATGTTTCAGGAACAGCTGGGTGGGAAGGGCTTTCCTGACAGGTTTGCCTCTGTGCCCCTGAGCATTCTGTGATGGTCCCTTTCCTGTTGCCCAAGATGTCAGGGCTCGCTCCGGGGCATCAGGAATCCATGTTTCTATTTCTGTCCACAGGACCAGATGGGTGGGCTGGCAGCAGGACTCCCCATTGACAGATGGGCATGGATGGGAAGAGCTAGAAGCAGGAGATGAGAATCCTTATTCCTGTAATTCAAACAAGGCCCAGCTTTATTTGCTGTCATGTTCAGAAGGGTGTGGATGTATGCAGAGAAGAACCAGACGAACTCTCCTACTTAGATATCTAGCAGAAGGGCTAGTGTAAAGGGCATTCTCATTTGCCCGCTTTGTGATACAATTACCATCTGAGGGTTACCAGCAGTTGATGATTTTCAGCAGTAGTGACAGCAAGTCCACTCATATCAGATCCCCTTGGTTCTGAACAAGTCATTAGAATGTGGGTTTTGTCACATATCTACCATTTCCTTTCCTGATACCGGGCTAGGGCTCTAGCTCTGAAGTGGAGTCTGGTATTCACACCCTACATTCTCAGCAAAACATGCTTGGCCTGATGAGGTGTGCAAATTTGCATAAAAAGGCTAGAAAAGGGTTCCAGACTGAGCAGTGGTTATGTTCACGGGGGCCTGGCCCTCCCTCCCACACTCACCCCAGCGAGGCATATCCCATGTCATATTAGAGCAACTAACTCCCACTACTCCCTAAACCTGCTGGTTTATCAGCTAGCACCAATAATGACTATCATTTTCATGGGAGAAGCCCTTCCATATTCTCATTCTGATGATGTCTGTTTTTACCACATAGAGACAAGTAGGATCAAGGGAAGTCACCGTGGGGTCAGAAGTCAAGTATGCCATTAGCCTATGTGACTCACAGTTTAAATGCCTCAACCTCAGAGGGACTCAAAATCAGCTGGCTGATGAATCAAGTTGGAGAATTTGGTGTAATTGAAACCTAAAGAATTGCTGTGTTCCCACAGGGGCCTCCTTTCTATAGCCATAAATCCTTTGTTTGACATCATCCAAACTTCACAAGTGAAGAGAACTGTGAGTTCGAGCCCAGCCTGGGCAACTTAGCCTTAGCCACTCAGCAAGATTGTCTACACACACACACACACACACACACACACACA
>NW_022900929.1:36528117-36556778 GCF_012274545.1 Fukomys damarensis | reverse complement strand
GCCCAGCCTGCAACTTAGCCTTAGCCACTCAGCAAGATAGTCTATCCACACACACACACACACACACACACACACAAACACAAAAGGGGTCAAGATGTAACTCAGAAGGCCCTGGGTTGAATCTCCAGTAATGAAGGGAAAAAGAAGAGGAGGAGCCTCTTTAAGGCCAGGTCAGACGAGCATATCCAGCAAGCAATAAGGAAGATAAACGGTGCCTGTTCACATCCAGGGCTGAAGGACACTCAGGCCATCTTTTGGTGCCAAAATAAGGTAGAGCTGGGGAATAACCAGGAAGGCACTGGCTAGCCTTACACAGCTGTCAATAGATTGTTCAAAACATTGGATTATGACCACAAATACTTCCACTTTCCAGCGACATGGGCCCCTGGAGTATGATCAGTGCCACATTCATCAGCTCCTCCGAGGACAGCTGCTCCGCCTCTTCCAAGATGGTGCTCCCCCAGATACAATGATCTGGATGCCCTCTTTCCAATCAGAATACTCAGCTGTACCCACACAAAAGACCCCAATGCTCAACCCTAGGAACAAAAAAAAAGAACCCGAGTACTTCCTCACCTGGCCAAGAAGTTTCCTCACAGCACAAATAAATCCAGGTGCCGAGCTGAACTGCTATTTTAATACTCCAACATGACCAGATTCTATTTATCCATCTCACAGATCTACACACTTGCCTGCTGCCAGGCTGAGCAAACCTAACTCGACCTGTGCTGCTCCCACTGCTGTGTACCCAAGGGTGTCTACTGATACCACTTGCCACGGACCTTCATGGGACCCATGGGCACAGCACACCCTCCTGTCTCCCGCTTCTCTGTTACTGCTGAGGTGTACAGTTAACGGGGTGTGAGATGGGCAGAGGGCCACTTTTGGACATGCAGTAACGATGCAGGAGAATTAATGCTCCTTGGGGCAGACTTTGGAAAAGGGGAGAGGGGAGCCAGTAGATGCCTTTTGCCTCTCCTGCTGGGAGGACCATCCTAAAATACAGTCATTCATACAGCATCTCTCTGAAGATGTCACAAAATCCAACAATCAACTGTAACTGCTAGCAAGCAGTGCCCAGAGATGGATAATACAGCTCTGGATATTTATTCTCCTTCTTTCTGTGCCCCACTTTCCTTTCCCCCGTTTCTGGTTCTCTGCTGCTGCTTTCACCAACTAAGTGCAGTGTATAAGCTTTGGCCACAGGCTCTGCTGTCCCAGACTAAGACAAACACAAAATCCCACACAGCTTCCAAGTCCTGGCAGGGCTCTGAGGGTGGCAGCATGAGCTGGACAGGGTGGGGTCTGGGAGCACAGGGCCAGTAGCTCCACCCGGCCTCTGCAGACTGGTCAACAAGGCTCTCAGGGCAGGGATGAAGGGTTCTGTCCTGGGAGGATATTTGCTCAGAGCAGCCAGAAGCAGTAGGGCTGGAGGGAGAATATGAGCTCAAGCCAGAGGAGAAAACCAAAGTTAGAGCTTAGGTTGGAGCATCAAGATAGACAGAATGACAAGCATGAGATGTAAGAGATGTCACAGTGTGTTGTTCAGTCACCAAGGCATGTCCATAGGAAGACAGGAGACCTGCTTTCATTCTGAGGCTGGGGGGCAGAGCATAACACAAAACCTGAGATCTGAAGAGAGTTAAGCAGCCCTACCAGCCACTGATGAATCAACATGAGGCCAGGGAGCTGTGCAGACGTGCAACATCCCCCCTCTGCTTAGATGCATCTCCAGAACCCTATCTCCACATTGTTTTCCATTTGGGAAGACTCCCAGTTGAATGTTCCTTAAGTATTCATGCCATCTTTTTTTCTTTCTTTCTTTGGGAGATATTCAGGATTGAGCCTCACAACCTCTGCATGATATACTAAAAATAAAAAGAGCTTTTCATTTATTTTTTTTATTTTGAAACAGTAGCAACCCCTAGTGTGAAAGGCAATATCCCTTAACAACAGCACAGAGTAGCAGAAGGAGGGTGGACTTTTCTAAGTTGAAGTCCCAAATCCCCCTCACCTCTCAGGTGTTTGATATTGGGCAGATTACCTGACCTCTCAAAGTCTCAGATTTCTAATCAGTACAACAGAAATACTAGCAACTACCGACTCCTAACAGCTACTTGTAAGAAACACTACCAAATAACAACTGGCAATGTGAATGAGACGCATGTGTGAAGCTGCTAACCTCAAGCCTGGTGCAGAGCAGGTAGGACTTTAACTAATGCTAGGACAACACCGGCAGCCGCAGTGTCTTGGTGACCCCGCTCAGGAGGTGATGCACTGAAATTTGCCCTTTCCAAGTTCAACTGGCCCCTACCTTTGAGTGTCTCTCTGGGATACCATGAATGGAGCTTTATGGATAATCTCACAACTAACAACTTGCAATTAATAAATTGTCATGTGTACTCTAGCGGATTTGGGAGGCTTGGGGCTAAAGAAGCCATTAGATTTGATGCTGGGAGAGAGCAAACAGGAGAAAAAAGGAAACTGTGATCTCTACCTTCACTTCAGAGCAGACACTTATGGCTTTCAGTACCAGAAAGTCCCTTTCATCTGCCCTGGGCCCTCTATTTTTTCTCCTCCCTTTCCTAAGGTATCCCAAGACTTCCTGCTGCCCTCCTTAGCCCTCTCTACCTGAGCATACCCTCCTGAGAAAAGTGTACTCAATTTCTAACTTTAAAAGCTTTCCTATTGCCCTCACATCCGAAGTCATCCACCCTAGCATGTGTTTTCTCATTACTCTCCCTAACCCTAAGGAATCAAGTCTGAGTATAACTCTCTTAAGGGACAGACTCACATTTTACAGGAGCACCTCTGAATCAGAATAATGGAACCCAAATGGGTGATTTTAAGACTAGAATCCAGGCCCCATCACCAATGGCAGAAAGACAGTTGAAGGACATCTCTTTCAGTATCAAAACTCAAGCCACACTGGGCAGAGTTAGTCCTAGTAGTACGGTTGGACAAAGGATCAGTCCTGTCAAATGTCATTAGCCCTGACTTTCCTGTTGGATCATAGATAACTCCACATTTAATCTGTTAATCAAGGAGGTCTTTTTCTGGTCACAAATGAGTGACCTGTAGCATTTCCCAGGGTTAAGCGAATGCTCCTGGAGCTTTGCCCTGTCTAGACATGTATCTGAAACATCTAATTACCCTGTACATTCTGTAAAGCACACAAAACCCAGTGCTATTACAAAAACATGAGGCTATTAATACTGCTGCTCACTGAAATGTCCTTTTACATTTGCCAACTCAGAGTGAAACTGTACTACTGCTGAGAATAAGAATAATATACTGCAAATAACAAGTCCCAAGGTAGGCTGTGGTCCAAATTGTGGGAACTAAATTCTCTAGATATCAAATGGGAAAGGCCACGTAGTGAATTGGATACAAATTCAGAAAGATCTAAATAGCTTGATAATCAACACATTCTCTCATGAATGACACATTTAAATATTTTCTCTTTCAATTACAAGCGGAAGTAAAGAGAAGAATCCTTCCACTTCTCTCCCCATCACAGGTCCCATATTAGACAAGTAACCAAATCCTGGAGGGAACAAGGTCAATAGCTCTTGACTATCTACCATGGTCCAAGAGTTCTGACCTACATTGTCCTGTTTAGCTCTCCCACCTACCTAAGGGGAGGTGGAGTTAAGAAATCATCTTCTGCAATGAAAAGCTAAGAGAACTAAGTCTCAGAGAAATTAAACTTCTTGGGGAGAGGCGTACTGACCCTGGGAATTGAACCAGAGCCCGTGCATGGATCTAAATCCCTTGTCCTTTTTAAAATTTTGACTAAGTTGCCAAGATGCCAGGTCTGGACTCAAACATGTGATCCTTCTGCCTCAAACTCTGGGAGTGCTGGGATTACAGGTGAATGCCACCAAACACAGCTGAGAAATTAAATGTCTTCTTCCAAGGCCCAAGACCCAGAACTAATAAAAAATGAAGCTAGAACACACAGGCAGGGTTCCTTCATCCCCATAACTGTACTCACATGTGTGCCTCCCAGAGCTGGTTAAGCTGAGTTCCTAGGGTATGTGGGACAGCATGGTGGGGCCACTGTTTTAGACCTAAGAGTGGCCCACCGCGAGGCCTCTTTTACCTCAGGAGCCTGAGGCAAGTATGTGAACAAGAGACCCTCTGCAGGAGTGGCAGCTCCTTTGTTCCCCTATCACAGCACCCTCTGCATCTGCCTGTCCTGCTAAATGTTTTCAAGGATGGACTGGGTCCCCCCCATCCATGTCCCATGCCTGACACAGAGGCTTAGCACAAGATGGGCCCAAAGCAATGCTCCTCTGGCTCCTGGTATACTGCACCTCTGTGAATTCAGTGTGTTAGTCTGCTCTTCAGATGAGTGGTCCAGCTCACCAAAGAAATGCTTCAAATAAACACAAATCCCACAAGTAATAAAAAGCCCATATTATGGGCCCATCACTGTGATACTCGCTTCAAGTCTGACACAGAGGCTTCATGTAGTTTGCCGTGAAAATACAAATGAGTAGTATTCAGTTTTGATTGTGGTTATAGTTAATTATGGAAATCTACTGTGTATTTACATAGAAAGCCTCACAAACATGGTAGAAAACTATCTCTTTTCATAAACATTTATAGGGTAATGACCATCTCAAAAGGTTCTTTCTTAGTAAAGAAATACTTAAACAAAATAGGGTCCCTATTTTCCATGTGTACATTTCTAGTCAGGCCATGATCATGTCTTCTCTTTTGATTTCCAAAGATAGGCTAGGATGAGCTTCAGCCTCTGTACTAGATGAGGGGCTGGGTCTCTTATTTAGGCTGGAGCAGGGATTTGACAAAGACCTACACATACAACTGATGTTTAAAAGGGTGGTCACTGGAAACGCCACCTAACTGAATATCTTGGATGGAGAAATAAAGAACTTCAAATCTTTATACCTTCTGACTGAATAATATACAAAATAACTGTAGAGAAATCAGACAAAATAATGAGCAGCCTTGTTTTGTTTAGTCAAATTTCAAATTAATGTTCCAGCTTGAAATATGCAGAGTAAAAATACAGTTTCTCCTCAAATCGGGTAATAAAACTTTAAGGGTGATAGTAGAAAGCCAACGTGAAAATGGAAAGGCAGAGCAATGGATTCAAATATGTTTTTCCATTTGCTGGATGTAAAGTCTTCTTCTAGAATTTCCATCTTTTTAATGTCCAAAATTTTTAATGTCCAAATCTTCTAGAATTACCATTTTTAAGGTTCAAAATCTTCCCCACTCGCCTATACAGTGGTGGCGAACCTATGGCATGTGTGCCACAGCAGGCTGTTTGTATAACTGAAAGCTCTAAAACATTCACCATCACTGAGCTATCTTTTCAAAACAATAATACGATTGATTAATGTACTTTTTATTACAGAAATTAACCACTAATTAAGTCAGGAAACTTTTTCAAGAATAATCTCTGAAAATTAATTTTCATTTGTAAATTATCACATCTACTAATCTGTAAGGTAAATGTTGGACTATGTAACTTACTATATTAAAATTAGCAGTATGTAACTTGAAGCCAGTAGACAAAAATTTCTAAACGTAATTAATAATAACATGAATTGAAGATTCATTAGGGTTTTATCAATATTACAGTGGTACCTTGATTCACAAACTTAATTCATTCCACAATTCTGGTTGCAAATAAATTGGATATGAACTGAGTCAAATTTTCCCATAAGGTTCAATGTAAATAAAGTAAATTTGTTCTGAACCATATATATCTTTTAACCACAAAAATATGAAACAAAGTACAGTATATTATGAAAGAGAGAACACTAACCTTGCTTGAAGGGACACAGAGAACATGAAAGTGGGTGAGGAAGAGGTTACTGTTTGGAAGGAATAAGAATATCAAGGAGATAAGAACAAGAATATCAAAGAGCTATCCTTCAGGGGCTTCCTCTTCTTTACCTCTTAGCTACAGGGTTAATTTTGATGAAAAAATTGTCTAATGTCACTTGTTTTTTTCTGCACTTCATAACTCACCAGAAATGAGAGACCATTTTATTGTTTATCATATCCAACATTCTAATCATTACAGTTATGTTGGGGTGGTGCTTCTCAAAGAAATCTTGGCACTCATTCCATTTTTTCATAAAGGATTTTATCACATCACTGCTATCCTCCCTGACTTCCTCTTCCACAGGTGAATGTTCCCCAACTAGTGCCTTCTGCTGCTCACTGTGGAGTTCAGCAAGTTCTTTTGTTATCAGCTTCTCCTCATGGTTCTTGACAAGCTCCTCTATGTCTGCACCATCATTGTCCAAACCCACACTCCTACCCTCCACCACCTGTGCACGAGACCTCCTAGTCACATTCAAGGACACATTCTGGCCACAGTTTCCTCCAGGCTGAGTTTAAGGTCCAGTATGTGATAACTTCCCAGGATCTGCCAATGAGGTTGATGCAGTGGAAGACACTGAAATGTTTCTTCCAGAACTCTTTCAGAGTCAAGGACATCTCTTCAGTGACATTAAAACACCTGGTGAAGAGCACCTTTGTGTACAGCTTCTTGAAGGTACAAATCACTTGCTGGTCCATGGGCTGCAGGAGAGATGTCATTCTCAGGAGTGGGGGAACGTGACCTTTATAAAGTCATACTCAGGACCCATATCACCTACCAAGGCTGGTGGGTGTTCTGGGACACTGTCCATCCAAAGAAGGCACCTTTCAGGCAGAAGCTGTCAGAAGGATATTTCCTAACACTAGGTACAAACACCTCATTCAGCCATTCCTTGAATAATTGCCTTGTGACCCAAGCTTTTTCACTGGCCCCTCCACATGACAGGCAGTCTGGCTTTGTTCACATTCTGTGCCTTAAATGAATGAAGGGTCTTGGAATGGTACACTGCTAGTGGCTTAATCTTTAGATTGGCACTTGTGTTCACGCCAAGCAAGAGGGTCAATCTGTCCTTCATGGACTTGTGCCTGACAGCACCTTTTCCTCCTGTGTGATATAGGTTCTGTTCAACATCTTCTGTTGCATCACACTTGAACACCTGTTGAGCGATATCCTTCTGCCTTCATGAATTCTTCAAATTGTTTCTTGTGGGTTTCTGCAGAGGCCTTGTCAGAACTGGACACCTTACCATGTCTTATCATACTGTGGCTGCCATTTCTTTTCTGGAATTTATCAAACCACCCTCTAATGGCTTTATTCATCACTTATTTCACACTTGTAAAGGGTTGTTTTTGCAGTAAATCACAGTGCAATTTCCTGACTTTTTCAGAAATCATAGCTTCACCATCTCTGTCATCTGCCAGCTGTTTCTCATTCAGCCACACTGAACAAAAGTTTTTCTACCACTTCTACTGCTTGTATCCTCTGTTTAGCTAAGATTGTTACTCATTTTGCCACATCAACATTCAAAACTAGGCCAAAGAATTCAAGACCAGGCAACTCAGGTAGCTAGCAGAGCCAACTGCACCAACATCACACACCAGAAAGCAGATACCACTGCTGGGATAGTGGTCACCAGTGCCTCCATAAACAAATGTTCCCATGACTTCAGCATGGCTGATATTCTGTAGGTTCTCCATTCTATCTGCTCCACCATTCAGTTCAGATTGGGCATACCTGACAGACTTGCTCCAGTATATACCCTGTCCCAAAGGCAGCCAAAAACCAAGCAGAGGAACAGTCCAGGCTCTCTTGTGAGAGACAGACTCTGAATTCTGCAAAGATTCGCAAAGTAGGAAATCTCCCAAACAAGACAAGGGAAATCATATACTAGGCAAATGGCAAAGAAAAAAAAAAGATAAATATTTTCTATAGGTATCTTTATATTATTAGGAAGCATCAGTACAGTAAAAGAAGATAAAGTTTTATGGGCAGCCAAAGTTGGAAATTTTCCATACTGAGGGGAAAACAGAGTATTGCAAAAGCTTCATTTATCTGTACGCATTTGGCATCTAGGGAGGAGAGGAATGATTTACAGTAAATAATTTTTTTTAAAAATCCAGTACAAAAAAAGGTTCTCTGAAGTTTAACCATGCAAATTAGAAAATCTGGAAATAATACTCTGACCCTTCCTCTTGTTTTCAGTCCTCAGTAAAGCTGATTCATGAAAGGTATTTAAAATATCTCCTAATAGTGTCCCAAGGATGTCTGAGATTCCACAAGGACCTATAGGAAAACATTTGCTACCAATTAGGACAGCTATGAGCATCAAAGAAGAGAAATATTCTTATAATAATTTGAGTCCTTGGCGCCCATTAAGCACGTTGAAAGCACAGCATTGCATGCCATAACAAGCTGCCTTCCAAGAAGTGCAACTAAGAGGAGAACAATGGAAGAACAAGAAATTTAATTGGAGAAGGATAAGAGAAATGTATGACTAGACAAGAGGACTGGTGGGTAGTTGGTGATTTTAGTTATTTGCCATCGGTGAAGGGCAAGGCTTTTCTTCTCCATTGTAAGCCAACAAAGGGTACAGAAACTGCAGAAATACATGATGATTCCTATCTTGAGCAGGTTTGTATTCCCCATGCCTGCTATAAATCACCTGACCATTACATAAGTACTTTAATTTATCCATACATTGGCATTGGGATAGTTACAGCCATTTCACTGTGTGTGTTTTTCAGTTATAGACATCTAAAAAACAACTATTAAATTAAAAAACAATTACTTATCACTTAGCCACAGAGAGAGCTGAAAGGAAAAAGAGAGAAAGTGAGGGAAATAAAGATACTACATTATTTAATTATTTGTGGGGAGGCTGGAGTGATTTTGACTAACAAATTCACTCCATTTCAATAGAAACCTTAAAATTCACAATTCTGGAGCAGTAGTTCCCCACTTATTTCTAAAAGCTAATGCTAGGTTAAGGCCCAATGTTACATGTTGAGAAAAATATAAAGGTATACTTTCAGATATTAAATGTAACTTGTGGAATAAAAAGGATATTGTGAAGTAAAACAATATACTAGAAAGAAAAAAGAAAGGACAGACAGAAAAAATAAAGTAAATGGCTTGAAAACAGAGTTTGTTTTGCCAAATTGTCTTATTTTCTAACACCAAAGACCAAAGTATATCATTCTGCTTCTTTATAAAGCCAAAGTGACAGAGGTTACTGCCAAACCTTGGAGGCCTGTGGGGGTCCAGAGGAATTTAAGAGGAATGACTCTGAATACTAGAGGTGATGAATCAGGAAAAGCATTTTTCTTATTCCTCTGACTACATTTTTTAAATGTTTTCAACATAGCTCTCCTAAGTCAGCCTTACAAAGCCTTGCCAGAAATTAAAAGAAAGTTAGGAAACCACAATTTGGGTCTGTAATTGAAACAAACAATTTTAGTTAAGTGTAATTAAAGCAGCAAAAACAAAAATGAATTCAAAGTTTGTATACAAAACTCTATAATTATGTCTTTCAAAAGATTGTAGTAAAAAAAATAAGATTGTAGTCAAGCACTGACTGTAATGCAGTTTTGCACTGGAATTTTGCAACACAAGAAAATATGCTAGGGTTTCTCATAAGTCCTATAATTTTCAGGGGTTTTTTTCTCCAAATAGTCCTTTTGATTCTTCCCTAAAGTATTTACTATATATGGGCAGTACCTTTCCCATTTGAAATCGTAAATGTAAACACAAACACACTATTGACAGCTGAATATTCAATAATATACACTAGAAACCCAACAAGGAAGTGTATACACTATTTTTTCACTTAATACTTAGTAATCTATGATGGGGAAAATGAAGTAATTAAAGACCAATGCAACAGGATACAAAAATCAACACAAAAAATTAGTAAGTTTTCAGGGTGCCAATAATTAACTAGCTGAGAAAGTAATCAGGAAAACAATTCCATTTACAATAACTTAAAAAAATACCTATAAATCAACATAGCCAAGAAGATGGAAGATGTCTACAATGAAAATTATAGAACACTGAAGAAAGAAATTGAAAGAGACACTAGAAGATGAAAGGCCTGCCATGTTCATGGAGAGCTAGACTATTGTTTAAATAGCCATATTACAAAAAGTGATCTATATTTTCAATGCAATTTCCATCAAAATTCCAATTAGGAAAAAACAATCTTCTTCAAGAATTAGAAAAAACAATCCTACAATTCATGTGGAAACAAAGAAGATTGAGAATAGTCAAACCAAACCTGAGCAAAAAGAGCAAGAGCAGAACATCACAATATTCAATCTCAAATTACATTATAAAGCCATATTAACAAAAAGCAGCATGGTATTGGCACAAAAAAGGCATGTAGATCAATGGAACAGAAACAAACACACACAACAATAACTATCTGATTATAGATAAAGGAGCCTAAAACATATGTTGGGAAAAAGCCTCTTAAAAATGGTGCTCAGAAAACTAAATATTTATTTGTAGAAGGTTGAAATTAGATCCTTATCTCTCGCCTTGTATAAACGTCAACTCAAAACAGATCAAAGACTTAGGCATATGGCCTGAAACTTTGAAACTACTAGAAGAAAACATAGGTGGGAACACTTGAAGTCACAGGCACAGGCAAAGACTTCCTGAATAGGTCTCCAACAGCACAGAAAATAATAGCAAGAATTAACAAATGGAACATCATACTAAAGTTTCTGCATAGCCAGGGAAACAATCGAATGAAGATACGGGCTACAGAATGGAAGAAAATGTTTGTCACTTACTCATCTAGGGCATATTAAAAAAAAAAAAACCTCAAAACCACCAAAATATAAATAGCCCAATCAACAAATAAGCAATGAATTGAATAAACAGTTCTCAAAAGAGGCAGTACAAGTGGCCAATAAGTATATTTTAAAATGTTCTTTCATTTCAAATCCTTTAGCCATGAGGGAAATGCAAATCAAAATTATCCTGAAACTCCATTTCACCCCAGGCAAAATAATTATCATCAAAAATACAAAAAGTAAATGCTACAGAGAGTGCAGGGAATAATGGAGTCTTTCTGTACTGTTGGTGGGAATGTAAATTAGTGTAGTCCCTAGGATGTCAGTAGGGAGGGTCTTCAAAACACCAAACAGAATTACCATCAAACCCAGCTACACTATTCCTTGGTAAGTACCTAAAAAGAACTAAAGTCTGTGTACTATAGGGACACCTACCTGCATACCCATGTTTGTTGCAGCACAAGTCACAAAAGCCAAGATTTAGAACCCATCTAGGGGCCCATCAAAAGATAAATTGGAGGGGCTGGGGATTTAGCTCAGTGGTGCCACCGCCTGCCTCCCAAGCACAAGGTCCCCAGTTCAATCCCTGGTAACAACAACAAAGAAAAAGATAAATGGGTAACTAAAATGTGGTATATGTACACAATGGAATAATATTCAGCTACAAACAAGAAAAAAATTACAGAATTCGGAGGAAAATGGATGGAACTGGAAATCATCACTTTAAGCAAAATAAGCCAGACTCAGAAAGACAAGTATCATGTGTTTTCCCTAATATATGAATTTTAAAAAGATGTCATGAAAGTAGAAAATAGACTACTATTGGACAAGAAGAAGGGACTAAGGAGGAGGAGGAGGAGGAGGGAGCGCAGAAGAGGGTAAGGTGATGGATATGATAAAATGTTATATGCATATATAAAAATACCACATTGAAACCCATTATTTTATAAAATTAATAGGTGCTAATATGTTTATGAAAAAGAACAACTGAATTTAGTTTAAAAATGTTAAATTCTGGGCAGGGGAGGAGGGGGTGAGGGGAGGGCAGGGACAAGGGAAAAAAATGAGAACCAAGACCTGTCATGTAAAGGTACAAGATCCCAATGACGAATGTAACTGTACTGTATGCCTAAAATGTACCAATAAACTCAATGAGGAAAAAAAAAAGCAAAACAGCACCATAAAAAAAATGTTAAATTCATTTCAAAATTAAAACAACACCTTGGGGCAATAGCCAAGTTTGCCTTTTTAAGGTATTAATTCCAGAACCCAACAGACTGACTACCCAACAGAAGATGCTCAGTAAATAGATGTCAATGAAATAAATGAATACTTAGACTGTATGCAAAATGTACCAATAAACTCAATGAGGAAAAAAAAAAGCAAAACAGCACCATAAAAAAAATGTTAAATTCATTTCAAAATTAAAACAACACCTTGGGGCAATAGCCAAGTTTGCCTTTTTAAGGTATTAATTCCAGAACCCAACAGACTGACTACCCAACAGAAGATGCTCAGTAAATAGATGTCAATGAAATAAATGAATACTTATCATGGAACACAATAATTAAACAAACAGCTAAGTGTTAAGTTCATGTATATACATAGCACATACTAACATATTCTTAGGTCCCAAATAAAAATATTCAAAAGTTATTATTAAATGAGTCAATGTTGGAAAAGTGAGAAAAGAATGAGAGGCCAAAAAGTCAAAATGAAAAGACAGGAAAGTATCACTTGCATTTGGAAATTCTTATCAAGAGTTTATCCATCGTTCATGGCACCTTGAAGTCTCTCATCCTTAAACTATTAGACATTTTTTGCTTCCAAGGAGGTAACTTGTTCTGGGCATAATTAACCATCTCCTCCTTTGCTCCCTTTTAGGCCCAATAGCATTAAATGAGGTCTCCTCTTGGCTGTGTTCTTTGTGGGCCCTTAGAGTAGCATAAAAGACTCAGAGAACCTTAGCAATGGAAGGAAACATGAACCCATGCAATTCAGCCTTCCTGATACACAGTGGAGGAATTTTTCAGTGAGTCTGAGTGTCTTGCCTCAGCACCCATGGCAGCAGGGAGAAAACCTGAGCCTCTGCTCTGAGCAGCTCTGAAGTTTCACATAGTCAAAGTACTCATTAGTTTGCACTGACCATAATTTTAACCATTCATTAGGAATCAAAGACTTCTCAAACCACTTCTTGGTTTGAACTCTCCCTACTTCCATTCTAATACCAATGTTCCCCACAAAACTCATGAGCTAAGTTCCACTGCACCACCAGAACATGTATAGGATAGGTAGAAACAGATCTTAGTGAATATCCAGATTTTTGGCTGCTCATTTTCTACTTGTGTTAGGTCTTTCCCTCCCACCTTAGCATTCTTTTATCACAGGAAAAATTTAATAGATAATTTCATTAAACTGTCTAGATGATGACACTGGGCCCCTATAAATCCAGCTGATAGTCACAAGAACCAAAGGCTTGGAAGGATGAGTCATTTGCAGGATGAAAACAGAGATCATAACATCATCATAAAATAATATTTCACCTTTTTTCTCTCATTCTTTCCACAGTTACTCAAACCCACAATGGATTCTCAGAATGGATTACTGATTTTCAAAAAGGTATCAATGCAGAATGTATGCAAGGAAATTAGATTAGTAAAGCCTACGATTAGAATATTGTCTTCCAAGATTTCCCTTCTCAACTAGTAGGAAGGGGCCAATTTGGACGTTACCCACTGGATACAGCAAAGAACACTAAATTATATATCACTTTACTCAAGATTCTTAACCCCCAAAGGCTTATGAGAAGAAATAACTACAAAGATCTATGAGACACCTGGAAATCTTTGGAGAAAAGCATGCCTCATATCGCTATTGAAGCTAATGAGAAAAGAGGAGAACACATTACATATATAAATCTATTCTTAGTTCAAATAGAAAACCAGTTTTGTTTTAATATTTTCACCAGTCTCCAGAGAGCCTGGGCTCTGGTCCCAGCCAATCACCCCCAACCAAGGCACAAAAGCAAAGCTCAGGCCCTTTTTCAGAGTCATCCTGGGCCAACAACTATTGATTTCAACAATAGGTGAGCATACAAAACTTCCCTGAATGTCTGTCATCTGCCTCTCATCCCATCATACATGCATGAGCCAGCTGTATAAATTAGGCCAAAAAACTCCTCAAAACTGCTAAAATTAGTAGGATTTGATATCCAGAAGCAAATAAGCAGCATGACTAATGTCTTAAAGTATGATTTATAAAAATGATATAAAATCAAATTGGTGGTATTTGACTTTCCAGTGAAAGTGATATTCTTGGTTTACCTGATGAAATGTTTTTTCAGAATTTCAGAAAATAAACTAAGATTCATGGCTTCTAGTCTCTGCAACTTTACCATTATTAACATGATTTAAGGCCAAAAATCTGCTCTCTTTCCTGTTAATAACAAAATTGTACAGAATTAAAATGCAAGCCCATCACTCATGTCCTAGGGCCTCTGCAGTGATCATCAAATGGAAAATGGAAAAACCCCGGAACCCGACCAGATCATCTTGCTGCCAGGATAAACTTGCTGTCTATAAACCTCGTAATATTAGGGATATTTATAAAATCACTGGGTGCTATAAGAATGCAAATTATAATCATTACAATTGCAGAATAGGATGTGGGTGGGGATCCTTAAAATTAACCTTCATTTCTTTACCTAACATTTGACACTTTGCTATAATGCCTCCGATTTTAATATTATATTTGTCAGAGCAAATGAACTGAAATGAGTCATGGATAATATCTGTGACTCACATTATTATAATATTACACAATATTTCATGCATTCATGGTGCAAAGAACTACTTAGCTTTTGAAAGTACTAAGCATGCTTGCTGATTTTTTCATGCTTGCTAATTTTAATAGATTTTAATGCACACCCCTTTTTCCCTCCAGCCTAATCTTTATTTATTTTATTATTTTTTCCATTAAGTTTATTGGCACATTTAAAGCAAACAATACAGTTACATTTATCATTGGGATCTTGTACCTTTACATGACAGGTCTTGGTTCTTGTTTTTTCCGCATACCCCTGCCCTCCCTTCACCCGCTTCACCCTTCTCTATTTACAAAGACTTTGTTTCCATTTTTTCCTTTTTGCACATTTTTTTCTTTTCCCTTATTTCCTTTTCCCTCCCCTTTCCACTTCCCCTTTAGCCATTTTCTTCCTATTCCACACTCTCACTTTTATTTTATTATTTTTAATCTGTTTGTGGTCCAATAAAACAATTTCCTAGCCTCAACAACAAGTGTGTACTAATGGCCTTTCCAGCAGGGCTGGCTCACAAGTGGCTGCCTCACTCACAGCCCCTGGGTGACTCTGAACAGCCTGTTTTTACCTGAAGGCCTTTGCATTTCACCAAATTCTTTAGTGACAGGGATCTGTGGAATAAGACTTCTGCATGTGGTAGGAACGCACATGTGTTTTCAGCCACTCTACATTCAGCCCTGCTGTGACTCGGATTTCAAGTTCAAAGTTATAAAGTAATTTTTTTATTTCTTGTGGCTAAACATCTCAGCAAGAAAATCCAAAAACTTTTTTTAAGGAAGTCATAGAACAAGTCTTCAGAATGTCTTTGTTTTTCTACTATGTAGGTGTAAGGATCTCAAGACAATATCAAGGTCCACTAATTAAATAAAATTAAAAATTATATGTAGTTTATTGCTTCAGTGAAGTATATACATTGATTGTTGTCATCATGCCTATCAACTTTCATCAAGCATAACTCTAAAATAATTCTTTACTGCTGGGGATGTAGCTCAGTGGTTCCGCCACCTGCCTTGCAAGTGTAAGGACCCGAGTTCGATCTCTGGAACCAAATAATAATAACAATAATAATAATAATAAATTAAATAATTCCTTACTATAATTTTCTCTGAGGAGAAAATTAATAGAGACAGATTCTTTACTCGATTGATTTAGTCTTCAAAGCAACTCATTTTTAGGTGGTAGCCATAACCTTGCAACAATAAATTCATATTTAGACTGCCTTCAGAGAAAAGCCCGTGGCAGTATAATTAATCCTTTGCATTGAGTTTAAATTGTGGAAGAATAATAGCACCATTTTAGGCACCGGAGAGTGAATCTACAGTCAACGGGAAAGGAAGGAGGAAATATCCAAGGTGCAAAGTGATTACTTTTTTTATTTCATAGTAATTTTATCTCCAGGAGGCTAAAGTAGGATTATGTGCTGAAGTCCAGCCTGGGCAACCTAGTGACTTAGTGAGAGCCGGTCTCAAAATAAAAAAAGGGGTGGAGACATAGCTCAACTCAAGGCTCTAGGTTTAATCCCCAGTACTACAATAATCATAATAAGAACAACAATGATAATAATGAGTAGGCAACAATGAGGTGATTCAGCACATGGACTTTGTTTTCTTCCTAAAGGTTTCAAAACTGAAGTCATTAAAGGAAAACTAAATTTTTAAGCGTTGAGAACATTTCTGGACAATATATGTATATGTCAGTCTTGACTGGGTGTGCTCTAGATGGGCCTATTCCTTCGTGAAGCTGCTCGACCAGGCTAATTTGGACCCTATCACATCCTGAAGTACCCCAAGACAGCTGGTCTGAGATGATGTGGGGAGACAAGAAGGGGACAGGGAGAGGACAGGGAATCAGATGAACAAACTGCCTGTTTGGGGATCAGCAATAAGCCCGCCAATCGCCCACAAGGGATTGGATAACACTCATGAGTCTCAAATTTGCCTTCTGAATACATCTGGGAAAAAATCTAGACAATGGATTTCTTTTAATAAAAAACAATAAGCATTAGCCAAATAAGTAGGAACATCGAGTCTGGTGCTTTTTCTTTTTTCTTTCCTTTTTTTTTTCTTTTTCCTATAACTTCCCACGTATTTAACAAAAGTACTTTTGCAGTTTACTCTTTAACATAAGTATTCTTTCATACACGAGTTACTTAAATTGGAACTCACCTTCAAGAATCAGTATCACATTTTTCAACCTTCCAGTTTATTTTGGTATGACTGGAAAATTCCTCAAAGCTAAGGAATTGCGCCAATCATAAATTAAAATAACAACTAAAGGGCCAAAATATAGCCCAGGCCTACAAAGGATCTAATGTCATGAGGTTTATGAGCAGCAAACTTTGATGACAGTACAGTAATTTCCCTTACGTAAAACTATCAACTAAAATAGTCTGTGAGACATCTTGCTATACCCCAAGATTTCTCATCGGATTTGAGGATTGAATTTTAAGAATAAAACTTAATTCCTGAGATGTCCCCATCTACAGTTGTCTCTCCGAATGCATACACCTCTGCTCCTGGAATATCACGGTCATCACAGCTGACAGCCTCTCTGCGGCCACACTACCCCCTAATACAGGGGTACACACTGACCCCCAAGCACCAGCCAGTGTGCTACCTCAACAGCAAGTAGGCTGGCAGCCTCGGAACACTGCTCCCAAGGTGATGAATGGCTGGAAACACCTAGTCCCTTCGTGTCCTGGGGACAGGTCGCACCAGACCTTCCATGTATACCACCAGTCAAGGCGTCCTGCTGAACCGGGGGCTCTGATCCCCTTTCCAAAGCACTCCTCGGTCAAATGTCCCCACGATGATTTTTTTCAAGTGTGCATGTGAGACACAAACAAAAAGGGAGACCTTTGCTTTAATTGCCCATGATTTGTTTTATGGCCTCTCAGAACTCATGATACCTTCTGCTGAAGTAGTTTCAAATTCAGAAGCAGAGAAGAACGAGTATTTCCGATAGGGCTAAAGAGTGACATCATCAAAATGCATCGTGGTTTAAAACTCTCAGAAAGGCACTGTGATTTATAAGCCAGTGCTGCTAGGGATTTAGCTCAGTGCCACTGCCTGCCTCACAAACACAAGGTCCCAAGTTCATCCCTGGTACCGAAAAAAAAAAGTAAGTGACTAGGCACTGGATTTTAGCTCAGTGATAAAATATGTGCTTAACAGCACACTGAGACTCACCCTGGGTTCAATCCTAGCACAAAAACCAAAAACAACAAAATAAAAAACATTAAATGCACAGAAGAATATGCTATAAAATTATTTCCAAAACACAAAAGAAGTAAAGAAACACAAGTTTGTACTGGCAGTTGAAATTTCCTAGACAATTTTAATTTTAGTCCCTACCTTAATATAAAACACCTCCTAAAAGTTCATAATTAATCATTTGTACTATTCATAGTTTGAGTTTGATATAAACCAGTATTTCCACCAATTATATCATAACTTTAGAAGGTGACACATGCATCAAAGTTTCTTAAAAGTGCTCCAAACAATTCTCATTTGCAATGGTTGAGAACCTCTGAAACAAACTCTAATATCTTCAAGGCTTTAACTTCCTTAGGAAAAAAATAAGTGTAACAATTAAGAACCCAGAAGAAGTAAGCTAACAAATAGAAAATACTAATGATGTATGTAAAACACTAATACTGAGCCTTCCAAAGGCACAGCTGGAAAGGGTGGAATGTGTGATACAGTAGAAGATTTAGGGCCTACTGAGGAGACTTCCCAGGAAAGATACATGATAACATGGAGTTAGAGAAGTCCCAGTAGTCCATGAATTGCAGAATCAAGTGTTTCAAGACAATCCCTTAAAATAATCTGAGCATTCAAGCCACTGGACAGTAATGGTTATAATTGTAAGGTGTCTGATCTTTATATTATTATTTTTAAAGGAATCCTATGTTATGGAAAGCTTTTGATTTTGGTTGATTTTTATAACTATCCAGGTAAATATTTCACCAACAAGGAAATAGAAGTCTTTGTCTAAAACTAAAGGGAGAGGCACTCCAGTTGGTAATATTTTTTGGCAAATGAATCTATACTGGATTTCATATTCTATGCATAACAAGGGACAAATATATTTTAATATAAAAGCATCACAAGTTTCTGAGTAAAATATGCTTCAAGTTTCCTGTCTCCAAGAACATTTTTTTCCACTTATTTTGACACTATACTATACCTCTGTTTTTCAAGCTATCAGAAATGACTGGGACAGTCCGGCTTATGTGGTATGTTTTTAAAAATATATCTCATTGGGCTGGGGATTTAGCACAGTGGTGCTGTGCCTACTTCACAAGTACAAGGTCCTGAGGTCCTGAGTTCAATTCCTGGTACTGCAAAAAAAATTTAAAAATGAAAGATCTCCTGTCCATGCTTTTACTTAGGCATGTGTAAAAACCAGTGTGTGACCTACCTTCTACCGTGGAGGGTAGCACCACTAACTAAGGCTCCTTGCTTTCACCACAGTTTTGGCCTTTTCCACTCCTGCCTGGCTCCACACCTCTCAGATTGTTCTTGCCAAATGCTATTCCTACCATATCATCCTCTGCCATGGAACCAACAGAGATCCCTGTCAGATCAAGTCCTGAAAGCTCAGTTCGGCCCTTAGTAATATGATGAGTCTGCCTCTTCAAACTGATTTCCACCTTCCCTAACATGTGCATTCCAATCACACCTAAGTCCCTACTGCCTTCCACAAACATTGTTTTCAGTCAGCTATTCACAGTATCCGGCCTGGTGGTCACTCCCAGCTCCACACTCTCACCATCCCTGCTCCTTTCTATAGTCAGACCTTCCCTATATTTTTTTTTAACACTTTCCCTACTCCTAACAGCCTGACTCAAATACCAAGTCCTCCACACAGCTCTCCCCAGCCCCATGGAGCCTCCTCTCAGCTCCCTTCTCAGGATCCCTGACCACCCGTCCTCATTCTGGATTCACACAGCCCTCTTGGAGAATATCGTCAAACATTCCATTTCAAACAAATTTGGAAACTCTGGTTTAAATTAAGTTGAACACAGTTGCTATGTTAAGGATTTGCAGAGCCTTTTAATAAACATTAGTTGTAAATTCCAAAGGGGGGTGGTTTAGAGGAATCAGCAACTCACAAACTTACTGAGGCCTAAAAGTTTTCTACCATGACTACAGATACCTCAGAGAAATCTTGTTTGGGAGATGTCTGTAGTCATTCAGAACTAGTGACCCATGATTTACAACGTAATTACATGCTAGTGTACGGTATCCTGTTATTCCTCCCTCCTTCTTTCTATAGTCTGTATATCTTAGTCCTTTCTATATATCTTAGTCCTTTCAAATGTCCAAAACATTAAGTCTGTCCCTTATGACTAAAATCAAAGGCTTATAGCAGTTAGTACTTGCCTCATCTTTTGGTGAAATGTTTTAAAATACACAGATTTATCACCTTGCCTTGGTAAACAGATCAATGAATGAATTTTTGACTGAATCCTTGGGTTCAGGGGTGAAATAACAAAAAGACAATGGTACCATATTTGAAAACAACTCCAAAGCAGACCACCTTCTTGGGCCTCACTTAAATAATGGAGAGAGAGAAAAACTCCCAGATCAAATGGTCTATCTTCCAGCATCTAAGTGTTATGACTTCTCTGGTGCGTATTCACTACCCATGCTCAGATAGGTAAGAACAAGACTCAATTAGATATCAACCCCCAGGACACTCTTAAGAAGTCTTTATGCTTGGCTTTAATTTGTTTTATTAATGATTTGCCTTTTTTGGAATAGCAAACAATTCCTGTTGATTTAGGTTGTCATTTGGATTTGAGTTAAAACAGGTTTTACAAGACAAAGAATGGAATGACTTCCAGCAATAACAGGAACGATTCCAGTCCTCTTCAGTTTACAACACGCAGGCCAGCAATGGTCAGATGGAACCAGAGAAAAGACCACAGAGGGTGGAACTCCTTTAAGGGGGAGGTGGACATGAACCTGGGAAAAAGCTGCAAAAATCTCCAGTTCCAGTGGATTAACAACAATACAAACAAGTTCATTTCAGAATGCAGGGACATCTAAGCTTAAGCTTCAAGGGTTCATTTGGGGAAAAAAAAAATAACCGTGATTCTAAGAACCCAGAAAGAATGACTATTGAAAGTCTCTATTGCATTATTCTAATGAATTTTGCAACATTAATATTCTGTTTCCACAATATATAAAGCAGAATAAGCAAATTACATTTTCATATTTTTCTTTCAGTTACCTATTTTTAAAAAGGACCAATGTTACCTCTAGCCCCAGCTTTGCTGAGTGAAAAGTGTACTATTTAACTGAACATCAGGTGCTAACTTCTCAAAGTTTCAGTTTTCCTACCTGTAAATGGAGTTCATAACAAAGCTTACCTCTCCATGTTGTCATGAGTCTTCAAGAAATAAGGTATTGAAACCACTTGATATATTATTATTACTACTGTTATTGTTTTTATCACTGCGATTGTTATTTGGCTTGTAGAATTATTATTAGCTATTATTATTAAAAGGACAGGATGGATTATTATTAAGCCTGTGGGAATTACATCACTTTGTTTGAAAACAAAATCTTTCTGAACTGTTCTCAATCTATAATTGTAAAACCAGTTAGGTCCCAGTTGGAGAAGCCCAGAAACTCTCATCTGTTCTCTTTTGCCTTTAGTAGTTTCCTCCTCTCAACCACTAACCACCTGTCTCCCTTCATTCACATCATCCAAGGAAGCTTAATGGGGAAAGAGCTAAGGGGAAATCAGGAGAAGCCAGAGCGAAAGCCCAATTCTTGACAGATAGATTGGGAGATGAATTAAAGGATGAACAGAAGAGATGTTTCTCCTCTCCAGGCAAGAGGCACAAACTGTACCTCCAAAATGTCAATAACCAGCCCTGTGAGCAGGAAGAGAAGCCAGTAGACTAGATGGCCTCTATGACTCCCTTCCAGTGCAGTCAGGCCACCCGACTACTTTCTGCAAGCTCAACTGTGAAAGGGAGGATCAGGCTGAATTAAAAGAAAAAAGAAAAAGAAAAAGGTCAGTGCTATTCAAGAATGAAGTGTAACTCACAGGCCTTAAAAGTACAACTTTCATTCATTAACTTAGATAAATGCTTGTCAGTACAGTTTGGGAAGACGTGAAGTAATGTTTTGATTAAAAGTCAATTCTAAGCATTTGATACATTCAGTACTAGTATTTTTTTTACCTTTTTTTCAGCTTTAATTGAGTTTATTGGTACATTATTTTGTTAGTTATGTATTTTGAATGTACACCTACATTTATAAAAGCAAATTCTACTTACAAAGGATCAAAGAACATTGAATTAGAAATTTCTTGTGGATTTTGCTTATACAGGGTAAATAAAAGAATTCATTTAAGTGTTTCTTCTTTTTTTTTAATGTCTTGGATCTAATTTATCTAAGTAATCTTCCTTCTACTGGATTCATAAACTTCAGAAAGCAAAAGGTAAATTATCTTATCTTCAAAATTGTCCAAACACTATTTTTTAAGTCTCCAGTATAATCTCTTTATTACAACATTTAACAATTATTAACTAACAGAAGCTCCCAAAGCGAATACCTCTTTTGGACTGGGTTGAACATTACCAACAAAATACTTACTAAGCATCAACTATGTTGTGGTAGTTGTTTGGGGAAGTAAGGCTCTTAAAAGTTCCCCTCCATGATTTACAATAATTTGGGCAATCTGGGTAATGTGTGCTAGAAATGAACTAGAACTCACAAATACTCCATTCTCTTTAATTTTACAAGAGGAATCCTAGAGGTGGATTTTCTCTCATTCACATGCAGAGAGCAAGTATCTCACTAATGTCAAAGGTTTCTCTTGCTAGAAAAGTGATCATATAAATCACTAAACACTGGTGCAATTAATAACCATATAATCTGCTCTTCTTCGGGTATTTGAGACACGAATAGAGGAGAAACCATCCTTGGAAGATTTCTTGGGCCCAGGAAGTGCTTCTAAGGTCACATAACTCAGAAGCTTCTTCAGATCAAATCAAGGACTGGTTTCATTTCTCATTATGTCAGAAAATTTGCAACCTTTCTCTTGCATTTATTGCCCACAAAGAAATTTTCAAAAGAACATTAAATGAGAATCCTAAATGTTTGAAATACTACAACTCAGGAAAATCTTTAAATAGATCATCTATAGAGCAATATGGCTACACTCCTTTAAGGGACAATAAATCTGATTCTGTTTCCCCAGTCAGAAGCAAGGCAGCCCCTCCATAACTTTTAAGAGGCAAGAGCATGTGTTGTCTCAGACACAGCAAGTGTATTCATTTTTTTCCCTCATTGAGTTTATTTGTACATTTTAGGTATACAGTACAGTTACATTCATTACTGGGATCTTGTACCTTTACATGACAGGTCTTGGTTCTCATTTTTTCCCCTTGTCCCTGCCCTCCCTTCACCCCTTCCTCCCCTCCCCATCAAGTGTATTCATTTTTCAAGAGTCTTGGAGACTGCTGACTAGCTGAGGCTAGTTCATAAGGGCATAGGACAATCTGTGAGCAATGCCTCTCCTGTGTTAATGAATTGAACAGGGAATAAAATTCTGTGGACTAAAGTATGACAAATAATGAATGGCAAGAAAAAAAAAGCTGGCATAGCTTTTGATCATATAAATTCTTTCCCTTTAAATAAAGGAAGGTTTGTTTGCCAGAAGGCTTAAATTCAATCACAAAATCACTCATGTACTGTGAAAAGTCTACTAGCTGATAAACAGATGCTTTCCTCCAATAATCAGTGGAAAACATTGAAACATTTATATTCGTGCTATTGCTTAAACTGGCTTTTCTACTTCTCAGTTTTGTCAAGCTTAGTATGTCAGGGCATGGGAATTTTTTAATGTAAACAGAGAAAAATCCCAAGGAAATTTCATTTCTTTTATGTTCCTCAAACTAAAGTTTTCCCAACACCTGTTTTCTTGCTAGCAATGTGAGGTGCAATACTGTATTAAAAAAGAGATTTAAGACATATCACAGTTATTGTTATATGAGAATTTTCCCTTCTAGAAAAGAAATTTAAACTTACAGATTTTTTTAAAGAATTTTTGTTGACACACACTATCCCCATCCCCATCAGCACTTATTGTTTAGGGTTAAATATATGGAACTAGAAACCTAGCATATAAACAGGGCATTTGTATCCTAGAAATTTTTTTTTTCAGAGAAACAACCCTTAAAATGTAACTCTTCTTTTCAAACATAATCATCTGATTGCTGATCTCAGAGACCAGCAAGATTTATAATCAATCTACTATGGCTTACATTTAGATGTCCCCCAAAGCCTCATGTGGTCATAGCTGGGGCTTTTCAGCAGTAGCTGGATCTAGGTTGTGTGTTGCTGGGGACCAAAGATGCTGGGACTGATTCACAGTGCAATGCTAGGAATAATAGTGCCCCACCCTGAGTACAAGTGCTATCTATCCCTCCCCTAAGGGTGGGTACCCTGGATAAGATATAAAAGCTAGAAAAAGTGTTGTTTGTCATTTGTCGCTTGCTGCTTGTTCCTTTGCTGCCTTCTGCCTGCCAGGAACTGTTTCTCCTCTGCAGTTCCCCTCTGTCATGGCACCCTGCCTTGGAGCCAGCCAACTGGTGAAATGAAACCTCTACAAACTTTCTTCCTTTAACTTTAGGTGGTGGGTATTTTGTCTCAGCAATAAAAAAGTAAGACACTATAATTCATTCATTCAACAAACATTGAATGAATGGCCACTACAAAGCTCAGTAATTACTTTAAAGGCTCTAGAAATCCTGGCTCCAAAATGCAGCCTATGAAATCTTGGATAAATTTCTTAAACTTTCAAGTTTCAGTGTCTGCAAAACACTGGTAGCAACCACACTTTAAAAGCCAACCTAGAGGAACATCATTTCCTTATTCGGATACCAAACTAGGAAGAAGGTATATGGGTCAACCTACAGGAAGACTACTATCTTAGGGGTCTCCAGAAAAAATACAGACCCAGATATAGATATAGACATATTGAAAGCAATTCATTAGGGGAATTAGCATGTACAATTATGGAAGCTGAGAAGTCCCATGAGAAGCCATCTGCAAACTGGAGATCCTGGGGTGCCAGTAGCATGGTTCAGACCAAGTTCAAAGGGCTCATAACCAGGGAAGTTGAAAGCTGCTAATCTAATTCCTGGAGTCTAAAGACCAGATAGCTAGAGTTCCGTTGTCCCAGGGTCAAGAGAAGGGTATTCCAGATGACAGTGAGTAAGACCACAGATAGAACTTAAGTATTTATAATGAGTGCTACTGAGGGTGTGGAGAAATTAAAACACTTGTGTATTGCTGGTAGGAATGTAAAACACTGTAGGCTACTAAAAGACAGTATAAAACAGTACAAGAATTCCTCAAAATGGAAACATAGAATTACTATACAATATATCAATTCCATCTCTAGGAATATACCCAAAAGAATTAAAAGCAGAGATTTGAATAGATACCTATATAGCTATGTTTATAGCTGCATTATTCTACCTAGCCAAAATGTAGATGTAATTCTAGTGTCATTGGCCAGTGAATGGGTAAACAAAACTATGATGTGTATGTGCAAAAAGATACTACTTGGCCTTTAAAATAATGAAATTTTGATACTTTTGCAACATAAATTTGCCTTGGGGACATTACACTAAGTGAAATAAGCAGATAGAAAAGAGTGAAAATTGTATGGTTTCATTTATATGAGGTTGTTATAGGAGTTAAATTCATGGAGACAGAGAGGAGCATGGCAGTGGCCAGGGCCAGGGCAGTAAAACAGGAGTTAGTGTTTTGGGGACTCAGTGTTTGTGCTGTATTAGAGGATGTTACTGTTAGGGATGCCACAGGAAGATGAAAAGTCTCTGCACACTGTGATGATGGAGATGGTTGTACAACAATCTGACTAGTCTCAATGTCACTGGACAGAGTACTTAAAAAGAGGTTAAACAATTCATTTTATGCTATGTATATTGGGCCCAGCAGTTTATGCGCTGGAAACTTAGTACTTAGGGCAACACTGGTGAGCAGTGGCCCCTTCCGTGGGGATGCAGTCAGAGTCCTGGGACATTACTGCAGTGGTGAGTTGTTCCCGATAAAAACGTGGGTTTTTTTAATTCTCACTCACTCACAACTTCTTGCCACCCATGACATAGCCACACATAGGCCCTGAGCCCGGACTTCTCAGCCTCCAGAACTGCATGTACCAAATTTATTCTTTATAAACTACCCAATTTCAGCACTCCAAATGGCAAAGATGCCTGGGTTCAAATTCTGACTCTGCCGCTTGCTAAATGAAGACTTAGTCAAATTGCTTAACAAATTTGAACTTCAATTTCTTCATCTGCATAATAAACAGAAGAGCCTACAGCATGCAGTTTTTGTGAAAATAAAGAACTCTATTACCTATAAAGTACTGAATAATGTTTTCCTTTTTACAGCTTTGTAGACTTGCATCAGCATGCAAGAGACAACAAAAATTATCTAATTAAGTGACAGTTTTTAAATATTCTGAACTATTTCAAAAGAGAATGAAATTTGTTATGGGAAAGATATAATCATATATTCTTAGGTCATATTCTGGATGTCATATGCTCCTCTGTCTCACCCCATAATTTACAAAAGAGGTAAAGCAGATAGGTGGCAGACCCACATATAGTGGTGGCAAAGGTAAACTGAGCCCAGGTGTCCTGACCCCAGATCCGTTCACCAATTAAAAGCTAGAAATTATAAGGCTCACGAAACGCCCAAGCAGCAGCCTATGTGCGAAGCATCACCTCGGACCTCCCCACATTCTCTGCAATGTACTGAACCAGTCTCGGAGGAGGCTCGGCATTTCCCAGAGAAGACGGTGTAGCCACACCTCGGGACCCTCACTAGCACTCTCAGGGAAAGCTGACTCCTTAGCCCAACATACGGAGCAAGAGACCAGCAGCAGCCTGGCATCCCCTGACACTTAGGCCTTGACGTGACTGGCAGAAAGTTATCGCAGTTGCCTCAGCTTCCTTTAACACTCTTTTCAAGAATTTTTCAGGGAGATTTTAATCATATTAGAACTTCCTAAAAATTCATTTTCTCCCCTTCATTAAAAAAAACAAAAAAAAACCAAAAAACTTCAGGGGCCGGGGATTTAGCTCAGTGGTGCCACTGCCTGCCTTGCAAGCACAAG
Organism: Fukomys damarensis; assembly: GCF_012274545.1. Taxonomy (NCBI): domain Eukaryota; kingdom Metazoa; phylum Chordata; class Mammalia; order Rodentia; family Bathyergidae; genus Fukomys; species Fukomys damarensis. Next base: position 36,530,125 of record NW_022900929.1, on the reverse strand, counting down.
GACCTGAGTTCATCCCCGGTACCGCCCCACCCAAAAAAAAACTTCAGAAGCAGTTATTAGCACCAATGAGATTTTGCCCTTCTCAAAGCTCTGTGAATCTAGATTGGTTGTTTTAATTATTTCTCAATATTTTGTAAATAAAAGTCAACTTTGAGAGATTGGTTTTTTTTTTTAATCTACACAAAAATACCAAGCAAAACTATTGCTAAATTTTCTTTTTTAATGAAAGAGCAGTCACCAGATCCAGAGTTGCTCCTGAGTTTGAGCTTCACACTCACTGGGGTCCCTGCAGGACCTCACACAGATGCAGAACCAATGGTATATCCATAAAATGAAATATTATATGGAAGTAAAAAAAAAGAATGAGGAGCTGATATGCTGTGAAAAGTGAACAAAATCAAATTCAAAATACCATGTATATATCCATTTATGTGAAATGTCTGTGCAGTATGAATCCATAGAGATGGAAAAATTAGCTGTGACACAGATAAAGAATAATTGCCAGTGTTATATGTATCCTTTAGAGGTAAGAAATATATTCTAGTATTTCACAGAGATGAAGGGTGCACAAATGTGAATACACTAAAAACTACTGATAGTGTACTTTAAAAGAGTGAACTCTGTACACATAAATTATATCTCTATTTATTAAAGCTATTATATCAAAAAAAGCCATGGCCTTTCAAATGCTTCCTGAATGCATTGGTCTCTTTTCACCCTTTCCTATTTGTTACAGACATATGTTCTCATATATAACACACATGACATGAATCAAAATAAATGAGTTCTTTGTCAGTGTCTGCAACACAACAACGTTCTGATTCTGAAACTTTTATTGAAAGTTTACTCCCAAAATTGAAATCTATAAAAATTTCAGTGTCACTGGGTAGTTATGATTTATTCAAAATTCTGAAATGTTTCTAAATGTGTAGTATCTCTAAGACCAAATATTATTTCGAAGTGTGAAATCAACACAAGGCTTATGCCTAGACCCTGTGTGTGACCTCCTATCTCAACCTTCCCCTCCATCTCCACAAACCTTGTACCCACACTAAGAGACAGAAACATGGCCGAACTCCAGCCAACCACAGGGCAACAACGGGGAAGGGTGGGTATGTTTCTGCCTTGACAACAGTGCTGAATGAAAAGCAGCACTCCATTACCTGCAGTTCCCACCAACTGATTAGCTGCCCGCTCCCATGGGGAACTACAGTAAGGGTGAAGAGAGGGGCATCATGTCCTTGAGTTCCTTCCTGTGGAGAAAGAGAGGTACAATCTACTCCCTAACTGTAGTAAATATAAGGCATTTCCACGCTTTCCTCATCTTGTGCAACTGGGTTCACTGTGATCTGTTTAATAATTGTTAAGAAATGTTAGGTGAATTGACTTCAGAAAGGAGAGAAAGAAAGATCCCTAGGTATTTAGGATGATACAATAGTTTTAATGGAATATAAGCTAGTGGATTGATTCATTCATTATAAATCTTACAATTAGATTTCTTCTAGTAGCAAGTAAATTTTGGCATGTTTTAGTGAAGTTAATATACTCTCTGGTCTAGATGGAAAATGGTTTCTAAAGTCCAAAAACTATAATACATGAGTAACAGCTACTGGTTTGACTCAAGATTATTATTTATAGGGAGAATTAAAATGATCAAAATATATACATTGAAACAATATTCTATAAAATTAATGGGCACTAATAATAAAGGAGAGAGTTTTTTTTAATTTAGAGTAAATTTTTATTTGTAATAGGCAAACAAAAAACTAGTCATATAAACTTTTAATATCCACACCCTAAACATACTGGCTTTTTTTATATGAAGTAGATATCTTAATCTAAATGCAATGATTAAGTAATTCTTTGAAGGCTGTTGGCTTCTCTAGTGAAGAAAACACACTAGCACATTCCATTAAAAAAAAAATCAGATGACTGCAGAACCTGGAAAAGCTATTGCTGCTATTGATGCATAACATACTGCTATCATTGGTCTTTTTATATAAATATA
>NW_022900929.1:36522525-36527771 GCF_012274545.1 Fukomys damarensis | reverse complement strand
ACACACACACACACACACATATATATAAATTGAATTTTTGGAAACTTTAACGGTGCTGCCAAGTTTGGAAAAAGTTATCCCAATTTACTGTGTTGAGTTGGCATTGTACAGAAATTGACAGCTATATTGGTCCAGAAATGTTAATTTTTTTTTTGCATTTGTACAGGAGTAATACACTGTATTAAATATGTAAGGTCATATCTACGTGAGTTTGATTACAGAAACTAATAAAGTATTCTCTAAATAATGAAAAAAGATAATAAAATAAGACTACAAGAGCAAGAAGCAATTTAAATATGTTCAGGGACCATTTTTATCTTCAGAATTAAGGATTATTTTAATCTTACATCATTGCCTTTGCTCTTTTACTTTCCTTTTTAGTTTTATGTTAGGATTCCCTATTTTTAATGTTCATATAGAGATTTCTTAAACTGAAATACTGAATAGTTTCTCTGGTGTGAAAAACTATAATAGTACACAGGATCCTAATGAGATAATTAATAATGTGAAATAGGAAGTAAAGGGCTAAAGGTGTAGGGAAAGTGGGAAGGGTGGGGGAAAGGAAATAAGGGAGAGGAAAAAAATTTGAGAAATTGAAAAAATGGAAATAAAGTGTTTGTAAATGGGGAGGGGAGGAGGGAGTGAAGGGAGGGCAGGGACAAGGGGAAAAAATGAGAACAAAGACCTATCATGTAAAGGTACAGGATCCCAATAATGAATGTAACTGTATTGTATACCTAGATTGTACCAATAAACTCAATAAAAAGAAAAAAAACACTAAACTGCATGCAAACTGAAAATGTCAAAACATTAAGAAGTTAAACAAGTTCTTCCATTTATTTGCTTAACAAATTCTCTTTCAATATATGGAGCAAGAGTAAACTTAAACTACATCTAGATAGTGAGATGAGTGTCTTTACACAATAGATCTTAATTGGGAATCATAGCATCTGCTATGAATTTTGGCTTATCAATGTAAAAATTCCCCATATATATCAGTCCAATTCTTTTGTGCAATCTCATGCTGGTACTTGGGTCATTTTTCAAGGCTACTCTGAGAAAAATATGAACAGTAAGAAGAAGCGAATATGATTTCAAAGGAACTTGGCTTATTTACCTAGTGGTCTTGGATGGTTATATTTCTGTTCTGGACAAGGTAAATGAAAATTCATTTTGCACAAATTACTGAAAATGTGACCATCTAGAGCCAAAGTACTATGGGTTGGCTATGGATGCCAGACCTAACTAATTTTATTACCGCCTTCTTTCCCTCAAGTTATATTCCATAGAATATTTGCCTCTTGAAGAGATACAGCTTCCTAACCACAATATATTAATTTTTAGATTATATGTGGTAGAGTTCTGCCCAGCTGGGAATCATTCTTTTTCCTCAGATTGACTGCTTTTAACATTACTTGAGGATATAAAAACATTATTTAATCAGTCATTCAGGAGCCTGGTTTCCTGCATTCCATTAACACCTTCTACTACAAGGTAAGCATTGTAAAGGTTATATTCTTGGACAGGCTAAGATGTCTTTGAAAACTTATTAGATTGCCTGCAGAAATACATTGTAACACAAATTAATGAGTCAGTACTAACTAGAATCAGAGTAGCATCCATGCTTTAGAAATACGATTTGCTATAACATTAAAAGACTTCTTATTTAAGTTCAACTTCTTTCCTCTCTTTCTGGATTGAGGGGAGTGGACTGGGGCAAGCACTGTGAGGAGGGGCTGACAGTCATGCAAATGTATCAAAGCAAAACCTTTAGATTAGCAGGAGTGTAGGTATACCATCCCTAAAATAAACCCAATTGAGCCCCCAAAATTATAACCATAATTAAGTATAAACTTTCAAAGTTCAACTATAATATAAAATTTAGAAAAGTTGAAAACTGAACCTTCAAAGGGATTTTTCCAATGATGAATCATCATGAGGGTTCTAGGATCTGCCCAAAAAGGAGGAAGAGAAATGCAACAGGTAAGAGGCATCAAGGTAACAGATCTTCTGGAAATCAAGGTTATGTAATCACACACCTTGCAATCACATTTTTCAATTAAGCAATGTTGTTCACTGAAGAATAATGAGGTAGGTACATAAAGTGACCATGAGGATTTCTCCAGCCTGCCACACTCAACAGTGCTGAAAGTTAAATCCACTTCCTGCTGCCTCAAGTAGAGAGCACTGTCTCACCGTCCAACTGTATATTCAGTAAATAAAAATCTGCTCAGTCGCTATAAAATAGATCCAATGAGTTCTTTGTACTAATTGACTTTAATAGCCAATTAGTTGATAACAGAATGAAAGTGTGAACCCTACTAAGCAGCACTTAGAAAAGCAAAACAGTTCCCTACTAATTGCAAATATAAACACGTTTAGTGCCATGAAGTAAAAGACCACAAGTCAAAACAGCCAAGATTACTGTCTCACATACTCTAAATATTTCCTCCCTGGCAAAAAAACTTACCCAGCAAAAAATGCAAGAGACATTTAAAACAGAATGTTAAAAAGCATCATTACTAAACTCATGCAAGCTCTGTCAGAAATTTGTTCTGATAACACTAACTCTACACAAAACGTGAAAAATTCATGATGTGCAAAATAAAGATTGCTTACAGGTCCACACTGGGGTTTTCAAATTCCCTTAAGCACCAAATAACAGCAAATAAACTTAAGCCAATCTTTGCCACTTGAAAATGAGTAGAACATACTCCAACACCTGCTTACATTTATGTGTAATTTCCCTACAAAACCTACAGATCCACTAACATCAAATTTCTAAGTAAAATACAGATAATTATTTACAAGGGAAGGAATGTATTCCCCCAAAGAATATAACATGTAAATATAAATAAACACATACATTTTAATTTCTATCTAGACACAAATAATCTCTGTATCCACTTGTAGTCCAATCGCAAATATATCTAACGTCTTATTTAATTCTCACATAAAGCAAGGAGAAAATGATGAAAATTCACATAGGCCTCCATGGGGCTACAATTCAAAACAAATCAAAACATTAGAAACTGTACTTTGGACACTGGCAATCCAGTTTTATAGTAAAAGGCTGGGTAGGGAATGGGCTAAACCAGTGATCACGAACCTTTTAGAGCTAACAGCCCACTGCGGCACTCACGCCATAGATTCACCATCAATGGACTCAACCATCTTCACTTCAGGTTTCAAAAAATGTTTCTTAAGGCATTATACAGTGATTCCATGTTCTATTTAAACTCTACTTCACTGGCAAGAAAAGAATTTCATGGAGAGGGATGTGGTGCAACGGAATGCAACAGAGCATTGTTCAAAGGCATTGTCTATTAATTTTTGTCACTGGTCTTGGATCTATTCCTAATGGCAACTAAAAGCTTTTTGAAAGGAAAACATTAATGAGCTGTTAAAAGAAACAAATGCAGAGAGGAGAGCGGGTCTCAAAAATACCAGGCAAGGCGCGGGGGCGGGTGCCTTCGCACTTAGCACTACAGCAGAAAGGGAATTTTTCCACATTACTAAAATTACATTAGTCTTTAAAAACTAAAAAGTTCAGCAATAACTGTTACGCCTGGTGCAATTTATTCCATTTAGCAAAGCAAGCTAATGGACTGATAAGTAAATTGAAAAAGAGGATGAGGAATATTTTTAACGTCAACTTGCAAGTCTTCATGCTTAAAAGGGATTAGAACTAAGAAATCGGCTTTAATCTTAGCAAAATGAGCACACATTAAAGGATTTTTTGAACAAATAATTGGGCTCCATCAGACCTTTATAAAATTACTCAAGAATCCACCTATTTGCCAACTTTATTTGCAACCAACCAAAACCTCACTCCAGTTGAACTGTTTTAGAATCCAGCAATCAATCTGTAGCCAAGTAGCTAAATATTTATAGACAAAAGTCACCTAAGCAAAAGGATTGGTTTAATTTCAGATTCATGACTGTCATCTCAAATGGACACTTGGGATGCCTAGAAATCCTACTGTACTTCTTATCTCCAACTATTCATACCTGCCCTTCTTTCTTTCAGCCACCACAACCTGCATACAGCAGACGCCAAACTTGCCTAACAGCCTTACCCACACTTTATTGAGAAAACAAAAACCTCTGCTTAACAGTTCTCTCTCCTCTCTCTCTCTCTGCCTCCCTCCCTCCCTCTCCCCACTCTCCCTCTGCAATCCCTCTTCCCCCCTCCATCAAGTTGTAAACCTGTATCCAGAAATAGGCCTTAATCTGGCTTCCCTTTCTTCTTCCTGTTCTCAGGGAGAGACATATTCCCACCAGTCGAGACCACATCCTTCACAGGCCTCTGACTTTGCAAGGCTAAAAAGCCCCATCCAAAGGGAAAAAAGATGCTGAGATGGTGGAGATGACCTCCTTTATCTCTACCTATGTCTGAAAGGTAGCTGTTTCTTCCCCCTAAAACATCAACTGCATGGGAGCAGAGATGTTTCGCTCACAGTGGCCTCTAACACAAACAAGGTGATCACCTATAAATGTGCAACAACTGAAATTACATCCGGTGCCAGGCACTCCCCTTGTCCCGCCTCGCATTACCCCCACGACAGCATCATTACCTCCAGGACTCTAACTGCAGCAGTAGACCTTGTACACTCCTCTCATATTTCTTTCCCCACTAACACAAGAGGGACATTTCCAGCTACGTCCTCCCTTCCTCTGACTCCCATTCCACACCAGAAGACAAGGAAATGAAGACGAAAGTGCGGCTTCTTGGATTCTAAACAGATGCCTGCATGAACTCAAGAAGAGGTTCTTCAGCTGGCTGCGTGGAGGGCAAGGCACAAACTGCTTTGCGGATTAATTTCTAACTCATCCACTACTTTTTCACAGGGAATATGTAAAGTAGAATACCTATTTAATAAATAACAAAAAATTACTTTTTTCCCACACAAAAGATATTCAGGCCTGAAGTAGACAGGTAGAATACCACTCGATTGGATGAAAAGATGGGCTAAATCCATAAAGAAAAGACTGGAAATTGAAACCCCCGGGGGGTGGGGACTGCATCCCCTCAGCCACACGGGAAGGCTGCGCTGGTGAAATCAATAAACTACTCTACGGCTCAAGAGACACCAAAAAGAGCTTTCATTTTCCACTAATCCACACCCCTGAGGTTTCAATATTTTTGTTACTATGGCGGTAGTTGATAATTTTATTTTGTCTATTAGTCAAAACAGAGTAAGGTGTTTTGTTTTTTGGGTTTTTTTTTTTTTTTTTTTTTTTTT
>NW_022900929.1:36467032-36521569 GCF_012274545.1 Fukomys damarensis | reverse complement strand
TTTTTTTTTTTTTTTTTTTTTTTGAGCCTGGTTTTCATGACCTTGCCCAGCTGGTGCCAATTCCCAGCTCAAGCGATCCTCCCACCTCAGCCTCCCTCCTGGAGTAGCTGGAACCCGGCAAAAGTAAACTTTGCATTAAGAAATGGGGGAGGGGCTTTTCATAAGAACAAACAGATTTTTCTTCAGAGCTATCCCGTCCACAGCTAAACAAAAGCTGCTTTAAAAAAGAAAAACTCTCTCAAAGTACAATAGCCGCTTTTTTCTCTGTGGAGTCTTATAAGACAATGATTGTGCAAGGAAAACATCTAATTTCCTTTTTTCCCCTTAAAGTCTTGTATTTCCCAAGAGTATTATATTCACAATATGGAGAATGACACCCTTAGAAGAATTTCACATACTTGTTAATGCCAGTAAACTTCAAACTTAAATAAAACACCAGCAATTTGGAGCCTCTGGTTAATCATGAAGGGAAGGAAGAGAAAGCAAAGCAAGAAACTTCATATTCATCAACTCTGTTGATTTGTCAATCCACGTTTCCTCGGAGTGAAAATGGTGGACTATGGTGAAAAGTAAAGTTATAAACGTCTGTGTGACAAAGAATTCAGCTGGGTGAGTTTCTGGCACGATCAACATATATGGCAGAATGACACAGTCAAGACTGAAAGGAGAAATATAATTTATAAGCTGCAATTTCTAAGTAGTCTTAATAGTGATAAAAAAGATTAAAAGTTTTCAAATATAGTTATTGTTACTACAATTTCAATATTATTTGCATGAATGCTGGGAAACAATTTTTTTAGTCCATTTGCTCTAGCATTCATACATAAGAACTCCTGGAATACAGAGAAACGGTAATTACATTAAATACAAATTGTTTTAATTTATTCAAAGTGAACATAATATTCATAAAAAAACCGCTACAGATACTTTAAAAATAAAACACAAAGACAAAAATGGCCTGTGGAATCACACTAGCAAAAGCAAGTAAACATAAATTTTCAGAAAATATAAACTAAACGTATCCATTCCCCCTCATTTTCATTTGCTCCACATCTGACCATTCTCATGTTTCCTTAAAGGTGCCACACTGAACTTCAGATCAATCATGTCCAGTTTCTAGGATGCCTTTAGAATTAATGGCTAAGGCCACAACTAACAAAAAGCAAGTACTTTGCTGCTTCACAGCAGGATGTAGATTCTTTTTTCTAAAAGGCAGAATTCCAGACATTCCAGGAGTTTCCTATAAAAATAGAAGATGTCTATTTTAAAGCAGGAAGGCATACCAACACAAAATAGCAGGCATGCACTTATTATAAGCAGGCTTCCATTTGCTCTTGTAAGCAAACTCTAAAGCTCCATTCTTCGCTTCTATCCTTATTCCACCTCTGGGCTCTTCATACCTCAATACACACAAGGCTGTAGAGATAAGCTTGCAACCATTGGAGGAAAAACAAATCAATTAGGAGAAATTTTAAGAAAAAAATAAAGTGCTTGAGCCTCTCTTCACCGACCCCAAAAGCTACTCCCTTAAAAGGTTATCATTTTTCATTAATCAATAATTTAAGGAAAATAACTTGTTAAATAAATCCTAAGTACTATAATTTATCTTTAATATGACTGACAGCAAACAGAATCATAAAAAGTAGAGTTAAAGCAAAGATGAAAATTATTTTTTAAGTGTGGACATCAGAGTAAAGGCGTCATTCCAGGTCTCTTCTGGGAGCACAGGTATGGGACCCTCAAGCAGATCTGTGTCCATTCTTACACAGCCCCAGGAATGACATGGAAGGGCAGACTGGCTGGGAAAGGATCTGTGATCCTTCTTAATAAAGCCTTCGTGCAAGATCCCTCAAGTCCCTGCTCTGTGCCAGTACTGTACTTGGCAACTGTGAACTGAAAAAGACCCCAGTCACCGCCTTGATGGAGCTGAACCCTGTGAGAAAAAAAAGACAATCACACAGACTCCAGTATCGACCCGTCTAGCATTAGAGGACAAAGGGAGACTCCATCTGCCCCAGAGAGCAACAAACACTTTCCCAGAGAAAGTAACATTGCCCCTAAGTAGAATTTAGCAAGGAGTAAAAGGGGAAGAGCATTCTCGGATTTGGAGTCAGGACAGGCCAAGGCTGAAGCAGGAGGGCCAAGTCCTCTGGAAGAGCTGGTGAGACAGGACAGAAGGACAGGTGTGGAATGTCTGAGTTTAGCAGCGTAAGTAGTAACAGATAAGGTTCGGTAGGTGACAGTAAAGCTCAAGTATATGGGGCTTTATTAAATAATGGGAAGCAGAGAATATCAGAATGAGAGCAGAGAATGGGTTGAAAGTAGGCTTACAATCTATAGGAATACAATAGTTGCCAGCCAGCCAATTGTGATTAACTTAGAATATATCAGTAGCCCAAACCAGGAAGGTGAATGGAGAATAGGAAAGAGGGTAACTGATCTCAGATCTGGTACTTTTAATGTTTGTTTCTTTCTTTCTTTGCTTGTTTGGGGTGGGATTTTTTTAATGCTGGAGCCCAAACTCAGGGCTCACATGCTGAGCAGGTGTTGTATCACTGCTGTCTACTCCCATCTCTTTCTCAGCCATCTTCTAATAAACCACTACCACCAAAATGCAAAAAATGCCAGGCCCTATAGCATCACATGAATATTCAGTGAAGACTCTTCATTCTATGCCTCTTCCTCTCCTCTTTCTAAAGTTACGCCACCCACCACCACATATTATATTGGACCACACCAAAGAAGCAGAGTCTTCAGAAAAACCTGTCAGTGCATGTCCTAATTTGATACAAACATACAAGGGGGAAACGGTCTCTCTGCCTTCACTATTTTAAAGTCTGACTTGTATTTAAGAAAATTAGCCTATATTGTTTTTCCTGCTATGAACACCAGACGCCTATTATGTACTTTCACCTACACTATTTCATGGACTCATCAAGTCCATTCTTTTTATTGGCAGTCAGAACCCTGAAGATCAGAGCGACCTACTGACTTAGACTTGCCTGATCACCAATGCAGAGAACGAGAGCTGGGAGGCCCAAGAGGTTGGATCTAAACTCTCATCACACTAGTTCTTGAGTAGACACAAATCCTCCTGTCACTCCTTCCTCACATACATTGGTGAGCACCCATTTAACAATAATAAACATATCTAACCTGCTACAGGCTGAAAATAAGACACAGTTATTCCTTCTAGCTTTGTCCAGATTTAAGCATGAAATCTTATGCAAACTCTTTTGCTTCCATTTTTTCATTGATCACATGATTAATGACAATATAAATACAGAAAATATAAGCACTGCTGTTAATAACGAAAATCCTACATGGCAGCCACAGAGAGGGGCCATTGCCCCCTTTAGGAAAGTACTTCCTGCCCAGCTCAGAAAAAGTGGCCTGCAGACAGCTTCAGCTGCAGAGAGCCACTGGCTGAGGCCACACATTTTCCAGGGCTACCTATGTTCAGTGGCTGAGCAAGGGGTACAGGGGGGCTGGTCATTTTCACCTGCACTGCTGCCTGGACAGCCTTGTGCCTGAATTCCTCACTGCATCTGCAGAGGCTCACCAGGCCTGCTGGGCCTGCATGACATCTCAGCCCCTCCCTCTACCCGAACCTGCCTCCTCCCACTTCCTGTCACAAGTGATGACTTCTAATAAATGTCCTGCGCCTCAAGCCTCACCTCAGCACTTGCTGCAGAAGTGCCGCCACACTCTGCTTACTTTCTCTGGCAATACTAACTAAGGATAAATAAAAAAAATTTTTTTAAAAACCTACTTATTTGAAATACCAAGAATCAGCCTGTTGAGTAACTTGATTTAAAGCCTTCTATTATATGGTAATTCGTTTCCTTTATACTACTAGTTTCCATTATTTCGTTGAAAAGAAGGTTTTGTGCTTTCTACCTAGCATTTGTTTGTTTCTTCTTTGTAAGTGAGAATCCTTTTGGTCTCTGAGCAACTACTTCAAAGAAGATACACAGTGTATTAACTGTAATTATTCTCCTATTCTTTTGTTATGACATTTTATTTTTTCATAACATAAAAAAGAACACTGTTCTATTAATTCACAGAAGTGAATTCTGTGAAGTAATTAACAGCATTTTGTCAGCAAAGGCAGTAGCTTTTATATAAAACCAACATGGGACAGCAGACCCAAAGCTTTAAAGTAGTCCTCATGTTAGAGAGGAATCAAGCTCATTCCGAGAGTCTTTTTTCACAGAATAAAACCAGAGAATCATTTTTCCCTGTTAGCTTACAGGCAACACTACAGTTTTACTTTTATATAAATCTGGAAGGTAATATTTAAAGGCCAGAATTTTAGACATCAGGTACGGCTAATTCTTTCAACATTTCATGAATAGTGATGACGTGACAGGGAAAAGTTCACACTAAACCCCCAAGTAATATGACCACTGAATTAGACACACAAAGAAGCGAATCATTCCCTTCATCAATGTCCTGAATTGCTCAAACATTAGTACGCATTAGGCACCTACAATGTACCATCAGTGTTTCAGTAAACAGATCTCTTCCAATAGTGATCATTTTGTTTGGTGAAGAAAACACACTCTGCCAAAAGAGGTAACAAATGACCAAAAAATGTACTCCTGCATGTTAGGAGTAAAGGAGAAGAATCACATATCATCTGCAAACCAGAAAGTCGTGGTTGTTACTTTTTTAACGATACCCAAAAGAATAATAAAGAAAACAGCCTGGAACGCCGAACCCAACTTCTTTCACAGGCAGAAACTGTGTCAGCCTTTGGTCAACTGCTGTCCCCTGAGGCTGCCTATATGAAGCCTAATAGGGCTGCCACATCACACTAGGTGTTATTCAAATGCTACCAATACTTTCAAGTCCCTGTAGATACTGAATGTCTGGGGGGTACCACAGAAATTCCAGGGGAGTCACCAACTCCGGAATGCACAACATTTGTATAAATGGAATCCATAAATGTATCATTTTCATTTGAGAATTCTATCATAGTCTTCACTGAATCAAAACCAAAGCAAACACATCCTACTCAAGCCAAAGGGAGGCTGAAAAAAATAACACTTGAAAAATGGACAGAAAAAAAAAAATGTCACTCCTGCAGAGAAATAAAGGTGTTGAAACAAATCAGGTTAATGCTTGTTTTTCTTAATGTTTAATCATTTTCAGAACATACTTCATTTGCGATGAAATTTCATGATCATCAAGCTGGAAGATGAATGGCAATTTCTTTTTGAGCATTTTACATTAAGTGGATTAATGTAGCAAAATAAAATTCAACAGTTCTATATAACTTGCATCTTTTTGATGTGCTATAAAAGGAATATTAAAGAGAAAAATTTTACTCTTTTATCCTTCATTTAAATATAGTAAACTAACCAGTTGGTAAAAATAGAAAAGTAAATTATCTTTATAGCTGAATTTCTTTTTTCAAGAAAAACAGCTGGGATGAGAGAATCAGGGATTCATTCTATAAAGGCTATGTTAATGTTTAATTTGGTTGTGTTTTAAAGAATCTGAAAGCTCCTGCAGACTGTTTTCATTCTATGCTATTACTCTACTTCTGGGCACTACCACCAAATTTTAGTGCCACCGCCATTAAAACCAAGGCAGAAAGTTTATTTTTCCCAAGGTTTAACAGAGATCTCTTGTGCTTACTGTAAGGGCAGTGGATTCCTGCATTAATGCATATTTTTATTAAGTTCTCACTTTATTTCAGCATGCTACAGACATTTTCCCCAAAGATTTTTATAAACCTTGCTTTCTGGTTTAAAGATCAAAAATGCAGTCATGAATACCACACATTTAAATATTTCTAATCCAAAGTGAATAATGCAAAACTCCTTCAAACTTACCATTCTTACCATTAAATCATCTTAGATTTATTTAATTATTAGTGGAAAATGACCAAATGGCCCCCAAGTTTCCAGAGCTGCTTTTGCCCTGGCAGGTAGCTGGCTTCCCCAAATAGCACAGAGAGGCTCACTAGAGTCGTCTTTCCTTCCTGCTCCACAGGGTACAGGCTCCACCAACAGTGGGCTAGTTACTGAAGCTCTCCAAGCCTATACTTCCATGAGTCAAGATAAAGATCTGATTTAAAAACTGGGTGCAAATCCAGTGAGATGCTAAGGGTAAGACACTCAGCACAGTGGCTGACACACAGGGGCTCTGTCAGAAGCAAATGCTGAGATCACTTTCATTCTCAATATTGCCTTAGCCAAACATTTGCATCTGTGGGTTGTGGGTAGCCAGGGCACAGCTATAAGTGATACTTGTATCTTTCTTTCCCTTCTCTCCAAGAAATAGAAAAGTCATTGGCTGAAAAGTAAAGAGGTAAGGATATTTTGGCATTGTGGGAATGGGGCGGGAGAGAAATTCATGGCATGTTCAATAAAGAACTGTGTTGCCTAAGCAGTCAAAAGAAAAGACCACCCGCCTCTCTATGCTATAGAACACTCAAAGTGTCAGCCTACAATGAAAGAGAGTCATTACTCATCTAGTAATTTTAGGACTAAACAACTGATGGCATGGGATAAACATGGAATTTTCTACTACCACGATGTACAGACCCTTGACCCACATGTGAGACTTAATGTCATTAAGTCTCATAAACAAAACCTGCCCCAAAGTTCTCAAAAATTAGAGAGGAACTTGATCAATAACAATGAAAAACAAATATGGGTATCTTTACTAACCTAGGAATAAGTGCAACTGTGTCATAAACACTAACATGAAATTTCTCTGAAAAAAACACAGAATTAGATTAATCATAATTTTTAGGTCATAGCATATGCTTTTTTACCCTAATGGTTCATACTTTTGCATGTAAGCATTTATGTTTTTATGTATGTTTTAGACAATACACTCTCATGACCAATCACTTGATGTAAGAACGAGAATGTTAACAATTTACCTCTACTGGAAGCCCAGTTGGCTTGGGAGGAACTTACTCCACCCGGAGCCGATGGCATGACCTGCTGTGGACCCTCACCAGAGCCTGGAAAGCCAGATAAGTGCCCACTGCAACTCTCTGGGCAGTGCACCAGAGCCAAGAGGACTTGGGAATGGAGCAGCCTGCCTCCAGCCCCTAGATTCTCCCCAGCACAGGGCAACAGAGTTGACAGGGAACAGACCAACCTAACTGAAGAAGACATCAACACCCAGGAGGAGAGTCCTGCCTCTGGACTGAAAGTGATAGCCTTGCATAGAGTCTGGGTGAGAGATAGCCTTGGGAAGATAGGCTTAGAAAAGATGAGAGGTATATAAGGATCTCCTGGCATCTCCTGGGAGGCGCTGGCTCAGAACACAAAGATCGTGGGGACTGTATTGTTTTGGAAGGCCAGGATCAGAGGGGGCAGTCCTGAAGATGAAGGCGTGTAACCTAGTCATATGTTTGAGCTCTGGTACTGCTGTCAACATCCAGCAGAAATCAGAGCTCTGAATTACTATGGGTCAGTATAGATCAATATGGGTCAATACGGGGCCAAACTGTCTTCACTAAAATCAGAGTCCTCTTTGTTTTGGTGAAGGTCTGTTCATGAGTGGTTCCTAAGATTTGTTAATATCCAGGTGTCATGTAATACCATTATCTTCGCTGAATTTACTGTCATAAATAAGGTAACAGTAGTGGTTGGTAACACAGTAGTGCCAATACCTGGATTGTGTGTGTGTGTGTGTTGGGGAAGTCATAAACAGTACTGTGGCTCACTCCTGAAGAACAGGGCTTTGGGCCAAAGAATTTGCAAACCCCAGCACAACAAACAAACAAACATGAATAGGCAAGGCAAAAAAATGTCTTCAAAAGCTCCCCAACTCCCCCAAAATCAGTACAGGGGAAATAAGGGAGAGAAAATCACAAACTACACAGCAGAACGATCTGAAAGGGTACAAGTGGAGGTACATTTAAAGATATAACTAATGACCATAATGAAACAGTGTGTGTCCACAGAAGATACTGGTAAATAGCTAGTAGAGCTAAAGAAAGATGCAAAGCATAAATGCCCAGCACTGAAAAGAATGAGTCCATAAGAAATTCCAAACAGAAACTCAAGAAATTAAAAACATGATTGAAAGTGTGGGTAGCAGAACTGACCAACATAAAGACAGAGTGTCAGACCTAGAGGATAGGCCTGAGCCCAATGATCACTTAATAAGAGATACCTTAAAAACAAGGGAACATGAAAAATGGATTCAACAGCTCCTAGATGACTCAAAGAGGATTAAGAGTACCTGAAATTAGTAAAAAAGATCAGAAGACAGCACAGAGGCATTAAAAAGCTGTTTACACAGGTAATTACATTGATAATTAATAACTTCTTTACACAAGTTTACAAATTCTTTGGCCCAATGCCCTGTTACATATGTAGAAAAATAATTTAACATAAAGATAAGTAGAAGCCTTAATGCCATGATCAGAAAAAAACAAACAAAAACACTCCACAACACATAATAGAATGAAAAGAATCATATCACAGAGAAGTATGCGCATCCATGTTTATAGCAGCACAGTTTGTAATAGCTAAATCTTGGAAACAGCCTATTTGCCCATCATTTGGAAACTGGATAAAGAAGATGTGTTTTTTCTATAAAATGGAATATTACTCAGCCATAGAGAATGAGAAAATAGATTCATTCATAGGAAAATGGATACATATTGAAGATATACTGCTAAGTGAAATAAATAAGGCACACATGTGTAAATACCAAATAGTTTCTCTGGTGTGAATAATCTGCAATAATACAGAAGATCCTAATAAGATTACTGACATTGAGAAATGGGAATAAAGGAGCTAAAGGTGTAGGGAAGGTGGGACAGGTAGGGGAAGGGTGAAAAGGGAAAAGAAAAAAATGTGAGATAATGAAAATAAAGTGTTTGTAGATGGGGAGGGGAGGAGGGGGTGAAGGGAGGGCCGGGACAAGGGGAGAAATGAGAACCAAGACCTGTCATGTAGAGGTACAAGATCCCAACAATGAATGTAACTGTACTGTATCCCTAAAATGTACCAATAAACTCAATTAAAGCTGGAAAAAAAAATACCAGAAATCGCTTCTTGGCCTTTTGGCTAAGATCAAGTGTAAAATATCAGAAGTACAAAAGAAGAATATAAACTGAAAAGGTCCTAGAGAAAAGCAACAAATCACCTAGAAAGGAAAACCTATCAGAATTACAACAGCTTTCTCAACACAAACCTTAAAGGCAAGGACAGCATGGAATGAAGTATTTCAAACTCTCAAAGAAAACAATTTCCAACCCAGACTGTTATGTCCTGGGAACTTATCTTTCAAAATTGATGGAGAAATAAGATCCTTTCATGATACAGAAAACCTAAAGAAATTCATGACCACCAAATCCACAGTCCAAAAAATTATCAAGGATAATTAAGAGATAAGGATACTAACAATGTCAAAAGGTCCAATAAAATGAATACATCAGGTAGGGATAATAATTAAGTCAAAAGAAAAGAAAGCAAGACAGCAACAGGAAATACAATGACAGAAATAACTCAAAACCAAGATACATGCACCAAAACATGGAGTACCCAACTTCATAAAATAAAATCTAATGGACATAAAACATCAGATAAACATCAATTAGTGGATCTCAATACCCTACTATCACAAATAGATCATCTAACTAACCAAAACCCAACAAAGAAATATGAGGTGAACCAAACCTTTGAACAAATAGACTTAATAGAGTGTTCAACCTAACAGAATACACATTTTTTCAGCTATACATTACAATTTCTCTAAAACAGACAACATAATAGTTAATAAGGCATGCCTAAGTAAGTGCAAAAGAAACAATATGTTGCTATGTATATTATCAAATCACAGTGCAATGGAACTAAAAATCAACAGTAAAAGAAAGCACAAACTATGAAAACATGGAAATTAAACCACACACTCTTGAATAATAAATGGATCACAGAGGAAATTAAGGAAGAAATAGGCAGTTTCTAGAATTAAATGATAATATCAGTAGAACATACCAGAACTTACAGAATACAATGAAAGTAGTCAGACAAAGGTGGTTTCTTATAGCAGTGAATGCCCACATCAGAAAACTAAAACGAGCCCAAATAACCTAATAATTCATCTCAAGATCTTACAAAAACAACCCAAACCCAGAATTTGTACAAGGAAGGAAATTAATGAACTGGAGACTAAAAATCAATACAATGAATCAAAGAGCTAGTTCTGCGAAAGAATAAATAACCCCCCCAAAGGAAAGAAAAGATACAAATTAAGGCAATTAGAAATGAAAAAGGTGAAATCACAATGGACACAGCCAAAATCAAAAAGAATGTTAGCAACTAGTTCAAAACAATTAGAGAGCTCAGAAGAAATGGAGAGATTTTTAGTTAAATATGAATTCCCTATTAAATCATAAACAAGTCAAGGTCTGAGGATTTAGCTCAGTGGTACCACTGCCTGCCTCACAAGCACAAGGACCCAATTTTTATCCCCGGTACAAAAAAAAAAAGTTGAAAAAAAGCAAAATAAATAAGGCAAGGATGTCCATTATCACCCTTTCCTGTTCAGCATAGTCCTTGAAACATTAGACAGAGCAATCAAGCAAGCAAAAGAAAAAAAAAGAAAAAATATATATATATATATATATGAAAAGACAAAGTCAAAATATCATTATTTGCAGATAACATGATCTTTTATTTACAAGACCCAAAAAACTGTGCCAAAAGACTCCTAGAATTAATAACAATTCAGCAGTGTACCAGAGTACAAAATCAACTCACAAAAATTAATATCATTCCTATACACTAATAATGAACTCACTGAAAAAGCAATTAGGAAAATAATACTATTTATAATAGCATCAAAAATTAAATACTTAGATACTAATCCAACTAAGGTAGCATCTTGTTACTTTTCTTGTTGCTAAGACAACATATTGAACACTCAAATTTAAAGGAGGAAAAGTTTATTTCAGCTCACAGTTCGTAGTTTTAGTCCCTAGTCAGCTGGCTCCAAGGCAGGGCACCATGGCAGAGGGGCATCACATAAGAGAAACGGTTCTTGGCATGGCAGGCAGGAAGGCAGCAAACAGAAACAGCAGCAGCAAGCAGCCAACCTGCCTTTCCCTTTTATCCCATCCAGGCTACCAGCTTTTTGGATGGCACCATCCAATTCTAATCCATGAACTAATTTAGTACCACATCCCCTTTATCCCAGTATCATACACCCTAGATCTAGCCAGCTCCAAAAAGCCCCAAATGAGCAGATGAGGTTTGGGGGGAGACATCTAGATATGAGCCATAACATGAAGTGAAAGACCTCTACAATAAAAATTATATCAGAACGAAAAAGAAAATTGAAAACTTCAGAAAATGGAAAAATATCCCCTCTTCCTGGATTATCAGAATCAACATAATCAAAATGACTACACTTCCAAAACTAATATACAAATTTAATGCAATGCCAATCAAAATACCAACATTATTACTCACAGAGCTAGAGAAAACAATCCTAAAATTTATATGGAATCAGAAGAGAACCAGGATAGCAAAAGCAATCCTGGGTAACAAAAGCAAACCAGGTGGTATCACAATCCCAGACTTGAATGTATACTATAAATCTGTGGTGATTAAAATAGCATGGCAATGGTACAAAAACAAGAATATGGACCAATGCAGCAGAATAAAAAAACTTTTAAAAAATCAGAAACAAACCCAGGCAGATACAGCTGTTGGATATTTGACAAAAGAGCTAAAAACATACACTCGAGTAGAGATGGCCTTTTAAATAAATGGTGCTGGGATAATTAGACATCCACATACAGAAGATTAAGTCTAGACCCATATATCTCACTATGTACTAAACTAATATAAAAATGGATCAAAGATCTAAATGTTAAAACAGAAACACTTCATCTCTGGAAGATAAAATAGACACAATTCTTGAAGACATAGGCATAAGTAAGGACTTTCTAAACAGAACCCCAGTAGCACAAGAAATAACACTGAGAATCAACAAATGGGATCACAGCAAATTAAAAAGTTTCTACACAGCAAAGAAAACCACCCAAACAGTGAAGAGACAACCTATAGAAAAAAATTTTGCCAGCTATTTTTTTATTTCATCAGTCAATGACATTGAAGTAAAACAACAACAGTCAACAAAGAATAGCCCAGGTCCTGATGGATTCATTGCTGAATTTTACAAAAAATTGAGAGATGATCTAGTGCCACTAAAACTCCTCAAACTTTCATGCAGTTGAAAGGAAAGGATGACATTCATTCCAACTTGAACTAAAATTGTAAAATGCCATTCACAATCGTAAGAGGGCTGTTCAAGGAACTTGAGAAGCTGATTTAAAAATTCACATAGAAGAACAGCCAAGATACTTCTGAAGAAGAACAAAGAAAAGATATCCTATTAGATATCAAGATGAGGTTAACTAAGACAAGTTTGGACAGGGACAGATATATTGACCTATGAAATAGAAGACAGCATAGAAAAAAGTTCCCTCCCACAAATAGCAGTAGAGGTGGTAAATTTCTGTGATAAACTGAAAACTGAACTTCTATTTTGTTTTATACAAAGATTAGTTCCAGATGAATAATGGATTTAAGTATCAAAAGCAAACTTTAAAATTTACTGTAAAAAAAACTTTAAAAAGTTTTCTGACCTTGATACAGAAAACTGTTTTTTTAATGAAAGTGCTTTTATAAAATAAAATATGGATAAATGACTCTTTCAAAGGCAGGAACATCTGATTACCAAAAATTACTATTAAAAACTGAAAATGCAGGTTAAAAAGTGGGAGAGGATTTTTCCCATCCATACAATCACCAAAGGCAGGCATAGTGGTACATGCCTGTAATCCCAAGTATGGGGAGACTGAAGTAGGAAGACTGCAAGTTCAAGGCCAGCCTGGGCAACTTAGCAAGAGAGAGATAAACCTTCACTCAAAATAAAAAAATTAAAAAGGGCTGGGGATGTGGCTTCACACTCCATGGGTTCAATGCCCAGTACTGCAATAATGGTCATTCTAAAGACCTCCTATACTAGCAAGAAAAGTTCCATCAATTAAAAAAATTTTAAAAACTGGGCAAAATACATGAATAGTCTTTTAAAGGAATATAACAATAAAAATTTGAATATTTAACCTCATTAGTAAACAAGGAAATACAAATGAAACCATTATAAATTCACATAATAGGCAAAAATTTTAAAGTCTTTAGACTCTAAAGTGTTCAGAGAGAATACGATGAACAAGATTTCTGAAGTATTTCCATATGAAATATTAGCTGATACAACTACTTTGCAGGCAGTAGAACATTAACTTGTAACATTCAGACAGTCTGTAACTCAGGAATCGCAGTCTTAGGTAGAACTCTTGCAGATGTAAAGTAGATAATGTGTATAAGAATTGTCGTAACAGCACTGATAAAAGAAGACTAGAAATAATTGGTGTCTGTTTAGAAAACATGAGAAATAAATTTAGTATAGTCATACTATGAATGTTATGTACCCCTTAAAATGAATGCACATTTGCTACACCCAAAACTAGAGAAAGATTTTGGTAATATAATACAGAATGAAAAATGAAGTCTCAAGATATCATCAATACTAAGATATTCTTTTATTAAATATAAACTAGGTTATAAAATATAAGAATATATTAAACCAGGAATCAAAATATCAAGGTAAAGCCCCTCCTTCACTAAAAATAAATCTTAGAGTACAAATCTCCAGAATTTCCATGATGTCATCTAATTTACTTATTTCAGTTGATAAGTACAATACATCTCACCATGATCAAATGAATATAAATGGATAAAATTAGAACTGTACAGTGGTAGACATTATACCATCTCTTCTTATGTATTCATCAAGAACAGTTTTCTTGCTCCCTTAAACATGAAGATCATACCATCTGTCAAAAACTCTGACAAGAAAAATAAGAAGCATGTTACCCTAAAAAAGCACCCTCTGGAAAACATCTCAGTCACATCATTCCTCTCGCCACAGTCAGTACAATGTCCACCTGTGGCCACTCATGGGTAAATGGGGAAGGTCATACATTTGCTCAAAGATCATTACTGAGCCTGGTAAGGAAAACCCATTAGCTCCTAAATTAGAATCCAGAGGAGCTTGGTAGCCTTCACATGCAGGAAACCTACTGAGCAGTGACTAGAAGAATTATTCTCAGGAACTGTGTGTTCTAGACACAGGAATACAACTCTGTGCTTCATGAAAGTGCATATTTCTCTCCCAATTCTCAGATAACACTGAAATTGTGGGGGTTTCCCCTTTCAAAATGTCATTAATGTATTCTGGTGATCCATAATTGGTTTTGATTGCCAGATATATTACATACTAGTTATATGTTTGCAGCCAATCAACCTACTGTTCTAAAAACTGGAAATTTTGCAATTTCTATCCTCAATATGATGGCAGTAAATGCTGGAAAATCCATCAGTTAAATATAAGAGCACTGCTCTGCATTTTTACTCTTATAAGTATTTAGGTTGTACTCTTATATGATTTATCCACATTCATGAACACTACATATAAAATAATCATCTTTCTGCCTTTAAAAAGGAGAGAAAAATAATAGTAAGATTATTTTAAATAATGAGTTTAGTGCTCTCCATTAACTGTCCCATGTATCACAAATGTTTTTATCAGTAGCAGAAAGTATCCAGACATAGAAGCCATTAAAAAAGTCCAAATAAGGCTACAGAAATTAGAATACTGTACAACGTAGATAAATACCTTGTTGCAGAAATGAGACAGTGAAGCTGAGTTTTTCCATATCAATAATGTCAAAAAGTATAAGATATATAATGCATGATATACAATAACCAAAATAAAAATTTTTTTCCTAAAAAAGCATTCCGTAATGCACTAAAAGAATGCATACACACATTCCACAACCTTTGTATGTACTGACAGTGTTGGTGATATGTACGTTAAATCTTTCCAGGGAGAATGAACTTTGTCATGTATGTACCCACTCCCCAGCTGGACAGCACTGAGAGCAGAAAGCTTTTTATTCATTGTTGTATACCAAGGACAAGATACAACACTGCTGCTTAGAAAACATTTTTGGTTGAATGAATTAACTTGGCATTATGTATCAGGAGGCTTTACAATTTTTTCATACTTTTAGCTAATAATTCTTCCCCTAGAAATTTATTCTAAGAAACTACAAGGCAAGGGCTGGCGATTTGGCTCAGTGGTTCTGCCTCCAGCCTTGCAGGCCCAAGGGCCCCATTTCAATCCCCAGTACCAAAAGCTTCTTTCTTTCTTTCTTTTTTTTTTTTTCCAGCTTTAATTGAGTTTATTGGTACATTGTAGGGATACAGTACAGTTACATTCATTGTTGGGATCTTGTACCTCTACATGACAAGTCCTGATTCTCATTTTTTCCCCTTACCCCTGCCCTCCCTTCACCCCCTCTACATCCCCATCTATAACCACTTTATTTCCATCTTTTCATTATCTCACATTTTTTTCTTTTCCCTTATTACCTTTCCCATACCCATCCCACCTTCCCTACACCTTTAGCTCCTTTCTTCCCATTTCTAAATGTCAGTAATCTTATTAGGATCTTATGTATTTTTGCAGATTCATTCATAGGAAAATGGATACATATTGAAGATATACTCCTAAGTGAAATAAATAAGTCACACATGTGTAAATACCAAATAGTTTCCCTGGTGTGAATAATCTGCTTCTTTCTTTCTTTAGCCGGATGTGGTAGCACACATCTGTAATCCCAGCATTTGGGAGGCTGAGGCAGGAGGATCCCTAGAGTTTGAGACCAGCCTAGGCTACATAGTGAGTTCCAGGTCAGTCTCAACTACATAGTGAGACCCTGTCTAAAAAAAAAAGAGAGAGAGAGAGAGAGAGAGAGAGAAAAAGGAAAAAAAAGAAACTATGAGGCAGGATGAACAAATAAAGCATGTAAGTTTTTCTTTAATTTATTACACTGAAAGACAGGTTGCCTTTAATCCCCCTCAAAATAGTCTACTCCCCCTCAATTTGAACACATGCATTCCATGTTCTTGCCAATGTGTCTGTTACTGTAATGTTTTGTTTTTGAACTTAAACATTTATATTTTTCAATCACCCCTTGTAATCAGAGACACAAAAAGATAAATATATAAGAATGTTTGTTACTACAATTTCTAAAAGCACAAAAGTCTAAATGTTCAATAAGAGAGAAATGGTAAGATGTGATACATTACACAATGTGATAGAGAGCTAGGTAGTTTATCAAGAAGTATGTTTACAAAGTATATTGACAAAGGAAATTTTCATACTTACAACAATTATCCAGTATGTGTGTATATATAAATTATACATAATGCATAGCTACAATAAATCTATCTACCCAGATTCTAATTTATTATATAGGTATACATCAGTAATATTTATACCCACAGGAAAACAATTCATAAATATATCAAAGTGCTGCAAATAAGTAACACAATCTGATAACTACCAGTTGATATAAACTTTCAAAAATCATTAAACTGTACTCAAATGAAAGAAAAATGAATTTAGTTAATAAGCACACTCTATTTTGTATGTTCAATCTATAAACTATCCACTAAGTACAAAGAACTTTTGATATTCTTGTAAGTCAGAAATAAGACATTCATAAGTAAAGAAAAATATGCAAATATGGTTTAAATGCCACAGGGCAACTCCACCAAAATGAGCATATGCTTTAAAAATAGTCATCCAAGTAAAATATCTCATTGGAAAGGTAAATATCAGTGGATATTTTAATTGAAACACAGAAGTATTCCTATTCAGACTGCTTTAATAGTGAAATACACTATGTACTATGAAATACACTATGTAATTTACACTATAAATGTAAGTACATTATAAAAATACTCCAAAATATTTTAAAATAATAAATAAATACCAGAAAATAGATAGAATTGTCCCCAAACTTCACTTTCAAAAAATAAAACTCTATACCCAATTCTTATCAATAGTATGGGTTTTTCCTTCTTCATTGCTATTTCGTGCCATCACTACCTACAGTCAATAACTGTACCGGAATTCTCTAATCATTAATGGAAATGTTCCATCCCTATAGGAAAGCCATGAAATCCAACACCTAAATGCATGTCCCTGTGTAATCTGCCACACCATGGTACGAAGGGCTGCTGAAATTAAACAGTGGAGATTTGATTCCTTCATAGGAAGTTAAAAGATCTTTAGGCTTTTTAATTCTTTGGGTATCATTTTAATATAAAGCTTTTCTCTTGGTTTTGTTTTGTTTTGTTCTACTCTAGGAAAAGTACTGACTGCAATTGTCTTAAAAGAAAACTCAAAAACAAAGGTGGCCCTTATTTGTCTTTGTTTCTGTCTTGAGACAGTCTCACTATGCAGCCCAGGCTGGCCTTGAACTCATGATGATCCACTTGCCTCAGTTTCCCAAGGGCTGAAATTACAGACACGCACCACAACGCCTGGCAAGGATGGATCCTGTCTGGGTGTTCAGCTACCCATATTAACAAATTCATTCTTTAGCCAAGTTTATGAAGCTATTTAGTGTCAAGAATAAGCTTTCTTTTCATAAAGTAAACCAATTAAACTGCTTTTATTCAATCTTAGTTTGTTCCATATTCATACAATCTAAAAATTTAAAGAAAATTCAATATAATTATTGCAATAGCCAAGGAATTTTTTTAAAAAAAGGCCAAAGGCCAAGCCACCAGAAACTCTGAATATCTTAAACCTTGTTTTAGAAACCAAACAGATTGAAAAAAATATTGGAAAAGGCCTCTTGTATGTTTGACTGACCTGTTGCCCTGAGAAACTGATGTGGGGAAAAGCATGTCCCAGTTAAGACCCAATTTCTAGTCACAGAACAGACATACAGATAACAATGCATTGTAATTAAAAAAATAAGAGTTGTGCCACATCTGAGATAAGGTGAATTCTTCATAAAGACAGCCTGATCAAACAGGAAGATGTCACCACTATACCCAAGAATACTGTAGCTTCCAAAAGGACTGTTTATGCTAAGCCATTACAGTGATTAGTCAGTGCTAAGAAACATCAGCCTATTAAGGGGAAAAAACAACAACGTCATCACAGGGAATATCATTACATGTGTTTCCTTAGCTATATACTTTCCATTTGTCACAGACAGAAAATTTAACATTAATATTTTAAATAGCCACAAGGTGCCAAAACTATTATTTATAAGGTAATAAACTTTCAGAAGGTCTTTCAGGTCTGAATCTTACAGCATTCGCCTGCACATTTGTAATCATGTAACTGAAGTCTGTACAACATTAATCTGAAGTTGTGACACTCTTGAACAGGCTCCTGCAGAACTTGGCTACTGTCAGTGAATCAAATACACATCTTAAAGCATAACAGCCTAAAACTGGAGAAGTGTTCCAGGCATACCGCCGAGAACTGGGGAAATATAAAGAACTGAGGTCTAAAATTCTAGACCTCAGGTGGTCTTGAAATACAAATACTCGATAGTAATTTTTGAACAAACATCTGCAGTCAATAGCCCAAAGCATTAGCACATGATAAAAGTATAAATATATCACTTAGGAGTATATCCTCAAAATGTATCCATTTTCCTATGAATGACTCTAATTTCTCATTCTTCATGGCTGAGTAGTATTCCATTTTATAGAAAAACCACATCTTCTTTATCCAGTTTCCAACTGATGGGCAAATAAAAAAGTCACACATATGTAAATACCAAATAGTTTCTCTGGTGTGAAAAACTATAATAGTACTCAAGATCCTAATGGGATAATTAACAATATGAAATAGGAAGGAAAGGGCTAAAGGTGTAGGGAAAGTGGGAAGGGTACGGGAAGGGGAATAAGGGAAAAGAAAAAAATGTGAGAAAATGAAAAAATGGAAATAAAGTGTTTGTAAATGGGGAGAGGAGGGGGTGAAGGGAGGGTAGGGACAAGGGGAAAAAATGAGAACCAAGACCTGTCATGTAAAGGTACAAGATCCCAGTAATGAATGTAACTGTACTGTATACCTAGAATGTACCAATAAACTCAATTTTAAAAAGTATAAATATAAACAAGTTTACAAATGCATGTGGCAAATGCCGGGAACCAGTGCTTAGGGACAGTATATTCAGACCCCCTGCCTTACCTGAGAGACAATGTTACAGTGTTGTGACACAGACAGCAAGTTCCCTCCAATGTCTATTCTCTTCTGACATTGTATCAAAAACTGTAGTTGGCCATAAGCCACTTAGCTAAAGACACATTTTCCAGCCTCTCTTTCGGCTGAGTTTAACCACAAAGGACTAAGTCGTAACCAATAGGCTATAAGTAAACATACTGGTATAGGCAACTTCTCATGACTTTCTGCCTGACCTCCTCCCTGACTAGAATATGACTGAAATGGTCGGAGCTACAGCAACTACTTCACAACACCAAGATACAAGGAAACCTAGACCTTGGCCACTGTCGGAACCACAGTCAGCCCTGGATCTTCTATCTAGCTATATATGTGGCTGAGAAATAAACTTCTCCCAACCAAGTACTAACCAAGCCCGACCCTGCTTAGCTTCCGAGATCAGACAAGATCGGGTGCGTTCAGAGTGGTATGGCCATAGACAAGAAATAAACTTCTATCTTGTTTGCACATGAGATTATTTCAATTTTCTCTATAAATATAATCAATTATTAATGAAAACAATAGAAAAGTTACCATTTATTTAGTGTTCACTATACACCGACACTGTGCTAAGTGTTTTACATAAATTCTCTGGCATGCATATTACAATAACAGTCTCAAGCAATTATTGCTGCCCACAGAAAACCAGACCCTATGGAGGGTGATCTGCCTAGAATCACTCAGCTACCAGCACTTGAACCCAGGCCCAAGTGATGCTGTCACCATGGCCACCCTATGAGCCATGACCTCTGTACACCCTAAGTTACATGTGCCTAGTATGGAAAGCCAAGGTGATTTCTTTCTAAAAGTATTCCAAGAACACTAAGTTCTATGTCCCTCAGATCTGACTGGCATATCTTCCTTCAGAAAGAAGGATGAGGAGGAGGAGGGAGGAGGAGAGGAGGAGGAGGAGAAGGAAGAGAAGGAAGAGAAGGAAGAGGAGGAACAAGAAAAGGAGAAAAAAGGAGGGGTGGGGGAAGAGGGGGGAGGGGAGGAGCAAAGATTTACAGAGTAAGAAAGAAATCATTCCCACTACAAATCCAATACACTGCAACTTAAAGCCACTGCCATATTGCTATACACCATATGGTTAGCAGTTTTTTTTTAAGGACAAGGATTGTGGAGATTTTCTACATTGTATATTTCTATCATGTTTGAAATGTTTATAATCATTAAAAATTACTCTCATGAAGATTTTAGTAATTCTTCAGATACAAACAGGATCTCTGAAACTTTGGGGCCCAGTTTCAATTACAAACTTTTAATATGTATTAAGCAAAAATGTGAATAACTGAAAACATTCAAATTATGTAGAACCTCAAATAAGAGTCCGAACATAGTTTCTATACTAATTTCCACTTTTTCCTTTATATACATAAATTGTAATTCACTTTAAATAATTTAATTTTTTGCAGATACTTTTATCTTAAATATTAGCGAACATCTTTAAATATCCAATACTAAAATCAGGACAGTCTGACATTTTTATATGCTTATGAAACACGTTTTGTTGTTTTTATTAGAAGAAACATGGCCTGTTCAAAAACCAAATCCACATATTTTACTTTGACAAAAAAAATAAGAGCAGCTGGAAATATAATACCCTACCCATATGCTTTTGGGTACATATAACATGCACTTAACATCAAACAATGGTTTGCTCAGAGAAACTAAGACTACGTTTTCAGAGAAACCAGTACTTTGAGTGCCTACCCAACCCAACCTGCAGCTTTCTGACTGCTCCCCATAAAGAGGGAGAGCAGAGTAGCTGTGAAAGCTGAGATTCCCCCCAGGTTAGAATTCAATTTCACAGGGATCACACTACCGTCATGTCCACAGATACAAAAATTCAGAAACAAATCCCTTGGAATTTAGCCTCTGGAGAGGCAAGCAAATTATATTAATCACAAAGCAAATGTTTATATTACTGTGATTTGTTTCCATTATCTTCCCAAAATAAATTGCAATTTAAAATCAAATCTTAGGACACTATATATGACAAATCATCCATATATTTTCTCTTGTAGTCTCATAAAGGAATAAAAGTGGTAGAAACTCTTATTTAATATCACTTAAGTTTTAACACTTTGATCACAATGTTTTTATTTCAATAAATGTTTATTTCTTAAAACACAATTTACCCCAAAACTTTACCACACTAAATTACAGCCTAAATGGAAGAAGATGCCTAGAGGTGACTCTAAGAGATAGAAGCTCCCAGACCAGTACAAGGCAGGGAAAGAAAATTAAAATAAAACAAGTGCACAGAGGGGTGGAAGCAAAGCACACTAGCAGTGCAGCCTTGGTTGGTCTGGAGGGGGCCCATGGGAAGCAGCCAGCAGGAGCTCAGGGGGTCATCAACAGCCCAAAGAGTCAATTGTTTTCCAAAACGCTGGCCCAAACACTATCTGAACATTCTTTGATGGCTGATCCTTTATCAGACATTTCCAGCTAGAGTTTCAAATCTTGACAAAAGCCACAACTAAGTGGGGTTTGTCATAGGAATGGAAGACTGGTTCAATATTCAAAAGCCAACTAATATAATCTACAGCATCTGTAGCTTACAGGGAAATAATCATTAAGTGTGCAGAAAGGCACTGGAAATATTTAACATCTATTCATAACAAAAATATTTATGCAAATATATTCAGTAAATTAGGAATAAAGGGGAAATTTTTCTAGCTGATAAAATCTACCTCTAACATCCTGAATAGTGAAAAACTGAATGCTTCTCTCCTAAAATCAGAAACAGGGTGACAATGTTCATTCTCACCACACCTATTTAACCTTGTATGGGAAGTTCCAACCAGCACGAGAAAAAAAGGCAAGGAAAGGAAGTCAAAAAGGCATATAGATTGGAAATAAATAAAGTCATTGTTATTCACAAATAACATGACTGGCAATGGAGAAAATCCCAAGGAGTTGGGAATAAAAAATTCCTAGCAGTTACAAGTGATTTTAGCAGGTTCACAGAGTAGAAGTCAACACACAAAAAAAGAATCATTGTTTTTCACATTTTAGCAATGTATAATTAGGAAGCAAAAAAAAAAAAATACCATTTAGAGTAGTTCCAAAAGTAAAATACTTCAGAGTCTGGGGATTTAGCTCAGTGGTCCTGCCACCTGCCTTGCAAACTCAAGGTCCTGAGTTCGATCCCACGGACCAAAATTTACAAAATAGAATAAAATACTTCAGTATAATTCTCAAAACACACGGAGAGGATCTGTATGCTAAAGTTGACATATGCTACTGAAAGCAAACAAAGAAGACTAAAGATGTATGCCATGGTCATGAACTGAATGGGTCAACATAATAAGAAGTTCTTACCAAATTGATGTACAGGTTTATACAATCCCAATCGAAGCCTCAGCATGATTTTCTGTAGATATATACAAGCTGATTCTAAAATGTGTACAAAAAGACAAAAGAACTCGAATACTAAATATTGATTTAAAAAGAGGGGTTTTGGGTGCGTGTAGCTCAGTGGTAGAGTGAGCACTTAGCATATGCAAGGCCCTGCCATGAAGAAAGAAAGAAGGAAGGAGAGAGAGAGAGAGAGAGAGGAAGGTACGTAGGTTGGAGAAAGCATACAGCCTCATTTTAAATTTAATATTAAGCTGCAGTAATTAAGACCATGCAATGCTGGCGAAGACGGATGTGGTGTATCTGAAAAATTTTTTTTGTCATAAACTTTTTAAATAAGGTAAAAATAAACATGAGAAATTTAGAGAAGACACTGGAGCACATGGAGAACATTATTAAAAGGCTGGAGAACAGAAACCACAGCTGTGATTCTTGCCTATTTTACTTACTCAAATAATACTTAGCCTACGGGGTATAGTCCACAAATAGCTGCAGAATGAATGAAAAACAAATGATTTACAGACAAAGGGAAAGCTCATTCTTGGATCTTAAGTCCTATGGAAGGAAATAGTATCAAGAATCATGGTGAAGTATTCTCCTTAATTGAAAATCAAATAGGAAAAACAGGTTTGCAGTTACAATTTATTTTTGAAATGTTCAAAATCCAGATCTATGCCTTATTCCTTCTTTTAAGAAACACACCCATCCACAGTGTTTCTCTTCTAGGAACTCCTCTAGTAAGTGGTCTTAACCTCTCACTTAGTAAAGCATTAAACTGTCCTCGTGCGAGCAGTGCCTAGGCTTCGGCTTTCCCACAAAACGGTAAGGGGGGAACTCGCTGACATGAATTCAGTCCCCACCATGTACACACGGCCATTGTTCTTTGCATTCAACTCTCTGAGAAAAGCAAGTTGTTATTATCACCTCTCACAGAAGCAGCAGAGGCAGAGAGAGCTCAAATAACTTCTCCAAGGTCGCACTACTCTCCAGGCAGGGCAGGGACTGAAACGCAGACTTGTGGCTCCATCCTTGCCTCAATACTGCCTCTTTCTTCTAAGGACCTGGAGAGCCCACATGGCATCATACGCTTTTTGTATTCTTCTCCACAACTCGTATAGCTGGGCTGCAGTTGATACTTTAAAATCTAAATGACTGAGATATTGTACGGAATGCCTTTGCAAATTCAGAGAATATCTTCAGAGGAAGTTTTTAGCTAATGTCTGCATGTTCTGAAGAGACTTCCTGAACTCTGTAAAGTCTCTACAATTTAATTTCAATGTGAAAATTTGCACAACAAAAAATTATTCATGTATAATAAAACGTTATCATTAATGAAATGTTAAGATTGTTAATATAAATGTTGCTCAAAAGGATACCAAAGTAACACTTGTAAATAAAAAAATCTTCCTGCATAAATTATTTTATACCCTAGTGAAAGTCCTTTCCTACAAATGTTCACACACACAAACACATATACAAACACATACATATACAGAAAGTCTTAGATGGCAAAGGAAACTTCAAAGATTTCTTGTCATGGGTGAGATAAGTTAAGTATACAACACCCTCAGGGAATTCTGATTATACTCAAGATCTCTACAACTAATAGGTTGTTTTGGAAACCTCAGTATTTGTCATTTGGATTATGAGTGGTTTAAGGGTAGAGAAAAAAAATTATTACAGTCAGCCGTCATTATCCTCTCTCCCTAATGATGTATGGAAAACATCTCAACTGAAATTTTTTCAAAAGATGAGGTTTCTCGATCTTCTTCTTATAAAACATTCTACTAAAGAGAGATTAATCCTAAAAGAACAAGTTCACTGCAGCTGGCTGTCATTTAGGCTTTGGATAGGACCCATGAGACTCTCCAGATATTCTGTATGCTTTTGCAGATTACATGTGAGAACATTTTAATAAAATGGTAAAATTTAACTGACTATTCTTTTCAAGTTTAACTGAAATTCTGGCTGATGTAATTAACTAAAAACATTAGAGAAACTGTTAACCAAAACTGTCCAGTTAACAAAGCTAATTTCAAATAAATTTGAAGCAGAATAATTTTGGTGAAAATAAAGATTAAAAAATATTGTCCCATCAGGGATCACCAATTTGAACTGCAAGAAAAATCCTGCCCAGACATGCCAATATGGCCACTAGGGGGCACCTCCACACTGTTTCATCTGAAACCCTATTTCCTCCTATACTATGGCTGTCCTCCACTATTAGCAGTGCTTCACTTTAACAAAGAAACAAACAAAAATTTAGAAAATATATTTTTAAAGAAGTTCTTCCCACACCTTCCACATAAAACTCTTGGGCATACGGTCACCAAAAAGTACCTCACCTACCTAATTATAAACTGGTATTCTGATTTCCTCCCCCATTAGCAATGTATCTGTTGTTCCAGTATTACATTACGGACCTGAGATGAAGCTGTTTCCTTTTTCTTTCATCAGGAATATCTTCTAAATGCTAAAGCCTTTCTGCTTCTCCCCAAAGAAGGTAGTCATCTGAGAATGAAGTCATCCACACAGAGTTCTACTCCCACCAAAATGCGCTGTCAAAGGCCTTTAACAACTTTCTTCACTTACACACACAAAGGATTGACCAAAATGACTCCTCAGACTTTTCATGTTACATAATTTGGATCCACTACTACAGTCTTAGTTGAGTACATAGCTGAATTAAAATAATTTCAAAAGCCTTGTGAGCAAAGACTTATCTAAAATCACAGGTAAATAAATGGTGCCCTTTAATTCTTCTCACATCCCAGGCTGTGATGGTAAATGTCAAGTAACCCCAAAGACAGAGTCAAATGTACATTGTTTCATCACCTACCCCAAGTACGGTGTCACAGTTTTAAAAGATTTCTTAAAAACAGGTCCAGACTATGACCTTGAAACATCCACAAACAGCAAATTTCCCAAGGCTTGGTGGCACTGTTAGATCTTAATGGAAAGTCTGAGTAGGGCACTTTGTCCACAAGGAATGCTGTTTTTTTGTCGGCTGGAGCACAGAGCAGGCACAAAAGCTGAACACATGAGCTGCTTCTCCCTCTCCATCTCAGTCTTCCTCTGTCTCTGTAGCCCATGTCCTCCTGGCCCTACAGCCTCTTAATAGCACCTCCTGCTCCTGACACTCATGTCCCTTCCATTTGAAACTGACAAAGGCAAGGGGGTCACATCAGCCATCCACCCCTTCATAAATGAGTAGGTGCCACTCACTTGCAGAGTTGGTCGCTACCTACCGTGTTCCCCTGGCACTTTCTGTCTGCCTCCAAGACACCAGATGTTTCTAGCTACCACAGCTCATGAAAAGCCATCGGGCCACCAAGAACCAGTGTGGTACCCCACACTTGGGACCCAGGACTCTGCTGTTTCCTTTAACTCACATATTCTGTCAAATACCAGGGACCCAGGCTCAGCCACAATCCTCTCCATGA
This sequence comes from Fukomys damarensis, assembly GCF_012274545.1. Taxonomy (NCBI): domain Eukaryota; kingdom Metazoa; phylum Chordata; class Mammalia; order Rodentia; family Bathyergidae; genus Fukomys; species Fukomys damarensis. Next base: position 36,495,611 of record NW_022900929.1, on the reverse strand, counting down.
CATTTTTAAATCTAGAAAGGCTCTACCATTAAGCCCAGGTCATCAGTTCAGCCTCCCCCTTTCTCCACAGTGAGTTTCTCTTTGGGATCCTTAGAAATTTTTCCTTCCAAGGGACCTCAGCTGGGGCACTATCAGTCCATCAGGGAGGTTCTGCTAAAACCGAGAACCAAAGGAGAGCGGAGTTAGAGTCTTGCCTCCTTTCGGCAATGCACACCAACAGGTAGTAAGGGGAGTAACTATCTGGCCACCAATTTGTTCACTCTCCCCCCAGAATAGTGGTTACTTCCTGCCTTAAATGTGCATAGATAGTAGGGTCTCGTCACAGTGCTTAGGGAAGGGTAACTTCCTACACCTACCGAACAAGGTACCAGGATGTTGTTCTCAATTTACAGAAAAAAAATTTAAAAAGAAAGAAAAAGTGAAAAGATGCATGTATCTGGCTTTGGTGATGGAGTGAATGGTGGTACAAAAGCTCCTGCTATGAGCATCTGCACCAGGGTCGAGTCCACCCACAGCAGGCCATGGGTAGGCTGTAAGAGAGTTGGGAGGTGGCAGCCACTTGGTGAAGGGCGTGGCTAGTGAAGAGAATCAACAAGAAGCGGGGCTGGAGTGAGTACACTCAGCCAATGAGCTCGTGGGTTCCAGCCCTTTCCTGCCCTTACTCGGTCATCCCCCCACACACGCACACACACACCCCCACCGGCAATGCACAGAGACCCAGTGGCTCACGGAGACTCCCCAGGCTCACGGAGACTCCCCAAGCAGTGTTCTCCTAATCTGTCAGGAAAGGAAGTCCCGAAGTCCCTGAGTGTGGCAAAGTCAGATACTTTCCACAGTCTCATCTATCAGGGAAGAGAGACACTGGCCGAGGGATGTGATCCTCGTTCCGATTTTTCTTGCGGGGAGGGCAAAGGTAGACTTGAAGTCACCATGTCTCTCCATTAGTTTCCTGTGATTCTCTACCTGTCTGACCCCGGGGCGGGTGGGACAAGGGGACTGAGACATTTTAAAAGAAGCCAGAATAGCAATTACTTGGGTGGGGGGCAAAAAAAGGTTTCACCTCATGCTGTTGATAAATGTAAAGTTTTTCTTGAATGCTCACAGTGATTCTCTTTATGTGCTGCAAATTATGCTGATTGTTTTTCTGCAGAGCCTAATAATCACATAAAGGATATAGATAGAAAAAAGATAATTTTACTGAAAACTTTATAAGACTATATCAGGTAACAGCATGAGGTTGAAGGAAAGAGCCCTGCGTGGGAGCTGAGAGTCCCAAAACCAGCTGTGCTACTAACTGTGTGGCCCTGGTACTGCCTTGCATTAATCCTTAAATTACTCATGCTGAGGGTTATTTAAGCAAACAAAATAGTTTATGTGGGAAATGCTTTGCAACCATAAGTCATTACCCAACTATAAGAATCATAGTTGTGTTCTTACAAATTGTGCTGATCGGTCCAAAGCTACCTAAACATGAAAGCTCTTTTGCACATTTAAAGGGGGCATTTCAAAGTTGTGAATTATATTCTGGCTAGAAGAAAATACAGAGCTTTTCAGGAAAACACACACACACACACACACACACACACACACACACACACACCATCCATGTCCTCCACTCCACGCTGTTAAATAAAGGGCTTGATCCCACCACATAACACCGCAAAGAGCCCATTACTCTATAAAAGGAAAGTACTCACCACTCAATTTAAGGACTGGTTACAAGTGGTTAAAGTCAGGATACTTAACATTTCATGCATAAGAATCTACTCTGAAACATAATTAGTGCCTATGAATTAAGGCAGATGGATTAGGCTAATCTGTGGAATGCTGTCGGAGAGAGAATGGGGGGGCACAAAAGAAAGAAAAAATGACCCCGTGTTTCACGGCAGCTGCGCTGTTCTCTGAATGAAGGACAGGAAGGAGAGGCCCTCTCCCTGAGCCAGCCCACATGATGCCTGCCTGGCACTGCAGCCCTGGAGGCGTGGGTACAGCAGAAGGAGCCCGGCTGCATGCCCTCCCTCACTTAATTTATGTGGTAATTACAGCTCTGCTGCCAGAAGGGATAGCATCTGCCAAAAGTAAAGTCCTCACAATAACAGAACTGACATAAACTGCCAGACTGCCAGAGTGCTGAGTAAGAGATTTCTTTTATCTCCTTTTGAAGCCATCGAGTGTTATTCATGTTATTACTAGCTGGGAATTTTTACCAGTCCTGCATTCACGGCAATTATTTAACCCACACGCAAAACAATAGAGTTTCACACCACTTAATAAACCTTTGAGCTCTGTGACCGCCAGTGTTCTCACTGGCTGGATTTTATGGTCTAGTAGCTCCTCAACAGTCAAATATACAAGCTGCAAAAAGAGTGCAAAAAAATCATTTGAAAGAACCATTTTTGTGCCCCTACAGATCTATTTAATAAATGAGGAACACTCTGTAACCATGGGCCCAACTGCTGGAATAATCTTTGCAAAGGAATCAAACTGAGCATAGGCTACTGGACCTAACCCTACATTTACCTCTTTCAAAACATCTGCCAGAGTGAGAGTTAAATATCTTCACAATATAGCCTAGGTAGAGCTATGTGACTACTACCGTTCCTGGAAAAAGAATTCATTTAAATATTTGAATACCAGCTCAGCTTGAGATAGAACGACACATACAAAAAAGAAAACCAAAACTGCCGTCCTTCCAGTAGCACCTCAAGGAGGAACTATAACCGAATAATGGTGACAGAGGCCCTGTTGACGGGCAGCTCTTACAAGCCCAGCTGGTATCCTCACCTCTAATAGAGGTAGCAATGGCTATGCCACCTATCGCCAAAGTTTCATGAAGATCAAATCAAAACTGCAGAAAACATAAAAGGATAGATTGTAAACATCTTCAGTACGACAAAAAGATAATGAGATGAGGTGATGGGTATGTTAATTAGCGTGACTGATTCTTTCTACAGTGCATACAGACATCAAACATCATATTGTATCCCACAAACAAATACAGATTATATATAACATTTGCTAAATAAGTAAATATTTAAACTGCGGGGAATAAGCGCTTTGCAAACTATGCTGTACCATAAAAACTGCAAATAATGCCAAATTATCCTTTCTCTTTTTTTTTTTTTTCATTCTTATTCACGGATTTTACTATGTAACCATCTTAGCTATGATGAGGTTTCGTTCAGGTTTTGTTCTGTTATAGTGTAGGGATAGAACCCATGACATTGTACACGCTAGACAACCACTCTTATCACTCATTTCATTTACTACGAGTTATTGCTCGGAATTTCTTAACCAGGATCAAAAATACAAAAATCAGAGTATCAAATTTCAAGAATTATGAAATTTGTCTGAAGGTTTAAAATAGCTACAACCCAGCAAGCATCATAAATCATTAGCCTTAAAAAAATCCAACTTATATACACAAAATTCTCAATGATTATGAAAGTTCATGTCTTTATACAGTAAGTCCCTGACTTACAAACATCTGAGCTACAAACTTTCACAGGTGTACTATGTATGAGTCACTTTGGTTATGAATGAGTCTGACTTACAAACAATTCTCCTGAACAGGAACTCATTCATAAGTCAGGGATTTACTGCATTTTTATGTGCAAAATTTGAATTCCACTATGACTTTTTTAAAGGCATTCAGTCACTCATCAGACTAACATACCTAATGTGAGGCAGGTACCACAGAGACGTCATAATCATCACACAATCTCTTTTTCTTAGCCCTGTTATTTGTCCATAAATTTGTAACAGAGATGCACTGGCAGTGAGGTTTACATCTTTCCGCCAACGCTCATAGAACCACAGGGATTCAGACCTCTGCCTTGCCTTCACACAGGCTATATTTCTCTAACGTCCGCCTGTGTTGGCACTTCACCCATTTCCTTACCTTGCATGTGACAGCCGTGCCATGCCCACCACTCTGAAGAGTGACTACCTTGCCCGCCTGGGGTTGGTCCTCAACTTCTACATTAGGCTGTGCTCTGCTGGTTGTTGCTTTGGTGTTCTCCGCCACGCTTCCCTCCCCAGCCGCCAGTCCCTACTGGATGCTGTGGCATCAGGTCCCCAACTCTCTCTCTTCTGCTGTCTCACTCTACTCATCCTCTGTGAATGCTATCGCAAGCTCTACACCTATGAATCTTACTCTCCTACCTGCCAAGGTATCACTTTCTATCTTTTATACTTTATCTTTTAAAACCTTTCAATTATTGTCTACGTACTCCTTCTAGCTGTATGTTTTATGTCCCATATTTAATTTTTAATTCTTAGAGACACAGATTGAATGTTACCTTTCATACCCAAACTTAATATTACCATGCTAATTTCATATCCAAATTTATGAGAGTGGGTAGGCTTTCCATATTGCATTTCCTAACATGTGCCTAAATCTTCATACACTGCTAAGAATCTTACCAACCACTGGACTTTGCTATGACAATTTTCTGAAGGATAATCTGAGGTCACTGATGTTGATTAGGGGTGTTTTCAAATAAGGCAAAGTTAGAATAAATAAAAATAAAAACAGTACATTTGCTAGTTCCCAACCAACATTAAATATGAAAAGCAAACTCAATCAAGGAAAAACATCATACTGCTCCATGTTTTTACTTGTTATCCCTTATCTAAACTTTAAATCCTAAAAAGAGATTAGCAGCAAACTTCAAAGCTAGTAGCAGGCTTTAGCAAGAACATAATTAAATAGTGATTTCCTTGGCACTAGTTACCAAAACGCACTAGAGAAGAGGCAAGGCTCCCACATGAAGGTATATATTTTTGATGGATCATTCAAGAAACAAAGCAAGTTGCAACAGCCAATATACATTTCGCATAAATGATTTTACATGAAGATAAGATAGAAAAACAGTACATTGAGAAACTTTTAAAATGGAGAATAATGGGAAGAAAGGAGCTAAAGGTGTAGGGAAAGTGGGATGGGTAGGGGAAGAGTAAAAAGGGAAAAGAAAAAAATGTGAGAGAATGAAAAGATGAAAATAAAGTGTTTGTAGATGGGGAGGGGAGGAGGGGGTGAAGGGAGGGCAGAGGTAAGGGGAAAAAATGAGAATCAAGACTTGTCATGTAGAGGTACAAGATCCCAACAATGAATGTAACTGTACTGTATCCCTAAAATGTACCAATAAACTCAACTAAAGCTGAAAAAAAAATAAATAAAAATGGAGAATAAGTAAACCCTCATCCTGAAAAAAACTATAACATGTGACAAAGAGTATATGCCCTACATATAAAAAGATAGCTTTTCAAAAGAAAAACACATTAATAAAAATGTACAAAGGCACAAATTACTAACAAATATTTGAAAACATGTACAAAGATTCAAACTACTAATAAATATTTGAAAACATTTCCAAATTCACTAGTAACAAAAAATATAAATTATACCATTTTAAACTATCAGATTCACAAGAATAAAAAGAATGCTAACACTATAGGCATAGGCATAGCTCTATGTAATGCTATTAGTAAAAGTATAAATTAAACATCCTCTCTGGAGACCAGTTTGGCAACAAAAAGCCAAATTCTTTATACATAACTCTCAGCAATTCCACTTATCCTAAGTAAATGATCAAACAAATCAGAGACATGAATGTTCGCCACACCACGGTATACAATTACAACATTGAGTACTCATTCAATAGACACACTCATACGATAGCATCCTAATACAATTGGGTTTACATACTTTATTAACATAGGAATTTGTCCTTAATATATTGTTAAGTAAGACAGACGGCCACAAAACATATGTAGAATATGCTCCTGGTTTTCTAAAAAGACAAGGAAGAAAAGGGAGACAGGAAGAGGAATGAAGGAGCAGAGAAATAGGAGAGGAGGGTGTGTGTGTGTGTGTGTGTGTGTGTCTGCATGGTTGGGGAAGTGTGGGTCTGTGGGGAACACATAAGAAGGAAAAATGTCAGGCAAATAATAGTTAAGGGTTAACTGGTTGTATGGGTAATTTTTCTTTTCTTCTTTATATTTTTCCAGATTGCCTGAATTCTCATAAAAAGACAAAGACATTGATGCAATGAAAATTAATTTAACCATAACCATGTTTGTGTAACCATTTTAAAGAGAAATCTTCCAACAGATTCCCCTTCCTCATCTTCAGAGGCAGTATTCTATTATTTCTGATTGTGAGTAGGACAGAAGAAATAAAGGGAAAATAGCAATTACCAGTGGTGAATGGGAAGCTCTTGGTTGGCATGGATCTAATATCCAGGTTGATGAAGTCAGAAGGCTGGTGTATTTTGAAAACAACAAAGACTCCCCTTTAGAACACAACCCACATGTGGTCGGTTATGTAAACCCCGGGGAGGTGACAAGGCCGATTGATCATGGCTATTCCCACTCCTGCTGTATCAGCCAACATTGTGACTTTTTTATACCTAAGTATAGTGACCAGAAGAATCCACATTGTGTGTCCTTTTATAAATTGTCAAGTTCTGAAGATGACCCAACTTGTAAAACAAAGGAATTTTGGGCTACCATTTTGGATTCAGCAGGTTCTCTTCCTGAATATATGCCTCCAGAAATTTTCTCTCTTTTTTTCCTTCATTAAGTTTATTGGTACATTCAAAGCAAACAATACAGTTACATTTACATTGGGATCTTGCACCCTTTACATGATATGTATTGGTTCTTATTTTTCGCTGTACCCCTGTCCTCCCTTCACCCCCTTCACCCTACCCTATTTACAAGGAATTCATTTCCATTTTTTCATTTCTTTCACATTTTTCCCTTATTTCCTTTCCTCTCCCCTACCCACTTCCCCTTTAGCCATTTTTACACTCTCAATTATAGCACATGAACCTTATTCACACTTTTAGGTTTTCACACCAGAGAAATTATTCAGTATTTACTAGTGTGTCCTATTTATTTCACTTAGCCTTGATGTGCATCCATTTAGCTATAAATGTTTCTAGTTTCTCATTCTTTATGACTGAGTAGTATTCCATTTTATAGAAAAACCGCATCTTTATCCAGTCTCCAGTTGATGGGCATTTGGGTTGTTTCCAAGTTTTAACTATTATTAACTGTGCCGCTATAAACATGGGTGCACATATATCACTGTGATATGATTCTTTTAATTCTTTTGGAAAGATGCCCAGCAGAGGGATACCTGGGTCAAATGGAACCTCTAATTCTAGTTCTTTCGGGTATCTCCATATTGATTTCCACAGTGATTGTACAAGTCTGCACTCCCACCAACAATGGAGAAGGGTTCCTCTCTCCCCACAGCCCCATCAGCATTTGTTATTGGTTGATTTCTTGATAGCAGCCATTTTTTCTGGTGTGAGGTGTAACCTCAGTGTTGTTTTCATCTGCATCTCTCGAATGACCAGTGATGTTGAACATTTTTTCATGTATTTATTTGCTGCTTTTATTTCGTTGTCTGAGAAATGTCTGTTCATTTTGGATGCCCGTTTTTGAACAGGATCTTTTCACTTGGGGGGGATCTCATTTGTTTGAGTCCTTAATATATTATAGATAATAGTCCTTTGTCGGAGGAGTAGCTGGTAAAGATTTTTTACCACATTGTAGGTTGTCTCTTAGCTCTATTGGTGATTTCTTTTGCACTACAAAACTTTTTAATACAATGAGATCCCAGTTGTTGATTCTTTGTGCAACTTCTCATGCTGCTGAGTATTTGTTCATAAAGTCTTCTCCTATGCCAGTGTCTTTGAGAGTTCTACCTAATTTACTGTCAGGTAAGTTTAGTGTTTCTGTTTTGATATTTAGAGCTTTATTCTTCTTGGATTTTAGTTTAGTGCATGGTGAAAGATAGGGATCTAGTTTTAATCTTCGGCAAGTTGAAAACCAGTTTTTCCAACACCATTTATTAAAGAGGCTATCTTTCCTCCAGTGAGGCTGCTCCTTTATCAAGGATGAGGTAGCTGAGTATGTGTGGTGTTGTTTCTGCATCTTCTATTCTATTCCATTGATCCTCGTGTCTGTTTCTTTGCCAGTACTGTGCTGTTTTCATCACAGTGGCTCTGTAGAATAGTTTCAAATTGGGGATTGTGATACCCCCTTCCATGTCTCTGTTGCCTAGATTAGTTTTTGCTATTCTAGGTCACTTCTGGTTCCAAATGAATTTTTGAATTTTTTTCTCAAGTTCTGTGAAGTATACTGTTGGGATTTCAATCCGGGTTGCATTGAATCTGAATAGCAGTTTTGGAAGTATAGCCATTTTCACTATGTTGATTCTTCCTACCCAGGAGCAAGGGATGTTTTACCATTTTCTGATATCCTCTTTAATCTCTTTTTTCAGAGTGCTGTAATTTTGGGTGTAGAGGTCTTTTGTCTCCGTTAGATTGATTCCTAGATATTTCATTTTTTTGGTTGTTATTGTGAAAGAAATTGTTTCCCCAATTTCTATCTCAGTGAGTCTGTTATTTGTGTACAAGGCTATGGATTTTTGAGTGTTGACTTTGTATCCAGCTACTCTACTGAATCTGTCAATTAAGTCTATCAGTCTTTTGGCAGAATTTTTTGGATCTTCTATGTAGAGTATCATATCATCATCAAATAGTGAGTTTAACTTCTTCCTTTCCTATCTTTATTCCTTTTCTTTCTCTTGTCTAATTGCTGTAGCTAATGTTTCTAGAACTATTTTGAACAGAAGTGGTGACAGTGGCCATCCTTGTCTTGTTCCTGATTTTATCTTTTTTTAAAATTGGGTTTATTGGTACATTTTAGGTATACAGTACAGTTACATTCATTATTGGGATCTTGTACTTTTACATGACAGGTCTTGGTTCTCATTTTTTGCCCTCCCTTCACCCCCTCCTCCTGATTTTAACGTGAAGGTTTTTAGTTTTTGACCATTTAGAATGATAGTGGCTGTTGGTTTTTCATAATGAGATTTTATCAGGTGGATATAAAGACCATCTATTCCAATTTTCTTTAGGGATTTTATCGTGAATGTGTGTTGAATTTTGTTGAATGCTTTTTCTGCATCAATTGAAATGATCATATGGTTTTTGTCCTTAATTCTGTTGATATAGTATATTACATTTATTGATTTATGTATGTTGAACCATCCTTGCATCTGTGGAATAAATCCAACTTGGTCAAGGTATATGATCTCCTCGATGATCTTCTGTATTCTGTTTGCCAGTATCTTATTGAGGATTTTTTCATCTATGTTCATTAGGGAGATTGGCCTGTAGTTCTCTTTTTTGGTTGGGTCTTTCCCTGGTTTTGGAATCAAAGTAACACCTGCTTCCAGGAATGAATTTGGAAGTATTGCTTCCCTTTCAATTTCACTGAAGATTTTAAAGATTAGTGGTGATAGTTCTTCTCTAAATGTTTTGTAGAATTGAGCAGTGAAGCCATCAGGACCTGAGCTTTTCTTTGTTGGTAATGTTTTAATTACATTTTCAATATTGTTGTATATAACTTAGGTGTTTAGACTTTTGGTATCTTCTTTGTTCAACTTTGTATGTTCATATGTGTCTAGAAATCTGTCCCTTTCTTCTGTATTTTCCATTTTATTTGAGTATATGAAAAAGGAGAAGTTACAACAGAACCACCAGAAATCCAGAGGATCATCAATACCTACTCAGAAATTTTCTCTTTTGAAAGCACTACTAGATTTACATTGTATGGGATGCTGCGCAAGCCCCATGATCTACAACCTGGAAAGAAATACCCCACTGTGCTCTTCATATATAGTGGTTCTCAGGTGCAGCTGGTGAATAATCAGTTTAAAGGAGTCAAGTACTTCTGCTGGCCTCTCTGGGTTATGTTGTGGTAATAGACAACGGGGGATCTTGTCACCGAGGGCTAAAATTTGAAGGCACCTTTAAATATAAAATGGGTCAAATAGAAATTGACAACCAAGTGCAAGGTCTCCAGTATTTAGCCTCCCCAGTATGACTTCACTGACTTGGATCATGTGGGCATCCATGGCTGGTCCTATGGCAGATCCCTCTCTCTGATGACATTAAGGCAGAGGTCCGACATCTTCAGGGTTGCTATTGCCAGTGCCCCAGTCACTCTGTGGATCTTCTATGATACAGGATACATGGAACATTATATGGGTCATCCTAACCAGCATGAACAGGGCTATTACTTGGGATCTGTGGCCACGCCAGCAGAAAAGTTCCCCTCTGAACCAAATCATTTACTACTCTTACATGGGTTCTTGGATGAGAATGTCCATTTTGCACACACCAGTATATTACTAAAGTTTTAGTGAGGGTGGGAAAGCCATATGATCTACAGATCTATCCCCAGGAGAGACACAGCATCAGAATTCCTGAACCTGGAGAACATTATGAACTGCATCTTTTGCACTACCTTCAAGAAAAACTTGGATCACATATTGCTGCTCTGAAAGTGATATAATTTTGTCCTGTGTAGAACTCTGGTAGACATTGGCTGTTTAACCAAATGAGGTTTAGTCAATAGAGAATGCAGAATCAATCACATTTTGGGACCTGTCACATAACATCTGAAAGTGCATTTGGTGCCGTGCAGGCATCTACAGCTTGTGAATAGTACTCTCATACCTTAACCACACACATGCTCAATTGAGTGATACCAATTTCTAAGGGATCCAGCAATATCATGAAAATTACTAAAAGAAATAAGACATTAGCACCACATGTCCACATTTCCTTATTGTCATATTTAATAGCATTATAAACCTCCTGGACTTAATTAGCGTATTTTTACAGTATACAGTATACTTCTGAGTTTGTTCAAATATGATATTAGTGATTGGTTTGGTTCATTTCCAGAATCTCTGACCAGTTACAGATTTGATAGCACTTAAATGTAATGAATAGCTTATGTTCATTGCTTGGGATGCATCCAGCATGTTAAGGCTAATCACTGTTAAATCTCTGATTTAACCAGTTAACAATTTTTCAAGGATAACAGCGGCCTCCTAAACAGACTTATTTATTTTGGCTCTGACCAGTTTTTAGCCAATTTAAACTGCATCTAGTATAAATACTTCTCATTTTTCTTTGAGGATATGACAGAATGGGGTTTTTTCCTTTCTCCTAAAGGCAAGTGACTGTATATGTAGCATGGATTTAATTAGTTTAATAATGTTGATAATTACAGGCAGGAAAAATTTAATCAAATGATTAGAGAGCTTAAATATTTGCAGGCAAGGCTTCTCTTTCCCCCTTACCCTTTAGGAAAAGAAAAGAGTACAGATTTACTCACATTCAGAAAAGTTAGGCCAGTTTCCATTTGATATCTCCTCATTAAAACATACCAGTGTTGTGGGGAGGTTGAAAAGAATCACAGTGGGTTGGGGAGACCTGGGCAGGGAATCAGAGGGAGAGGAGTGGCGAGGATCTGCTTAAGAACTAAGCAGAAGTATTTTCAACAGAAACAGCCATGAAACACATTGGGAAAGTGAAATTTAAACTCCTAGAATATTAGTTAAGGAACCAGAATTCAGAAATCAGCCTTTTAACGCAGCTGCAGACTAACATTATTCAGGGAAATAAAGTTCCGTAGAGTTATAATTCCAATATTTGTGGGAGTTTTTTCCTCAATTTTAGAAACCTTACATATTTAAACTTTATCCTTCTTAAATTACTGAACATAATTTAGATATTGTGAGCTTAAAATAAAAAGGTTCTCGGACAAGCTCTACTATGAACTAGTGGCCGGCAAGCCCGGCTCTTTCTCCATGTTTAAAGCCCATCTCAGATGGTGAGGACATTTTCCTGGTTTGGCCCTTGCACTTGATTATTGAGGGAGCCCCTCAGTTTCAAATACCAGTTGAGATCTGCCCACATTGGTCCCCTCGGAGCCAGCAACAGGCAAGGCGGCTCTGAGTTTGACCCTTTTTGTCACAACCTTCAGTGTTTGGAAAGACATTTCCAGTACCTTTCAGTCCCATGCTAAGAACAGTGGTTCTGCTTTTTTCTCACCACTCAGAGTCCGCTTCTCCCACGTAGCACAGTGTGTGTCAGTAACTGGACGGTGACTGTGTGGCACAGGTGGCCTTCATCATAGAGCCAGGGGGAAACTGGAGGAGCTCCAGGAAGGCAAGGTGCCCTGGTGCTTCTGTCACTGGGAAGCAGGGACTGGGTTTGCTGGTTGTGTATTTATACTGTAAAACAGACCCCACCCTTTTCCTTATTGTCTGCATATGTATTGATTTTCATGTTTACGGTATTTTCTCATGCCAATTTGTTTACATTTTTTCAATGTTAAATTAAAATGATTTGGACATCTTTTTAAAAAAAGAAATAAAGATAGGTAGAAAAGAGACAAGGACATTGTAATTTTTAAAATGTATTTTGAAGAAAACTGCAGCTTTCAAGACACATCAAAGTTGCCCAAGATTACAAATGCCTTTTTCACTCCTAAGCCTGTTTTCTCCTTCTAGGCTTCTCATGCCTACGTACTTAAGAGTCTTAAAGATAAAATAAGTCTGTAAATTGGGCCCAGGCTTTTTTTCCCATAGCATAAATTCTCAAATCCCACAGACTTCCTCTCCTAAGGAAACAGCACTATTAATTGGATACCATCTCTCTAAACTTCAAACACATGCCAATGGCTTGCCATCCAACCTAGCCCAGTAATGGGTAACCTGACAGACACCAGGAGTACACATCCTAGAGGATCATCAATCTTTACAACACCCAGAAGGTCACATCGGTACCCCAGCCCCAGACCATCATATACCTCGTCCCTCCAGCACTCACATTCCTTTCTGAATGTGTACTTCTTTGGTTCTGCTCAAAAAATCGGCTGTCTCCCACTGAGCAGTTCTGAAATGATTTGGGGGAGGGGGATGAAGTCCCCACATCCTCTTTGCGGGGACCTCTTCAGACACTGTCCAGTGACAGCTGGGCACAAGAGAACCCTTCATTCACAAAATTTGTCTAGGTACAAAAAAAAAAGCTAAAACTCATCATATGTCCACAAAACCCTTTTTTAAAGTTCTATAGTACTTGAGGTAGAAAGCATGTCAGTGGAAGTGGGACCTAAAACATCATATCCTGCATTTGAGGCTAGTTCTCTGAAATAAAGCAAAGAGTTAAAACCCTTTTCAGAACACTTCATTCATCACAGAAACTAGGATAATAAATAAACACAATAGCAAACAGTGCCCAAAGAAAGACTGTTGAGGTATTTTAACTTGAGGAAGCGAATACAAACCAAGTTGATATCAAACTCAACAACCATAAAAATGAATTTAGCCTGCTCTGTGCTCACAAATTTCTCATCTCTTCAGTTTAAAGAAGGAAAAAGCCCTTAACAGCACAATGACAAAACAAGCTGAGCAAATTCCCATTTAGATAGATATTTGAATAATAAAAGACATAATTTTCCTACTTCCTAATAATATACCTAAAAGGTGGTACTGAGAGTATTTTTTCTTTTCCAAGATTATTCATATTGTTTCAATAATTCCTTTGTTTCAATTTTAATTTTTTAGCCATCATTTTTGTTTAGCTCTAACTACCCAGGTCAGACTCACTTTTAAAATACATCATTAAACACTTCCATGGGACATTTTGTTTCATTGCTAAACTCTCGTAGAAATCTACTGAGACCTATTTTTCAAATAATCCTAGAAAATTAGAATTCTGCTGAAAATGTTTACTACTTTTAAGGAAATAAAACAAGGTACCAGGCTGGGGATTTAGTTCAGTGGTTCTGGCACCTGCCTCACAAAGACCCGATTTGATCCCCGGTACCAAAAAACAAATAAACAAAAAAAACAATGTATCTGCATGCTACTTTGTTCACTGGAGTTGTCCTTTCAAATAGGGACTAGCTACACATGGCTTTGAAGCATTTCACATGTGGTTGGTCTAAGTTGAGATGTGCTCTTAGCACAAAATTACACACTGGATTACAAAGAAATAATATTTCATTAATTAGTTTCATACTGATTGCATGTTAAAAGGATAACATGTTGAATATGACAGGTAAAATATAATTCCACGTTACTTTTACTTTTTCAATGTGACTGTTGAAGATTTAAAATTACTTATGCAGTCTGCATTATGTTTATATTTGGACAGCGCTCACCTAGAATGTTAGTTTATTGTGTTAGGAATCTATACCATTTGCCTAACTCTGCAAGTACTTAGTATTCTCTTTAAATAATGGGTCTTTAATCAACCAATAACAAATGCTGGTGAGGGTGTGGGGAGAAAAGGACCTTCTTCATTGTTGGTGGGAGTGCACTGTGGAAATCAATATGGAGATATTGATTAAACAACTAGGATTGGAAGTCCCATTTGACCCAGCTATTCCCTTGCTGGGTATCTTCCCAAAAGAATTAAAAGAATCATAGCAGAGTGATATATGCTCACCCATGTTTACAGCACGACAGTTTGTAATACCTAAAACTTGGAAACACCCCAATTACCCATCAACTGGAGACTGGATAAAGAAGGTGTGGTTCTTTTATAAAATGGAGTACTACTCAGTCATAAAGAACAAGAAACTAGAGACATTTATAGCTAAGTGGATGCACATTGAGGACACATTCTTAGGTGAAATTAATAGGACACACATATAAATAGCAGAGTTTCACTGGTGTGATTAACTAAACATGTAAATAAGGGTTAAAATGTATATTTTGTCAAATTGATATTTTGTAATAGGAAGAAAAGGTCTAAAAGTATTGAACAAATGGGAGGGATAGGGGAAAGGTAAAAAGGGAAGAGAAAAGGAAAAAAAATGGAAACAACGTCTCTGTAAATAGGGACGGGTGAAGGGTGGATGGGAGGGCAGGGGAATGGGGAAAAAATAAGAACCAAGACCTGTCACGTAAAGGTACAAGATCCCTATGATGAATGTAACTGTATTGTATATTTAAAATATACCAATAAAAAAGGTTATTTTTTAAAAAATAATAATAATGGGTCTTTATCAGAGGCATTCTGTAGAAAGTTTGCTCCCTCCACCATACTCTGTAAAACCCCTATCACCAATTACTTATTCCCCTGAATAACTCTGTGTTTACTAGAAGGCCCATCTCTATTTTATCCAAGCACTCTGTTCTTTGTGACCAGGGACCCCTCCCCCATGGTGTTTTCTCCTCAAAGCCCCTCACTCTTGATTGACAGAGAGCTCTAGTCAGCTAAGAATGGTGACCATGTAACTTTCCCTCTGGGGTTCAAGCTCACATCCCACACAGGGCAGACACACTGAAGTGCCGTGGCAATTCCCCGGCAAGGCAAAACTCATCGATGCCCTGACTCCCCCAGGGCACCAGCACGAAATGTTAACCATTTACACTGGCTCCATGGTGCCTCATCAGTTAGATTGCTACCATAGAAGATACCCACCAAACCAAAGTTGATTTCTTCTTCTAACGTAAAAATTCATTCAGAAGTAAACAGACAAAAGAGATGAAGTGCCTCACCCTCCTCCATTTTTCTACCTTGCTCTTGTGGTCCCACAATGCCTGCTAAGTGTTCAGGAAACGTTCAGGCAAATCAAGAAGGGAAAGGCTGAAGGACAAAGAGCATGGATTTCTCAGCTGAGTCTCTTTCTATCAGGAGACTTCCACTTTCAGCCCGTGGGCCAAAATGGTTCACATGGCCACCCAAATGCAAAGGGGTCTGGGACAGCACATGGCTGCCAGAGAGTTTTATAAGTAAGAATGAAGAGTAAATGGGGTGGGATGGGAGAGCTGCTGGTAATGTGTACCACAAACAGCTGCTCAGGAAACATTAACAGCCCATCACGGCCTGCTATTCAATATGTGCCATTCTAATGGATACTTTTATTTGCTTTTATTTCTTTCCATCTCAAATGGGCAAAAAATCATACCCTCAACATTAGAAAGGGTTTTGTCTCAAGCCATTTGCAAAGTTCTGAACTCATGCGACTGATCTGATCCAATATCAAACAGCATTCCACTTACATTTATCTAAAATGTTAGTATGTACCACTGTCTTTGCCTTCTTTGCTTTTCAGTCACTGCCACTGTAAGTTTTTTGCTTGAGACAAAGAAACATAGCTTTTAATACTTCAAGAGAGTTAGACCCATGCCATGCCAGCTGAGGATGGGAGCTGCCCTGGCTATGGGTGCCACACCTTCAGCTGGGGATTCCTTCTCACTCACTAAGTGACTCTCTCCCAAACAAGAGCCCTGTAGAAAGCCCAATTCAAAGTCTGGCTTCAGCAAAATTCAAGCTTTTTAAATGTCATGTATCTTCATGTCATTGGCAGAAAGTCAAAACTTTATATGATTAATCTGTAAGTGCTACCGATCTTTCTGTTCTCTAAAGGCCCCAAGCTTCCCATATCTGGCCCCTTTCCATCGTATCTTCTTTCTCTAACACACACCCTCGTCTATGCCAAGCGAAACCCTACTCATTCCTCAAGGCTCAACTCAGATTTCACACTTTCCACAGTGTCTTTCCAGATCCCTCCACCATAATTATTCTCTATTCTGAATAAATACAGCACTTTCTTGGTATTTCTCTCACATCATCTGTTTTATTCTGCTTTACATTTGTTGACTGCCCCCATCTTTTCCACTAGATCAAAAACTTGGCTCTAAACCACACTTTCAGCAGAGAGCTTATACAAAGTAAACAGGAAGAAATTCGATTGCATTGAATTAAATCTGATTTGTTTCCTCTTTGACAGAACAAGCAAAAGTAACCTTGCAACATTATTAATCACGATGGCTTTTAAAAGCTGGCCATAAATTATGACTTTTTGAATAATCATCAGATCATTGCTTCTCTTTTGAGGTCCACAAAAAATAAGATTATGAGAAGTGACGTCCTTTGTTTTCACTCAGCAGGAGGACGATCCACTGCTGCCTGTACAGGGCATTCACTATCCCACTGCCCACTGGCGTCCCACATAAATTCAACAGAAGAATTCAGTAAAACTAAGCCTCCTGAACATCTATGGAAGATGAAAGTCCTGACCCAAAGCCCAGGACACAGGACACTTGTGCCATTTTTACATAGTCTGTTCCCATTTTAAATTAGATTTAAATAGCAAGGATTTTTAGAATAATAGCCATTTCAGTGAGGAGTGAACAAAGGAGTGGAAACCAGAATTTTCTTTGGAAATTGATGCTGTGTGATTATAATATTTGTATGTACCTTTAACTCCAATGTGAGCTTAATTTCTTCCTAGAGTTACCTTAAGTCACAATCATGCTATTCACAGATCACAGATGAGGAGCTCACATGCACAAAACTGTGGGGCTTTGCATTCTATTAGGTTGAACTACAAAAACTGTCAATAGCTCTGCCATTTGTTGATCCCAAAAAAATAGTAATTATCCATGGCTCAAAGTAATTCTTTTCAATTGTGGTATTCTGTATTGTTCTTAAGTTACATTAAAGCAGTGAAAAATGTAACAGGAGTTAAGAGAATGAATAGACAGACCACAGATTGGGGAAAAATTTTTGAAAAAAATATAAAGAACCCTTAAAAAAACAACCATATCTTACAAAGGCAGAAGATCTAAACAGATACTTCCCTCAAGAAAAGACAGAGGTGGCCAATTGGTATATGAAGAGATAAGCAATACCATTTGTCATTAAGCACTTTTAAATTAAAAGCCACAAGAACACACCTCACACTTATTACAATTCCAAACAGTGATGCCATCAAATGCAGTGATGACATGGAGTAACAAGAACTGTTTTTTCATCAGTGGGAAGGACACAGCCATTTTGGAAGACAGTTTGGGAATCTCCCACGAAAGTTACATTAGCTTATTGAAGATTCATCAGTTGTGCTCCCAATTACCCAAATAAGCTAGAATTCATGTACAGGAATTGCCAAAATTTGGAAACAATGTGTTTCAGAGATTGAATGTGATACATCTTACAATGGAATATTTCTCAGTGATAAAAAGATGCAAGCTAACCAGGGATTTAGCGCAGTGGTGCCACCACCTGCCTTGCAAGACCAAGGTCCTGAGTTCCATCCCCAGCAGCAAAAATAAAAATAAATAAATAAATAAATGAACTATCAATTCATGAAAAGATAAGGATGAATCTTAAATACACATTGCTAAGTAAAAGAAGCTAATCTGAAGAGTATACGTACTACATAACCTTAACTGTGTAACATTTTTGAAAACACAAAAGAGACAATAAAAAGATCAGTAGTTTCCAAGGGTTTGTAAGGACAGAGAAGCAAGTGAGGAACACAGAATTATTAAGCAGTGACACTCTTCTTCTGTATGATACTGTGGTAGTTGGCACATATCAGTATACATTAGGTAAAACCCACAGAGCACAACACAAAGACTGAGCTCTAATGTAAATACTCTTCTTTAATTAATAACAACATATCAGTATATTATAACAAATGTACCACAAAGTACAACATATTAATAATATGAGAAATGGGGATTAGGGGCAGTGGTAAGAGGGTAATGGTAATGAGGGTTGTGGGAACACTATTTTTGTTTGATTTTACTATAAACTTAACACTCCTCAAAATTTAGTATATTAATTTTTATAAAAAGCCTTATACTATATGATTCCAAGTAAATTATATTATCAGAAAGATGAAATTATAGAGAATTTAAAAATGAGTGGCTACCAGGGTTCCAGAGGATAGGGAAGGAATGAGTAACTGGAAGATGGGATTTACAAGACAGTGAAACTAGTCTGTACGATGCTGTAATAAAAGAAACCTGACATCATGCATTGGCTACAATCCACAAAAATAGACGCCATTGAAGAGTAGGCTCTAATGCAAACTACAGGCGTTAATGCATAGTAATATGCCAACATGAAAATCAGTACATAATGATATATCAAAATTGGTTCACCAACATAACCACTCTAAGCACAAGAGGTAAATGACTGTGTGACCTGTAGGAGGTATATGGGGCACTTCAGTACTTCCTGCTTAATTTTTCTACAAACCTAGTGGTGCTCTGAATAAGTCTATTAAAACTTTATTAATGTAGTAGGGAGCACACTTATTAAATCTGTGTCCTAATTTTGAAAAGTGTTCAATTTTAAAAGTTTGATTAATGAGAGCTAACATTTTAAGGAACAAAGAGCTAAAGTTAACAGAAACAGTAAGAAAGGTAGAAAAACAGTTGGAAAAATCCATCTTACTCAGGAAAAAAGATGTATTATTGCAAATGCAAGCTGTGAATCATTATAACATAGCTCCTTCTCCTGTGTGAAGGCTCAGGGGCTGATGTATTATTTTTAGAAAAGCTACATAACAAATACTCTCTGGTTTGAAAACACTGATGTTTCTAACTACACGGATGACGCAGAACTTTAGAAAAGCTACAAGAAGATGAGGGAAAAATAAGTACAAAGTGTCAGGGTTCAATAATAAGGGGTCGAGGAAGGTCCAACTCCAGAAAGTTTCCTTTCCATTATATTTTCATTTCTACAAGCCCTATTTGGTTCCATTTCAAATCTCCCTTTGCCATAGTTTCAAAAGCTCCTTTTATTTCTTTAAATTTATTAAACAGACTTACATTACATTCTGAAATACATCATTCCAAACTCTGCAGTTTGGAATTGATTCTGTAGTGTGTTTTTGTTATTAACTCTTGCTCGTGATGGCTTATTTCCTTATATGTTGGTGGGTGACAGGGAACATATTTTTTATTGTGGATTCATAGCCCTGAAATTTTATTGGTGGGAATTCATTAATGTCTAGGTTTAAATTACATGCTTTCAAAGATTACTTCCCTTACCCACTACCAGGAGCCCAGAGTTCTGCCAATGTAAGATAACTTTCAACTCAACATTCAACTTGAGTTTTCCAGCTCCTACAAGTAATATGAACTTAAACCCAAAACCTACCTCCATGGAGGTCTACAGTTAGACATCCTGAACATTTCCACTCCAGAGCTAATGTACAGTTATATCCTGAACATTTCCACTCCACAGCTTAACATCTGGCATCCTAACTCAGTGAGAGAGGTTCTGATATGACCTCCTTCCCAGCTTTGGGCTCTGTTTCCTGGACCCCTCTACACATGTCCTGTTAAAACCCATGCTTCAGACCTTTGGAGATGAACAGATAATATGGAGACAAGTGCTGTTTACACCAGTCATTTACCTCTTCTAATTCATATCATCTTATCATTTCTATACACCAAGGACTTCCCTTACTTTTCTGCCAGGATTTAAAATCTACTTCTTTCGGAAGAAATCAAATACCCATGTTTGTAATATAGTTTGGAAATGTATTACACAGAAAAACCTGAATACTCCATCAAAAAGCTGTTAGAACTGACAAATTAACTCAGTTAAGTTGCAGGATTCAAAAATAAACACACAAAAAAAGAGTAGCACTTCATACACCAATAATGAACTTACTGAAAAAGAAATTGAGAAAGCAATCCCATTCACAATAGCTATAAAAATTTTTAATACTCAAGAATAAACTTACCCAAGGAAGAGAAAACTCTTTAATGAAAATTACAGAACATTGATGAAAGGAATTCTCTCTCTCTCTCTCTCTCTCTCTCTCTCTCTCTCTCTCTCTCTCACACACACACACACACACACACACACACACACACACACACACAAGATGGAGCCAGATATGGTGGCACAACCTTGTAATCCCTGTACTCTGGAAGGCTGAGGCAAGATGATCCTAAGTTTAAGCCCAGCCTGGTCAACTTCAAGGAACTGTCTCAAAATAAAAAAAGTGCTGAGGAGATATAGCTCAGTGCTCCCTGTGCTCCATGCCCAACCTTCAGCACTGAGGAAAAAACAAACAAACAAAAAAAAGTTATCTCATGTTCATGGATCAGAAGACTTAATATTGTTTAAATGTCCATACTACTCGAAGTGGTCTATAGATACAATACATACCCCATCAAACACAAGTAACATTCTTCACAGAAATAGAAAAAAGCAATCCTAAAATTCATATGTCACCCTAGAAGACCCAGAATAGTCACAGAAGTCCTAGGGGGAAAATAAAGAAACAAAGCTAAAGCCATCACAATATTTGAAATCAAAACACACATAATCAAAACACGTTACTAGCATGAAAATAGACATATACATCAAGAGAACAGAATAGAGAACCCAGAAATTAATGCACATATATACAGCCAACTGACTTTTTTTACAGAGTTGCCAAAGGCATATTTTGGAGAATGGGTAATTTTCAATAAATAGTGCTGGTAAAACTGGATATACATACTCAGAAGAACAGACTATTTCTTAATCATACACAAAATTCAACTCAGGGCTGGGGATTTAGCTGTGGTGCCACAGCCTTCCTTGGAAGCTCAATGTCCTGAGTTCGATCCCCAGTACCAAGCATACACACACACACACACACACACACACACACACACACACACGCACACACACACATTCAATTCAAAATGGGCCAAAATCTTAAATGTAAGACCTAAATTATGAAATTACTGTAAGCATACACGGGGCAAACACTTCAAGCCATTAATGTAGACAATTTTTTTTGGACAGAAGTCAAAAGCCACAGACAATAAAAGTAAAAATATACAAATGAGATTACATCAAACTAAGAAGCTTCTGGCACAGGGAAGGAAACCATCAATGGAGATAAGAGACAACCTACAGCATGGAAGAAAACACTGCAAACTACTCATGCAATAAAAAAGTGATATCAAGGATATACAAGAAACTCAAAAATTGAATAACATATAAACTCAAATAATCTAATTTTAAAATGATCTAAAAGATTTGAATAGGGCTGGGGATTTAACTCAGTGGTGCCACAGCCTACCTCACAAGCATAAGGACCCAATTTGGATCCTGGTACCAAAAAAAAAAAAAAAAAAAAAAAAAAAAAGATTTGAATAGACATTTCTCAAACAAACAAATGACTAATAATATATGGAAAAAATGATCAATATCACTAATCATCAGGGAAACGCAAATCAAAACCACAAGATATGACCTCACCCAGTTAAAATGGCTGTAATCAAAGGGTCCAAAAATAACAAACGCTGGTAGGGATACAGAGAAAGGAGAACTCTTAGAACAGCAATTAAGGAAAACAGAATGGAGATTCCTTCAAAAACTAAAAATAGAGCTACTATTTGATCCCATAATTCTACTACTGAGTATATATCCAAAGGAAATAAAGTCATTATATTAAAGAGATACTTGCATTCCCAGGTTTATGATAGTGTTGTTTCCAATAGCCAAGACACAGAATCACCCCAGATGTCCTCAACAGATGAATGGACAAGAAGAATATCATAAACACACATACACACACACACACACACACACACACACAAATGGAATTTTATTTAGCTGTTAAAAAATAATGAAATCTGTCATTTGTAGCAGCACAGTTAGAAGTGAAAATCATTATGGTAAGTCACACAGAAAGTCAAATACCACGTTTTCACTTATTTGTGGAAACTAAAAAGTTGATCTTAAAGAACAGAGTGGACAAGTTCAATCTCCGGTCGAAAAAAAAGAACAGAGTGGATAGTAGTTACAGGAGACTAGGCAAGGGAAGGGAGAACAAAGGGGAAGTCAGACAAGGGGCACCCAACACAGTTAGATAGGAGGAATTCTGATTTCCTGTAACACGTGGGGTGATTATAATCTATGACACTTTTCAAAATAACTAGGAGAGTACAAAACACAGAAAAATAATGTTTGAGGAGACAGAAGTGCTTATTACCGTGATTTGAACATTACATGTATTGAGTTATCATACTCTATATCCCATAAGTTTTTAAATCCAGCATGTGTAGCCTTTCTCCACTAAGCAGAGTTTCTCCACATATTTAGTCTGCTTTCTAGCTAAAACCAGACCTCATGCACACAGAGATTAGCACAGGAGCTGCCTGGAAGGCCATGTTTTGGTTTTGGGGTTTTTTGTGTTTTTTTTTCCTATTTCTAAGTATCAAACTTTACACAACTCAAAATTCCAGGCAGTATCTTCAGGTTGTTTCAGCTTTTCCAGCTCCCTTCTACAGCCATGAAAACCCCACCTTGGCCCTCTGGCCCTCCCAGTGTGCCCTGGTCTACCTCCCAGAGTTACATTAGTCCCACTCCCAGCTAAGTCTTGCTAAGCTGTACATTTCTGTCACATTTCTGCTCCCCAGAAATATACATATTGGTTTATTATTATGCTATCTTTTTATATTTTCTATAGTTTCAACCCAAGGTAAACATAAATTTAAGTCAATAAGTGATGTGAATAAAAAATCAGAATTATGCCGGGGATTTAGCTCAGTGGTTCCGCTGCCTTACTGCAGATGTTAGAAACCTCAGCATACAATTTTTTTCCTTCCATATTGAGAACTTTCATCTCTTCATATTTTTTTTAAAAAGCACCTTTTTTTTATATAGCTAGGCTGTGCTCAAGCTCATGGTGGTCATCCTGCCTAAGCCTTCCAGAAAAAGAAAGAAAAAAAGAAGTATTTTATGGCTTCTCTTCTAGCAACATTCAAACTGCCAGAAGCATCACTACCTTAGTCACTTTCCCACTGCTGAAACACAACACCCAACATCCACATATTTCTGAGGGAGAAGTTTAATTCTGACTCACAGTTTTTTGAGGAGTTAGTCCAAAGTTGGCTAGCTCTGAGGCAGAAAGGTCACAGTGGAAGGGCTTAGGAAAGAAAGCTGCCCATATCATGAGAGCCAGGAAGGAAGCAGAGAGAGGGGAAGGAGCCAGGGACAAGAAAACACCCTTCCAAGTGTTGCCTCTCCGATAGCTCTGCACTTCTGAACAAACTCCACCCCTGAACACGACACTTATGGGGGTCATTCTAACTCTAAATCATAACAACTAATGTTGCACTGAAGCCATTATTAAGTAATAAAGGTTACCTGAGCACAAGCACTGCGATTTTGCAACAGATTTTGATAACCAAGACGGCCACTACCCAAGATGACTAAAGGGTGGGTAGTGTATGTAGTGTGGACACTCTAGATAAAAGGACAACAGACTTCTTGATAGAGAAGTGCTATACAATAAGACAGGCCTTTGCATTGCCTCCATTTTTTTTTTTTTAAACCACAGAATATTTTGTTTTGGAAAGTTTATTCTGCTGGGCTCCTGCCCAATGTAGCAAAATAGTTTGTGACTGTTTGAACTGTGTGACCCTTCAGGAATGTGCTGTTTAGCTCTGCCCCCTCACAAGAACGTTCTGTTAATTTCCATCCATCTCAGGAATATTCTGTAACTGCTCAGTTTGTGCTCTGGGCAGCACTCCTGCCCAGTGTATCAAAATAGTTTGTGACTGTTTGATCTATGTGACCTTTTAGGAATGTTCTGTTAAGCTCTGCCCCCGCAAAAGAAGATTCTGTTCAGCTCCACCCCTTCTCAGGAGTGTTCTATAACTCCCCCCGCCTGCTTCAGTGAGCATGCTCAACAAGGCATGTTTCAAGAATGTTCTGTAACTCCATCCCTTTACTTAAGGAATCGTCTGTAACTCTGCCCCCCTGCTTCATTGAGCATGCTGGCTTAACCTGTAGATATCCCAATCTAAGGAGGCTTTCATTTCTGGTAGTGCTCAGACTCCTCTGAGCTGACTGGGGGCTCACTGGCATAACAAAGGTTTGTTGTTTTGTTTTTTTTTTCCTCCACCTCTTCAATTGACCATCAGATTCTCTTTCAAATTACGAGAGCTGTGTTCCAGAGCTGCCACACTGAGCTGTAACACTCAGCCACACTTCTGAGCTGTGACTCTTAGCTGTGCCACTGAGCTGTAACACTTGGCTAGAGCTCTGAGCAGCTCTGTTCTGCTGCAACACTACCAAGTAGGGTGGTGCAGGATGCAAGAGTTCATCACACTAAATAAAAGAATGCCTAATTTAACACACATGGTTTATTTCCAGAATTTTTCCATTTAATAGTTTTGGATCACAGGTGACCAAGAGTAATTGAAAGTGAAATCACACATCAGGGAATACTATAGCTCTAGGATCTACAAGTCTTTAAAAACTGGTTGTAGCCAGACATGGTGGTGCACATCTGTAATCCCAGCACTCAAGAGACTGAGGCAGGAGTATTGCTGTGAGTTCGAGACCATCCTGGGATATATAGTAAGTTCAGGGCTACCCTGAACTACAAAGGAAGACTCTGCCTAAAAAAAGAAAAAAAAAAGGAAAAAATAACTGGCTCCTTTTTTCATTCTGGAATAATTCATAAACACCACCCATGACTTATAACTATATTGTTTTTCAGCCATTAAATAATATTCAGTTGAAAATTTATCTAGATTTCTCCAACAAATGATGTAGAAATATACAAGTGCTTCTGCAAATTTTATGTTCTGGTTGTTTCAAAATGTGATTATGAAGACAAATAAAATATATTTAACTGTCATTGTAAAAATTTCCCTCTCAAAATTTTACAGCCAGATGTTTTTATCATTATTGTACATACCCACCATTGTCTACAGAAGGACAAAGGTTGTACAGTGTCACTTTTATCTGCCAATGTTTTTTTAAAAAGAGATGAATCTATAGTTCTAAACTGACAACAGGAAGAGAATAGCTACTTTTCCAAGTCAGGCCCAATACTAGTGAATGAATACCAAAGCATATGAGCTGGTCATCCTGTTTAACCACCAACAGGTCAAATTTGTTTGGAGGTCTTATTTTTAAAAGCCATGTAGCTGGTTGGCAGGAGCTTAATTTTAGAACGAGGCTCATCTTTGTGAATGGCCACATATCTTAGCTGAAAATTGCCTGAACTACAAAAATGTGATTTACAGAGGTTGAATTTATTGAGAACTTCACAGAACTGGGTATTGGCTCCAGTCTCCTACTATTTGCAAGATTTTTTTTTAATCATTTAGCAATTCAATACTTTGTTTCTAATCCACTGAACCAGCCCATCTCACCTCAAAGGCCCGTTGGGCTCTTCCATTCTACAATTCTGATTCAACAGCATGTTCCACAATTGAAGGTGGGCCCTCCAACCATTCTCTGAGCAAAAGGAATCGGCTAGTCTTCTGACCAGGGACCATATATTCTTACACCACGTTAAATGACAAAAGCATGTTAAAATAGGAATAGGACACAGGGATTTACCCTCCTTTGTGAATCACATTCTTACTGGCAATGCTGAGCAACAGGGAGTAGGGTGCAAAACATTCTGATGCAGTAATAATGCAATTCACTGAACAAGGCCAAGCTGGGTGGTTTCCAGGCAACCAGAGAGGGAAAGAATGTGGGAAGAAATAGTCGAGCCTTTAAATCATGAAAATCATGAGTGAACTTCAAACTGAGAATCAAAAGGAAACACAATCAAGTCCTAAGAAGTGTGGGCAAGGCATTTGGAATGATCTGAACCGTGGAAAGCTTTTCCTAACAATACCAACAAAACAGCATTGAGAATGTTTTACCATTGAGAGGTTCAGTGAGATAAAAGTCAGATTGTTGATTCCTTCAAAATGCAAAAGCTCAAATTGAAATCTTTTGGTTTGTGAAAGGTAGAATTATTACATCATTTTATCAAAGGCATTTTTACCTCACCAAGAAATTAAAGATACACTTTAGTTTTTATAAAAAGAATACTTATTATCACAGTAGAATGCTTAATATCTCAAAAAATTCGATAAAGCATGAATTGTTACTGTTTATTCAAGAAAGCTATCACTACATTAATGGGTCAATATATCTCTAAATAGAACAATGAAATAAAAACTGGTCTCGGGACTGGGATTTAGCTCAGTGGTTCCGCCGCCTGCCTTGCAAGCACAAGGACTGGAGTCCCCGGTACCAAAAAAAAAAAAAAACTGGTCTCTATTACGACTCCTTATTCTTTAGGAAAATCAGCATTCTAATAGAACATGGAAAAAATCTAGTAAAGCTGAACTAGTAACACATTCTAGAAATATACAGATATATACAGTATATACAGTATGTACATGTATATATAATACTCTGTGTGTGTGTATATATATATATATATAAATTTTATTTTTATGTATTATATCAAGAATTTCAGCAGGGTTCAGTGCGCACACCTATAATCCCAGCACTCTAGTAGGCTGAGGCAAGAGGGTCACAGGTTCAAGCCTGGCCTGGGAAACTCAGTAACTTAGCAAGACCTTGTCTCAAATTTTTAAAAAAAGAGACTGAGAACGTAGCTCCGTGTGAAGGCCCTAGGCTTAATCCCCAGTACTAAAACAAAACAAAAAAATAAAATAAAAGTCTTGTATTGACAAGTCCTGTACTTGTCATTTTTATCACCCTTCCATAGTATCATATGCATTAATATGTGTAAAGCACCCTGGTATTCCTTTATTTAAGAACATTTAAGTTGTTGCCTGTTTAATTTGGTTTGGTTTTTCTTCAGTGCTTTGGTTTTTTTTTTTTTTTTTTCTGAAAAATTGATAAAGGTAGAATTAGATACAAATAAGGGCTAGAGATATAGCTTGGTGGTACAGTGCTTTCCTACCATACACAAAACCCTGAGCTTAATCATCAGCACCACAAAACAATAAAATAAATATACATAATAATATAGTCATTGGCTCATTTATTAACCAGTGGCTTTCCAGGGAAAAATATAACCTGTTTGCCTTTCGGCTGGAACCGTCATCTTCCAGTAATTTGCCAAAATGACAAACAAAAGAAAAGACAAAGGGAACCCAGTACATGTTCTCTAGGCCTTTTAGAAAACATGCCCCTTTGGCAACATACATGACGATCTACACAAAGGGTGACACTGTAGACATCAAGGGAATGGGTACTGTTCAAAAACAAATGCCACACAAATGTTACCATGGCAAAACTGGAAGAGTCTATAAGGCTGCCCAGCATGCTTTTGGCATGGTAAACAAGGAGATTAAGGGCAACATGTTTGCCAAAGGATTAATGTGCATGTTGAGTATATCACTCAAAGAATCGAGACAGCTTCCTGAAATGTGCCAAGGAAAATGACCAGAAAAAGAAGGAAGTCAAAAAGAAAGGTACTTGGGTCCAACTGAAGCACCGGGCTACCCAACCTAGAGAAGCACACTCTGTGAGAACCAATGAGAAGGAGCCTGAGCTGTTTTTTTCATTTTGGTACCAGGGATTGAACTTGGGACCTTGCACTTGAGAGGCAGGCAGTAGGACCACTGAGCTAAATCCCCAGCTCAGGAGCTTGAGTTGTTGGAACCATTTCCCTAGCTGGGGATATAGCTCTGCCATTCAGCATCTAATCAGCAACTAAGTGTTCTAAGCCCTACTTAAAAATTTTTAAAAATCATCCTGTGTTTTAAAGATGGTTTTCTTAATTGAACAGGTGTGTGGTACCTTTACCTCAGAGAAACAAATATCTGGAGCAGATTCTCATTGTACCTAGTTAATTGCATCAGGTTTTTACTCTTCAGTGTTTTTCTTGCTGAAAGATGTGAGGTATCATGCAGGTGTGTACCCAAATGGCCACATATTTATGAAATATTTATACTGGCTTGAAGATTCTTTAAATCACCATAGGGAAAAAGAAATGGAGGGCAGCTATGCCCACCACTATACCCCCAACACACATGTATCAAAATAAATGGAAGTCAGTGTATGATATTTCAGTCAAATAAATTGTATGTATGTATGTATGTATGTATGCATATGTATGTGTGTATGTGTGTGTGTGTGTGTGTATGTATATATATATATAT
>NW_022900929.1:36452499-36466841 GCF_012274545.1 Fukomys damarensis | reverse complement strand
ATATATATATATATCACCAGTTTGAGAAGCTATCAGTAATGTCCAAATACTGCTATCCCTACATCCACACCACTCCCAGTGCCCAGGTAATTGTGTCACACTGAGATTATATTCACTGGTCTGCCAAGTATACATAGTGTCTAAAAGTGGTTTGTGATGATGCACTCTATCTTTTTAAATGCACAAAAACTACCTATTGAGAAACAAGAGGCAGTGACCTTTTGCATGCATCGATGCTTTCTGTGTTTTTAAACATGAGTTTGTTCTATTTACAAATGCAATACATGAATATATAGCAGGAAGTGTGAGAAACAAAAAAACATAAATGATATAAAAATCGCTCATATCTCAACATATTTTTTCTTTTAAATAGTGTGTATTATAAAAAGGAATCTTCCTTTCATTGCCTCTCCATCTACCTACTAACAGTAATCACTACTTTGTATCTATTGTTCCAGTACTTTTCTATGACTTTTTCATATAAAAATAGAATCAAAGCAACCACTGTCTTAGGCAAAAGGCTCTTTTTCCTTAATACTATACCACACTCATCTTTTCAGGATGCATAGAACCTATCTCAGTCTTTTATAGCTGTATGGTATTCGGTCCTGTGTATATTCTGTCCTGTATTATGAAATCGGATCAAGTGATCAAAGGGGACCCAGTGATAACTGAGGTACACATACTACATCTGATTCTTCCAGCTATGATCCCATAGGTACCCCCAGTTCCCATACCAATTGATCTCTAATTACCCAGCAATTACCCAGCTTCTCCTCACTCTTGGCTTCAGCTCAGAGTCTCTGAGCTCCATACTCTGGAGGGGCTGTGAGGGTGGTCAGAGAAGACTTCAAGCCATGCTGGCTGGCTCCATTTCACATCTGGCCTTCCTACTCTGGCCGGGCTACCTTCACGTTCAACGATGCATCCTCAGGGGTCTAGTCCAAAGCCTCGCCTGTCCTTCTCCAATCCCTACTCTACCATCTCACCCTGACCACATAGTTTGACCTCTAACCCACAAAGTACATAATATTCAAGCTTAACCTCTCTTCATCTCTAAATTTGCCTTTCTTAGCCACCCCTCCTTTCTTTCACCCTGGTCATGGCATCTTGGCTCTTCTCCAGGGATCACCCCTCCATCTTCAATTTTCACCCTTTGTATTACATCTTCCCCTCATTATCCTGGAATATTTTACATTTATGTATAAATATATATGGAAATTATATTTCCATATATAAACATATACAAATTTAATCTTTATATATGTCAATGTAATCATAATAGTGCTATAAGGGAGGTATTAATCATAATTACCTCCTTTCTATACATGAGGGAACTGAAGCACAGATATATCAGGTGACCTGTCTAATGTCACACAGCTGATAAATACAGAGTTGAGATTCAAACTCAAGTAGTCTAGCTCTTAACAGCTATGTCCAATGAATAGAACCTTACATTGAAGGACTATAAAAGATTACATATAAAAGAAGGACTATAAAATAGAGGAGTACTATTAAAATAGATTTAGGAGATTGGACAGAGAAATATGTAGATCACCCAAAGAAAATGAAAGCATCTTTGTGAGCTGGGTGGAAAAATCAGGGGCTAAATATACCAGATACCATTTGCCATTTGGATAGCAACAATGGAGAGACTGTTCCCTGGGGTTGCCTTCTGTCTGCTTTATATGATATGCCTACCAATTTCACATGAAGTTTGTAAGGTTCAACCTTATTTCATTGTGTCTACCTCTTCTACTTCCTAATAGCTCAATCCATTGATACCAACAATACTACCACTACTACAGAATGAACTAAATTCCAGTTCCTTGACTAATCTGGAGCCAAACAAACATGCATTGGCAGCCACAGCCACCCAAATGAAACACAAAACTAAGTCATTTTTTCTGTCTTTGCTGACAAATTCTGGGATCTAAGTGTCTCCAGGTGTGGTCTCCAGGGCTCTGACACTGCCCTTGGCACATTCTTTCAAGTCCCTAAGACAGTATATGGGCTTGACCCTCAAATCACTAATTCAGTGACCACACATTACTTCTTTTACCCAAACCAGTGATCCTTAAAGATGCTCCACTGCAGAAGCAAGAACAGGATAAAACTACAAAATTAGTGATTTCTAGAATCTATCCTTCAAAACCATACTCTCTCCTTGATAGGCAGTAGACTTTTTTTATTATATAAAAGACAATCCTCATTCTCCTTTATAAAAAGTGTTAGTAAACCAAAAATAGCTTTCAATAGAAGATTTAAGCCAGTTAATTGGTGCCAAATATTTAGGAAGTTTACAAACTGAGCCTTAGATATTATTGATAATATCTCTTCTCTCCAAAAATAAATATGCCAAGAATTATAAGGAAAATAACAGAAGTCCTCAGCATTACACTCTTAATTTTAAAGTAATGAAACCAAGGGTCTAAGAGACTAAATGATTTACTCAAGGTAATAGAGAAGGTTACTAATAAGACTGAAACAAGGTCTTAAATCCCCAATCCAAAAAGTACCTAGGTGTCAATAAGGAACAGTGAGTTTTATAGAATTTGAAACAGGACACGTGGTACACTATTATCAATCCATATGGCTATTATGAAACGCTAAGCAATAAAAACATAGATAATAGCCTCTGAAAGTTCTGACTATAAAACACAAATTATGAAATTAAAATTTATATAGAAGAGTCCAAATATTTTTCTCATGAATACTATTGGTTACAACCAATTTATCCTACTTTAATTTAACCACTTACCAGCCCAATTATTCAAATATAGGATGACCCAAAATTGCACATTTTAAAATTAATTTTATGGCATAATAAAACAAGAAATATAAAAATGATAATTTCATCAAATTTATTCGATGCAAGAATCCACTGGTTGAAACTACAACTGCCTGAGTGATAGTCAAGATAGTCTGTACATAAATAAACACACTGCCTGAGTGCACTTGGAGTAGGCTGTGAAGTGGTTAAAAACATTAATCATGAAAAGAAGGCAAATAAGTATTAGAAAGGCATTACACACCACCTGCCTCATGAGCACAAGGACTCAAGTTCAATCCCTGGTACCAAAAAGGGGGAAAAAAAAAAGAAAGAAAGAAGGCATTACAGCATAGTTATCCAAAGCTAACAATTTCAATTCTAACTCCTTCACTTATGCTGCATAACTTTGAGGATGTTATGCCAACTTTCTTTGCCTCCATTTTTTATTTAAAACTTAGAACACTAGTATTTACTTCCTAGGTGTTTGTGAAGATCAGATAACTCAGCATTTGTAAAGTACTTGGGATAGCTTCTGGCTCAGAACTGTTATTCAGTAACTTCTCATCTCTATTTACTTTTCTTTACCACACAGATAACTACCTATTCATGATATTTGATATTCCTTTAAGTGTAGCCAAGCTTTGTACAATACTGGAATATCATGAAATTTTTTAATGGGCTCAGGTTTTGAGCCCAAAATTAAATAATGGTAGAGACATGGCAGAAAAGAATAAATATGTGTTCAAGGAGATGATAAAGGGTCAGTTATCTTAGTCCATTCAGACTTCTGTAACAGCACTGAGAACTGGTGTTGCTTATAAACACAGAAATTTATTTCTTACAGTTCTAGAAGCTGAGAAGTCCAAACCAAGGGGGCAGTAGATTCAGTATGGGGTGAGGGCGTGTTACATGTTTCATAGGACAGCACCTTCTCACTATGTTCTTACATGGTTAAAAGGGAGAATAAGTTCCCTTGGGCCTGTTTTATAAGAACACTAATCCCATTTACAAGAACTCCACCTTCACAACCTAATCATCTCCCTAAAGCCCCACTTCCTACTACCATGACCTCAGGAGTTAGGATTTCAACAGGAGACTACAGCAGTCAGAAATTGGGGGAATTAATTATAAATGACAGGCTGTGCCTGGCTTGGATTGGCAGATGTACAGTGAAAGGAAGTGCCAGTGTTTTCAAAACTAATCAAACCACACCTCACCTGTTGCATTAAGTTTATAGTGCCCCATCATCATCACCACAGCTACCGATGAAGAGAACTTTATACCTCCTAACCATCCCTACTTCCACTTCACCATATGAACAAACTCAAAGGGAACAAAAATCCCACGGAAAATAGAAATCAAGCTCTCCCTCAAATATAATTCCCATGAAATTTCCCAGAGAACAAACAAAAGTGAGCCATA
Organism: Fukomys damarensis; assembly: GCF_012274545.1. NCBI lineage: Eukaryota > Metazoa > Chordata > Mammalia > Rodentia > Bathyergidae > Fukomys > Fukomys damarensis. Next base: position 36,462,646 of record NW_022900929.1, on the reverse strand, counting down.
AAGAGAAATCAAATGCATTTATTCCCCCCTTATTTTTTTAATTTTTTAAAAAAAATTTTGATACGTTTAATGTATATAATATAATGATACTCATTTTTGGAAATTTGTACCTTTACATAATAGATCTTGGTTCTTATTTTTCCCCATTCCCCTGTCCTCAACCCCTCCCTCCCTCCCTGTCTACAAAGACAGTTTCCATTATTTTTCATTTTCTCATATTAATTACATTCCCTGCTTTCCTTTCCCCTATCCCTCCCATTTTCCATTCCTCTTTGTCCCATTTTTTCCTATTTCACATTATCTATGATACATTTTATACCTTATTTACACTTTCACTACTAGTTTCTCACACTAGAGAAACTATTCAGTATATGTATGTCCTATCTATATCACTTAAGAGTATTGCCTCAACATTTATCTCCTGTAGATCAGCTGCCTGACACTCATCAGATGGCCCTAGACCTCCATAAGGCCCATAATGGAGCTGGTAAGAGCAGCTCAGCTGAACAACACCGCTGGACTCTCAGTCAAGATTGTTGTGCACTCTTGGGGGAGGGGGTGATGAAAAGATGAGACCTTAATCAAATTATGCTTACCCTATGGAGCAGCATATAAAAATGAAATGAGAGGAGGAAAGAGTGACTTGGAAGCAAAAAATTCCACAAAAGAGGCTCAGCAGAGGAATGGTGAGAGGCAAAGCCTCCTGCAGCTTACCTGGGATCACAGCCCTACCCCTCTGGGCTTTGGCAAAGGAATGGTGAGAGGCACAACTGTGTAGTCACCTGCAGCCCACCTCCTCCCCACACGCGCACCTCTGGCCTCCTGTCTGGGCTGGTACCTGGATTCATACCACAGAGGCACAGAGGGTCATAAAGGCCATTCTTCTGAGCTCCAGCCTTGATTTTGATGTAAAATCACAGTTAAAGGTAGATAGATATCTACCACAAATTGTCATGTTTCTAAGCTGTGCTTGATGCTGTTGTGTTTCTGATTGTATTACTTCGGCTAAGGTGTTGTGATTGATTTAATCAGTTGTCCTTCCCAGTATAATGAAAACGAGATTGCCTCAGAGTCATTGGAGACTCAAAACCCAAAGACAAGCTTTGGAAGATCATAGTGTTAACCTAGGAATTAAACCAAGGACAGTACCAACAACAGAAAGAGAATGAGAAGACATTCAAACACAGGCTGCCAGTTCATCAAAGGCAAATTCTAAAGGAAATGAGGTGGGAAAGTCTGATAATCAACCACCTAGACAACCTGAACTGACAGCACAGGAAGTAACAAAACAGACGAATGAGGCTCTAGAAATATTCAGAACAGAAACAATTTCCAAGATAACTACAGAGATGGTGAGCAGAATGAAAGACATGATTAGAGACTCTAGAACAGAAACAAATAAAAGAATACATGAGCTCAGGACCATGATAGGAGCCATGAATGCCCAACATAGGAAAGAAATAGAATCCATGAAACAGATTCAAACAGATATCCAAGAGATAAAAATTCTATTGAACATATACATAACATACTTAGCCAATCTGAAGACAGGCTATCAGATTAGAAGACAGGATGGAGGTCAGTGACCATGAAAAGAGGGAATCTCTTCAAAAAAGTAAGGGAACATGAGAAATCAATCCAATAGCTCCTAGATGACACAAAGAAAAATAATATAAGACTGAATGAAGTCCATGAAAAAGCAAGAGAAAATACAAATGGCTTTAAAAACTGTTCACAGAATGACAGAAAACTTCCCAAACAGAGCAAAAGAATTTGACATACATATAAATGAGGCTTATAGGACTCCAAATAGCCGTGATCACAAAAAAAAACCTACACCTAGACATGTAATAATCAAGATCCCAGAAACTCAGCAGAAGAATGAAATACTACAAGCAGTTAGAGAAAAGAAACAAATCACATACAAACAAACACCCATCAGAATCACAGCAGACTTTTCAACCCAAACTCTCAAGTCAAGGAGAGCCTGGAGTGGGGTAGCCCTAAAAGAAAACAACCTCCTACCTAGACTTATGGAACCTGCAAAACTCTCTTTCAAAATTGATGGGGAAATAAGATACTTCTATGACAAAGAACATCTGAGAAACTTCATGAATACCAAACCAGCACTCCAAACACTTCTAAATAATATTCTAGAAAAATAGAATGAAGATCACAACTCCATGAGGCCCAACAGAGCAAATCCAGCAGACAAGGCAAAAAATTAAAGAGAGGGGGAAAAAAATAAAAAGAGCCAACAACAGGAAAATAACATGACAATGATATGTCAATACATATCAGTTATAATCATCAATGTTAATGGTCTCAATTCACCAATCAAAAGAAATACACACAGAATGGATTAAGAAGCAAAATCCAATAATATGCTGTATACAAGAAACACACTTGATTCAAAAATAAACTCATAAACTGAAAGTAAAAGGCTAGAAAACAGTTCTCCATGTGACAGGAACCCAGAAAAAAAAGGGGGTAGCTAGCTTATTTGCAAACAAAGTAAACTTCAAACCAAAACTAAGACAAAGAAGGTCACTACATCCTTATAAATGGAACAATCCAAGAGGAAGAAATGACAATCATAAACATATATGCACCAAATACTAATGCACATGCCTATAATCCCAGCACTCAGGAGGCTGAGGCAGGAGGACCACTGTGAGTTTGAGACCAGCCTGGGCTACATAGTGAGTTCTAGGTCAGTCTCAACTACATAGTGAGACCCTGTCTGAAAAAACAACAACAACAAAAAAAAATTAAGGGACATGAAAAATCAAATAAGCACTAATAACAATTGTAGTGGAGGACCTCAATTCCCCACTGTCACAAACAGATCATCTAGACAAAAAAATCAACAACAAAATACTAGAACTCAACCAAGCTTTTGAACAAATGGACTTAATAGGTATCTACAGAGTGTTTCAACCCCCACAAAATCAGAATATACATTCTTTTTGGCTGCACACAGGTCATTCTCCAAAATGGACCACATACTAGCTCATAGAACATGTTTAAGTAAATGCAAAGGAGTTGAAGTTATCCCATGTATATTATCAGACCATAGTGCAATAAAGCTGGAGATCAATAGCAAAAGAAACCACAAGAATTTCACAAACACATGGAAATTGAGTAACACTCTCCTGAACAACCAATGGGACACAGAGGAAATTAAAGAAGAAATTAACAGTTTTTACAATTTAATGATAATGCCAGTACAACATACAGGAATATATAGGACACAATGAAAGCAGTTCTATGAGGGAAATTTATAGCAGTGAGTGACCACACTAGAAAAATAGAATGAGCTCAAATAAACAACCTAATGCTGAATCTTAAGCTTCTAGAAAAAGAAGAGCAAGACATACCCAAAGCTTGTACAAGGGAGGAAATTATAAAGATCAGAGCAGAAATCAATGCAATGGAGACTAAGGGAATGATACAATCAATGAATTGAAGAGTTGGTTTTTTGAAAGAATAAATAAAATCAATAAACCCTTAGCCAACTTTGTCAAAAAAGGAAAGAAAAGGCTCAGATCCATGCAATTAGGAACGTAAAAGGTGAAGTCACAACAGATCCAGCAGAAATCCAGAAGATCAGCCATACCTACTTCAAGAACCTGTACTCTAATAAAATGGAAAATGCAGAAGAAATGGACAGATTTCTTGATACATATGAATTATGAAAGTTGAACAAAGAAGATATAAAAATTCTAAACACCCCAATCACAATCAGTGAAATTGAAAACATAATTAAAAATTTATCAACAAAGAAAAGCCCAGGTCCTGATGGCTTCACTGCTGAATTCTACAAAACATTTAGAGAAGAACTACTGCGACTACTTTTGAAACTTTTCAGTGAAATTGAAAGGGAAGTGATACTTCCAAATTCATTCCTAGAAGCAAGTGTTACTTTGATTCCCAAATCAGGGAAACCCAAGAAAGAGAACTACACTAGTGAATATAGATGCAAAAATCCTCAATAAGATACTGGTTAAAAGAATACCGAGGGTCATCAAGAAGATCATACAACCTAACCAAGTTGGGTTTATTGCAGGGATACAAGGATGGTTTAACATACGTAAATCAATAAATGTAATACACTATATAAACAGAGTCAAGAACAAAAACCATATTAATAGATGAAGAAAAAAAAGCAATAAGGATAGAAAAGGAAGAAGTTAAACTGTCATTTTTTGCTAATGATATGATATTCTACATAGAAGACCCAAGAAACTCCACCAAAAGACTTCTAGATTTAATTGACAGATTCAGTAGAAGTAGCTGGATACAAGGTCAACACTCAAAAATCAATAGCTTTCTTGTACACAAATAACAGACTCACTGGGAGAGAAGTTAAGCAAACAATTCCTTTCACAATAGCATCCAAAAAAATGAAATGTCTAGGAATCAATCTAATGGAGACAAAAGACCTCTGCACTGAAAACTATAGCACTCTGAAAAAAAGAGATAGAAGAGGATATAAAAAAATAGAAAGACATCCCTTGCTCCTGAGTAGGAAGAATCAACATAGTGAAAATGGCCATACTACGAAAACTGCTATACAGAATCAGTGCAATCCCTATTGTAATCCCAAGAGTATATTTCACAGAACTTGAGAAAACAATCCAAGTGGATGCACATTGAGGACATACTCTTAAGTGAAATTAATAGGGCACACATGTGCAAATACCAAATAGTTTCTCTGGTGTGATAAACTAAAGGTGTAAATAAGAATCAAAATGTATAATTGATATTGTGTAATATGAAAAAATGCCTAAAGGTGTAGGGGAAGTGGGAGGGATAGGGGAAAGCTAAGAAGTGAAAAGAAAAAATAAGAGAAAAGGAAAAAATGGAAATAAAGTCTTTGCAAATAGGGAAAGGTGGAGGAGGTGAAGGGAGGGCAAGGGAATGGGGAAAAAATAAGAACCAAGATACATCATATAAAGGTACAAGACCCCAATGATGAATGTAACTTTATTTTATACCTAAAATGTACCAATAAAGAAAAAAGAGGGAAAAACTCCACAAAGAGTAGGTTATGTGTAGCTCAACATGAAATGACAATTCTGAGAGAGGGGCAATAAAGTAGGGACGAAAAGGAAAAAGAGATTTTTAAAGATCACAGAAACCTGTGGCAGGATATGGCAACAAATCAGCTATACTGGTTGAAATATAATAAGGCTTGAAGATCACCCAAGAGGGAAGAATTTAGCAGGAAATAGAAACTGGGCAAGACCAGCCCTAGCAGAAAGGATGTAGGGAGAATCTCAAGTTCATCCTTCTCATTTTTAGTTTTAGATAAAAGCCAAGTATCCAACTGGAGATATCCTATGGATAGCTTGTAAATTGTAATATTATAGGGCATTTTTAAAAGGTTCAGAATATCAACCAGCTAACAATTTAGTTAGTTTAAGAGCTTTCTGTCAAAAATAACAATGCATCTTTAAATTGTGAGCAAGAAAACTACACAGGCTCAATGTGTTAAACTAATAATTAATAAAGAGTGTATTACAACACAAGTGGAGTATTTAAGCTATCAACTCAATATGGAAGGATGGTTTTATGAAGAACTATCAAATTTGTGTCTCATCAGACTTTAAAATGTTAGGATTAAGGATCATTGTTCTGACTTCAAATAGCATTTTACATGTCTATTATGTTGTATAAGTTAAATTACAGACCATTTTAAGTCCTGTGAGTCATGTTTTTGGCTTTTAGTTAAATTCTTACTGACAAATTCACATGTATGATTTAACACATATGATTACAGCCATAAAAAGTCAAATAAAGCAGAAAAATTTTTTTAATATATTCATTTGGCATAATTAAACTTTAAATGAAAAAGGCTTACCACATTTTCCTTCATCTTTCTCAGCTTTTCATCTATCTCTCTCAGCTGATTTTTCTGATCACGCTGCTTTTTAGTGTTTTGAAGTACCTGTTCTCCAGGAGTTATTTCTACATTTCTTTCATCATCAAGGTCAGGTTCCTAATTTTAAAAAGAAAAATTTTTTTTCATAGGATGGTAATGTGTTACTCCAGAGAGACTGAGTCTTAAGGGCCAGTTTTGCTTCTCAAACAGTATTTTTTTTCTTTTTAAAACATACATTAAAAAAAGTACGGGAATAAATTCAACCTTTGCACTCATCTGGAAAACAGAAAGATAACATGAAAAGAGGCATGGCCAGGAAGAAGACATCTGTGTTCTGGTCCCTACTCTGACACTTAATCAGCATGAGATCTTAGACAAATCAGTTTCTCTGGACTTCATGTTTATTATATATAAACAATGAGAAGAAAAAACCCTACCCATCCATGTTCTTAGAGACAGCTGTATAATAATGTGAAGAAAACTTGTCTTGGCAATATTGGGAGTTTCAAATCTTGACTCCACCTAGTTCCTAGGATGATCTTACAGAAACAAATTAATTCTTCTGAATTTTAGTTGTATCCTCTGTAAAATGATATGAGTCCTAGCCTAGAAGTTGTCACAATACTTACTAGACATGTGATAAATCTTAGTTCCCAATAGACATGAACCTGTGTCCTTTGAAAAAAATAAGCATTGTATAATGAAAGTACATCATTGTATTTCTCATTTCTTCTAGTTTTCAATCTTTAGTAATACTGGTTAACATTATTTGTAGGTGATAAAGATGGGTATTTCCTGACCATATGTCGATCCTATATCTAAAACTAAATGTCTTCTCTTCTCTCTTACAGATCTCCTCTTCTGTGTGACCACATAGCTAACTGGCATGAGTGACATTTTTGAAGTCACTCAAGCCAGAATTCTCCTATTCCTTCCTTTCTTGCATACAGTTGGTCACCAAGAATACTCACTATTCTAGTTTGTACTATCTCTCTAAAATTTTTTCATTGTCCTAGTTCAGACCTCTTCATCACTTGCCAGTAATTTTCAAACTCCAGCAGGCTTCAGAATCGCTTGCAGAGCCTGTAAAAAGATGCAAAGACTCGACCTCTACCCAGAAGATCCTGATTCAAAAGGCAAGGCCTATGGGCTGACAACCTGGAGCATGAGAACTTGAGAACTGGAGAATCACTGACCTAAATCACTTCTTGAGCCTCATAACTGATCTTCCTGTCACCAATGGCCCTGATCACACCAACCTTTGCCGAGAAGCCACCGACCAAGGAACAAGGTGTTCATTCTCTTCAGTCACACCTCCCACTGCTTGGTTCTCAGATGCAACCCCAGCCATATTCACTACTGTTAGTTCTCCACCACTCTATGCCTCACCCTCCAACTCGTGGAAACAAGGAGACTCCTGCTCATTTGGGGTCCAGCTCAAACATGTTTCCCCCATAAAGTATTCCCTGAAAAACCCAAGAAGGACAAATTGTTTTCTCAGCCATGCCACGTGTTCTTTTGTGCACTTACCAGACAGTTACTGCCTAGGCAATGACAAGACTGGCCCTCTTCTGTACCCCAAAATACACCATAATACTGAGGCTGCTCATACTCTGTCCGATGCACTGTAATTTTGGTTCTCATCACCTTAATCACAAAGAAAGCTTGAACACACTCATACTGAGCATAATAAAATTCTAGTGAGCAAACTATTAGAAGAGTCCATTAATTTTAAGAACTGTGTTTTGTTTTACTTCTCACTGGAGGCATCCAAAGACTCAATAGTTATTGTAATATTTTTAATAAGGAAACCAAATGCCAGGTGGAGTCTGGAAAATGTGGTATCAAGGTTTCTTTGCAACTCTGAGCATCCAGCATTTATGAAACTTTTGTGAGATATACCTGCTATGAAGTAGGATACATGATTATCTAAAAAACATCCATGTTGAATTTTATTTTTAAAAAGAAATGATTTTAAATAAAGAAAAAGGATACCATTTCAATAATCTATAATTTTGATTTTTTTCAAAAAAATACTTGGGTAGGCAAAAATAAGACAGAAAGGAAAAGATATAAATTATACTTCATGATATTTTTAAACTGTGCTTAACCAAAGGCAAAATTTAGGAGAGACAAGCCACGGATTGAGAGAAAATGCTTAGAACATATAAATCTAACAAAGGACTTATATCCCAAGTATCTAAGGAGCTCCTACAGTTCAATAAAATAAATAAATTAGATAACAATAAAACAATCAAATTCTATAAAGACTAGAATAGGCACTTCATAAAAGGAGATATCTGAAAAACAAATACATAAAAAAGTCCTAAATATCATTAGTCATCATGGAAATGTATAGTGAGATGTGGTTACACCGGGCAATGTGAATAGCCCCGTGGTGAAGTTGAGCACTAAGTGTTAGGTGTGGAGCAATCAGAATTCTCACATATTGTAGTTGGTAGCACATAATGGTACAAGCACTTTGAAAAACTGGTAGTTTGTTAAAAAGTTAAATATTTCTCTGTCCCATAACCCAGAAATTCCACTTCTGTGAGTTTAGCAAAAAGAAACTAAAACACATGCACCACGCTCTGTACATGAATGCTCACATGGCCAAACACTGACGATCCCAGGGTCTGTCGACACAGAATGACAAATTGCGTGAGGCCCTGACATCAGCTGGGATAATCAGACTCTTTCTGCCTGGTGCGTCAATGTTGGAAAATTATTAGAAGATTGGACAGGAAAGAACAGAAAAATTGGGGTATTTTCCCTTTCTCTTTCTCTTTTGGCACCAAAGTTGGGGCAAGAGTGTACTCGGGGTCCCCTCAGTTTTAGAGTCAAATGAACTTTCACACTCAAAGACAAACAGAGGTTGAACATAGAGCTACTAGACTTAGAAGGTTGCAAGACAGGAAGCACAGTGGGGCACTCTCAGGGATCTCTTTTCAGTGGGAGTGTTTACTCGAAGTCCATATTGTAGTGGGATAGGTACAAAGGACAAGGAAACCATCCTGGCTTTGTCACTTGCCCATTGCCAAATCACAATACCAAACACCCGCAAATTGAAAGAGGACAGATTTATTTTGGGTCATGATTTCAATCTATGGTGGACTGGCTTCAAGGCAGAAACAGGACGCCAGGGGGTATGGTAGAGGAAAAGGCCCTCAACCCACCGCAGAGAGGAAGCAAACAGAAAAGGGAGGAGCCAGAAACAAGCCACACCTTTCAGGGACCCACTTTCAACCAGGGCCAACTTCCAAACAGCACATTCAGTCACTGAGCTCTTCAAGGGATGAGACCACCAATGAGTACAGAGTGCCCCCACGAGCCAATCAATTCCCCTACACACTGAACTTTTAGGGGACATTTTAGATTTAAACCATAATATGCCCCATTCTTAAAATCTTCATGTCCCAGTGGAGCCATCACCTCTTGAATGAACCCCAGAGGCACAGAGTTGAGGGAACTGGGAAAGGGGCAGACTCAGACACAAGGATCACTACACATGGGGAAGCCCAAATACAGCTTCCTCATCAGGTCTTTATAATTTTCCCAATTCAAAGGGTCAGTTTTAACATAAGCCAAGTTGCTTCCCAATTTAAGTGGTATTTCCATTTTTATCAGATTGCCAGGCCTGGGAAAGTTAGGAAGTTAACTACAGTTCAAATTCTCACAGGGCAGGGGAAAGGACTGGTTAAACCTTTCTTTACCCGCCCTCTATTCCTAAAGCTTCTCCCTGAGCATCTCCTCCTGTAACACCTTTTCTTCCCCCGACCTGTTGTTAGTTTCTTCATGACCCACACCCTTTGCCAGCTCCTTTAACTATCAAAGGTCCCTTCAAAACTTATCTTCAAAAACCAGCTTCCTATTGTTGCTTGTCCAGAATTCTAACTGATACACTATGTGGGGAGAGGAAGACAGGCATATTTGTGTAGAAATATTATAAAATGGAAGACAACTTGATGGTAAAAATCTTGATTATTTTTTTCCTACTTTTCTCACATCTTTGTAGTTTTTGAGTTTTTTTTTTTCCTCTTTTGATTGGTACATTTTAGAAATATATAACGATAACGTACATCATAAAGAATTTGTACCTGTACATGATATATCTTGCTTCTTTTTTTCCCCATTCCCCTCCCCTCCCCTCCCTTCAACCCCTCTTCTCCTTATTTACAAAAACTTTACTTCCATTTTTTTTCAACAGTAAATGTTATCAATTTCATAAGCAGAAGAGCTTTTTTTTTTTTTTTTTTTTTT
>NW_022900929.1:36446409-36452352 GCF_012274545.1 Fukomys damarensis | reverse complement strand
TTTTTGTACTGGAGATCAAATTCAGGACCTTGCGCTTTCCAGGAAGGTGCGGTGCCACTGAGCTAAATCCCTGGGCCCTAGCTATTTTTCATTTTTAACAAAATAAAAAGATTATTCTACCAAGGCTATTTTCACTCTGCTCTGACAATGCAATTCTCTGTATCCAAAAGGAAGACATGGCCGGGCATGGTGGCACATGTCTATAATCCCAGCACTCGAGAGGCTGAGGCAAGAGGATTGCTATGAGTTTGAGATCAGCCTGGGCTACAAAGTGAGTTCCAGGTCAGTCTCAACTATATAGTGAGACTCTGTCTCAAAAAACCAAACAAACCAAAAGGAAGACATGAAGGTTAGATCTTACCTCCAGTTCTGTTGGAACAATCTGTGTGGATAAGAAATCATCCTCTTTCTGGGTCTGTTTCTTTTAAGAAAACTTATTCGACCACTAATGGCTTATAAGTCTGTAAATATCTATAGTTAGGATATGTAATGCCTTTCCTTAGTCACAGTCTCTGATAACATAACCACATTGTTCAAATACTTGAAGAACACCAAGTGATAAAAGTAGAGGCCCAGAGTAAGAAAAGGAAGACACTAGTGTTGGCAAAAAGTACCCAGCTGCATATTCAAAAGGCTCTGTGGTGCCAGGAGGTTCTTCCCTCACAACAAAGTACCAACCAATTGTATAGTTTTCATGAGCATCAAGAAATATCTCGATTTCCTACCAGAGAAATACAGTATTTTCAGCAGATTCTCCAACTGACATATTGTTTCTGTGATTCCTGCTCATACAAGAATGATTTTATGGTGAACTCAGTAAAAATTCCCCCTGACATGCACAGCATGTCTAAGGGAGCCACAAGAAGAAAAGTATTCCTCAGGTAAATTTTTTTTTTCCAGTACCAGGAGTAGAACTTGGGTTCTTGTGCTTGCAAAGCAGGCAGTGGAACCACTGAGCTAAATCCCTGGCCCTTTCCTTGGGTAAATTGATATTCATTGGCTTGACTGCCAAGGGATTTTGCATTCATCCTTAGAAAATTAACTTTGGTGCTGAGCTAAATAAACTTAGTTTCAAAAGTCAAAAACAGGAAATTACAGTTTCCTAAATTAGCTGATATGCAAATAAATCCTGCATAAAGCTGCAAATCTCCCTGAGTAAAGCCAGTTTGTTCTGTTATAGGCAGTGCTACATCCACAGGCCACTGCATTTGCCTGGCAGTACCAGAGGCAGTGAGGAAATCTTTCAAACAGATTGCTTTTATCATTTTGAAATATCACCACGAAATAAAAACACCTTGACTATATACAGGCTCAACAGAGAAACAAATGAAAACGCCACAGTAATCTCAGATGTAGGTGTCCTGAGCCATTTCCCAGAGTTGCCTGAGAACATTTGATAGGAATGTCTGACCAAGAATGCTCAGCCTGGAGGCGAGGGCTTCTGAAGTGACTTTGTGTTTACTCCTTGGCCCAGATAACCATGCTCATGTGACACACTTCTTCTGAAGTTTCTGGTCAAGAAGAGTTCAGTGCTGTGATTGGCATATGTTGAAAAACTACTAGATTTCCATTCTTAAAAAGTATATTAAGTAAATCTGGGACTACATGGACTTCTTGGCCATATTGAAACAGCAAATCCTTGAAGCCACGATGGATGGCAGCATCTTTCAGGGTTCTACATTGAATAATGATCTATATTTTCTCAGTTTTAGCTAATATTGAGACAGGAAGAGACCAGAAATAATAATGTTGCTATCAGCAATAGCATGATCTTGGCAAGAAAGAGATGGATACAACTATAATTTTCCTCAATTAAATGTGTCTTAAATCAGACATGTTGGTGCACACCTGTAATCCCAGCAACCTGGGAGACTGTGTCAGGAGCATCACAAATTCAAGCCCCGTGTGCACAACTTAGTGATTTAGGGAGACCCTATCTCAAAATAAAAAATAAAAATGGTCTGGGGATGTAGCTCTATGCAAAGGCCCTGATTTTAATCCCCAGTTACCCCCACACACATGCACACACTTTTTGTTGGTCTATCCAAATTGTGTAAAACAATCTGAATTTTAAGAACAAGAAGATAAATCAAACTAAGAGGATGTTTATATTCAAGTAGATTACTTGGTTTAAAAAAAGGAATGCCTCTTGTCAATAAGAGGTATTTCTGAAGACCTTCCTTCAAATGGAAAAAAAAAAAAAAAAACTAACCATGAACTGGAATCCTAGATTTAGTAAGACTGATTGCATGAGAGATGAATAAACCACACTTCTTTACAAAAACAAAAAAGAGCAGAATTTATTATTGAATCCAGCTGCTTAGGACTTAAGAAACTAAGTGCTTACATAACTCCTGTATCTTAGATATTTCTAGAGGAAACTGGAATCGAATATATCTATGAGCAAAATGAAATTATTAAACATCACTCAAATTTATGGTGGGATTTATAATATGTGGAAAAAATTAACTGATTTACTGTCCAGTTCAGAGATGAATATGGGAAGGTATGCACAGTTAAGCCACAGATCCTAAGAAAAAATTGCTTCAATTAGTTCTCTTTTGCTAAGATGCAATGAAAATAAAAAGCAGATGTGAAACCTGCAGTCACATCTTATTAACATCACAGCAATAGCTGTACGAAGCCTTTCTTTCTTTTGAATGTGATGACCATGTGCTTTGTTTTACACAAAGGAAATCAGATATGTAAATGCTGCTTTTAAAAACAAGGCCCTAAAGTTAAGTCCCAGGCCAGGTTGTCCACTTGAGAACATCATGATATGCAAGCTCGTTAGGAAAAATCTTGCATCTTCCCCTTTCACAACGACCAATACTTTCTCATCCTCTAAGCCACATTCCGAGGGTCCCTTCACCTATTCTGACTTAGCTGTGTTTATCACCTGAAGTTTACACGCCTACCAACTCAGTATCACATCCCCAGCACATATGTAAGTCAGAAAGTCTGGGTTTCAGCTCATTCTGAAAATGGTTTTCTTGGCAGCACAATATGGACTGCGGAGTGCTGCAGTGAACCCAAGAATATGTGCTCTGCAGAAAGTGACAATTGCTACCTAATCCTGAACAGCAGCTGCCAAGCAAGGGCTCAGATGCAATATTGCTAACTTTACATACCTTTCAAGAGAAATTAGAAATGATGAATTTTATACGATTTCATCTCATTTTAAAAAGTTAGCTAAAAGTACTTTCATAAGCTAAGGGCTTTAATTTGTCTCACAGGCCACAAGTTTTCAGCCTTATAGTGTATGATGACAGTGTTCTATGTGTTTGATCTCTTCTGCCTCCTCCTCCTCTAGTTCCCCTTCCTGCCCAGTCCCTTCTTATGAAAATGAACTTTCTTAATATTCCTTCTGAATAGTCCTACTCTGTGCTCTACACGATCCTAGCATATACATGTACCACGGTTATCTATGTGCTACTCATTTCTTTCCATAAGGAAATATGTTCCTTAAATCATATATGACAAAATACTAATTTCATGGATTAAATGCTGTGTCCTGTATTGCAGTAAGCTCCTTTTGCATATTAAATTAGCTACATAAGAATCCTGAAGAATATTATTAACATTTTATAAAATGAGAGGACTGAGGTTTACAGAGCTTCTAATTAATGCTCAAGTCCACAGAAGTAGGAAGCAGTAGAGCCTAACTTGAAGCAAGGCTTTGTTCTCCAAGGCACTATACTTGTCTGACTTAACTTCAGGTTCCCTATAACTTCTTGTATATAGTGGGCATTCAGTTAATATTTCATGAACTGACTGTTTAAAAACAGAAACATATTTCACTTAAAAGACCTTCTGAAAAAGCATGAAGAAAAACTACTGATGAATAAATGGTGTGCAGAAGAAAATAAAAACACATGAATATGCACTGTTAGTATTTGTGGTTCAGCAATAGATTGGAGCCCATTCATCAGCTAAATAGATACATAGAGCTTATCCAAGATATTTCCAGTGTACTTATTCAAATTATTCCAATCCAAAAATAATATCCATAAAATAGTTTGCCGTGTTAGCATTTCTGCCTTGAAAATTAATGTACAATGCTAGTTTTAGTTAGAAATGAGGAAACTGAACACTTAATAGGTACTCTTTTTTTGCATGCAAGAAGCATTAGCCACTTCTTTTCACCAACTATGACCATACCTTTCGGTTTCTGCATCCAATGGGAGACCCAAAATGCAGTTTTTTCTTTTCTTTGTAAATATATGCTGCTTCTTGCAAAAATATATAAACTCAAGGTGCAAAAACAAAGTAATTAACTGATTTCTCCTTTCATTATTTTCAAATATTTTATCTGAACCATAAACAGAACTCCGGGAAAAAAATGTGACTTAGATGAGAATGATGGAATCTGACAATATCTGTGCTTTATTTAACGTCCTAATGGCTGAACAAATCTCTAAATCCTCAGATTCTCTTTCAAGAATAACATTTAATAGCCATGAAAAAGACATCTTTCTATCTTTGAAATCCTTGAATTATAAGAGCCAAGGGGGAAAAATATCCGCTGAAATGTGAAAAGAACAAGCATTTTATCACCCTATCGACTTCTTCCTTGGGAGACATGGAACCCGGTAATACAAATGAACCAGCATGACTTTTGTCGTCATCTTGTACATTTGGGTGGGGACAAAGATTCTGATTCTCAGTGTCTTCTCTGAACTCGGATCCTGATCCAGAAATGACTGGTGGGAACACCACCCACTCCACTTGCATCTCTAGGGCTCAGAAGTGGCTGTGTCTGGCCCTTAGAAATATAACCTGAGGTAGCAGAGGCCTCTCCATGAGGTGCTGCCAGTCACACTGACTTTCCAGAACATCTTGACTCTGCTCCTCTTCCCTGACATAGTTTTCACTGGCCAAAAGCTAGATCCGTAATCTGCAATTGATAGTTTGGTGAAAAGATTCACTGTAAATCAGAAGGCCATCTGTAAGTGTACGGAAAATGATTTGGTGGAACCTTGAAAAGCTGGTGGAGGAACAGGATAACAAAACAATAGATATTTTCTCCTCAGACTACCACTGAGCTCCAAACTGGATCACAGAAAATACTGAAGTGTACGGGGACCAGAAAGAATTTTACTTTCCCAAAGCACCGCTACTCTCTCTATTATACACTGTCTGCCAGCTTTGTAAAAGTATATTTGAGGAAATTATTGAGAGAAGCACACATTCACTTCAAAACCAGCATAGGACAGAAGCCATCAGTAAAGTAAGATTCATTCTCCATGTTAAATTAAAAGAGCTGGCAGAATAAGAGACAAGTGGCTGCCATTCCTAAAATCTAGTTCCTGAACAATAAAGAAAAATAAGGCTCTCAAAGGACTAATTAATGCTATATCTATTTTCTTCCATTTCCTCCTACCTGATCAGATCAAGAATTAGCTTAAATCATATGGATATAATAATATTAAGGTAAATATTCCCTATATGACTTCACCCCTGTAAATTACCAACAGAGAGGAAAAGGGGCAGAAGTAACCAAAGGCAAATACTGTTATGAAAATGACCACAAGTGCAGTTGTAGTCAGGAAAAATGTAATTAGGAAAAAAAAAACCTGAGTTAATGAGAAGATTGTAAAATCATACGATCCACATATAGCACACATAAACCTGAAAGGTCTATGAGCTTTTGAATTAAATATACCTGATCATTCCCATTTTCAAGCCTTGGAGAAAAGCTGCAAACTGCTGGGGAGACTGCAGAGAGTTCTTGAAGCTTTGTGTCAATTTTAGCAAGCTGCTCATGCTCGCTTGTTGCAAAAGTATATCCTTCTCCCGGGACCAGCCAACCACAGCGATCACCCTAAGAGGAAACAAGGGTTACCAATTCATTTCTAAGGATAAAAAAAGAAAAATAAAACCAGAAAAAGAGGCAAGAAAAACAAGATTTTAGAAATCATACTAAAAAAAAAAAAAAAAGAC
>NW_022900929.1:36434516-36446192 GCF_012274545.1 Fukomys damarensis | reverse complement strand
GCTCAGGACACAAAAGTTACTCAATCCATTTTTTTCTCTTCCAGGAAACACCCTCAAAAATTCCTAAGAGTCTCAAAGGCACAGTAAGCTAACACACTGGGCTCTGGACCTGCCCTTTTCACCTGTGAACTGTGCTTCCTGCATCCTCAAGGAAACAGCAACATCAGTGGGCAGCAGATACCGGCTTTAAACTCTTGAAAATGGCTTGCATTCTGACAGCCTGTCAGTTGGAGAACCTCACAGATAGTAGGAACCCGTGTCCTAGACCACTCATCCAGAACACGCCTCCCAAAGCTTTTTAAATATATGCAGCTCCAGCTCATGGGGTGCCTGTCCCTCCTCAGCCAGTTAGAGGGAAAGGGAGTTGGGACCATGACTTTGAGAAGTTCAATCAAAGGCTTTCCATTTTTTTCTTTCCCATTTCCCCCAACCCCTTGCCCTGTGAAGCATAGTTTGTCTTTCTTTCTCTCTTTCTATCTGTAAACTTCTACAGCTTTAGGTTTTTTCCTTTTCAACAATCAGACACTCCCAAGTTCCTAAAAAATGAGTTCTTGCACATAAAAAGCATCAAAAACAAGTAGCGCTGGCTCCCTCTAACCAAAAATGAAAAGGGGTGTTGAGAGGTCTCCCCTACGACATGCAGCAGCCTACCTGGTACTCCTTCAGTACAATATACCTATTCCTAGGTCAGATGGAACTAAAATCTACTCAGAGAGAGGCACAGAAGGATAGGCCCACACAGTGTCTGGAGCAAAGTTTCCCAGGCAACCAACATGGCAAACCTAGTCCTGAGCAGTCATAGAAAAGACTAGTCTTTGGGGTGACAGACACAGGAGCCATCTCTTTAACCCATCACACACGTTGGGGTCCTAAACACTTTAGATAAAAGGAGAGCCTCTAAACTGCTCTTTTGATCTTTCCTTCTCCTGCTTCCCCCCGAAACCGAAAGGCAAAAGCTCAGTCCACCTGATGTATGGTTCCCCTTTTTGGTGGCTGAGAACATTTCCTAAACTGTGCAGATTCACGTGGTCAATCAACTGATAGCTGGTATTATCCTCAGAACCTGGGAAACTCTATGTATTCAAACTGAAAAGGAGCCCACTGGTTTTCTCTTTTTGTTTTCCCTTCTCTCTCCCCTAACAAAGCCCTAATTGAACTCTTGTCCCTTCTCTCCCACTCTTACGATCTCATCTGTCAAAAAAAAACACCTCAAATCCTTTAACTTTTTCTGGTATTAGTTAACAAAAGGAGTCAGAGAGCTGGAGAGTGCAGGGGGATCAAGGGGAGCTGAGAAACTCAAAAAATTCATCTCCTGGTTCTGCTTACAGGTCCTTGTGCATCCCACTGCATGAGAGAGGGAAGGGAAGCACATGGCCTCTTCCTGCTGAAAGGAAAGGTCCACAGGCACTCTGGAAGGGCATATTTTAGCCCTTCTCAGCTGTCTACTATAACTTTCATGGATCCTAAGGCCCCTGTCCAGCTCTGACTTCAATTATTTTTTCCCCAGCTTGCTTCCTCCCTCTACCTTACTTGGTTGTGGTATTCTTGTGATAATTTTAGTATCAAGTTTATCTCCCTATCTAAAGTTGTATGTGATCTGTAGTTGCTAAGTGACATCTACAGATTCTTTAAACCCTCTATGAGTTCCATATATATATTTTTTTTTAAACAGGTCCCTAAACATAAACATCTCTGGGGTAAATTTTTGAGTAAAGTCAAGCTATTGTGTGAAACTCCTTTATCCTATTTTCCTGATCTACTGAGAAAGGTTAAAAAAGCTACATGCCCTCCCAAAAAATGCTCATTTAGGACATGAGCAACAGATTTCCATTACTAGCAATGCCTAGACTAGTCAATGACAAAAAACAGACAACAGCTGCCCCTCTGGACAGCTCCAACTGCAGGGTAACAGCGCAGAATTGCCAATCACAGGGTTCTAACCCTGGGGTAACAGGGCAGAGCTGTCCCCCAGGTAGTTCTGCCTCAGGGAAATAGGGTGGGCTGCACGCACAGCACCCTGACATTAGTGGGGGCCGCATGCATGGCCTGACCTCATTTGGAGGCACACACAGGGTGACCCCAGGATGAAGTGAGTGCTCATGAAGCCTGGTCTGGAGACCTAAATCAGATCTCATCTTTTCTTTTTTCTCTCCTTTCTTTCTCTATCTCTTTATAGAAGTACACAAGGGGCATCTTAAAGGTGGATAGTATATCTTAAATAATTATGGGTAACTAAAACACGTCTCCAAAACATCACCTTCCAGTTATATTTTATGAACTTGGGATCAATTTTAAATGGAGGATTTTAAAAGGTTGACTTTTCTCCAAATATAAGTCAAAGAATAAAGAGGGAAGGCCTCAAACTTGGTTTTATAATAAGGAGGGACAGTGAACAAATATTCTAGCTAGCAGTCAACAGTCCTTCTCTCTTCCCTCTCTGACTCTTATTGGTTACAAGTCAGAGTGTTAACTAACAGGAAAAACTACTCCATGTAGTAAAGGAAATACTGCCGTGCCTTATATAAGAAAAAAAGGAGAGGTAATTGATAACCTCTACGAAAATTTTAACTCAGTCTATTTACAATTATAAATCTAAAATTATAAAAAAGAGTATTATAATTCAGCATGGCCAGTGCATCTAAGAGTACACTCTGATTTAATGTAACTGTGTTATGTGTTTTATCTTTTTTTTGTCTGTCTACTTGTTAATCTATTTCAATAACCGGTTAAAGTGCCTCCAGCTGCTTCATTAAAAAAGTATTTTTTAGCTCATATAAATTTATTTTTATTTTGTGCCCTTATAGAC
The DNA here is from genome assembly GCF_012274545.1 of Fukomys damarensis. Classification (NCBI taxonomy): domain Eukaryota; kingdom Metazoa; phylum Chordata; class Mammalia; order Rodentia; family Bathyergidae; genus Fukomys; species Fukomys damarensis. Next base: position 36,443,386 of record NW_022900929.1, on the reverse strand, counting down.
TTCTGGCAATTTGATTGGTTAAATAAATATTATTTTAGTTTATGATACATCCTATATATCTGAGACTGAAGATGTATATATGTCTAAAGACAAAATACGTAAAGTCTAAGCTTTAAAGTTTAATACATGCAAATTAACTAGTAAGTGTTCTCCTTTATACAATATACATTACACCTACACTTCAGACATATAAAATGATCAAAATTTTTGACATCTCTTTAAATTTGGTACTACCATTTAAAACTTGATCTATAGCTATTAGCTTTGATTAAACAAGCATTTTGCTATTATGTAAATGACATATACTTGTATGCATATAAGAGTAGTAAGTCTTCTTGTGGTCATTTGCACTATTTTCTAAACTTGAAAGAGCTCTAAAGATGTTCTTTAATTCTTGTCAATATAGTCATACAATATAAACCTGATAAAGGAAACTAAATTTTTCCTTAAGAGTAAAAATTAAGTAAATATACGTAAAGATTGCTATAAAGCTGTGATGTTAATCATTATTAACCTCATGGTGTAATGAATACATTTGTGTTTCTCAAGTATACAGGCCTTCTATGATATGGAACTTAGGAAAACATCTTATCACACTGATGATCTCCAAACTAAATTAACTTATGATGATGGACCTTTTTTCAGGCTTATGTTTATGTGACTGTTATATAACTGTGTTATGCTAGCTAGATATGCCTAAGAAATATGCAGTTCAGACAGTGTCACTCTAAAGATTAAAGACTAGACATTAGTTACCTATAAAGTACATCTGCAAACAAGTACTGTAGCTACTATAGTAAAGTAGCAGCAAATTTAGACAAATATTTATGTAATATAATTTATAATTAGAAAAGGGAAATTATGTTAGTTTACATTCTTATTTAAAATGAGAATTTAAATGTATTTTTAAAACTCTAATGGTTCTAGAATATTAATATCACAATTGTTATGCTAAGATGCTATATTTGCTCCTGATTTCAAATTCTCCTTATAAAACATTATAACTGTTACCTAACATTCTACAGGAATATGACTTCTAAAAGGCAACTTGAGCCATCTGTTGAGATGGTAAGTCATCATCTACAATACAGACAGGATATAACACTGACTCCTAATATTAATTCTGATGGTGATTAATATAAGAAGTAACAGTTCTCTGGTCATACTTTTTATTTCAAAGTGCTCAATATCCAGATAGGATTATGCTAGTTAACCCTACTGCTCCCACTTTAATACTGGTGTAACTGATCTTCTGGGTGTTCAACAACTGAGCTTGAAAACCAAAGCTAAAAAAGATAACCTGGTTAAGAGAACAGCCAATATTTTAGTCTTTGTACTTCAAGGTCAACCAGGACTGAGGATATGAGGGGACCCATCCAAAAGGATCCTACAACTCCAATGAGTTCCCTAACCTTCCAAGCAGAGAGATTACTGGACCCCAAAGGACAGGAGTCAACCAGTGCATATTGTGTTAAAAGGAGGGCCACTAAACGGAGAACATCCCCATGCTTCCAAAGGAAGTCATCTTGTCAAGTAAGACCATAACTCATCCTGGCAGATGATACAACTGATACAGCAAAAGAATACAGAGAAGCTAAGAGACTCCCTGAGGAGCCTTACCTGACCTTGACAAATACATATAGGAAGAAAGAGATTAACTCTGATTAGTACAGGTCTTACTTTGACTTGGTCTTAAATGCCTAACAAGAAAGAATAACCAAAAAAAAGATAGATATACAGAGAAAGAGAAAGAGAATAATAGTATTGTTAAACAAAAAATTAGGTTTTATATATATAAAGAGGGTTCCAAACACTGTGTCTGCTGGCAGACTCTGGCTGCACCTCTAACTTACAAGAAATGTTGATGCCCAGTTCCACTCATCCTTCCAAAATGTGCCTTTCAACTTTTCCTAATATGTTTCTATTATGCTATTCTAATGTACCTTCAAGTACCCGTCAGGTAATGATTTCTCTTATATAGGTGTGCCTATAAAATAAGAATGACAGTATAAGTATCCTATTAAACTTCATCACCTTTGTGATATAAACTAATTTGATGTTTATATTATCTAGAGGCAGTCCTTACAAAAAGTCTTCAGGTCTATAAAGCAGATAGTGAAAATTTTAATGGCCCAGGGGTCAAATACAGCTTCATTTAGTATATTCATTCACCACCCTTATAATCAAAATAAGACAGTAGAGTTTTTACTGACAAAACAAGGAGAAGTCTGTGTGCTCTTAAATGTCACCTATTACACACTAGGGTAAACACTCCAAAAAAAGCAGATAAAAGGTTTATGCCAAATGGTACTGACTTTACCATGTGGGTGGGGGGGACTACTCATCAATATTCTACTGTTAATTCTTAGCTCAGCCTGTTTAATGAGGGTATGAAATGAATCTCAAGCTTCAATGTCTTTGTCCTCCTTTCCACACTATCAAAAGGTGATTATTCATCGAACAACAAAACCCATCAAAAACAACAAAACTTTTGCCTTGGTCAGGGTGAGACTTTTGATCCTTGGCTAGGCAGGATCAATGCCCTTCCTCAGCTTAAAGCAGTTACAAGAGGGAAGATCAGGCCTCCTGCATTTGCTTAAGAATAAGGGATCAAAGTCTGGGGGCAGTGGGGCGGGGTGAGGTAGGATGGAAAAAACTTAAAAAGAGATGGGAAAATAGGATTTTTTAAATTGTACTTTTAAAAAATGCCGTTCAGGACATTAAAGTTACTCAAGACTTTATTTCTCTTCCAGAAAACACACTCAAAAATTCCTAAATGTCTCAAAGACACAGTAAGCCTGTAAATTTGGCTCTGGACCTTCCCTTTTCATCTGTAACTGTGCTTCCTCCATCCTCAGGAAGCAGCAACATGAATGGGCAGCAATTCAACTTCAAACACATGGAAACAGTTTGCATTCTGACATAGCTCACCTTACAGACAGCAGGAATACACATCTTACATATCTTGAAACCACCCCCAAAGCCCCATGACTATATCCAGCTCCAGCTCAAGGGGATGGTCAGTCTCTCTCTCTCTCTCCCTCTCCCTCTCCCTCCTCCCCTCCCTCTCTCCCTCTCTCCCTCACTCTCTTTGAATGCATATTTGGAATTTCTACCTAATAAAACCCTTCCAGTGCATCTTACTGATCACTCCTAAAAATTATTTTCTGCAATGGGAGTCAGCAAACCTCCACACAGTCTACATCTAGGGTGAGTTAAACTCCTTAACTCAGCTTCAGGAACCATGCAGACTCAGTCTGGTAACAGTTTCTCCAAAACATACATTTCAAGATGCTCCATCAGTGTTCAGGACCTCACAAAAACAAATAAAAGCAAACCAAAAAGAGCATTAACATTGGGACAGCAGAAGGAAAAAATAGCTTAGGATGTTGTTATCTGAAAATTGTGTGCAGTTATCTTCTTACATTCTATTCTGTAGAGTTTTCTCCTGTGGAATAATAAGACTCTTAGCCTCACAGTCTGGTGATCCTAACACTGTCATTTCCCTCCTTGAAAAAAAAAAAAAAGTTTTGTGATGCGTTAAATAGGAAGAAATCAGGTTTACCCATTAATATACATGGTATTTTCAAATTGTGTCCTGATGAACCAAAGTAAATTTGGCCTACACCTCCCCTGTATTTGAATGATGTTTTGGCCCAAAGTGGCTTCCAAATATATTTAACTGCACCCTGGCTTGAAGCATAAACAAATTAGAACCCACAAGTATATCATTAAAACTAAGCAACTGAGTCTTAGCCGACCATAGCAGGTAAACTTCTAGCCAAACAGAGGCTGAAAATGGCCAAAGCTTGACCATAGAAGGCAAATGAGCATTGGCAGCCAATCAAGGCTGTACAAGGGGTGATAGAAAGATATGGTGGATGCTTAAATTTTTAAATATTATAGTAAAAGACACCTTGCTAAGAATGATGGGATAAGTGCATTTGAAGTAAGGAGAATTATTTTGAGTATCCTGAGGGGGATTCATGGCAATGAGATTTTTACCGTAATACTTTTTTTAAATTTAAACATATACCATATTTTATGAGTATCCTAAGTTGATCAAGCACTTACAACAATTTCTGTCGTATAAAAACATTACAAGGTGTTATAAGAGGAAGCATTAGGAAGGGAATGGATGGCAGTGTGTCTTGTACTATAATATTTTTTAATTAAAAGCTTACCATATTTTTATCACACTGCCTATGTCACTTTCTTTTCTCTGATTCTAAACATAGCCTGTAAGAGGTGGGGCTGCAATACTCTGAACCATCTTCTTCTGTATGGAATGCTGCCCAATTCCAGGATCTTTTTTTTTTCCAGCTTTAATTGAGTTTATTGGTACATTTTAGGGATACAGTACAGTTACATTCATTGTTGGGATCTTGTACCTCTACATGACAAGTCTTGATTCTCATTTTTTCCCCTTACCTCTGCCCTCCCTTCACCCCCTCCTCCCCCTCCCATCTACAAACACTTTATTTTCATCTTTTCATTCTCTCACATTTTTTTCTTTTCCCTTTTTACTCTTCCCCTACCCATCCCAACTTCCCTACACCTTTAGCTCCTTTCTTCCCATTTCTAAATGTCAGTAATCTTATTAGGATCTTATGCATTGTTGCAGATTATTCACACCAGGGAAACTATTTGGTATTTACACATGTGTGACTTATTTATTTCACTTAGGAGTATATCTTCAATATGTATCCATTTTCCTATGAATGGATCTATTTTCTCATTCTTTATGGCTGAGTAATATTCCATTTTATAGAAAAACCACAACTTCTTTATCCAGTTTCCAACGGATGGGCAAATGGGCTGTTTCCAAGATTTAGCTATTACAAACTGTGCCGCTATAAACATGGGTGCACATACTTCTCTGTGATATGATTCTTTTAGTTCTCTTGGAAAGATACCCAGCAGAGGGATGGCTGGGTCAAGTGGAACCTCCAGTCCAAGCTCTTTGAGGTATCTCCATATTGATTTCCACAGTGGTTGCACCAGTCTGCACTCCCACCAACAATGGAGAAGGGTTCCTTTCTCCCCACAACCCCGCCAACATTTGTTATTGTGTGATTTCTTGATAGCAGCCATTCTTTGTGGGGTGAGGTGGAATCTCAGGATCTTTTTCTTGATCAATTAAGCTTTATTAACTTGTCGCAATTTTTCCTTGAACAGTCCCTCAAAAGTAACATGGGGTCTATAAAGTCAGTGGCTTGAATTTCTTGAATTGAAATGTTCATCTCTTACTCAAGAAACAGTTTCATATTGCCTTTTAAAACCCAATCTAATATTCAAACTGCTATTCTCTTACTGAATGAGTGCTATGCAGAGGTATTATGCTGGGGATTGGTAATTTCAAAGTGAATTTTAGAGAGATCTGTCCTAAAGGATTTCTCAGTCTCTTGACAACAAAATTATAATAAGATATGAAGAATGCTAGTAAACCCCAAGGCACCATGGGAGGGTTTTAGCCATTGGTAAGAAGGGGCAAGGAGATGTAGCAGTGGTCACAGAAGGCTTCCTGCAGGAAAAAAGACTATACTCAAAGAAGCAATAAGTCTAGTCCTGTACTTAAAATGAGCTGGTAAAGATGACTGGAGGCAGAAAGGCCAGCCACAGCCATAGCCAGAACGTAGAACTGAGCCAAGGAATGTTTTCTGGATTGTAAACCATGGAATGTTTTGTGGATTGTAAACCATAGACAGCTTCCAGACACACTTAGGAAGCAGAAACCCCATATAGTAGATATTAGGTGGTATTATTTTTCTGACTGTGTAACACCTTTTAGGAGTCTTGCCCTAAAAGATGAAAACTGTGAAATGCTCTTCACCAGCCCTCTTTACAGCTAAGGTTCAAGAAGGTAACCCAACCAGAGTGATCCATTTAGTAATATTATATATGAATAACCTGAGATCTGAGGCAAAGCCCATTTTTCCAACAAGGGTGGAAGTAGAGGGATCTGGCTTAGAGGGGCTGCGGCGATGTGCAAGTGTGAGTTCCCAACATAAAAGATATTTTAAAATTCTAAGTATGCATCCTAGAAATATTCAAAAGAATATGTCTATGAAATTAAACATGTATCAGAGAACAAAGGGAATTAAAATTATTACTTTAGTCATTGTAATGATTTATATCCAGATGTCCCCCCAAAACCCACAGGTTGGCTTTTAGGAGGCACTTGGATCCCAGGGATGTGATTAGTCTTCTGATGAGTTTATAGCTAAATGTGACGTTGGAAGGAAACGGGAGACTGAGGATGTGGCCTCAAAGGGTCTCTGCAGAAACACAGAGGCTTGAAAAAACACAGAGGATTTGAGATATAGCAAGAAGCTTGGTACAGTTTAAGAAAAAAGTAAACATATCCCTTTCTCCAAGTTTTCCTAAAGTCTTCCTGCTGCACTAATCCTCCTCTGAGTCTCTTTTCCAATGTATCACCATTCACTTCCCTTTATAGAATTTCTGCATGTTTTTGAACTTATGTTTAAGAGGACATGCAGAAAGAACTCTCAACAAATTGTTTTAAAAACAATAATTATTTTTAAAAAACTCATGAGAAGGCCACAAGGCTAAGCAGCAGAATAAACATGATAGAAGCTCAATTTGGAAACCAGTAAAATGAGCCCATATGAGTAAAATAACCAAACAACAACAATTATGATAACCAGGAAGAAGACTCATGATGTCCTCCATCCACTGTGGCCGACACCATCTGCTGAAAAACTTGAGCTCCTTTTCTAATGTTTTTATTTTACACCTACCTCTGCTGCAAAAACTAGACAGTAAAATACCTGCTCCCTTTTCTTCACTTCAACAGTGTCACAAGACAAATGGCTACATGTCACAGCTCAGCCAATGAGATGCAGATAGAAGTCACAATATATTTCCAAATGAGAAGACAAGGCCTCGGAGAAGTGTCTCTTTGCCTTTTATTCTTCCTTCCTATCACCTCCAGATATGGCAGCAAACAGTACAAACATAACGAAAAAGCCATTCTAAGCACATAAAATAAAAGACAGAAAGGCAGCAACTGCTTACATCTAGATTTCTTGTTAGTGAAGGAAAATAAACTCCTTACTTGTTTAAGACACTGTTTATAATGCTTTCTATTATTTTCAGCCATTCACATTCCCAAGCAATACCTCATTTTATAATTATCCTGCAAAAAGAGAAAAGAGATGATAGAAGAGAGGAAATAATAGAAGAAAATTCCCTGAACTAAAGAAAGATTCAAACCTTCAGAAGGGAAGTCTTACAAGGTACTGAATCAGAATTAATTTGTTTTTAAAGACCCATATAAATATAATCTGATAAAATCAGTGAACCCCAAAATAGAGAAAATCCTACATGCTTCAAGAAAGAAAGGATTTTTTAATTTAGAATTTAGTTACCACTCAAGCTATTATTCAAGAAAAAGAAAAAATTTTAATAAGGTTAATGCTCAAACATTGTCTTCATACCACCACACCCTGGAGGAAAATTTTTCAAAAAATTCCAGACAAATAATTTAACAAAAGTTATTTAAACATATTAAAAATTATTGAATCTAGATGCATACTTAATGATAAGGCTAAAGACGTAGGTTAAATTTGGTTGAGAAAGACTCCTACAATGAAAGACACTATTTGTAAATATAAAAATAAAAATTTACAACATATTGAAACTACAATTCCAGATTTCAATAAATCCTCATGGAAAAGAAAAGGGAAAAAGGAAAATAAAAGCATACCAATGATTTAACCTTATAAAATATGAGATTTTAAAAAACTAATTACTGAAGTTGAAAAATACATACTTTAAAAAAAAAATATATATATATATAGATAGATAGATAGATATATAGATACATTTCAATGTATGTTAAAATGGATGCGCATTGAGGTGATACTCTTAAGTGAAGTAAATAGGACAAATTTGTGTAAATACCAAATAGTTTCTCTAGTGTGAGAAACTGAAAGTGTAAATAAGGACTAAAAGGTATAATAGATACTGTGAAATAGGAAAAAAAGGGGCAAAGAGGAAAGGGAATTGGGAGGGGTAGGGGGAAAGGAAAGAAGGGAATGGAATTAATACAAGAAAATGAAAAACTGGAAACAAAGTCTTTGTGGATAGGGAGGGGTGCAGGGGTTGAAGGGAGGGCAGGGGAATGGGGAAGAAATAACAACCAAGCTGGATTATGTAAAGGTGCAAATTTCAAAAGATGAATGCCATTATATTGTATACCTTAAATGTACCAATAAAATTCATTTTTTAAAAAAGAACTTGAGGGATAATAATATTGATCAGAATTGCTTCTTGGCCTTTTGGCTAAGATCAAGTGTAATAATATAGATCAGAAATAAGATACTGAATTTCCAAGCTACAAGAGGGAAGGGGGGGGTCAAGAAAATAAAACAAATAAAATATATAATTCAAAGTCAGGAAAAGTTCCAGAAAATTATCAGTGGCCAGAATAAGTAAAATATCCTCATTAAAGTATAAATGATAAGGAAATAATAGCAAAAGATAAACAATTAAAAAATGAAGGTAATATCAACAATAAAATTCCAGCTATATTCACAGTATTTATAAAAGAGCTACCTAAGACTGAAATTAAGAGTTTAAAACATAAATATTAGCAAAAAATAATATTAATAATAATGCATTAGTAAAGCACTTCTAGAATGCATAAGGAAGATCAATTATGTCACAGTCTGACATCCAGACAGACAGTGCCCAGCAGCTTGCCCAACCTCACGAGTAATAACAAAACCAGGAATGAAACTCTGGTCTCCTAACTCTTATTGTTATCTAAACTTTTGTTACTAAAGTAAACAAACTACCAAGAACAGCAAAGCTTTTCCTTTTTTTTTTTTTTTTTTTTTTTTTTT
>NW_022900929.1:36417164-36434459 GCF_012274545.1 Fukomys damarensis | reverse complement strand
TTTTTTTTTTTTTTTTTTTTTTTTTTTGGTACCGGGGATCAAACTCAGGACCTTGCACTTACAAGGTAGGTGGCAGAACCACTGAGCTAAATCCCAGGCCCTTTAACAGCAAAGCTAAAGTATCTCAGGAGTACCTGGGCACTAAGCAGTGTGCCTCACCTAGGCCTTCCTCTATTCCTAGACATAGCCTCTGCTGGGCCCTTCCCATGTCAGAAAAGATTATTCAGAGGCTATAACATGATATTCTGTGGATTTGCTTTTGGTTTGGTGTGGAAGGGGGCACATTCTCTTTCCCCACATAGAACTTCTTTAATGTAATTCATTATTAATATTTAAAATGTCTAATATTTCCCATCAAAAATCTTAATTTCTTTGCTCTCTCCCAAACCCCCAAAATTTAAGAGGATCCAGGCAGTCCTGGGCAGGGACTCTCACAGAAAATCCCTCGCTAATGCAGAGTCTACTTTGTGGCCTCTCCACCATCACCACCACTGGCCCAGTTGTCACTGCACCTGAGCTGCCTTGGACCTCTGTGTCTGAATGTGGCTGCCTAGACACAGAACCTGTGGTCAGGATTCATAGACAAGTGATTTCCTGGAGGCATGCCTTCCAGAGCAGGAATGTAAGACAAATGGGCTTGGTCAAGGGTCCAAAGCAAAGCCAGGATGCGGTCTCACTGAAGAGCAGCGTTAGTGTGATCCTTGGGTAGCACCACAGAACTGAGCCCAACTCAAGGCGAGGGACCTGGGGTGGGGAGAGATGACGTGGCGGGCCGCCTAACTCCCATTTGGCTTGGGAAGGGGACAGCTGTGCACACGGAGAGGAGCCAGGTGAAGGGTCTGGGCAGGGTTCCATGTCTCCAGTAAACATCGGGGAACAAAGGCCAACGACAGGGCGAAGTGCTTCAGGGAACACAGGAGGGTGTATTCCTTTGTAGAAGCAAAGAACCTTCCTACAAGACTCATAAGCAAATATGCACAAGCAGCAGGCCACTGCACACCTTCCCAGACCCAACAAAGACGTAACTGCTTCTGACCGTTACGTTACGTGCCATTTCACCATCAGCCCAGTATGGGCTCCCCACTCAGGCTCTCCAGGAAACAGATGATCAAGATGAACTGGGAAGGAGCAGGTGATCTTTAGGATCACTGAAGACTATACTGAAAGGCCACAGAGCCAGTGTGGCGATATTAAGAAAAGGATACAGAGAAACACAGTCATACACCATCAGTGACTAAAACCACCACACCATGGGCAAAGAGTATTATTGAAACAGACAATGTGTGGTCACTCTTGCTTTTTGGTACTGGGATCAAACTCAGGACCTTGCACTTGTGAGGCAGGCGCGGTGCCACTGAGTTGAACCCCTGGCCCTGTGTTCACTTTTATAAAGACTTAGTACAGGGAGTAGTGAATTGAACAATAATACCTTTTAAAACATCAGTAAAAATAAATGCATAAAATTGGATTTTTTAAAAATCACAGACTATTACTTCATAAGCTGACAAATTATAAATTGGTGCTAAGGCATTAACAGAATTATAAGAAAATCACACTTAAGGAGTGCAGAGGTCATTGACTCCAGCATTCACCTACCTCAGAACTGGACAGCCCTGAGTCTCTGTCATCTATGTCCTTTAAAAGTTCCTCCAGCCTTTTCTTCTCTGTGTCACTCATAGGCACTGGGCTTCTGGATTTCTTGGCTAACTACAGAATTTACAAATGCAAAATATGAAGTACTCAATGTAATTTGTAGTTCAAAACAATTAAAATGGGACCTGAGATTTCTATAATATACACAGAATGATAAAATGCATCAGATTAGGCACTTTACATTTGCTAGGTAATCTACTTAATGTAAACTTAGTATATGTTTATGATACATTATCATTACTTAGCTTTGGATGATTAAATTTTTATTCCCTCCCCCCCAACTCTCCCCCATCTGCAGAAAGACTACCTCCTTGTTTCCTACCACCTCTCCTTTTTAAATTATTTATATTTTGGACTGTCATATAAGAGAAACTATGCAATATTTAATCTGTGTCTGATTTATTTCATTTACCATTATGGCTTCAAGATATATCCATTTTTCCTACAAATGACTCAAATGTATCCTTCTTTATGGCTGAGTAGTACTCCATTGTATGAACCACATCTTCTTTATTCATTTATCTGTTGATGGGCATGTAGGCTGTCGCCATAATTTAGCTATTGCGAATTGCACTACTATAAAATGGGTATGCATGTATCACTGCAGTATGATGATTTTTAACTTTATAGCTGGGTCAAAGAAATTTTTGATTTTGGTGTTTTGCGGAATCTCTGTACTGATTTCCATCATGTTACACTAATTTACATTTCCACCAACAACGCAGAAGGTTCATCTTTCCCCCTTACCCTCACCAACATCTGTTGTTTTTTCAATCCTTGACAATTGCCATTCTTATTGGAGAAAGAAGGAATTTCAGTGTTCTTTTGATTTGCATTTCCCTAACGGTCAAAGACAATGAATATTTTTTCATGTACATATTGACCATTTGTAGCACTTCTTTTGAGAAATATCTATTCAATTGCCACTTTTACTGGGTCTTTTGTTTTGAGGGATCTAATTTTTTTTCAAGCTTTTTATATATTCTAGGTATTAGTCCTATAACAGAGTAGCTAGGAAAAACATCTTCCCACTTTGTAGGTTGTCTCTTCACTCAGTTGAATGTTTCCTTTGCTGTGCCAAAGCTTTTAAATCTAGTAAATTCCACTTGTTTATTCTTGGTACTACTTCTTATACAGTGGAGTTCTCTGTTCAGGAAGTCCTTGCCTACCTATGCCTATGTCTTTAAGTGTTTTCCCTGTTTTACCTTCCAGAACATTCAGTGTGTCTGTTTGCTATTTCTAGGTCTTTAAAACATTTTGATTTTAGTAGATGAGAGACATGAGTCAGATTCATCCTTATGCATGTGGATATCCAGCACCATTTGTTAAAGAGGCTCATTTCGCCAGTATTTATTTTTACCTGCTTTGTCAGAGACCAGAAAACAAGGTGCATGGAGTTGTTTCTGTATCTTCTATTCTATTCTATCGGCCTACATGTCTATTTTTACACAAGTAACATGATGTTTTCATTACCTTAGCTTTGTAGTAAAACTTGAAATCCAGGATTGTGATGCCTCTTGCTTCGTTTGCTCACTTTGTCTATTCTGGTTATCTTCTGGTTCCAGATAAATTTTAAACTTGTTTTTTTTTCTATGAAAAATGTTACTGGTATTTTGATTGGAATTGTATTAAATCTAAATATCATTTTTGGTAATAAGGCCTTTTTGACGATATTGCTTCTGCCAGCAACAGGGGGTGTCTTTCCATTTTCTAATGTCCTCTTCAATCTCTTTCTTCAGAGTACTATAGCTTTCATCATAGAGGTTTTTCTTCTTCAATTAGTTTGACTCCTAGGTGTTTAGTTTTCTGAAGCTACGATAAATAGGACTGTTTTCTTGATTCCTTTCTCAGTAGGTTCATTATTTGTACAAAGGAATACCACTGACTTTTTCTAACAAATGCTACTGATATTAGTGTGTTGCCTTTGTATCCTGCCATTCTGCTGAATTTATTAGCTCTAAGAGTCTTCCGGTGGTTTATTTGGATTTTCTATGTAAAAATGATCATATCATCTTGCAAGAATAGTTTCGCTTTTTCCCTTCATTCTATTTTTTTTAATTGAGTTTATTGGTACATTTTAGGTATGCAGTCCTCACACACTCAAAGGTGTGCTTTTCAAAGATCATGGGGTTCCAGGGGCGCATCACTGACTTGTTAATAGAAAATAGGGCCAGGTCAGAGGAGGCAGGTCAATGGGGGCATGGCCAGGAGGTTTCTCTCTCAAGCTCCTCCCTTGAGTTCTCTGCTTCCCAGCCACTAGGCCCCTTCGCCATGCAATTCTGCCCTGGAGCCAGTCGTCTATGGACTGAAACTTCTACAAACTGTGAGCCAAAATAAATCTCACCTTCCTTAAGGTGCAGGTGTCAGTTATCTTGTCCCAGAGAGGAGGAAAGTAACTTAAGACAGTAAGTAAAGAGAAAGGGAAGGAGAAACATGCTGAGACCAATTTATAACTGAATCAAATAACTAATTTAGCTAAACCTATGAAATGGGTTAACTTTGACATGGGAAAACCTAGTATGACTTTATGAAGGAAGTAAGAAATGTAGCTCAAATTCCCATATTGTTACTAACAACCACCACTACCTCCAGCTCTTTCAAAACACAAGACCAAGAAAGGAAAGTTTTTTAAAAAATCACAAAAAATAGTTTACTCAATCCAATTATGCTGCGGCCAGCATGCTCTTCACCCTTAGTTCTGAAACGAGGAGTCCTTGCCATGTAGCTTGTTGGGGAGCTGAGGGCTTCCAGACAGAAACTGAAACTGCTGGTCGTTCCCTCTGCAGGCAGGGCTGTGCTAGGTTGCAGCCGCACTCCCGTGGTTAGGTCTGGGCACCTCCCACAGGGGTGGCGAGGCTGATGGAGGGCCAAGTCTTCTGCTGATCGCTGGAGGTGCTGCCCGAGGTCAGATGTCTTCCCTCCAGGACAACTCCGGAGGCCGCTTAGGTCCGCCCCTCCTAGCCACTTCCGCTGAACTTCAGTCTATACCACTCCTCTGTATTTCTGCACCAGGCCACTCCGTAATCTGTGCCTCCCAAGAAATCCGCACGGTGCTATAAATCAACACCACCCTTTCGAGGGTAGCTCCCACGCTCGGTTTGCATCAGTGATGCGCTTCAACACAGAGGACGCATTCCCTGCTCGTTGTTCTGTTCCCCCAGGAACGGAAGGTAGGTTCTTCCTCCCACTCTCTCACTGTGTCAGTCTCCTCCAGTCAAGATGGTGGTAACCATCTCCTCCCTGTCATGTGGTGGCATCTGAGCCATGAAGTGTGGTTTCTTTGTGCCTAAGCTAAGGGAGGTACTCACAATGGCTTCGCATCCAGCTTCTGCTCCAGTCCATTTTAATGAGGCAAAGAAGAAAGCAAGGGGGACTAGGGTGGTTCCCGACCTGGTCCTACCCAAATCCTGGGCTACAGAATGGAAACTACCTCTGCTCTCTGATCACTTGGCTGCAGTCGGGTATCCCACCTGCACAAATGTTTCTCCATCCTGAGTTGGAAGCACTTGAGGAGCATGCTGCCTCTCTTTTGACAGCTGCATGCGAAAATTCCCCGCCCCTGTGAGCCACTACTTCTCTGGTGCCTGAGTGCCATGTTTCGGTTGATTACCTTTGCTTTCTAACCACCCATCTTTCTGGATGTCAGCTGACTACTTTCACTCCCGGGCTGTAATTGCACAGATCTTGGTGTACCCCAATTTCCTTTCAGAGCTGCATGCCTGCTGGTTTTGGAAGATTATGCCAGATCCACTTGTGAACTGGAGTCCCCTCTGAGCAGCCATTTTCCTCATTCCCTTGTGTCAGTTTGTTTTTGCAATGGGCCATTCTCCAAGCAAAGGTATTTCCACTTTGAGCAAGCCACAGGCCGTCTTAATCATTTCAACAAAACATTTTATAAAAATAACAATAATCCCAGCAATCAGGGAGACTGACACAGGAGGATTGTAAATTCAAGCCCAGCCTGGGCAACTGAGTGAGACCCTATCTCAAATTTTTTTTAAAAAAAATTTTTGAAGGTCTGGGGATGTAACTCATTGCAAAGGCCCTAGGTTCAATCCCCAGTATGGCAACAATAACAATAATAATAATAAAGCATGGGGCCGGGGATTTAGCTCAGTGGCACCGCACCTGCCTCTCAAGAGCAAGGTCCCAAGTTTGATCCCCGATACCAATAAATAAATTTTTAAAATAATAATAAAACAGCTTTCAAATACCTCTCCTTCTAATTCAGGAACCCTTGATCAGAATGCATCTGCCTGAAAGATGACGGAAGCACGAGGCAGGATCTGCAGGATGGAGGAGGAGCCCTTGATGCAGGAAGCCAATCAAGGACAGTGACCAGTGCCAAAGGCTCTACCAGGGGGGGCATCGCCAGCCCACCCTGCTGCCCTGCATTTTTTGCTAATTTCTAAATGCACTAGCTATGCAATCACTCTCTTTACTTTTAAAAAGCCCAGTGTTACTGATGCACTACTTAAAATCTGGGAAACATTGTCCAAAGCTATTATGTATCTGAAGAAATTGTTTTGAAATTGTTAAGAGCCAAATTATTTCTGGGTGGCAAAAAAAAAATGTTTCTTTGCAGCACTTTTTTCTCACTGACTTTATTGGTACACTTTAGGTATACAGTACAGTTACATTCATCATTGCAACCTTGTACCTTTACATAACAGGTCTTGGTTCTCATTTTTTCCCATATCCCTGACCTCCCTTCACCCCCTCCTCTCCTCTCCATTTACAAATACTTTATTTCCCCTTTTTCGCTTTTTTAAAGGGATAGGATAGCAAAGGAAATGCTAAGAAAGAGAGGGAAGGAAAACAAGACAGGGAAGGGAAGAAAGAAGAGGATAGGAGAGGTAAAGATGGAAGAGGAGGGAAGAGGAAAGGAGAGAAGAAAAGGATGGGAGAGAGCTGGGAATGTATGTAGCACAGTGGTAAAGTGCAACCCTATCATGCACAAGGTCCTGGGTTTACCCCCCAGTACGCTTCCCCCCAAAATGATAAAAACATAAGATATGAAAGTAAGTGTATGTATTAGTTCATGGAACATTTCTAAGTTATATATACCGCCTCAATGGTGCATGCATTAATTGTGAATGAAAACAATTTAAAGACCCTGAATACACAATTACCAATTTTGCAACTCATTTAGTCCCACAGTGAGGTTCTTTATTTCTAAGTACATACCTCAATGTTTCGCTTAAGAAAATCCTGGTTGTGTTTACCCCTGAGCTCAATCTTTTCTGTTTTTGAGAAAGGTTTCTTTTCTGCTTTGATCAATGACTCATTTCTTTCCACATCATAGGTAAAATCTAATATTAAAAAAGTTCAAATTGTTTTCATAATTACAATTGTGGATTATACTAATATTCACTTTGAGTATATATTAAAATATGTAAGAAAACACATAGAATGGCTAACTTCTAAATTCCAGATCCAGAAACTAATATAGTATTTTTTTCTTAAAAGGATAAATGTGCTACTATAACTTCTAATGAAGGTCTCTTTAAACTTCTTGTGCTAGTATCCTGAATCAAACTTGGAAATTATAGGACATATGAACAGAACTTCAAGTCATTCACATGAACAAGAAATCTCTCATGTCATGAGGATCTTTAAAATATATTTTATCTTTATATGAAATAAAATGGCCACTAAAGATCCCTAAAGTAGATTCCACTATGTCATTAGTTTGCCCTCTTTCTTTCTGAAGAGCAAGCTTTGTGCTCAGCACTGGACAGAAGTGAATGGTTGTCTTGCGTCTCATCTGGACACCTCCCTCAGCCTCAAGTAGCCCTGAGACATTCAGATCTCAGTGCTCAAAACAAAGGTAAAACTAATACTTGTAGATTTGTATTCCTTTTATTAAATATCTTTCAATGCCTCATGCTCAGAGATTTTAAAACAAGAGCATGTGAACCCTTCATTAAAGTTCTAAAATATGCACAGTCTCCCTAGACAACAAATGGAGCTTACCCTACAAAATGGGGGAAAAAAATGCCACAGTAAGGTCCAAAAGGGTCCAGTCAGTAGTTCAAGCCAAAAATATTTATTTTAAATTTACCTTTGTTTTATTATAAAAGTTACCTCAATTAAAAATTAAGGGAACTAATCAATTGCCTTACTTACAGATAATTATCTAAGATTCCATACAGAATCTTTATGCTTTGTTTTTTGAGACAAGTTCTTACTATGTAGTCAAAGCTGGCCTTGAATTCACTATAGCACTCAGGCTGGCCTCAAACTCACAATGATCCTCCTGTCTCAACCTCCCAAATCCTGGGATTAGAGATATGCGCCACCTGCCTGGCTTTAATACAGATTTAACCATTAAGGAATAAATTTTGATGGAAATAGATGGGAAGAAATAGAAAAAAACTAAGATCTCTGAATTTAAGTTCTTTTCAAGCAAATAAGCCCCTGCCTTATAATTGGGGTTTTATTTATTAATCACATAATTACTACCAATACAAACTACCAATATGCAAAGTATGAGTTAACTTTTTTGGTGAGTGGCCACATCACATATAAAAAATACACCACTTTTTTTTCCATTGTTTAAGCTGACTGTGGTCTTTTTAGTTAAAATCTGAGTGCATTAAGTTCAAGTTTCATATATACTTAAAAATATAGCATCAAAGTAACACAAATGCAGCTATTTCTATATTTATAATAGAATTTCTTTAAAACATACTTCTAATAAATTATAGGAAAACAACACTGGATGAACTGGCCAGAACTATCTCACTGGAAAAGTTCCCTTCTCCTGTCCTGTTATTGGCAATACCACAGGAGTATCCTCTTGCCTGGTGTTATCAACCCTACCTAGGTTGGACAAGTTGGTTGGACCAGAGGTAGGCACCTGATCCAAGCTGAATTAGTCTCTTTTGTAGGATTCTGGAACTAGACCTTCCTCACTAACCATAGGATATACTCTTAGGAACCAGAGAAAATTTTCTACTACCAAGATCTTTTCTGTCATTTTGCATCTGAGGTCCAGTTTCTATTACTTGCAGCCAGCTTTTTCTCTTTAACTCTTACACAAAATTCCAACCATCCAAAGTAAAGAAATTGGTACAATGAATCTCAACTTCTGTAGGATCAACTCATAACCAATTGTGTACCCTCTTCCCTTACCTCTACATTCAGTTATATAAAATCATGACATCCATAAATATTTCTGTGTACAGTGAGTATTCTATTATAACAATATATACAATCACACAAATTGATAAAACCTACCTAGACTGACATTCTGCATACCATTTTCATAATATTCTGGAGGGACTTGAGTATGAAACACTGAGAAAAGAGTGTCTTCATCTTCAGAATGAAAAGGACCTAATTTTTTAAAAAAATCAATTGTTTAATACTCACAGAAATCAAGACTTGTCTACACAGTTGTTCAAGAAGAGCTCAGATCTAATATTCGCTGTAATACTGATGAATCCCCTCTATACAAATAAAAATTTTAAAACAGTGTCAGTGTCACTTCTAAGTAGAAATGACAAACATCTTTGTATACATGAGCCATTGAAACAAACCACAGAAGTGAAGAAAGTTGAACAGCATTTCCCTAGCACAAAAAAGGATTTATGAGAGCGTGCTAAAATATTACATTAACTCTCCATTAAACCCTAATGTTAATAATACAAAGAATATGCATATCAAGTAGTCATAATTGTGCTTTTCTTTTTTCTTTTAGATACCCAAGGTGAAGATTTCAAATATATGGTCAGTCATTAAGAAAAAAGAATGTGAAGCCAACTCTAGTGGTGCATGCTTTTAATCCCAGCACTCAGAGAGGCTGAGACAAGAGAACTGCAAATTTAAGCCCTCCTTGGGAAACTTAGTGAAAACTTGTCTCAACGTTAAAAATTTTTAAAAGGCTTGGGATATACTGCAGTGTGAATGCCCTGGGTTCAATCTTCAGTACTGGGGGGAGAAAAAAAATCAACCACCACAACAATATAAAACAATATGTTTGAAAGACAAAACTTAGAAGACTCTTGGTAGTTAGTATTCTTCCTTGTGATTTATTCTCTTGAGCCTGTCTCCATAACAAAACAGAAAACCAAAGCATTGTCTTTTAAAAGAGTTTGCCTTTTTACACCCTTGATCCTGGGAAGGCTGGGGTCTGGTCAATTCCTGAGATGCCTTCAAACCGTCTTTCCTATATTCTGATGCAAAATATTTGGCTTTTATAAAAATGCTCATCTTTTCAGCAACCATGCTCTTCTTTGCCCGAACTCTGTAGGCACTTCCTTTCTGGTGAAACTGCAAACTTTTCACATCTGGTTTTTGCTCTTGATCCTCACTGTCAATCTAGCTAAAAGCAGTCAGTAGTATCTGTGCCACAGCCTGAACATTGGGCTGCCTTGAAATTTCTTCCACCAGGTCAATTGTCCACCACCCTTACTCTCAGTCTCCTACAAAGTCTCTGGACATGGAAAAATGAAGACAAATTTCTTTCAGGGTATCACATACATGGCCTCTAATCCAAATGTCAACTGAGTCCTTATTCCCAGTAGAAATCTCCTGAGCCTGGCCTATCAACATTTTGATTTTCTAAGCTCCAGCCAGAACTACCCATCAAACTCTGCTTACAGCAGTGTAGGCACTTCTCTAGCCTACTTCTCCATACTTTTCCAAGCTCCTCCTACAAACAAGTTCCAAAAGCTTCTGAAACACATGGTCAGGTATAGTCACAGCAATGACCCCATTCTTGGTATCAATTTTCTGTCTTAGCTTTCCTATTGCAGGGACAAAATTCAAAACATCCTTAAAGAAGGAGAGGCTTATATGGCTCACAGTTTCCAGTTTGGTCAATTCATGATTGGCTAGCTCCAAGGCAGAAATGGCATGGTAAAAGGTCTTGCAAGGGAAAGCTGCTTGCCTCATACTTTCCTAGAAGCCAAAAGATGAGGGAAAAGACAAAAACAAGAATACATCCTCCTAGATCATACCCAACTTCCAACTAGGCCCCACTTCTTTAATAACACACTTAGCTACTGAGCTCATCAATGGATGAATCCACTAGTGAGTATAGTGCCCCATGATTCAATCACCTTCCAAACACATTAGGCTTTTGGAGGACGTTTCAGATCTAAACTCTAATGACACTGTTTAACTTTTTGTTGAACAATGTAATGTATTTTTATGTCCTTCTATTAGCTAATTTAGACACTGTATATTTGCAAGAAACTTCTAACCTACATAATTTTTTTCAGTTTCTGTATCTGTTTTCAACATGAGAGAATTTCCCAGGTTGTAGCAGTTTGTGTTTCATAAAACATGACAAGTATCTACTACCTATCATTGAAAATAAATCTACCCATGAAATTTTAAAAATTGACAATTGAACTTCATTAAAATTAGAATTTTCTATTTAAAACATACTGTTAAGAGAATGCAAAGGCAAGCCATAGATCAGGAGAAAATATTTGAAAAATATATTTCTTAATTACTTTCTCATTGCTGGGACATAATACCCAACACCCACAACTGCAAAGAGATTTATTTTGTCTCACAGGTTCAGTCTATGGTTGGCTGGCTCCCAGGCAGAAAGAGGATGGCAGAAAGACACAGCAAAAGAAAAGGTGCTCAACCCTTTGTAAGGCAGGAAGCAAAGAGAGAAAGAAGGAGATTGGGACAAGAACCCTCCCAGGTCATTTTCAGAGAATGACCTCAACTAGGCCCCACCTCCTAACAGTACATTCAGCTACTGAAGTCATCAATGGGTAAGTCACAAGCCACACCTTTGAACATGTGACACTTTTGAGGATATTCTATATCTAAAGCATTATATTTCCATTGTATTGCATACATACAGATGGGTACACATAGACACATTAATAGTTTACACATATATATTTCCTCTCTTGGAAGGCCGAGAATCAAAAACTCCCTTGATGCAACAATCACATCAGACATTTAGTCTTTGGTTTCTAATGCCACTCTCCAATTAAAGGAATCAGAGCTCCTTGGAGATGACCCTAATTCTAGGATTCAAGAAGGAAAAAATTAGATGTGTCTTGTTATGGTTTAGCTCTTTCCTCGGGTATTTGGTCACAGTGGCACCAAGCTAACTAATACAAGTCTAGAACACCTGGTAGCACCATAAAGTAAGGATATACTCAGCAACAGCAACAAAACAAAACCTACGATGACAAGTATGCGTAGAAACAGAGAAGCCAAATAAAAGAGCTCCCAACAATCAAAGCTGGACAACTTAGAAACAAAATAAAGTAGTAATGAATTCTATTCCAAAGTATAAAATAAATGTCCACAAGTCTATACTGATACAAATAAGTTATTTAATAAATTAGGGAAGAATAAACAAATCTCCCATGTAGAATAAGTCAAAATAACTTATGTAAATATTCTGCCCTCAAGGAGGTGAAACCTAAATCACTACTCCTTAAGAGGAGGCCACATACAGTAACTTCCTTCTGGAAAGTTTCTTGTGGAAAAGAAGGAAGAGCAGAATAAAACTACAGTGGAAAAATCTGACAAGCACTTCCTTAGCCAGGTGACTGAAATTAACAGCAAAGGTGAGGGTATGTTAATAACAGCATGATGTAATATAATACAGCGCTTTAACAATACAGTCTAGCACTTTAACTCGGTAGGCTCCCTCCCAAGAATCTAATCTCAGTCTCAACAGGAGATCACAAGATTAACCCCAGTCACTGAACATTGTACAAAATGCCTGACCGAGACTCCTCAGAACTGTCAAAGTCATTGAGAAGAAGGAGTTTGAGACAGTGTCATAAGCAAGCGTAGATTGAGGAAAACTGAGAATTAAATGTAATGTGGGATTATAGGACAAAAAGATATCATTAGGTAAAATATGAAATCTGAATAAAATTGGGCTTTAGTTAATAACATTAATACTGGTTCACTAGTTGGAAAACACACCATACTAATGTACAATGTTCTTACCAGAGGAAATTGTGGTGTAGATATACAGGAAATCTCTGTAATAACTTTGTAACTTTTCTGTAAATGTAAATATGTGCTACAATTAAGAGTTAACTTTTCAAAAACTTCCAAATGTTTTTAGAACACTACAGGGAAATATGAACAAAATTAGAAATAAAGATTTACAAAAACAAAGAGAATCACTATTAAAAAATACTGTATGAGATTTTATGCTCACAAATTTTTAAATCTTGGTAAATGAATACTTTAAAATTTTAGTGAAATGAACGTATTGCCAAAGCTGACTCCAGAAGAGCTGGTCCCCTGAAACAGAAGAGTAAATATGAAGGACGCTGAGAAGCAACTCAGAGAATTGCCTCCAAGTGATTATTTGAACCATATGGCTTTTCCAGTGAAATCTTTCTGGTTTTTAGGGAATAGATAGTCCTCACGTTACATAAACTATTTCAAATCATAGACATAAATGAGTAGCTAAGCCTCACTCCCTTTCTGCAGTTAACAGAGCTGACAGAGCAAACATATGCACACACACACATCCTCCCACCTCTACTCCCCATACCGCAAACACGCAAACACACATTCACACACACACACACACAAACACACGCACACACGCACACACAGGCACCCACATATCAACACACACAGCTGATCCCACTCTATAGATAGAAGATGTTTGAAAAAAATCAGCCATTCAAATCTGGTACTAAATTAAAAGAATAGTCCTCCATATCTTTGAAGGGTTGATCCAGGAGTAAAAGACTGATGTAGTATTTAAATAGTTTAATTTTATAACACTAAATATGTTTTTCAAAAAAGAAAAATCCATAGTAATTTAAATTATTACTTAAATGCACTCAATAAATTTCAATACTTAGTGTATAAGTTCTCAGAATAGGAATAATTATTGAAAAGGACACAGAAATTAACAATATTTTCTGGTGCTATGTTCATAAACAAGACCCAAAGCAAAAAAAATGATAATTAGAAAGAATAATATAATTTAGTCAAGTGTCTAAATAGAAAGCCAATTATAAATGTGCAAAAAAGTTACCAGCTTTTCTCTGTATCATTAATAAACCATTAAAAATATGATGTAGTATTTACCCACGAGGGTAAAAACAGTAAAAAGATAAATAGGAACTATGGATAGACATGTGTGCATAAATTTCCTGATAAAGGAAAGATCATATGAGACACATACTATATTCCTGTTGTTGTCTAGTAATCACAGGAATACTAATACATTTTTTTTTAGCACTTACTATGTGCTTTAGGGGAAACAAGCTTCCATGTCAAAAGAACACACAGGAATCCAGAAATAAAGTTCATGTATTCAACTAAAGCCAAGTGTGGTGGTGTATGCCCATAATCTCAGCGTTCCAAGAGGCTGAGGCAGGAGGATCACAAGTTTGAGCCCAGCTTGTATAAACTTAGTGATTGAGCAAGACTGTCTTCAACTAAAAAATTTAAAAGGCTGGAAATATAGCTCAGTGAAAAACCCTAAGTTCAATTCACAGGACCACAGAAAAAAGAAGCAGGGGAGAGGTTCAGCCAACAGCAAACAAGGAACTAAGGTCTTCCCACAACCACCTAAGCAAGATGCAAGGAGATTCTCTGGCTCTAGTAGAGCCAGCGACTGGAGCACATCCTCATGAGCCAGCTGAAACTGGGAGAGCATAAATGTTTGTTGTTTTAAGCTGTTTTAGGGTTGATCTGTTACACAGTGAGAGATAATACAATGACAGTGCAGGAAAACAATGGTACCAGGGAGACAAGAGTACAAACTAAAGGTTGTTAGAATAGCCTAAGAGATAATGCTGAAGACTGGGGTCAAGCCATTAATAATGGAAAAGAAAAAGAGATCAGATACAGAAAAGGTAAAAGAAATCTTCAGTTGAGGAACTATTACTTATGGAAGAACTGTAAAAGAATGATGAGAGAGAAACTAAGGATGGCTCCTGAGCTTCTAATTTAGAAGACAGAGATAAAATGTAGAAAAGGAGGGGTTGATTTCAAAAACAGGGAAGAAGGGAGGGAAAGGAAGAACCGGCAGGGAATAACCTGGTAAAAACCTTACTATGCCATGAGTGGTCTACTGTGTGAAGAAACCTCAGAGACGTCAAGTAGGGTAGCAGCGGGAGGTGTGCCGTTAGAATTTCGGAGGCTGTTTCTGCAGTGTGATAGAAGAAGATGCATACCACTAGAGTCGAGAAGAAAATGGAACCAGACCAGGTAACACTAGTCACCGTGGAGTATTCTTCCAAGAACTCTGACCTTTAAGGAAAGGAGGGAAACTGATTGGAAGGTGTTTGGGAGTAAAGCAAAGAACTGAAAGAGAAGTTGTATCTGTACGTTTTGTTTTTCGGTTTTTGTGTGTGGTTTTTTTTGTTTGTTTGTTTGGTCATTGGTTGGTTTAATGGTGCTCTGGTCCTGTTTTAGGACTAGAAGATTTAAACGTGATAATTTGAATGGAAAGAGCCACAGGAGAAGAGAGAAACTGGAGCTCTAGATTGAAGCGGGGGATGATTAACATACAGAAGCCCAGTGATAGGGAACTGGGAGAAGAGAACCTTCCCTCCACTAAGGGAGAATGGAGGGACAAGGCATGGTGAGTGCAGAGCGAAGTTGAGAAACAGAAAGAAGGTGAAGAGGATTCTCCCCCACTAGGTCCATTTTCTCTGAAAGTGAGACCACCAGAATAAGGTCTTGCATAGAAGAGGAGAGACTCGCCACAGAGAAACAGTTTGGAAGTGATGCTTTGGAGGAGGCGAGAGATCGCTAAGCAGTGCTGAGCGCTCAACAGTGGTTAAAACCAAAAACCCTTAGCTGTGCCAGTTGGTACAAGGCCCCCTTTTCTCCCTCAGGCCTCTGGGAAACAGAGTAGGTACTTCTGCTCTTAAATGTTAGCATGAAATATAGATTTTCTTTAAATATTGTGCCTTAACACTCAAGAACAGAAGTATCATATATCTAAGGTTCACAGAAGAGGCACCTAAAGAGAGATACAGTGGTGCCTCGGTTCACGAACAATTTCATCTGCAAACAGTTTGGTTCAAAAACAGATGTCTTTGGGAAAATTTGGTTTTTGTTTGCAAACTCTGCCTTGGATAACAAACACAACCATTGGCCATCTTTTCCACACAAACACAAATGTGGCCATCTTTTCCAAAGTCATGGAACAAATTCAATTTATGAACCTTGTCATTCACAAATTTAGAAAAGCCAGGTTCAGCGAGATGTTGGCATTCTGTGCTTGCATTGATAAATTTGGAACAAAGAACACAAGAAAGGAAAGTGGCAAAAGCAAAAAGAATAACCACTACCAAAAACACTGACAATAAACAGCCATAGGCTAGATTTATCTGCTTCAGAGAATGTTGAATTCTATCTCTAGTCATTATCTAAATACTGGAAACTAGATGTAAAGTCCTGATGGTATCAACTTTTGATTTTCACATTTCTCTAGAAATAT
The DNA here is from genome assembly GCF_012274545.1 of Fukomys damarensis. Lineage (NCBI taxonomy): Eukaryota > Metazoa > Chordata > Mammalia > Rodentia > Bathyergidae > Fukomys > Fukomys damarensis. Next base: position 36,418,387 of record NW_022900929.1, on the reverse strand, counting down.
CTAAAAGTTACCCTTAAATAATGGGATGGGACAGAGTCTTTAAATATTTCAAAAATCACTAGCAAGCACTATATTACTTACTTCAAAGTCTCAGTAATTAGGCCGGGCAGGACGGACCATGACTATCATTGCAGCACTCTGGGAGTCTGAGGCAGGACCAAGAGTTTGAATTCAGCCTGTGCAACTTAGCAAGACCCTGTCTCAAAATAAAAAATATAAAAGGCGAGGATGTACCTCAGTGTGAAGGCCCTGAGTCCAATCTCCAGTAATTAAGATAAAGGTTATTATGTAGATTTCATCTTTGTTTTGGAGTCAAGGCTTCATTTGTGTTTAGCCCCTATAAATAAAACTAAATACACAGTCCAACAATTAAACTGTGATATTTGTGATATTAGATAGGAATTGAGACAAATTTCATGTTTGGGGCCTGGAAAGCAGGCTGGAAATTGCCATTCAGCCACCAACCCAAGGCCAAATTCTTAATATTAACTCTTAAATAAAAGGTGAAGGAAAAACGATCAGAGTAGACAAAGAAAAGTGCTCCTCCTAAGGATTTCTTCCTTTGTTTGAAGGGGGAAAGTGAAAAGAAAAGTAGAAAGTTAACCTGTTTGTAGGTAGACAATAGGCCCAACTCCAAGAGCTTTGCCCTTTACCTACTATAACTAGATGCTGCCACCTACTGGACAACCTATAAGTGCTTTACACATTGCCATTTTCCTAACACGCCCTTTACTCAAAAATAAGAGCCAAGACACATTGAATAAAGATACAAAATCTCAATAATGAATGGAAGTGTATTGTTTACCTTAACATTATTCACCAATAAACTTAATGGAAAAAAGTTGATAGCTGTAAGTTTGATCAAAATAAATTTTAATTTTTTATATTTTAAATTTAAATTATAATTTAGACATTCAGTACATTCCATTAAAAAAAAAAAGAAAAGAATAATATCCAGACAACAGCAAAGTTCTGTTGCTGCTGTGGTACCTGGCACCATTTTTTCTATTAGCCTCTTAATCATCATCTGGAAAGAGAACATTCTAGAGTAATATCATTAAATGTAGCTCTGATAAAGCATGGTCCCTACTATGTATCATAAAGCAGGTACTAGATATTTTACATTCATAGAGGTATGATACAGTACCGTCCTACATCAATAATACTAGATTCAGTTTTGGTTTGAAATTTACTTTGTCTGCAAATAAGATTGCTACCCCTGT
>NW_022900929.1:36382216-36416507 GCF_012274545.1 Fukomys damarensis | reverse complement strand
AAAGGTGTAAGGAAAGTGGGAAGGGTGGGGGAAAGGTAATAAGGGAGAGGAAAAAAATATGAGAAACTGAAAAAATGGAAATAAAGTGTTTGTAAATGGGGAGGAGAGGAGGGGGTGAAGGGAGCGCAGGGACAAGGGGAAAAATGAGAATCAAGACCTATTATGTAAAGGTACAGAATCCCAATGATGAATGTAACTGTATTGTATACCTAGATTGTACCAATAACCTCAATAAAAAAGAAAAAAATTATAATTTAGATTTATATTTTAATTATATTTCTATTTTAATAATATACTATAACAATATTTATACTTTAATTATAATTTAAATTATATTTTATATTTTACTAGTAAGACTAGTAGCTAAGCTTCAATAAGTGATCAGAAAATTCATCACAAATGGAGCAGATATAAGCATCCATCCTACAATATGTAGCTATGTTAGAATAGGAATGTGGGACTTTTAAAAATCAGTGCTTTGTTGGGCCAGGGATTTAGCTCAGTGGTTCCACTGCCTGCCTCACAAGTGCAAGGACCTGAGTTTGATCCCCAATACCAAAAACAAAAAACAAAAAAAGATTGAAACACTTTTTAAAAATCAGTGTTTTGTCAAACTTGTACATTTCTACTCGTTATATTCAGGCCCGCCATAAAAATACTCTGCTACTGGTACTATTCTTAACTAATAATTCAAAATTTTCCTCTTTTAGAATAAGATAGTGAATATGTAAACTGTTTTTAAAACTAGGTTGATAGTGTAGACTAAAGTAAAAATGAGTGCCTTTCTTGATATTTTAAGATGCTTAAATAATAAAATATGTGTCAATAGATTGTTTCAATACTGTTGAATACATGCTTATAATGTAAAGATCCAGTGGGAAATTTCATTAAGGAATTCACTTTTCTGTGCTACAACAATCATTAGGAGAAGTCTCTAATTAAATCTAAAGAAGTCAAGAATATAATAACTGCTCATTGTGGTATCCTGGTCAGGTATAAACTAATCAAGACAGCCAGGGGCAACACTAAAGGGTGAATCACTTGATTCACCTAACAGTTTCTTGTATTACCATTTCCTTTTACAGGCACTGCCAATAAATTACAATTAAAAATTCAAAAATCTAAAATTCAAAATTTTAGCATAATAATGTTTAAGGCAATGATCTCTGAACATAGCTTTCAAGCTTCTTTAGCTGGCTTTTGGCTCAAGTCCTCCTGATGTCCATGTTAGAACTCTAGTACTAATCTGACATTACTGAAGTGTCTATAGCATTCATGTGAGCCTAGAGAGACATCTGTGAGTTCTATGGCTATCGGCCAAATAGATATGCCACAAGATTTTAAAATTAGATGTATGTGATAGCTTTGATTCTGAAAAAAAAAAGAAAAACTGAAAACAAATACCTTGCCCTCTGGGGCTAAAAGTTCACTTGGCAATGAACTCTGACTGAGGTTAATGTTAAAAGGCCACCGCAGATCAGTCCTTTTGCAGGGCAGCCTATCTTATACTGATCCAGAGTAAACCACAGCAGGTATGGTGGCCTCTGAGAAATACCCCATTCATTAGAGACATCAGGATGTGGATCACACTTTCTAAACCACAACTGCAGAAATACTGTAACATCCAGAGTACAGTCCAGGACCAGGGATTTAGCTCAGTGGTGCCACACCTGCCTTGCAAGCACAAGGTCCTGAGTTCGATCCCCAGTACCATGAAGAAAGAAAGGAGGGAAACGAAGGGGAGGGGAGGGGAGGGGAAGAAAAGGAAGAGAAAGGAAAAGAAAGCAGTGCAGTCCAGAGAGAGAAATCAGGAAACAATTCCTTTCACAACAGCATCCAAAAAAATGAAGTATCTAGGAATCAATCTAACGAAAGAAGCAAAAGACCTCTACACTGAAAACTACAGCACTCTGAAAAAAGAGATCAAAGAGGATATGAGAAAATGGAAAGATATCCCCTGCTCCTGGGTAGGAAGAATCAACACAGTGAAAATGGCCGTACTACCAAAACTGCTATACAGATTCAATGCAATGCCAATTGAAATTCCAACACTATATTTCACAGAACTAGAAAAAAGAATCCAAAAATTCATTTGGAACCAGAAGGGACCTAGAATAGCAAAAGCCATCCTAGGCAACAGACACATGGCAGAAGGTATAACAATTCCCAATTTGAAACTATACTACAAAGCCACTGTGATAAAAACATCATGGTACTGGCAAAGAGACAGACCTGAGGATCAGTGGAACAGACTGGAAGATACAAAAACAACTCCAGATGTACTCAGCTACCTCATCTTTGACAAAGGAGCTGACCATCCCCACTGAAGGAAACATAGCCTCTTCAATAAATGGTGTTGGAAAAACTGGATCTCAACCTGCAAAAGATTAAAACTAGACCCTTTCTTTCACCATGCACTAAAGTAAAATCCAAGTGGATTAAAGATCTGAATATTAAAACGGAAACACTAAACTTGCTGGAAGATAAGTTAGGCAGAACTCTTGAAGACATTGGCATAGGAAAAGACTTTATGAAGAAATCCTCAATAGCACGGGAACGAGCAGAAAGAATCAACAAACTGGGATCTCATCTTATTAAAAAGCTTCTGCATTGCAAAAGAAACCATCAACAGAACTAAGAGACAACCTACAATGGGGGAAAAATTTTTACCAGCTGCTCCTCAGACAAAGGACTACTACCTAGAATATATAAAGAACTCAAAACAATCAGCCCCCCTAAATATAAAGACCCAATTCAAAAATGGGCATCTGAAATGAACAGACATTTCTCAGACAAAGAAGTAAAAGCAGCAAGTAAATATATGAAAAAATGTTCCACATCACTGGTCATTCGAGAGATGCAGATGAAAACAACACTGAGCACCGGGAATTTAGCTCAGCAGTTCGACAGCCTGCCTTGTAAGCACAAGGACCCGAGTTCAATCCCCGGTACCAAAAAAAAAAGAAAGAAAGAAAGAAAACAACACTGAGATTCCACCTCACCCCACAAAGAATGGCTGCTATCAAGAAATCAAACAATAACAAATGTTGGCGGGGTTGTGGGGAGAAAGGAACTTTTCTCCATTGTTGGTGGGAGTGCAGACTGGTGCAGCCACTGTGGAAATCAATATGGAGACACCTCAAAGAGCTGGGACTAGAGGTTCCATCTGACCGAGCCATCCCTCTGCTGGGTATCTTTCCAAAAGAATTAAAGGAATCATACCACAGTGATATATGCACACCAATGTTTATAGCAGCACAGTTTGTAATAGCTAAATCTTGGAAACAGCCCATTTGCCCATCAGTTGGAAATTGGATAATGAAGATGTGGTTTTTCTATAAAATGGAATACTACTCAGCCATAAAGAATGAGAAATTAGATTCATTCATAGGAAAGTGGATACATATTGAGGATATACTCCTAAGTGAATAAATAATTCACACATGTATAAATACCAAATAGTTTCTCTGGTGTGAAAAGCTTTAATAGTACATAAGATCTTAATGAGATAATTGACAATGTGAAATAGGAAGAAAAGGGCTAAAGGTGTAGGGAAAATGGGAAGGGTTGGGGAAAGGTAATAAGGGAAAAGAAAAATATAACAAAATGAAAAAATGGAAATAAAGTGTTTGTAAATGGGGAGGGGAGGGGGGGCAAAGGGAGGGCAGGGACACAGGGAAGAAATGAGAACCAAGACCTGTCATGCAAAAGTACAAGATCCCAATAATGAATGTAATTGTACTGTATACCTAAAATGTACCAATAAACTCAATAAAAGAAAAAAAATTCTTCAAAAAAAAAAGAAAACAGTACAGTCCAGACTCTACCCATGTTCTCTGCTTGGAATAAGAGGCGTAGATCCACTTTGATGAAGATGGGAGATTCATGATAGAAATGAAAGAAAACCTAAGTTACACTCCTATAGACAACTTTCGTATCCTTGTCTTTAGACATTTCACTTAAAAAAACTAATTAACTATAGTTTTAGAGGTGCTTCGCAGTCTTTTTAACATAATGTTGTAATCACTAAGAGAAAAAAATAGGTTCAAGAAAAATATATTATTCCAAAAGAATTCATAAAAACAATACTCTGATAAAATGTATTACAGAGCAACACTAATAAAAATAGAGTGACACTAATAAAAAAAACATGGAAATTAGATCAGTCAGTACCTGAGTTAGCTTTTTATTTTATTTTTTATTGGGGGGGGTACCAGGGATCGAACTCAGGTCCTTGCCCTTGCAAGGTAGGCAGCAGAGCTACTGAGCTAAATGCTCAGCCCAAAGTTAGCTTTTTAAATAAGTGGGGAAATGATGGTTATCCAATAAAAGCAAATAAAAATCAACTCTCTACCTCACAATGATACTAAAATAAACTTCTAGTATATTAACACTTAAACTTTTTATAAATAAGCATACTAAAGGAAAGTATAGGTATATTTTTATAGAAAAGACATTTTTCCTTAGAGTACTGGGGATTGAACCCAAGGCTTCACACATGCAAGGGAAGTGCTCTACCCCAGCTCTGGAAAAATTTATTTAAACAAAGCACCAATGAATAATTATATAAAATAAATGACTGATTTAACTCACTAAGCAATGTAAACTTCTATAGACCAAGAAATATCACAAAATTACAGGAAAAATAAATTGGAAAAAATATTTCTTATTATTTTTAACAATGAAAGGATCCGTTTCCTGAGCGTGTTGTCACAAATTACCACACACAGACAGAGCAGCTGAAAACAACAGGAATGTGTTCTCTCACAATTCCAGAAGCTAAGTAACTGAAATTAAGGCGTCACCGGAGGATTTCCTCTAAGTCCTTCCTGGTGTGGCTCCCAGCAATCCCTGGCAGGAGTGCCAAGACTGGTAGCTGTGTACCTCCAACATCTGCCTCTGTCTTCACAGGGCCTCTTTCCAGTGCTTCCATATCTGTACACCTCTCTGGGTCCTCCTCTTAGAAGGGTACCAATCATTGGACTTCGGTTTCACTTTACCCCAACATGACCTCATCTCAACTAATTACATTGGCAGATCCTATTTTCAAATTAGGTCACATTCTAAGGTTCCAGGTAGACATGAATTTGAGTGAGAAACTACTAAAAATCAGTACAGCCTGGAACTGGCCAGCATCATTTTTCTCTCTGCATCGTCTCTGAATATGAGCTGCTTAGGCTTTCTCATGAGACTTGGTGTAGTCTCACTTCTTACCTAATGGCTGGCTTTCCTCTGCATGAATATTCTAAGGAGAAGAGGAGAAACTGCCATTCTTAAAGACTAGAAGAAGAGGCATAGTATTGCTCCAGCTGTCATATATCAGTCAGTTGCCCCAGGATGAAAAAGAAGGGAGAAATGCATTCTATCCTGCTGGAGACCCCTGTAGTCAGGTTCCAGTCCTCACCTGTCCAGTATATGTCACAGGCCTGAGGAAAAGAATACACAAAGAGACAGAACTAAGAGAGGGAAAGTGAGGTGCCAGGATGATCAACGCTGGTGCAACCCACAAAGGCCTGGACAATCGCAAGCACTGACTTTTATTGGCAATCAAATGGGGTAAAAGCAACCTGTGTTTCCTATGGAAATAATGTAAGCAAGGCTCATAAGGGACAAGACACAGCATTCTCAAATTAGGAACAGAATAGACAAAATATATGTAATTAGAACACTGTCCTTCTAGTCTGAAGGTTTTAGTTGTGGGAATGGAATTTGGGTGCGAGTTACTCTGACACTGGTACACAGGCTTCAGCCAGACTCGCTTCTGTAAACAAGCCAGTTGAGGGGTTCACTCTTTGAAGCCTGCATTGGGCATACTCAACATTACAGTCCCCTGCACTATCCCCTAGTGAGGAGCACAATGAGAATACCTAGAAGGGAGGAACTGAAGGCCACCATCTTGGAAACGAGCTACCACACAGATTAATTCTTATTGAAACCTAAAGGAGCTCATGAGATACAAAATAATTTTTTTAAAAGGTCACAAAACAGTGTGTCTAATTTTATCCCATTTTTATTCTTAAATATACATATATATATGTATATTTTCACTAAATATATATCAAAAGATAAAGAATAAACCACAATATTAATAGTGATTGTCTCTGCATGTTGAGAATTTAGGTGACAGTAACATTTACCAATATTTGTAAGATAAATTATCCATATGTTACTTCTGTAATAAAGTAAAAGAAGCATAAAGTAAATGATCTATTATTTTAATATAGACAGGATTATTGGTGTTTCAATTATGACACATAAATGGCAAGGTAAATTTTAATAAAGTCACTCTAGCTATGGATCTACCTAGTGGAGACCTGAAAGGGTCATTTTTTTTAAAGTCCTTCATTATAAAAGAGGCAACTCAGAGGAACACTCACCTTCTTCAAAAGAAATACTTGATGCCCTGCAAACCCAAGTTTCCCAAACCCTAGCAGAGTGGTGGCGAGCCTATACCACATGGGCCACAGCGGGCTATTTGCATCATGAAAAGCTCTAAAGTGTTCACCATCACTGCCCTAGCAGCTTCTGAGGGCTCAAATCTGGGTCCAGAAAGGGAAGACGTCAAAGTCATATTATTCACACCAAAGCTGCATGCTACACTGTTTCAGTAACTCAAATTAAATTCTTGGGATCAGCCAGACGTGGTAGCGCATACCTGTAATCCCAGCACTCAGGGAGGCTGAGGCAGGAGGATCACTGTGAGTTCAAGACAAGCCTGGGCTACATAGTGAGTTCCAGGTCAGTCTCAACTACATAGTGAGACCCTGCCTCAAAAAGCCAAAAAAAAAAAAAAAAAGTTCTTGGGATTCTAAATTGGTAGACATCGCTGTATAAAGAACAAAAGGGCCCCAGTGTTCCCTGCTTTGATTAGAGCTGGATAACTGCCTATGGGATGCAGGTGAAAGGATTTAAGACTCTCCTGCAAAGGTAAAAAGGTTGCATAACTTCATATATTTGTTTAAAAAGAACAATCTCACAAATATACATACACACAGGGGGAAAGTAGAAATCTATGTGCAGAATCAACTGGATGGTCTCCAAAAGTAGGACTGTGAGAGAACAGAAAATAGGGAAAATCGGTAACTGATTTTTATGAAAGGGTCGCTCAGGCCAGAGTGATGCCTAGTGAGAGAATCCTGGGCAGAGGAGTGGTAGCATCAGATATCCTCTAGAGGCAGTACAAAGACACACTGGGCCTATTTTCCAATGTGTTCCTGCTCTGTCCTCATTATTCTTAAACGGATACAAGCCCTTAAAGAAGCTGAAACATTCTCAATATAACCCTACTTAATGTGATCAGTTATTTCCCCTAAAGGGTCAGACTCACCAAGAAAAAGAAGAATTTTGAATTGGGGATTTAACTTTAATCCAAATATGTTATCACTCTGAGATTTAAAACAAAGATGAATGGTCTCTCCAACTACTTACCAACAGTTTGTTCAGATGCAGTGGTCAAAGATAAAAATTTTTTTGTATTTTCCATCTCTTCATTACTTTGCAAAGCTTCGCTATTTTTTGCAGACTAATGAAAGAAAAATCAAAGTTTAAACATGGTAAAGGAAGACAAATATACTCTTTGATTTTTTTTTTTTTTTTTTGAGTCAGGGTCTCACTTTGTAGCCCAGGCTGACCTTGAACTCAAAGCAATCCTCCTGTCTCAGCCTCCCAGTTGCTGGGATTATCGGCATGCGCCACCATGTCCAGCAAGTGCTCCAATTCAAGAGGCAAAATTCAAATGAGTCAATGGCTCTATGCCAAGTCAGGGCCAACATCTGGTCAACCTCACCTGCTCAATACTACAGAGAACAAGAGCTCCACAAGGCCAAAGTTAATCAAGAACCAGGAATTGCTTGAGACAGAAGTAAACAGAACAGGTTCCAGGCCTCAAGCACGTCACACCTTCCTAAAAAGATCCTGACTATCATGTGGAACAGTGAACTCCCGGCTTGCTGATGACAACAGTTACTCAAATAATAATGCTAACCAAGGGCGGGGGGTGAATTCGTATGCATTTATCGATTTATTCCTGAGCTGTAAGCTTACTGAAGAGAAAGCAGAGGCTTGATGAGAGTAACTAAACATTCCTTTCTATTCCAAAGGGGAGATGCCTCAACCTAACACTAATAAGAGATATCTACCTGGCATGTCCATGGGGAAATGAACACACCAGGGCAGTGCACAAATCTGGAATGCCGCAGACCAAGTTATACTCTCTAGTTCCTGAAAGGCATCACCCCGTGCACGCATATGCACACAAACACATGCACACACACGCGCGCGCGCACATAGATTACTGTCATCAGCTCTGTAAATTAAAGGCAAACCACCTCCCATAACACGTGCTTTTCTTACTCATCTTAGAGCAACTGCTGCACATCAGCACAAGATTATACACCTCTCACCTTAAGTGCTTCCCAGAGCTTTACTCGCCTTTCTACACCTTGCTTCTTAACTTCTTTTTCTCTGTACTGTTTTTTTGCCAGTATTTTATCAAGTCTGTTCATCTGATGAATAGCATCTTGAAGTTGAGAATCTAATTCTTTTAATTTGGGTTCATCTGTATTGTGTTGAAAATAGGGACAGGTTTGGAGTTTAGTAAAACAGTTTTATTTTTACTCTTCATTCTTTCATTCCACAAATACTTTTGGCTGCTGGTTACAACTGTGGCAACGACGCCATGGAACTAAGGAGTCACAAGATGGTTCTTTCATATAATTATCTAAAAATCCTGTGAAATAGATACCTACCCCTATTTACAGTTAAGGTAACTGTGCCCTTTCAGTAAAACTAATAAAGCCCAGCTCTGGGCTCAGAAGTGGTTTTCTTATTATTTTAAATCCCAACTTCTTTTTCCTTCACATTGCTATTTCTTCTACGTCCTTGACTAACAAATAGAAAGTAAGAAAAAGGACATGGGATTTATTGCTTCAGACTAACTTAAAGAGAAGGAGTGAACACAGCAAGCTACAGCAAAGAGGGATGGGCACAACAGACACAAAGTGGTACCAACATACAGGAGAAACAGCCTCCCATGAGTACTCCATGTAGGAGACGTGGCTTTTGTCTATGCCCTTCCCCCTTTTCTAATTTCTCAAGCAACTAAAAATATTCTTAAATTGTGGACAATTGAATGAAATTTCTTTAAAACTAAGGACATTAACGCTTTTGTCACTCAAGTTTTAACTCACAGTGAATGAAAACGATAATGATAATAAAGCCAGCTGATATTTATAGAGTTACCGTATAGGCACAGTGTAAAGTGATTTATTTACATGTTACCCATTTAAAGCTCATCCTAAGTGAAATGAATAAGTCACACATGTGTAAATGCCGGTTTCTCTAGTGTGAAAAACTATAATTGTAAATAAGATCCTAATGGTATAATTGACAATGTGAAACAGGAAGAAAGGGGCTAAAGGTGTAGGGGAAGTGGGAAGGGTAGTGGAAAGGTACTAAGGGAAAAGAAAAAAATATGAGAAAATGAAAAAATGGAAATAAAGTTTTTGTAAATAGGGAAGGGAGGACCGGGTGAAGGGAGTGCAAGGTATGGGGAAAAAATGAGAACCAAGACCTGTCATGTAGAGGTACAAGTTCCCAATGATGAATGTAACTGTACTGCATATCTAAAATGTACCAGTAAACTCAATGAGGAAAACTAAATAAATAAAGCTCATCCTGACCCTCCGAAGTAGTGTCATCTCTGTCTTTATCTTCCAAACTATGAAAATGAGGCTAATTTCTACCTGAGTTACATACATGTCCCAGGTAATATAACCAGTAAGTGACAGAGTCAGTTTTTACCCAATCTGTCTCCCTCTAAAGCAAAAGCCTTTAGCCACCAGGTAATACTCCCACTGTAAAACCAGTGAAAGCTAATAATCTGGCAATGAGCACAATGTTCAAGTATGAAGTCTCAGGCATTCCAGACTCCATCTTTAAAAATAGTCTATCATGCTAAGTAAGGCTAAATTTAACAAGTTTTAAGATCCGAAGAGTCTAGTGATGCTTAATATACACTACCTTCCTCCTTGAGGAAAAAGATTTTTAAAGACTAGAAGCTTATCCAAAAAAATCAATGTTATTAATAAGGAGGCTCCTCAGATATTATGCTTATATGCTTCAAATGCAATAGCCCCTAGTTCTGATCCCCAACTGCCAATGACAGCATTCTTGGACTCCATTTACACAGGAACACTACATACCAGGTATCTGGAAGTAATTCACACAGTACTGAAAAAATACAAACAAATACTACTAAGTGAGCTGCGCTAACACCTGATCTCAACTACAATACCTTCCTTCCTGCTAACCCTAATCCTGAGTCACCTACCTTAACTTTGACTGCTTCTCTCTCCCAAACATATTATAAATCAGCAGTTCTCGAGCTTTTTAGTCTCTGCTGCCCTTTAGAGTCTCATAAATTATTGAAGGTCAAAGTCCCTTTTTGATATGTAGGCTGCACCTATTTACAATTACCAATTGTTACAAGTTAAAATTGCTGGGTGCGGTGGCACTCGCCTGTAATTTCAGCAGGAGAATTACAGCAAATCCAAGGCCAGCCTGGGCTACATAGTGAGACCCTATCTCAAAAACTCCAAAAAATAAGTAAATTTATTGTAAAATAATAATAAACTTGTTGCTCCTAATTATATGTTAGTATAAATATCACCCTTTTTGGAACGAATAACTATATTCTCCAAAAATATTAGTGAGAAAAGTAGCATTTGCTCTAAATTTTTCATATCTGGATTAACAGAATAGAGGTGGGTTCTTGTACAATCTATTGTAATTTGATGTTTTGGTTAAAATATATGAAGAAAATTGGGCTCAAACAGAAATGTAGTTAGGAAAAGGAAGAACAATTTAATAGCCTATTTGAGTAAATGGATGTTTTTTCTTTGATATTACACCAAAATTTGATAAGGACAGCTTCTTAAAGATTACTTATAGTGTGAAATATGTCATTATATGAGCTTTTTGAGTTTTTTTCCATTAAAATCTATGGATCTATCTTTCATGATGAATGGATCTTTCACTTTGCATTGGTCACTTGGGAAATAGTGGTTAACAGAATTGTGCAGACCTCCAAAGTAGGTATGAGCACATTTCATTACACAACATCAAAAATCATATTTTTAATATTACTGCCAATTTTTATCAGAAAAGTCTGAGTATTGGCATGCTATCAAGTTTACAATGGCACACACAGTCTTCAAAAATTCTATTTTTCCTTTGAATATTTAAATTTTATCACTAGCAGCAAACACTGTCACTAGTTTTCCCTGAAGTAAAAGGCTCACTTCATCTTTAAAAAAAAAAAAAGTTGTACCAAATGCCCAGGTGTGAATAACAAGCTTGTCTGTCTCCTGTTATTTCAGATAAAAAAATGGTGCCATTAAAAAGTGGCCAGCACAATTCTCAACTCAAGCTATCTCATAATTGCTTTTCTTCAACACAACCTTTCTATTTTGGTATATGCAGAATTGTTTTACATCTATTTTCCATTTTGCCCCACAGGATACTAAGATGATGTGTATAGTGTCAAGATTTCTGCTTCATCAAGAACCATGAGTGACACTATTTTTTTTACTTGCCAGTGTCCGGTTGCAAAGAACACAATGGCTTCTAGCACAATTTGGTGCCAACTATCTTGATTCATGCTGAGGCACCAGCAGTTCTGCCCACTGTCCCTTTTGTGTCCTTGGTGTGAATGTCAAAGCAGTGGGCAAGCAGGCAGACAGAATCTCATTGTTCTTCAGCAAACAGACTCTCTGGAAGAGTCAGAGAGCCATCCTCAGGCCCAGGGCTCTGCAAATCACAAGGCAGAGCAGCTCTTCTAATCCAATCTGACAGGAATTCATTTCACATCTTCTGAGGAAAAGATAGCTTTTACAAATCTAAGTGTTATGAATTTTGGTGATAATATCCCTAAAAGAGCATTTACAGATGATAGGATACATTTTATTGTGCAATTTTAGACATCATGCCACAGATTGTACTAACTGTCTCTACTTGATTAATGTAAAATGAGCACAAAAATAATTCTATTAAATGATGTGTTTTATTACATTTCTCAATGTATTCACAGGCCTTCTCACAAAAGCACAGTTTGGGGTTTATTATTTCTCCTTAGCTGACTAAAAGCACATGTAATTCTAATATTTTGACTATATCATTTTATATCAGCCAATCACGTTGTGATTATCCTACCTGAATGCTCAGGGCTTATCTGATGTTGAACCAAGTCCAGACCTTCATCTGACCCCTCCTTGGCCAGTTTTATTTTCCCAGAGTAGTTTGTGCCTTCAGCATCCTTACTATCTCTTCTTTCCTCTGTATTACTGCTTTCTGAGTTGTCCTCTTTACCAGAATTCAACTTGCTTGCAGTTTCAACCTAAAAATAATTTCCAAAACACCAGGTTCCAAAAAATAATGTATTTTCTTAAACCTTCACATTTCCGAATATTTAACACTAATGGAAGCAGAGGTGGAGACAGACATGAATATATACACTTGGCATTAAAGTACCTAGAAATATACATTCTTAATTAAATGTAACTTAAATACACAACTTGAATAACATTTATACCAAATCTGTGCCATTCTTCAGCAATCTCCAGCAGTTTTGGAGAAGAGCTGCAGCCCAGTCTGCCAGGCTCTGGGGAAGAGCCGTGATGGGCCCCATCCAGAGTTTACACCCAGACAGACAGTCCAAGCTCAAGCTCTACAGCAACCCTATCCACATGTGTTAAACAGCTGAAAAGCGGCAGTCTCAGTTGAGATGTTCTTCTAATGAGAGTCTTCTAATCAGAATCATGTGCTGTGGTTATTTTTATGCTATTCAGCTTTGTTGAATTTGGTTGTTTGGGGGGGGTTGTTTTGTTTTGTTTTGTTTTAGTTTCTGTTTACATTTTAGCGAAGTTCGTTTTGAAAAAAAGAGTTTGGCATAGTTGTGTTTTCCTAAGAGAGAAAAAGGAAAGACAGCCATGACTGGGTCAGGAGAAAACAAGAGTCATAGGGTTCTGAGGTCTTTGCATGGCAGTGAGAACCCCAGAGAAGCGAACAGGGCCCAAGGGAGCAGTGAGTTCTGCTCAGTCCCTCTGGCTCCACCCCTAGAAGGCTCTGTGCTTCTCTGCCCCCAGGCTCTCTCTCCAACAAAGAAATGTGCAGTCCCCTTGCAAATCTCAGGGACGGCAAACCAGTAGTGCTGAGAACTGAACTGCTAGGAATGCGGCTCACAGGGGCAAGCATCTCCCTGACTGGTCCAGGACAGAAACCCAGCAGAACCAAGCTCCCCAAGATTGAAAGGAGAAGTGATGTCTAAGCTCCTGATAGGAAGCTGGAAAAATATATTGAAAGTGGCCACCTCTGCATGTCTAGTGACCAACTCTGTGGTTCTGGAAGTCTTGGGCAGTGCCAGACGCAGCAGCAGGAGTAGCTTTCTGGTCTCTGGGTACAGCCACAGCTGTGTGACATGGAGGCCCCGTCCCCAGACCCCCTTTCCTGCTGGCCTTCTGTCAGTTTGGAGAGCCTGGGTTCTTATATCCAAGCCCTTTATGCTACAAATACATCCAGTGTTGTTTCTTGCACTAAATCATGATAGACAAAAATCAGACATTTTCTAATGCAAAATCTAGAAATTTTTAAAAATTAGTATGGATTCATTAATTCACAGAGGTTTTTTTTTTTTCATCATAAATTTCAAAAACTTTTTCCTACAACCTGAAAATTGTACATATGAAGAAGCCGATTCTTTTTTTTTAATTAAGATTAAACAGTTTAAGAAAAGAAAAACAGATAACTACTATAGGAAAAGAAGTCATGACCAGGTAATACACCTATAAAATATACACCACACAGCCTCAACCACTTTTTTAAATACTGAAGCTTTTTCATAGTAAATATCAATGAGTATATATTAGCTATTGGAATAAAAGCTTCCTTTTGAAGGAAAACATAAACCACACTCCAAAATAAGAAAGGAGTAAGAGGGAGGAAGGAGGTGAGTACTTTCATATTAAACAATCTAGAATAAAATCCAAGAAACCAGTAAATGCTCCCTGCACACTCTCTCTAAAGAGGAAACAAAATGAATTTAACAACCACCCCTGTTTCATTAACTGCACAGACTGGAAGGAGGCAGTCAATGAATTTTTTTATTAAGTTAATTGATACATTTTAGGTATTCAAAATGATGACATTCATCACTGGGAATCTGTACCTGCACATGATAGCTTGGTTCTTCTTTTTCCCCATTCCCCTTCCCTCCCTTCCAACCCTCTACCCCTCCCTATCTATAAAAAACTTTGTTTCTGTGTTTTTCCTTCTTTTCTCATACTTTCTTTCCTTCTCTCCTTTCCCTTCCTCCCCTCCCTCTTCCCCTTCCTCCCTTTGACCTTTTCTTATTTCACATTGTCCATTGTACATTTGGTCCTCATTTACATTTTCAGTTTCTCACACCAGAGAAACTATTCAGTATTCACCTATGTGTCAGTGAGAGTGTAGACTGGTGTAGCCACTGTGGAAATCAGTATGGAGATTCCTCAAAAAACTAGGGCTAGAAGTCCCATTTGACCCAGTGATTCCCCTATCTTCCCAAAAGAATTAAAAGCATCACACCACAGAGATATATGTGCACCCATGTTTGTAGCAGCACAGTGTGTAATAGCTGAATCTTGGAAACAGCCCAAATGCACAGGAACTAGTGACTCGATTAAGAAGATGAGTTTTTTTAAATAAAATGGAGTACTATTCAGCCATAAAGAATGATAAACATGTATAGCTAAACCTTGAGGCCCTACTCTTAAGTGAAATAAACAGTCAGTTCATTTCTAAGCAGCAAGGTACCTTGCAGGGCCCTGGTTCTGGTGAAAGCACCTCTAAAGAAGCACTTGAACTCCTGCTCCCAGGACGTGTTCTTGAACTTGAGGCTGGTTTTGAAATTCCATCTAGGTTTCCCTTTATAATATCCATTGACATCCTAAAACAAAAACATTAAAAAGCAATAACTTAGATGTTTAAATGGTTCATTAATGTTTATATCCAAGTACTCAGAGCCTTGTTTGAAGTATCGTGTTATGACCAAAGTCACACTTCAGGGCTCCCCAGCTTGATCAAAGAAAGAGGAAAAGTCTGGCTCTGGACCTCTCAATACACAGCATTACAAATGAATGGATATCTTCCACCAAATCCTCTCTACTCTTACAGTTCCCTATCAAATAATTTCTTTCATCAGAGAACAAAGGTCAATTGCCTGTACCCTTGCAAGTGTAACAGTCATCTTTCTTTCCGTCTGTGAACCACAGAGGCAGAGAGACCAGAGAGGCTTCTGATGCAGGAGGAATCACAAACATCACCAACTTGAGCTCCTCCTCAGCACCCAGAGGGGTAATGATTTGGCTTCCAGCTCTTCGGGGTGCCAAAGCTGATACTTAAGCAACAACTAGGTCAACTCTTTCCATCTCAGCATTGATCTCAACTCCATTCACACTCTGCCAAAGGGTTTGGACTCACTGACACTGTTATTGTGGGATGATGGATCACCCTGGCTCATCACATCCCAACCGGACAGCACAAGTCACCAAGAGGCCAAATGTCTTCTGAGCAACCTAAGCATGCTGTCAAGGGAGACGGATTACAGGGCATGGAGGGAGCAATGGCACAGATGCAAGTGCACAGCCAACACAATACCCATCGGGAAATGCAGGGGCACAAAAGCGTGGGTCAGCTCAGCGGCTCCAGAAGCCTTTCAATCTGCTCTACTACATTCTCCCCTGAAAACAGTGAATTCAGCTAAATATTGTCCCCAGGAAGGGTGAGCGTAATTGACAAGACTATCTCTGAATTGATTTGGACCTGTGGAAAATAGTATAGGTAGAGAGCATTGAAATCAGATCTTAAAGATACAGCTGAGTATTTGAGAAGAAAGGGGAAAGGAAAGGCAAGGGCAGAGAGAAAAAAAGAATTAAGATGTATTCTGTACACATTCCAATTCTCCATGATGAATGTAATCGTTATGTACTCCAGACATGTTCTAACAATTTTTTAAAAAGAAAAAAAAAAGGGAAGGGAAAAGGACAGGAGGGAATGAGAAGGGAGACAAGAAAGGAGAGAAAAGGAGAAAAGAAGAGAGGGAAAGGAATGCAAATTGGCAATAACCTTGCTTATAGTCTATTTCTCTAAAAAGTGAATATATAGTAAGAGACTTACAAGGTGACTGGACATGAGCAAGGTAAGGTAAGAGTGGTAGGTTCTGGATTGGTGCATTCCTGGATGATTCTGTGTTTTTGTTTTGCCTTTTACTTACCTGTATTTTGGGGTTTTTTTATGAAGAATATCTTCAATTTATGATTTAAAAACTTATTATAGAAAGTTTTCTAGAATTACTGAAAAGTATTTTTTAAAATTAAAAAAAAATCACCCAACATTCTACCAGCCTGAGTTGTTCACTGTTGGTACATTTCTGTTCTTCCTCTATATCCTTTTTGACAAAAATGGACTCACATCTTTCTCACCTACAGTGAGCTTTTCCTTATGACATTAACATACTTTGGAAATAGAATAAGATTTACTTGATGATATTTCATTATATAGATATATGTCAACAAATCACTGATAACATATGCCAACTTTTCATAACATTCACATCAAACAAGATTAATTTAAACCTTTTCATATAGGCTACAGGAAATGCAGACTCCACAGATGATTTAAAGCCCAAGTGGAAACATATGGCAACTATAATTTGATTTTTGGAGGGATGAATAAAAGAATTAAAAGAACATGAGTCCTCCTCTGTTTGGTAATTAGAACAGAAGGCCTAAAAATAAAGACTTAATTTATTTTCATTATCTTTATGTCAAAAATTATATATGGTCTTTTTTACCAAATATGTATTTTTATTATATAAGGAATACTTACTTGTCCAACAGAGAGAAAAATCAGATTGTACAGAACAATGTAAAAATTGTTAAAGTCTAAAATTCCCTTCAAGAACAAATGTTTTTGTTTTTGTTTTTTCATTTGTAGGTACATACAAACCTTCGGCCCTTTATACTAACCTATTCCTCCCCAACACAAACACATATAAATGGCCTGGTGCTTTCCAATTTTCTTTTTCAAATGCACCATATAAGATTTTTTTCTACATAACTATTTACAGACATGCTTCATTCTTTCAAACAGAAGCATAACAGGCCAGTGCACAGACACAGCATTTCTAATCAATACATGTTGGAGTTGCTATTAAAAGCTGTTGTTTTTTTTTAATTTACTGTAAGACCTAAAGTAAATCTTAAAACTACAAAATGTCTAGAAAATATGTGTGACTGTAGGTTTAGCAACGACTTCTTGGCGGTAAAATCAAAAGCATAACTCTGAGAAAACGTACTCAACTGGAATTCATCAAAATTTAAAACTTATGTTTTGCTGGTAAAAGAAAAGCAAAACCTGAAGACAGGAGAAAATATTTGCAAAACACATCTCTGACAAAGAACTTGTATTCAGAATATATAAACAAGCACCAAGAATCAATAATAAGAAAACCAAAGATGTGGACAAAGACATTTTACCCAGGAAGATGGATGGATGTCAAATTAACAAATGAAAAGATGTTCAGCCTCAGTAGTCCTCTGAAATTTTTGAAGTGAAACCGCAATCAGATACCACTACACACCAATCTGAATGGTAAAACTTAATTTTTTTTAAACTGACAATACCCAGAGCTGACAAAGGTGGGCAACAACCGGAACTCCTACGTTAAGGGTGAGAACACAAAACAGAAAAGTCAGTTTGCAAGACTGTTGGCAATTTATCAAGTTAAACGTGTACCTACTATAGATATCATATTCCTATGAACACCTGTACATGAAGAGTTATTCGTCCCCCCCAAACTCTGGAAACAATTCAAATGTCACTCTTCCAGTGACTGGATAAGCAAACTACAGCACAATACATCAGCAGTAGAAGGGAACAAGCAACTGATCCGCAGAACATGGATGGGTATCAACGCGTTGTGCTAAATGGAAAGAAGCTAGATTCGAAAGGTGACATAGTGTTTATTTCTATCCGCGTAACACGCTGGACAGAAAACTGATGAATGGCTGCCAGGTCAGGATGCCAGGGATGTTAACTACAAAGGGTAGGTACTAGGGGATGGAATGGGCGGGGGACTGTTTTGTCTTGATTGCGGTGGTAATTACATAACTGTCAAAATTCAGAGAACTGTACAATGTAAAGGTAAATTTTGCCACATGTAAAGGATACCTCAACTTTAAGTTAGTATCTCTGTGTCAAACTTTAGTTAAGCTCATATATCCGTCAGATAAATCAGAATTGCTTTATCAAAGAACACCTGTGTTTCTAGTTTGTAGTCCGCCAAGCTGTGCTCCAAAACGATAATACCAAATGACGTCACTACCAGCGGGGCGTGTTGACATCACACTGCATGTGTCCCCTCCGTGGCCTGACTCCAGTCTGGTTCTCAGCAAAGCCTTTTCACCTTCTCCGAACTGACAGACGTGCAAAAATTTCTGAATTTGGTTGACATTACTTTAAGTGGGAGAAAAGTTGAGTCTGTAGTCAAACGTTTACTGGCCACTATAAACTTTAGAGGCCAGAAGGCACGGAAAGGTGGAAATCTGTCTGCAGTCAGGTGCTGGAAGTCCTGAACTGCAGCCTTTGGCGTTCAGACCTTCGTGCTCTACCAACCCCGGACCCGCCCACTGCCACGCCCACGCCACTCCAGGTCCCGCCCCGTCCGTGCCTGGCCCCGCCCCTAGCAGGCTCTGGGACTGAACCCGCCCCCTCAACCCGATCCGCCCTCTCATTGGCCCTGCCAGCCTCACCCGAAAGCCCGTCCTCCACTACGCAGCCAGACAGGACTCCGCCCACTAGACGGCTAGTGCTCTCGTCTCCGTGCGGCCCCTCACCTTTTGGCTGTGCTGGGAGCTAGTCATCGGTCGCCAGAGCACTGAAGGCACAAAAGTCCGCCGCTGACACTCTGAGCGTCACCGTCACCCTTTCACCCCTAAAGGGGAGAGCTCTTTCCCACCACTGCAGGTTCTCCACAGGTGGAGGATGAGAGAGATCCAAACCACGCCAGTCTCCGGGAACGCTGTTCCCTTAGCAACCAGAGCCAAGCGTCTGCAGTCTCGCGATAGGAGGAATGGGCTATACCATCCGGAAATGAGACGTGGGGGAGGGCGGCCGGGAAGACTGGCGAAGGGGCGGGGCGGGGCGGCGCGGCGCGTCAGGAAACCCTGCTGTCTTCTCAGCCTTTGCGGTAGAGGGCTGGTGGGGAAAAGGCAGTGTTTGGATTTAGGTTGGCCTCTGATCGAGGACTCCGGATGTCTGGTGCTGTGTCCTATTACTCTGATGCTAGCTCCCCTCACTGAGCTCGGCTTTGCCCACCGTAAAATAAGGCTGATAATTATTTCCTTCTTGCAAGACTGGTGTACAGCTCAAAAAGATCCTATCCTGCATAGGAGGCTTTTGGTAAACTTGGGTAGTGTATAAACAAGACTAGTTTTGCACAGATTGGGCTATGGTCTAAAAAGTTTAATAACCGATTTGCACCTTTTTTCCGTAGTTTCTCTAATTCTCAGCCCATGAAGACTTTCCCCTGGATCCCATAGCTGGTTTTCCTCATCCTCGGTACAACCAGATGTCTTCTACTTTTGAGACTGAACAGCACTTTATGGTTAACAAACATTTTCACGTTTGTGAGCTGTTTATCGTTATTATTTAGGTAGGTAGGATGTGTATTTCTTCATTCTTTTTCAGGGTAAACAGACACAGGTTCAGTGAGCTCCCCAAAGAACACAGCTACACTCTACAGCAGTGCTGGCTGTAAAAACCTTCTGGGTGTAAATGTCATCTGTATGCTGCTGAATCCTGCTTTTCTGTCTCTAGTCCAGACTTCTGCCCTGAACCCCAGATTCCTTTATATGAATGCCTACTTGACATTTCCGCTTAGATGTGTAAGAAGAATCTGAACCTTAACACGTCAATAATCAAAAGTCCTTTTCCATGGTGCCCCTCTGCATTCCAGCCCCATCCACCTCAGTAAATGTTAACTCCATTCTGCCAGGCTCAAACCAAAAATCATGAATTATCATCAGTTCCTCTTCCTCCTCACATGCTACAATCGTCAAATAACATATCAGCTCTATATACAAAAGAAATCCAGAATCCAAACCCTTCTCACTCAGTGCTTCCATTCAGGTCCATCATGTCACCCAGATTTGTACCATTACTTAATTGTAGTGTTTTGCGCAAAGGCCTTCCCTGCCGGTGATAGTTAACTGTTATGTCAACTTGAGTAAGAAACACCCACCTGAGAGGGTTGGCAGAGTTCTGAGTGCGACTGAATGATGGACTCACTGAAGACAGAAGACCCCACCCTGGGAGTGAATAGCACCAACTGCTAAGCTTGTATTGTGAGCAGAGTAAAAAGGGAAAGAAGACAGAAGTCTGGCCTTTAGTTCTTTGGAGGAGCTCCAGTCATATCCTTCATCTTTGGAGGTCTGTCTCCAGCCTTGCAGCTTGAATTCACCCTTCCAGCCCAGACTTTTCAGACTTCCGGTGCAGATCCTTCAGCTTCCCAATACAGACTCCAGTGGGATCTTCCACCTTGGACTGGATTGCTTGACTCCAGTGGGCAGACAAACCTTTTGTGTTCTCCCACAGCCTGAGTCTGCAGGCCATTGTAGCCTACTTTGTAAGTCCTATATACTGCCCTTGCTCTACTTTTAACACAGCAGTCTGAATCATACTAAGCCAAACCATATTGCTCCTCTGTTCAGAGATCCCCATGGCTCCCCATTTCATTTAGTGCCCTTACGATGCCTGTGGGTCCTAAATGATCAGGTCTCTGTTACCTTGCTCCAGTCCTACCACCTACCTGTCCTCATTGTTAGTGTTCTGTGCAGGAAATTCTTCTCAGAATTTCTCCTGAAATGTTATGTTCTGTAATTCTAGTGACTTTTTATTTAATTGAGAAATCAAGAAAACAGAGGAAGTATTTTAATTCTCATAGGAGAAATAAACCTTAGCGGCCAACATAGAGATGTTACTAAAGAAATCCACTGAGGTCAAGTGGAAAGCAAGAGCAGAAATGCTAACACTCTGAGCCAGAGGTTGAAATCAACATTGCCACGAACTAGGACTGGAGCTCTGGGAGAGGCATGGTCGAGGATCTGACCAGTCACTGCTTGT
Organism: Fukomys damarensis; assembly: GCF_012274545.1. Classification (NCBI taxonomy): domain Eukaryota; kingdom Metazoa; phylum Chordata; class Mammalia; order Rodentia; family Bathyergidae; genus Fukomys; species Fukomys damarensis. The sequence goes on along the minus strand of NW_022900929.1, from coordinate 36,395,291 downwards.
AGCTGAGGCCATGTTGTAAGTGTCTGTTCCTGACCCTGTCTGCTGGCAATGAATCTTCCTTCCAAATAAAATAAATATTAATAAACTGATACTCATGTTTCATACATATTCAGTGAGCAGCGTTTCAAGAAATGAATTTGGGATTCAGTACAAGTTCAAATATTGGCAGTTTCCAACTTTAGATGCTACATTGTGCTGTTAACTTTGCTAGTAGATGTGTATATGGCTAGGGAGGTAGAAGGACTTACTCACCTAGCAAGGGTTCAATACCCAGCACCACTAAGGAAGAAAGAAAATAAAAAGTTCTTCCTAGCTGGGCGTGGTGGCACATGCCTATAATCCCAGCACTTGGGAGGCTGAGGCAGGAGGATCACTGTGAGTTCAAGACCAGCCTGGGCTACATAGTGAGTTCCAGGTCAGTCTCAACTATATAGTGAGACCCTGTCTCAAAACAAACAAACAAACAAAACAAAACAAAAAGAAGGCTTACTAAAGGGGAATCGGGAGATTTCTGGAGGACTGAACTCACATCTGCTAAAGGTCAAAGCACAGAATGTTCCAGCAGAGTTGAATAAACAGCACTCTTAGCTGAGAGTACCCTAGTTTCCATTTAGGATTTCTTTCCAGCTAATAAACAGCTTCCCAAAACTGTTGTTTGTGGAAATCTCCTATTTAAAAAAAAAAATTAAAAGCCTCTGCTGACCTTCCTTAAAAGACAATATTCCAGGCTGACCTGATTCAGTGTATTCAATGTATCTAAACTATAGTTCATTTCCCAAAACATGCTCTTTGCTTTGACCTTCTGTTAGGTAACTGTTATATTATTTAAATACTACCCAACATTGTTCTCTTTGTTTTTCATTATTTGAATAGTTGCTATATTTGTATCCTTTTTTTTCATTGAGTTTATTGGTACTTTTTAGGTATACAGTAGTTACATTCATCATTGCCATCTTGTAGCTTTACATGATGTATCGTGGTTCTTATTTTTCCCCATACCCCTGCCCTCCCTTCACCCCCTACACCCTTCCACTTGTATCCTTGTAAACACTTCTAGCCAAGCATGCCTGTAACCCAGCACTTAGAAGGCTGAGGCAGGAAGATCTCCACGAGTTCAAGGCCAATATGAACTACATAGCAAGACCCTATCTCAAAAAAAATTTAAAATAAACACATAAAATTAATAGTTCATAGTTTTTAAACAAAAGCTTTGGGTAGTCATAATAACAAAGAATATGAAAAAGGTTAGCAGTATTTGAAGAACAAAGGAGAAGCATAATGGCACATACCTGAAATCCCAACTACTTGGGAGGCTGAGGCAAGAGGATCAATGGTCAAGGCCAGCTTGGGCAGCTTAGTGAGGTCTTGTCTCAAAATAAAATAAAATAAAATGAGCCACTCATAGGCAGAGCACTTCTCTAGCATATATGAGTCCCTGGTACCCAAAAAAGAAATAATAGGGGTCTAGGAGTATAGCTCAGTGGTAGGGGCCATGCTCAGTAAGCACACAGCCCTGGGTTGAATCCCTAGTACAAAAGAAGGAGGAGGAGGAGGAGAGGAAGAGGAAAAAGAAGAAAGAAGGAGGAAGAGAAGGAGGGGGAGAAGAAGCAGAAGAGGAAAAGGAGGAGGAAAGGAGAATAACAAGATTTTCAGAATGCAAATGAGTTCTGATTTCTTGTTTCTACATCCCAAAGTTAATATCTGTTGGGAACCCAACTCCGTTGTTTTTCCACTACAAATAAATACACACACACATGTGCACAGACACCTCATTGCTTCTGCCTGGAATAGAGCACTCATCTATCCCTGTGCCCACCATCTTCCTCTCTTTTCTCATAACAGTTTTCTCAAGAAGGCATTTGCTATATAAAATAATCCCCACACACACTCCCTGCCCTCTGTCCCCTGGAGCCTCTATGTTAGCTTTCCATACCTGTGACAGAATACCCAAGATAATAACGTACAAGGAAGAAAATATTTGTCTTGGCTCATAGTTTTGGAGGTTTTAGTCCATGGTCACTCGGCCCATGGGTGAGCAGCACATGGTGGAGGAGGCCTATTCACCTCATGGCACCCAGGAAGCACAAGCAGGGGAGAAGGGAGCATCCAGGGCCTCATATTCTCTTGACAGGACCACCCATAATGCTGTAAATTCCTTCTACCACATCCCACTCCCAAAGACCCTGCCACCTCCCAACACTCTGCAAGCTTTAAGGCGTGGGCCTTTGGAGGACGTTTCTCCAAATTACAGCACTTTTTTTTTAAATAAGGAGGATAGATACTAGTACTTGAATTCTGATACTAAATAGCTGGAGGATTTGGGATAAATCCATAAGGTTTTATGGGCCATAATTTTCTCCTTTGAAAAATGAGGCTGATTGCAGTTAACTCCACTACACATTAAAATCCTCAGGAGAGATTTCATGAAAGTCCTGATTCCCAGGACTGCACCTGGGATGACTCTGAGGCTCTAGCTTCTCAGACTTTAATGTGCAGACATGTCACCTGGGGACATTGTTAAATGCTGCCTTGGTTTCAGGTGGAAAAGACGGGTATCAGCAGTGATCCCCATCCAGCAACCCTCTTTGAGTAGCTACAGATACACTCTCCAAGTGCCTATACCGTACTTACTTTTCATAAACAAGTGCCATTCCTTCCAGTTTTTTGCTTGGGGTGACAAATGATGCCCGCTAAGAAAACAACACATTTCTTGGGGATGTAACGAGAGGAAGGAGACTAAGAAAAACCAGGGCTGTGGCAGGATTGCCTGTATTTTCATTTTTGGAGTCTTTTAAGTATGCAACACCTGATACATATAAACCAAGTGAAAGTAAAATCCAGGTTCAATAGAAACATTGTTTCTCTCTACTCTTTGTACCTTTCCCCCAACTAAATCCCTACTGATTACACTTTGCATAAAACATCTTGAATTGTTTGATATCACTGTTTTTCCCAAGCTTACCTCCTGATTGCTTCTATTTTGCAAGTCAGTGAGAGGCTATTTGTGCCTCCAGAGCACATTTTTGTTTTTAATTTCTGGAAATACTTATGTGTCAGCCATGGAGAGCGACACCCTCAAAACAATTAACATTCAGATAAAAGTTGGGAAGCAGCATATTTTTTTATTCTATGTTTTCCGCAGTTCTGTCTTCCTCAGCAAACATAATCTGTAAAGTGTTATGCCTTTCAAAGCAATTCATGAAAATTTCTTCTAGAGTCAAGCTATTTCCAGCTCAAATTTCCCTAGTCTTTTTCCAGGTTGGTGACATATGGCAGTGTTGGCTTTGGAGCTCGTTTTTGTTTTTGTTTCCAATCTCTCCTTATTCTTGAATCCTCCTGAATGGAGTCAGATTTGAATGAATGAGGAACGGCCCATAGCACTTTCCATCTGGCCTCCAACCGCCAGCCTTGGTGCCCCAATTTCCCTTTTCTCCCATAAGTTTCATCAAAAGTAACAACACTGAAAGAGAGTGACCTCGGTGCGTCTCACATTACAGACTCCACAACTGGATTAAAGCCATTTCTTTCAAAGGGCAGGTGATAGTATGTGCCCTGAGCAGTTTCCACTCTTATGAATCTACACATTAAAAAATATACTTATTGAATGTTTAAAACATGCCTTCTTGCTTCTTTTCAAAATATCTCATAGGTTAGTAAGATTATGCAGATTTGCAATCAAGAAACAGAGCATTTAAAAATTAGTGTCTCCCAGGTCATTGGGAACTAACTGGTGCTGAAGCTTGCTCTCTCAATCTCCTCCGATCCTCTGAATATTTTTTTTAAAGTAGGTTATTTTGATCCACTAGATGGAGCTGATTGCCCTCTGTTAAAGAAAAAAAAAACCTGCAGCTGCTGTTATAAAAACCTCTCTTTCCTTGGATTTTACCTGTGATTCAAGAAACCACCGAACAAAAATATTGTGTATGTTTGAACTGTTCTTGGGTGCTTCTTTAAATAGTCATCTAAACAAAGATGACTCTCTTCAAATAGAGACTGGAACCTCTAAGAACAATAATCCAGAATGAACCTGTCCTCCTTTAAATTGTGGGTGTTGGCTATCATGTCCCTGTGACAGGAAAGTCACTGTCATCTGCCACAGCGCTGCTATGACAGACAATCAACAGCAGTGAAGCTGACTTCAGGGCCTCCTTTGAAAATAAGGTAATAAGCTCAAAGCTGAAAACCGTGCTACTTTCCCACTTTTGGACTCTGAACTTTTTTTTTTTTTTTTCCTCCTTTTCCTGCCTACTGTGGATTCCTACACAGAATTATATGCTGGTCCATGGATGCCCCCGTCTAAAAAAAAATTCAACGGGGAAAACAGTATGTTACTTCTCATTGTTTATTGGTCCTTTTGAGTTTTATTTTTGCCATGTAGTATTGTAGATAAAAGCACACAATTTTAAGCCAAATGAATGTGAGATAAAAGTGCCTTGTCACTGTGGACAAGTACAGTGAAGACGTTCTGAATGCTAATATGAGAAAATGGTATAGTTTTGTTTCTCTTAAAAAAAAAAAAACACTAGCAGGCTGGGGCTTTAGCACCACGAAAGCATTAAAACTAGCATAAAAGATTGTTTTTATTAGGGAGAAATTAAGATATTAAAAGATATTTCAGATTTGAGAGACTGTGTGGCATTTACATGTAAGATTATTGTTCAGTGTCTTGATGTAGGTGGTAGTTTTACTCTAAAACTTCATTAAGTAATCCTTCCATTAAAGGAAATACATTTAGCAGAGACAGATAATAAAGCAAATCAGGGAATATCCATTGTCCTTCCCCGTTTGGAGGTCATTGCTGTTTTGACTTCAGGAGATCAGCTCTGCCAGTGAGTGAGTCATTCTCTCCAGAAAGGGGAAATCTCTTTCTCTTCTGAGGGAATTCCCCAGTATTAGGCTGTTTAGCTTTCTCCTTGTAGTGCTGGCCCCAAAGTTGATTGCCTGCAGCATTTCTGTGCTTGTAAAGAATTAGAGCTGCCAGAAGCTTTACCAGGCTGGTAGCTTGAGATGCTGGATGCCCACTGAGATTACATTGTGCCCTCCTGGCTCTTTGCCCCTGCCACAGAAAGGATGGGATATGGCTTGTGCATAATGGTAGAAAAGAAATTTAATTATTTCACTGCAACTATCAGCCCTGGGCTGAAACCCAGTCTCTGAACACTGCCAATGCACTGGGAGTCATGCTTCATGCTTCACCCCCTGGCAAACTTGTTCCAGGGTGCAAACCATAACTTCTGTGCTGAGCTTGGTCTCCTTCTTCTCATAGGGGAGGTGATTGCTTCTTTATAAGTTTGAGCTGAGTCTCTTTAGCTATATACTAAAATACTGTTTTAGTACATATGTTATATCAATGTTTATTATGCAAACCTTTGTATTTAACACAAAATGTTAAAAGTTAAAACAATTCACACAGCACGCTGTAATTTTACATGGACACACAAAATCATTTTAAGTTATGCATCCCTGGATGCTTATTCTACCCCTTCCAAGAGCTGCATGGCCTAGGGCCAGTCTCCTAGCATCTTGCAACTTCATTTCCTTTATCTAGTACCATAAGGGAGTAGATATAGTTTTTTATGACTACTGTCAGCTTTGATACTCTGTGATTCTCTAAGTTAAGCAGTCCTGCTCTCTTTGGAAGCAGGTTGCTCATGAGTCCTAGCCCAAACTGAAACAATATTTCTACCAGCATAAAAAGTCCCTCCTCAGCACACTGAGAAGAACCATCTGTTTAGAAACATGTAGGCATTGGTGACAGCTATCAGTCTTGTCTCCTGAAACCTTCCAAAAAAGAATCATGCCAAGCAAAGCCACAGGAGACATGTGTTATTTTTATAACACTATACAATGGAATGGATTGAGACTTAGTTTATATTTTATGAGACTTGCATTTGTATCTCACCGTTATTGTTGATTCTGTAAGAATAAGCTTCTTCAAAGCTCCAGGGCTCAGTTTACCAGCCCATCTATTGGAGAATGAGAAGATAACCCCCAACATGTTTCCTCACTGTGCAGAAATAAAGCAAATAAAAACAGCATCCAACCTATCCTGGATAATGAAAACAAAGGTGAAATGTCAGGTTCAAGTCTCACTATTAAGCATTAAATACTTATGTTGCATACCTAGCTACAGGTGATGGTACTTTTTGCAAAAATTGTCAATAATTTTTGGTAGTGGATCTAGATATAGTTACCTTGATACAAATTAATGGGAACTTTGTATACAAGTTTTCACGTAAATTCATGCATTTATCTGTCTATCATTCATTGTTCACTTACTGTGAGTCAAATTCTCCGGCAAACTATTTCTGGGCACATGAAGTCTTCAACATTTTTCTATTCATGTCTAATTGATCAGAGATTCTGGCAGAGTCAGAATGTAGATAGTCATATAACTCCTCTCCAACACCTCACCTCCATTCATTTTACAAAGAGAGTGTCTAGCCCAGCTAGTTCAGTCAATAGAGCATGAGACTCTTAAATAGAGAGTGCAGGAGTCAGGGACGTTTCTGGATAGTAACTATGTAATTGTTATCTACTGGCTCCAAATAACCAGCCAGGAGAAAATCGAAAGCCATAGTCATAATAGCGCTTGTCTTTTCAATCTACTATTCACTGAATTATTTGAATCTCATGAAAAAGACATTAAAGGCACTGCCTTCCACTTCCCACATCTTCCTTATGGATCTGGCATTTTTTTAAAAGCCACACGTTATTGCCCTTGGAACAATGTACTTAATCTCCTGGACCACATTTTCTTCCTATTAAATTACAGGGGTGGTATATGGCTAGGCTAAGATCCTCCAAAGCCTACATAACATGACTATATGAAGTAAAGAGCCATTTGTGGAAGAGAGATTGTTTGGATTTTTAAAAATCCTTGCCATCATCAGCAAAGTCACTGTGGAGGATGCTCGCCTACTGAAATGCAATTGTCATGTTCTTTCTGCACTTTTGCCAGTGCTTGATCATTTACTGCATTCTCTCATTGGGTTTTTCCCTCCCTGGAGTAGGCTAGAGAGCAAGGACCATATTCTGAACATTTTATACTCCATTAGAGTATGTAGTAGGTACAATAATATTTACTGTTGTGTATGAGTGAACCTTGTCAATATTTTTGTATATCTGCTAGGAAGAGTGTCAATCACTGCTCCTCAGGAACATGAACAATGGGTGAGAGTGAGTTGATGGCAGTGACTCTTACATTAAACTGAGGGCAAACTCATTGCAGGATTAGCAAGATCGACCCGAGGCATAAAACAGAGCCAGTGGGGACTTGGCTGAGCCATCTCAGTCTTTTAACCACCTCACTCCTTTAAGAGTTTCTTAACATTTACTCTAAACCACATGCGTCTGCGATAACACAGGGGGAATCAGGAGGCAGAAGGAAGTGTAAAATGTGGAAAGAAATAACAGAAAAACAGCTGCCAGGCATTCAAAATTTTAATCTAGTCCCAATACAGTTTAATAATATGTGCCAAGCAGATATTCAAAAAATAGTCATGATAATGAGAGATGATAATATCGTCAGTACTTTGGAGGGTGTGAGCGGAAGGATGGGGCTTCAATGCATTCTGTACTGTTTTTAGCTGTCTCTAACTTGCTTCGTCTCTCAGGGCTAACGACACAGCCACCTGTGCCTCTAGTTTCACCATATGCAAAACAGAGATCATATCACTTTCTACAGAAAGTTTCTGGGCTGAGCTTTAATATGCTCCAATGAAACATCATATATAAATACAAAGGAGGAACTAAGAAGCCATGTGCTACCAGGGCAGACAGCCTTATAATTTTAAATTAATTATTTCTCGGTGAAATTACAATTACTTGAAGTGGGAGATGCAAAGGTATTTATGCTGCATTCACTTCAGAATTTTTTGAAGTAGAGGGAACATAAATTATTAGGATGTAAACAAGTCCTATCATGTGTTAAGTCATTAAACTCAATATTGGTATATATTTATCCAAAATCTTATGTAGGTTCCACATTAATTACTGAAACAAACTAGAAACTAAACCACTCTAACAAAGTCACAATATCGTAAAGCAAGGTGATATATACAGAGAAAAAGAAACAACCTTTCTTACTGGTCATCCAAAAGATAACCATATAGAATTTAAACTAGCCCATAATTTCCTAGTATATAGAGCAAAATCAAAGGAACTATTTGACTAACTTGACATGAGTTGAGCATACCAGCAAAATCCACTGGGAGCTCTGGACCCTACCAGTATAAATCACCTTGTTTCCTTGAGTTTCTTTAATGACATGTAGAGTTTCTTCTTTTTTTCTTTATTTAGTCTGTTTTTCTCTCTTAACTCTGGTGCAATTGCAAAACCCACAAGCTTTTGAAAGTTAATGTTTTTATCAAAGTAATACATGCTGGTGGTTTAAAATATAACTAAAAAACCTTAAAATAAACAAACTGAATTCCAAAGATGAGAACCTGCAATAATTTTAGCTGTCTTTTCTGGAATTCACAAATCTCCATACATCTAAATATTACACATATTTTATTCACTTTTGCATCATCTATTTTGGACATAATTGGATTACCTCCTTCATGCTAGATGAGGATATTGCTCTACTTTTTCTCCTCTGCTCTCTCAATGTCATTATGATTTTTAATTAAATAATCATCCAGTGCTTCCATTAATGTGTTCATGCAAATATCATTCATGGCTAAAAGTTAGAGTCTCGTACTGATTATATTTCCTCTCTCGTCTTTTATTTCTCCTAGAGTTTACCACTTTCTGAATGTTTATTTTGCTTAATTCTCCATGTACCCATTGCCAATTTTTCCTGCACCTCTCATATGCCTCTCTGAGTACCACTTCAATAGCAACAATTAATCTATGATTGCCGTCTTTTCTTGGAAACATGTCTCCTAAAGAATTTCATCTTCCTTTCCTCAAGGTTGCTCTCTAGGCCTCTGGCGGCACATCATCCTGAGAAGTCCTCCTTTTCTCTTTGAGCCAAGCAAAGGAGGTGCTGGAGTTTGAATCCAGGGCCTCCACCAACTGAAGTCTGTATTGTACTGCTGAGCTACACCCCCAGACCTTCCTCCCATTCTTATCCTTGGAGTTCCCTTGGTTCTTTTCCTGGTTTAATTTCCTTGGTTCTTTTCCTGAATTGGTTCCCTGTTTCCTGGTCTTTATATCTTCCCTTTTCATGCTTTATATCTCTTTCTTTTTTTTTTTGAAACACACCATTAGTGCCTTCATCGGATTATAAAGACAATACAATGGAGGAAGAAATGAAAGCTTCAGTGTGGTTTGAACTCCAAAATCCAAGAGTTGAAATGAAATGACTGATATGATGAGGTTAAGATGTTGGGCCTTTTAGAATTAATTGTGTCATAAGGGCCCCACCTCTCCTGAGGGAAATAAAGGTCCTTCTAAAAGAGGACTCATGAACGCATTGGACTTGCCCTTCAACTCTCCATCCTGCGAGGACACAGTATTCCTCTACCCAGATGCTTCAGCAGCGAGGCATCTGCCATCATGGAGGCAGAGACCAAACCTCCACAGACAATGGAAACTGCCGGCACCTTGCTATTTGTGTCCCAAACTCTAGAACTGAGAAATCCATCTCTGTTCTCTATGGATTATCCAGTCTGTGGTGTTCACCCCTTTGTAGCAGCACAGGTGGACTAAGCCATGTCCAAAGTCACACAGTTCCAGCAGGAGCTGCCGATGTCAACACCTTACAGTTGGCATCCTGAGATTTCCCATCTACACAACAATGGGATTCCCTTTGCCACGCTCCTGTTTCACATGTCCCATGCCTGATCCCCAATTTGGTTTTGTTTTAGAGGAAAATTCTTCTGTAGCTTTTAGGAAAAAAAGCATGTGACAGGTAAGACTGTTGAGACTTGCATGTTTGACAATGTCGTTATTCTACCTTCACGTTTGAGGTTTGCCTGGATATAGAATCCTATCTAGATTGAAAATGATTTTCCTTTAGAATGCTGAAGGCATAATTCTATTAGAGCTGGTAGCATTGTTGAATTCAAAGCCATTCCGATTCTTCATCCTTAGTACATTATCTGTTCTCTCCGAAAACTTATAGAATCTTTTTGTCCCAAATGTTTGGAAATTCAATAATGGTATAGGGCTATTTTCATCCATGTTATTAATACTCAATGTTCCCCTCCAATATGAAGACACGTTCAGTTCTGACATAATCTCCTAAATCATTTAATTGATGGTTTCTTCCTCCCCACTTCTTTCTTTCCTCTTTTTGGAATTTCCACTGTACATTGGACCTCCTAGATAGATTCCTTGTCTCTTTTATGATACTTTGCATTTTGCTCTATATCTTTTTGCATTACTTCCTGGGCTATTTCCTCAACATAATCCCCATAGGGTTTTAGTTAAGTCTGTAAATCCCAAGAGCTGTCTTTAGTTCTTTGAGTGTTCCCCATAAAGGCTTGCGGTATCCTCTTATGTCTGTCTCTCTGAGGACATCAAAGATAGAGGGCTGAGGCTTTTAAATACAGTTTTCTTCTGCAAGTCCTCTTTTCCCTCTAAGTTTCTATTTTCCTGTGTTCATTTTGGCCTTAGCCTTTCTACTAGACACTTTGCCCAGATGACTGATGCTCCTTGGCTCATATTTAATTGATGAGATTTGGAGGGGGAATGTTGATTCATAGCTGTTTAGTAGGGTGATCTGTTTGGGCTGTTGGGAAATATCTGTCATTGGTAGATTGATTCTTTCTTCCTGGGCTAATCTGATTCTTCAGAAAAGGCACTTCTAGTCTCCTCCTTTAAGGAGCGTCCTGAAGGTCTGAGTTCTGCATGTGGAGTGCGGAGACACTGGGACATGAGAGCAGGGTTGGGCTGGTTGGAGGAGGGGCACCTGCTCAGCAGTGAGGAGCAAGAGAGTAGATCTGCCTGGAACCTAATTGCTTCTCGGACAACTGTCAACTTCCCTCACCTTATCTCCAGACCCAAACATGAAGCAGCTAATGCCTTTGGCAAGAATTACCAATTGCCAAGAAAAACAAACAAACCTCTAGCATGAAAAGCAGATACTAAGCCACACCCATGAGAAGAATGATCCTTAATACCACCAGAGAAATATTAGGAAATGTTTCATGCTGCCCTTAAAAAAGAAAAAAAAAAGAAAAGGTCTTGAGAATTTCTTGTGTCAGTTGCTTAGGTCAGTTACAGGTCCCCTCTGCTTTCCAGCTTCCAAAATGTGTTGGTATTGTAGGGCTAACTGGAACCAAAGTGCTTTGTCTCTTCTCCTATTCCTAGTGTCTTTACAGAGGTCCAGCTTTTATTTGTAACCTCTTAATTGGAGCTTTAGTGGAATTTCAGGAGTGAATACAATTACAGGTGTGTGATCAATCAACCATCTTTTTACTGGAAACCACAAATGATTCCTTTGTGGGTTTTCTTCATTTGGGTTAGGATAAAACAGATCAAGCAGAAAGAGAGCGATTTCAGACAATATTAATATACAATGTTTCAACTTAGGTTGTAACCCTAAACAATAGCAACTTTTTAACATATTCTTCTTTGTAAATAATGTTAGCTCCTGTTCCAGAGAGTTGCTTTCAGCAGATAATCTCAAACCACTGCACACAACACAGAACTTACTTTCTTGCAAAATTGGAAGTTCAGAGGTAGGGTCAGTAGGTATAGCAGCTCAGAAACATCAGTGAGAACATGCTACCTCTCTACTCTGCTATTCTTGGTATCAACATAATTTGAAGGCTGGTTCCCTTCATGGTCAGCATGACTCACTGTAGGGTCTGTGCTCAAAATAGGTAATTAATCCATGAAGACTTCCTTTTTCATAACTTCACTGTAGCCCAAGCAGATCCTATCACTGTCTAGTCTCTAGACTAAACATGAGTCTCGTCCAGTTTAAAACTTCACTACCATTTCTAATCTAATGCTCAACCCTTTCCCCAACTTGGGCTTGACTTCTAACTGAGAAAAATCACAACAGAATGACAAGCATGGAATCCACCTGTATCCTTCTGACTGTGTCCTTTTCTGAGTCTCCCTGTTGCCTCCATGGAGTAGTTAACAAGAAGACGGGGATAGGAGGAGATGTTTTTTCCTTGACTGGAACAGCAGTTTCCTTCTCAATGGGTACCAAGGGGGATCTCCAGAGGCCTGGTGTCTGACCTTCACTGAATGCCTCTCTTGTGCCAGATATGGCACTGGTATGACCATTTTTAATTCCTCTCCGCATTACCCACAACCTCTTCCCAGATTTCAAGTCAAGTTCTCATGCAGCCAACTTGACGTTTGGAAAAATGTCTCCATTCTCATCAGGTTGCATGGGTTTACTGCCTTTCTTTGTCCTGCCATCTCACCCCAATTCCTTTCTCACACGACAGATTCCCAGAGGATGCATCAGCAAGTCCATCCCTAATCAGATGTCCAGTTGAGTTAGAGCATTTTTCACCAAGCAGATGTCTTATGACCCAGATAGCTCTGACTGCATATCTTCCGTCAGCATACAGACATATCTGTGCACAGAGAGGGACAGGGAGAGAGCTGGAACAGCTGAGCTCATTCTGCTGCTTCTTAGTTAATCATGTACCTGTGGGGATTTTAGCTCCTCTTGTCTTCAGCTTAGAGACTTCCGCTGCAGTTCCAAGACATTAGGGAAAGTCCTGCTGATCATCTTGTCTTACAAATTTAAAGTGGCCCCCAGAAGAATTCCAGTCTGCGTGCTTCTTCTGCATCTTTAGCAGGAGAAGCTCACTGATGAACCAGTCACAGAATAAAAATTCCTCCTTTAATCAGATTAGTCACTCAGAGTACATACACGCCACCTCCAGACCAATAGGAGTCACCAGAGCCATACCAGGCATGGGTTTGTTTTCTCTAATCAGGGTCCATTCAGAGAGCTAGGGAGGGGGTAGACTTTGTTAGGAAGAAGGATGGGAGGGAGATGTTCAGGACATGAGCAATGGCATCTGCTCAGTTTATGATGTGTTCACTTAAAAGTACTCCTGTAGGTTCAGATCATCTGAAATATTAATATTTTTCCCCAAATCAGCTGCCAATAAATCAATGAAAAATCAGATAAAATTTTATATTTTATATA
>NW_022900929.1:36350193-36382047 GCF_012274545.1 Fukomys damarensis | reverse complement strand
TATTTTATATATATTTATTTTTATATATTATATATATTTTAGGTATATTTAGATATATTTTCTCTTACAATGCAATCTCTATTGTCTCATTTTCTTCATACCTGTAGTCATGATGTCCTCTATATTTAAAACTCGGGAACAACTGTAGTGTTCTCTTTCGAGGACTGGATCTGGGGAGAGACATACACCTCTTACATTTGCCTCGTAAGTGATCATGGTCGTGTTACGTTACATTTCCCAAAACAACTTGGAGGTAGCCTGTCAGAGTTTCATTCTCTATAGAGCTTGGGATAGTATTATATAATACCGTTTGTAACATTTCGTCCGTGAAATTTACCAATGGAGAAAATGCAAGGGAGGAAGGAATGAAGCTTTTGGTAGGGGATAGCCAGAACAAACTATAAAACTATTTTTATAAGGCCTGAATTCATGTAGAGTAATAATGGACCATAGAATTGTAAGACTTCAAGGTTGAGTCACCAACTCCCCCATCGAGATTTTAATACAAATCAAAGGCTTCAGTTCACAGACACAGGATGAAAAAATATAATTTTCTTTTTTTGCAATAACAATTTTCATTTTGAGACTCTGAGAAGATAAAAAATAGCCTTAGGCTTTCAAGATGTCCTGACCTTTCACATTTACACCGTGGTATTGTGGAGGAGAGGTCATCTGTCCTGAATGTCACTGCCCAGTGACCCGAGCAAGTCGTCACTAGGACATCCATGCTTCTTGCCCACCTGTACCTTTAGTTCTGAAGCTTCGTCTTTCTTTTAGAACACTCTCAAGTCCATCTGTGATGCCCTGACTACATAGACCCACTAGTAAATACCAATACACTGGAGATCCCTAGCCTGTAGGGTAAGTTGTATATAGCTCCCCATTGTAACTGCACAAATATTTGTTTTGTTGCTTCACTGGGATTTGCCCAGGAGGCAGCCATTGTGCCCATCTATTCAGAAAGTATAACTATCTATACTGTCATCCCTTTCCTTCAGCTTCTCTCTCCTACGCAATACTAGTGAAGCTTTTTCATGGGAGAGAGACAGTCCCACCCTCCTCAAAGCACCTCAAACTTTTAGATAATTCAAGTGTCTTCATGTTAGTGCTATTGATCACTTTGGATCAGACAATTCCAAATTGTGGTGGGCTGTTCTGAGCATAAAGAATTAAAAGTACCATACCACAGCGATATATGTGCACCCATGTTTATAGCAGCACAGTTTGTAGTAGCTGAAATCTTGGAAACAGCCCAAATGCCTGCTAATTGGTGACTGAATAAAGAAGTGGTTTTTTTTAATAAAATGGAATATTACTCAGCCATAAAGAATGATAAACTAGAGACATTTATAGCTAAATGGATGCATATCAGGGCTATACTCTTAAGTGAAATAAATAGGACATACAAGTAAATACCAAATTGTCTCTCTGGTTTGAGGCCCACAATGTATAATAGATAATGTGAAATAAGAAGCAAAGGTTCAAGGGGGATGGAGGTGGGGTGGGGAAAGGAGAGAAGGGAAAGAAAAAAAATATGAGAAAGGGAAAAACCAGAAACAAAGCTTTTGTAAATAGGGAAGGGTGGAGGGGTGGAAGGGAAGGAAAGGGAACAAACAAGAACTAAGGTACATCATGCACAGGTACAAACTCCCAATGATGAATGTGATCATAATGTATACCTAAAATGTACCAATAAAGTTAAGAGGAGTGTTTATTAGCACTTTAGCCAATAAATTCAAGTAGCACCCTCCAATTCTTGACAATCATTACCCAAAATAACCAATCTTGGCTAAACCCAAGAGTCCCCTCTGTTCTTGTAAAACCTAAGCTTTGATACATAATATCTAGGGAGGGACTCAAAAGCAACTTGCTTTGCTTTTGAGGAATGCCTTGTCCTCTTCCTAAGGCAACTCATGTAAATGGGAGGAGAAAGACAGATGCTTAGTTAATCCTGACTGTCAGCTCCACTGGATTAGGGTACGGCGGTGGTTAGCAAAGCTAAACAAAGCTCTGGGAGAGCCGTGTAGGTCTGGCATTGGGCCCTGGATACGGACGGTCACTTGTTCTTGGTCACCCCTCTTCCCCAGCTCTGCTGCCTGGCTCATGTGAATTAAGCGTCTTGCTCACACCGTGCCCTTCTGCCACGATGACTCCACTTTGGAACCTGTCGACCATGTACTGAGTCTCCTGAAGCTGTGAGTCAAAATCAACTTTCCCTTGACACTGTCGGTGTCAAGTATTTTGTCCCCCTGGCAAAAAGTTGACCACGTGCTAAGGAATGTAGTTATACTTAAAAGGCATAATTCCACATGTGTTATGTTTTCTTACATTTTTCCTTAAAATATACGCCCCATGTTCATTCCAGTGCCTCATTTTGTGTGTATATATTACATTTAGTATATGGACTATGAATAATCATGCAAAAAGAAATTTGGGCGGGAAGGAGAAAGATGCAGCCCTTAAATTCTGATCAATACAGCTGGGAAAAAATTATTATTCACATCTAACACATACTTCAGGAACCATGGTTCTCAGTATTGACCTTCCCTTCCAGGTTTAGAACTCGCCCTCCCTCTAGGGAACTGAAGCAAGACCTGGGTTTTGAAGGGGCTGCGGGTCAATGACCTTGCACATTTAAGCCTTTAACCCTACAAGAGTCACTCTGAGGAAATCAATAAGAACTAGCAATAGCTCTACTGACGGCCAATCTTTTGTCAGCTCATATGTAAGGGAGATTTCACCCCAGCTCCAGGGGCTACTATCTCTTATTTATTCATTACTTTATCATTCACTCATTTAAATTTCATAAAAGGTATTTCTTGATTTCCCAGAACATGAATATCCATGGGGGTTCCCACAAAATGATGCTGGAGATTATAGTTTAATTTCTGTGATGGTTTCTAGGCCTTTATTCTACCGATTCACTTATCAGCTAGGCACAAGTAAGGAAAAACATTGGCTGGAACCCGAGGCTAAGAGAAGGGGAGCTATTTCAGCTGAGACCCCTTGTTCAGAAAATCTCAGTTAATTTCAGTTTTAAAAGCCGTGCACACAGGGGCCTTTGATGCTCCCCTGAGCGTTAATACTGATTCCTGTTTTTATTCACATACTTCGCTGTTATTTACCATGACTCATTTTTCTTCTGGCTGTAGAACTCTAACACAGCACACTAATCGTGACATAAACCTGCTGCACTTCTCCAACTATGTGGGGGAAGAGAATCACCGCTGCAGTGTTATTATCATCCACTATATGTGGATACACTGGCAGGCTTCTATATGAAAGCATTAGCCCTGTCCCTTCACCAAGACGCAGCATACACCAAGCTTTCTTCCCTAAGCATCTCAGACCTGCTACAGAGGCAGCATGCACACAGATGTAGGTCTGCAAAGAGCTCAGCATTACCAAGCTAGGGTAGGACAGTTGCTTTTCTCTCCGATTGAATCAGACTCCAAATGTTAATTCAGTGCACAAGCTGGTTCATTTAGGGTTCCCTGTCTAAGGGTGGGCCACTTTGGATTTCTATGTTTGTGATTTATGCTTGGGTATGGCTTGTAAGTTTGCTGCAAATTTGAATATTCTTCTAATACCCTCTAAATAAATATTCTGGTTTACATTTTTTCTCTTCAGGGATTCAAACAGTTCATTATGTTCTACCCTGAAGTATCATCATCGTGAATATTAACTGTTGGAATAGCTGGTGAAAACACCACCTAAAAAAGTGTTCTGAATACATTCCAAACAAATTCCTTGATCATTTTAAATGTGGCGTGGAAAGGCTAACAATGATGTACTCTGTTCCGTACCAGACCTTGTGACGAGATGAGACAGATCATCTCATTTAATTCCCACAACTGTTTCCGACCTGTATTGGTGTCTCATTTGGATGTCTCTGAAAACAGAGTTTGAGAGGAGGGCTTCGCGCAGCTGGTACATCAGGAAGGTGATCCTTGGGACCAAGAGTGAGGCTACAGAAAGCAAAGCAGGAAGGAGGAAAGACCAATATAAAAATGTGTTATTCAGGGACCATGGTCAGCAACAGGGACTCAATTCTGCCTGACCTCTTGAGAACAGACAGATGTCTCCTGAAATCATTCAGGAGGAGGGCAGGAGCGGGGTACCTATCCACTGATTCACAGGCCCCACATGTATTAATCTCAGAGGTAGGGGTTCTCCCAGGGAAGAAAGCAGAGAAACTAGGCCTTGACTGCTAAGAAATGAGTGGAGTTGGGGCAGCAGAAGCTTCTGTCATCACCTCTATCTCCCACACCCACCACAGAGAGGAAACCAAGGTACTTACTTGGGGGGTCACTCACCCAGCTTAGGCCATAAAGCCAGATAGGGGTGGAGCCAGCATTGAAACAGGGTGGTCTGACTTAAACAGGAGCCCAAACCTCTCACTGCTGGACTGTTGACCCTCCCACCTGAGTGACAAGAGGGCCTCGTACCACTGTGCCCTGCACAGCTCCACCTAGAGGTTTCGGTAGTCCACCCACCAATTTAAGGAATGGCCCATCTTGTTTGTTTGTTTCCATATTTTGGCTCTCTTTCTTTTTTCTCATTGAGTTTATTGGTACATTTTAGGTACAGTTACATTCATCATTGGCATCTTGTACCTTTACATGACAGCTCTTGGTTCTCATTTTTTTCCCCTTGTCCCTGCCCTCTCTTCACCCTCTCCTCCCTTCCCTATTTACAAATACTTTATTTCCATTTATTTCATTTTCTCATTTTTTTTTCTTTTCCCTTATTGCCTTTCCCCTACCCTTCCCACTTCCCCTACACCTTTAGCCCTTTCCTTCCTATTTCACACTGTCAATTATCTCATTAGGATCTTATGTACTATTATAGTTTTTCATACCAGAGAAACTATTCGGTATTTACACATGTGTAACTTATTTATTTCACTTAAGAGTAAGTATATCCTCAATATGCATCCATTTTCCTATGAATGACTCTAGCTTCTCATTCTTTATGGCTGAGTAGTACTCCATTTTATGGAAAAACCACATCTTCTTTATCCAGTCTCCAACTGATGGGCAAATGGACTGTTTCCAAGTTTTAGCTATTACAAACTGTAACCCATCTTAATGATATTTGCTCAAAACCTGCATTTTCTCCTCTGGGAATCAGTTTTCTTCTTATTACAACAACCCAGGAAGTGGGTGCTACCACATACAGTGCAGTACATGCTACTACACACTGCATCTGCATTTCCAGGAGAAAACTCAATATTTTTCACTGAGACTACAAAGGAAGAGAAAGAGGGTCAGACTGCATATTACTTGAGAGGGAGAAAACATAGCTCATACAACTTTTTAACTGCTTTTACATTTTTATTAAAATATTATTCTTCAAAGAGTACAGAAATACATCTGGCAATAACCTGCTGGAAGTGAACCTTCTGCTTCATACATACATAAGAAATATACCCAACCAGGCCGGGTAGTTCAGTGGTTCTGCCAACTGCCTTGCGAGCGCAAGGTCCCAAGTTCAATCTGTGGTACAAAAAGAAAGAAAAGAAAAGAGGAAGGAAGGAAGAGAAAAGATAAGAAATACAGCCAACCAAGTTCCGCTTTATTAGAATTTATTTAGTTATGCGTATATACATATATATGACCATATATGCATGTGTGTGTGCATACACACACACACACACACACACATATAATGTATGCATATATAGTCAGAACGACACCAAATGGCTACATTTGACAGTCTGGATAGAATTTTCTGGTTGTTTTTCTCCTTGATAAAAGTTGTAAAATTTATGAAAGCTTTGAAAGATAAGACTGAAAGGCCACAGCATGAACTACAGAGGCCAGAAGCAATAGGTGGCATGCACTCTGGGTCCAGCCCTCAAGAGAGGTGCCAGTCCCCTGCTTCTGCTGTGAGCAAACAACACTGTGAGGCAATAAACCCAGAGAGGAAGGCGCTCCCTTTCCAGGGCCAGGGTCTTTGGGCTCACATTCAGGAGTCAAGACACCACACTCAAGAGAAGGAAATGGAAACTCCCCACATATGGGCTCAGCTTCCTCCAGAGGACGAGGGACAACGTGACTAATGGAGGGGATGTGCTAGGATCACTGCCTTTGGCATGTGGAAATCTGCCTATAAGGACACCCACTTCCTTTCAAGCTTGGTCAGGGGCTGACGGACTCCTCCAAGTACGATTTAAAAGAACAAAACCAAAACACCCTAGAGCAGCGACAGCAGACCTATGGCACTGTTTGTTATCATTACAAGCTCTAAAGATTCGCCACTACTGACCTACAGAAAAGAAGAGGCTGGCATTTGATTTTCCCTCATTAAGAATGAAATGTCAGGTTTAAATTCAGCCTCATGAGATCAACTCCAGAGCAGACTCAAACCATGTGTGGTCCCCTGGGACCAGAGAGCAAAGGACACTGCCCTCCCTCCTCCATATACTCTGGTTCTTAGTGAAACTTCCTTGGGAAGAAGGAAGTGAAGAGCTCACCTGGGCTGGGTTTTGCCTTAGCAGTTTACAAGATTTTGTCTCCTTGTTCTGTCCATCTCTGCCTATGAAAACCAAAGTTGTACCACACACTGAAAAAGAGCTCAGGGCACCTGGCCATTCTCTCAGACTCGTGCCAGTCTTTTAGACAGAGTCACCTTTCCTAAGCAGGTAATTTGGCTTGATGTTTCCAATGGACCCAGCTCATGCTAACTTTGCATTTCTAACCACCTTATAATTCTAAAAATTTCCACAAAATGGTGTTTCCAATATATTTTACTCGTACAGATTGTCACATAGCACCTTTCAAGTGAGATCAGGTGGAGAAGACCACAGTGCCATGAGTATTTCTCAGACTTTCTTCCCCACCTTTAAACATTGTGTTTGTTTAAAGAACGTAGTGTAAGGAACAGGCCACGGTGAATTCCTTCAGTGCTTTCCACCTGACACTGACCATGCCTGGAGGTCCACATGCTCTTCCCAGGATGTTGGGAGGCCAAGAGAACGTCAGGATAGTCAAGGAGCAATCTCCCTTACCCCAGGGCACATCGACTGCCATGTCTTTCACACAAGGATGAAATCGTCATTCCTCACTCACATTCCCGGGAGAGGAATGAAGGGTAGCAGGGGGGATACAAGTCACAATGGTTGGGACTTCCAGAGAAACGTTATCTGATGCCATTACCCTATCTCCTCAATGTAAAAGGTTCTCTTGTTTCTTTTATTTGTTACCCAAATAGGCAACTTCTTTTTGGCTACTCCACTCCATAATTACCTTGGACTTCCCTTACAGCAGTGGTTCCCAACCTTTTGGGTCCTGTTTTGTGGAAGACACTTTTTCCACAGACAGGAGTGGGAGAGGCAGGGTATGGGATAATTTAAGGTCCCTTGCACGTGCGATTCACAATAGGGTTCACACTCCAGGGGGCACAGCCCATGTAGTAATGCCCAGGGGGTATAAATACCAATGAAGCTTCACTCACCCTCTGCTGTGCACCCTAGTTCCCAACAGACTGTGCACCAGCTGGACACCCTTAGAGTTTCCTTAGAGGATCTCTGCTCCCTCTGAACTCACGGGTCTCTTCTCTCTGTGTGGTCTCTGACGACCCCCAGGGAACCGAGGAATCCCCAGAAAATGCTCACCGAGCACCTGTCCCAAAACCTGTTCCAAGATGCCCCCTCAATAATGAGGATATTTGATGTTACATAGACTTCCCTTTCACTCAAAAGCATTTGTTCCCTATAGGAAGAATCAGCCTACGGTGGGTTGCAATGAGGTCACATAGATCATATGGCCACAGTGAAGGAGAGCAGGGAATACAGAAGCTCCCTATTGCTTCAGAAATTTACAGTCCTTGCTAGGAATCCACCTTTGGGAAAATGCTCACTTTATTGTTTCTGCTTATCTTTCGCTCCACCCTGCTCTTGGGCACCTTTGTCTGGATTAGTTCTTCTGGGGTATTGCCCAAGGGCGGAAGCAGCCTCTTCTTGCTGTTTCGGGTCTCTGACAGCCACTGAGGGGGCAGCTCGAAAGGTCCAAAGCCAAACTGCAGGGAGTATTTATCAGGGAATGTGTCAGGCTCCACAGAGCCTGCTGGTGCCACCTGGGATGTAGAGTCCACTGTGCCCAGGGGTGGTACAGGAGGGGCCACCTGCTCTCCCTCCAAGCAAGTGGTAACTACCTCCTTGGCCTGGAAGTCAGCTGAGCCAAGGTACTTCGCTTCATTTTCTTCCTCATCCTCTGTGGGCTTGAAGATCTGCTGCTGACCAATGTGGAACATCTCCAGGAGCTGGCTGCCTGAGCGCACGCTGGGCTCAAGGCTGGTATCGGGCATCGCACTCCCTGTGCTAACCACATTACGCCGACTGTACCGATGATGCAGCTGCACCAGAGTCCCTATCAAACATTTGCGGACAGATTTGTTCACAGTTAGAAAGAGCACAGGGTTTGCCAACAGAGAGACCTTGGGCAGCCAAATGGCAGTGAGCAGCAAGAAGACGGAGGTGTCGGGGACATTGAGTACAGTCTGGTAGACGACCAGGGTGGCATAGGGCACGCTACACAAGATGAAGACCATCACCATTGAGAGCAGGGTGGCATGCAGCTCAGCCTCTCGCTGGGAGGCATAGGGGATAGAGATAGTGTTCTGTGGGGTCCGAAGAGCCGCAATGATGACCTTCTTCTTCTGGCTGGCACTTAGGGCCCGGCGGATCAGGATCAGGAAAAGAAACACCACAGCAACAGGCACAATGACCGTGGTGATATTATAGACCAGGACATACACCAGGTGGCCCAAGGAGTTGCTCCAGACTTCTGTGCAGGTGGACATGGCATAGATGTCAGCTACGTTAGTCACTGCAAACACAGGGACACTGGCCACCACTGCATGGGCCCAGATGTATACCACGAGTTCCCGGGACTTGGCATCAGATATTTTTCTCTCCAGTGGATAGAGGACTGAGTAGTACCTGCACGATACACAGAAGAAATTGATTTCACAAAGGATACTCTGTAAAGTTAGAGGACTCTAAATCACCAGAAGTAGGCAAGAGGGGAAAGAGCCAGATCCTTTCTTTTGGCCTAGAATAGGGAACCACTGGTGGAATCCAGAAATCCAGATCTTAAATTAAGGATTTTGGTATGCAATGAGAAGCAGCACTACACACACACACACACACACACACACACACACACACACACACACACACTTTTTCCAAAGAAGCAGAGTCCTTTCTTCATGTGCTGTCAAGACTCTCTACCAGGAAAACAAGTAGCTAAATTTAATCCACAGCTAATCTTATAATTACTGCCACCAGGGTTAAATCCTACAAGACCTTCAATATAAAGGATGTCTCCACCTGCTATAAAGACATTTGTTTTTCAATTTAAAGGTAACTTGTAAACATTGTACATGGGGTAGAGAAGCTTCCGGGAAAATTCCAGAAACATTCAAAGCCACTAGCAGAAACCTGTAGACACACCCATCTCAAGCAGATCCACACCACAGTCTATAAATTGGCATTTAAGCTGTTCAGGGCAGAACCCCAGATGAAAGGTGAATCCCAAAAAGGTCCCACTAACAAACTCTTCCTGCTCAACAGCCACTGTCCTCACAGTAACTGTAAGAGAAGTTTGTAGGTCTAAAATGCCTGCATAATTAAATTTATATTAAAATCAGGTGTGAAATTAATTCCTTCCAAGCTTCAACTTGATTGTTCTATAACCCCCTAAACAGAATCCCAGTGATTTGGGGGAACTGAAAAATTCTTCAAACCCAAGAACCACATCTATCATGAAGGGCTGCCACCAGCCATCAGCCATATGGTGAGCTTCTTCCTAGAAGCCTGGCCCCATCTCTGCTGTTAGCTAATGCTGGAGTTGACCTCCCAACCACGGCAACCATCACTCACTCACATGCGTGACCAGTATCCCTGACTGCCACCACTGTACCTGCATTGTGCCAGGCCCTGGGTACACGAACGAAAAGATACATGGGGATATCTCCACACTCAACAGGAAGACATGCACACCAACAGTGACCAGCAAGGAGATGATGGCTCTACTGGAGGCAGGAGAGAACGAGGGGCACCTAAAACTACCTGGGAAGACAGCAAAGAGAAAGCAGAGCCATGCTGGAGGCTGGCAGGGAGACAGTGCGGAGGATAAAATCCTAAGCTGAGATAGGTATGAGGCAAGCACAAGAGTGACCGTGGATGATCGGGGAGGATAGAACATGGTGAAATATGTTCTACATTTCTTTCTGGGAAGGGAAAACAGAGGGAGTCATGTATAAATATGCATGCTGCCATTGTCTCTGAATATGGATCAATTGCTTCTAACCACAAGTCTATAAATACGTGCAGGCCCCACCCTCACACACAAACACATGCCTAGGAATCTGCTGACTCTGGTCACCAACTGCTCACTCGCATGCAACAAACCTAGGTCCCCTCAATTTTCCATCCCATTATGTATTGAGAAATAGACACAACATAAGAACTCAGGATCACTACAAATAATTTTCCCTAGTGTAAATCTTTAGAAGATGATGCAGGAAGCGTGGGCACCACTTAACTTGCTGACGTGGTACAGTGAAACAAATACCTGCAAACGAAGTAAAAGCTCATCTTCTCTTCGTCTTCACGTGTACTGCACTGACACTTGCAAATAATCTGTATTTCTGAATAAGAGCAATTTGCTAGTCTTATTTTACTATTAAAAAGGCTTGTTTACCTTTTGTGTTAAAAGGATAACAACAGGGAAGAAAATAAAAATTTCTTATTTGCATATTTCCTTATCTAGGATCTAGGGCCCACACAGGACCCACAGGGATTATCACATTTCTTCCAGGTATAATGGCAAAATGTTCAGAATAATGTATTCCCACTGTTGCATCTTGTTGTTAAAAAAGCTCTCAGGATTCTTAGCAGCATTATTCACAATAGCTAGAAAATGAAAACAAATGTCCACCAACCGGTAAATGGATAAAGAATATAACACATCCTCCAATTAAATATTATTGGCCACAAAAACGAATCAAGTGCTGACACATGCTATAACATGGATGAACCCTGAAACTAGGCTGAGTGAAAGAAGGCAGGTACAAAAGAACACATACTACATGATTCTACTTCCATGAAATGTCCAAAAACGTGCAATTATATAGACTAAGTAGATTAGTGGTTCCCAAAGTGTGAAGACGGCAATGAGGAGCAATTGTAGGGGATGAAAGTTCTAATAAGCAGTGCTGGCTGTACATCTCTAAATATGCTAAATTTCACTGATCCACACCCTAAAACTAGGTGAGTTTTATTAATATGCAAGTTATATCTAAAAAAACATTTGTTTCAAAAACTTCCAGGAAAGAAGAGTCCAGGACGTAAAAGATGAAAGTCTTAAGGGATCCCTAATGTCAGGTGCAGGGCCAGCTACTAAAGAGGATGAGGCAGGAGGACTGCTTAAGCCTAGGAGTTCAAAGCCAGCTGATAATATAGCAAGATTCCATCTCAACAATAAATAAAAGACACACCAGGGAGCAGCTGTGTGGACCAGAGTGGTGCTGCTGCAGGCAGGTCCCAGCTAGGGCCCCACCCAGACCCCAGAAATATGGATACACATGCCAAGGCCACAGGCCACCTAAAAAAGAGCTGCATAGACCCAAAACCATCCTCCAGAGTTCCACCATACCATCGGTAAGTGTGCACACACACACCAGGGAGCAGCTGTGTGGACCAGAGTGGCGCAGCTGCAGGTGGGTCCCAGCTAGGGCCCTGGCCCTCCCAGACCCCAGAGGTGGGGGCAAACATGCCCAAGCCACAGCCCACCTAGAAAAGAGCTGCACAGGCATGCAAGCTTCATCCAGAGTCCCACCATATCATCGGCCATAGCCAAGGGCCCACCTGGAAAATAACTACACAGACACACAAGCAACGCAGAAGCTTGCCCTGATACCACTGATTAGTACCTGAAGATCCTAGCCAGAAGCCCACACAGACAACAGGAACTTAGATACATAGCCCCCAGCCAAAGGTCCCCCCCAGACAGCAGCTATATAAGGGCCCCAGCAAAAGGCACACCTAGATACCATCCCAAGTGTGCACAGGCCCCAGTTAGAATCCCACCCAGACAACAAGTCAACTGAAGGATACAGAAGGCCACCATTCCAAACCCAGGAATTGGTGCACTGGTGAGGAACACAGTAAAGGCTGCTCAGTGGCTTGCTGAGAATTGAAGACCACTGGGTGAGCAAAAAGTTGACTCAACAATGGCATAGCAGGCTGCATCTGATGAAATAAGAAGACACAGAAATGTCTCAAAACCAGACTTCCAGATCACCTCAGGCAACCACAAAGGGAAACAAGATGGAACAATCTTTCCAATTTTAGTATATGTGCTGCCAAAGTGAGCACATAGATGGAACAATCTGATACTCAACCACCTAGACTCCCTGAAATGGCAATGAAAGAGGACCTAGAGAAAATGAAATCAGAAATAATTTCTCAGATAACAGCAGAGATCATGCCCATAGTGCAAGACATGATTAATAAATCTAGAGCAGACACAGATTTAAAAAAAAATAGAGGAGCTGAGAAACATGATAGAATCCCAACATAGGAAACAAATGGAATTCATAAAACAGACACAGACAGATTTCTAAGACATTAAAAATTCCATTGAAAGTTTACACAGCAGAACAAGCAAATGCAAGGACAGCATTTCAGATGTAGAAGATAGGATTGCAATTAGTGTCCAGGAAAAGAAAAATCTCTTAAACATAGTGAGGGACCATGAGAGATCAATCCAGCAGCTGCTAGACAATTCAAAGAAGAATAACATAAGACTGATTGGAGTCAATGAAAAAACAGCAGAGAGTGCAGATGACAAAAAAACTGTTCAGTGAAGTATTGGCAGAAAACTTCCCAAATGCGGAGAAAGAACCTGACACACAGATAAGTGAGGCTTTTAGGACTCCAACTAGCCATGATCAAAAAATCTACAGATAGGCATATAATAGTTAAGATTCCAGAAATCCAGCAGAAGAACAAAATTCTACAAGTAGTTAGAGAAAAGAAACAAATCACGTACAAAGGAAACCCTATTAAAATCACAGCAGACTTCTCAACACAAACCCACAAGAAGCACTTGGAGTGCTGTATTTCAAATCCTAAAGTAAAACAACCTCCAACTCAGATTGATGTATCCTGCAAAACTATCTTTCAAAATTGATGGAGAAATAAGATACTTTCATGACAAAAAAGCATCTTAGGAACTTCATGAATACTAAACCAGCACTCCAAAAAATTTTAAACAATATCCTAGGAAAAGACAATGAGGATCACAACCCCAGGACCCCAGCATAATGAATTCATCACAAACAACAAGAAATTAAATGAAAAGGGGGAGAAGCCAACAAAAAGAAAAGGTCATGACAAGGATAATTAAATACATATCAGTTATGACCATCAGTGTTAATGGCCTCAATTCACCAATCAAAAGAAACAGACTGGCAGAATGGGTCAAGAAGCAGGATCCAACAATACGCTGCATACATCAAACACACTGAATTCAAAAAGAACTCATAGACTGAAAGTTAAAGAGTGAAAAACAATACTCCATGTGACAGGAAGCCCCCCAAAAGGCGGTAGTAGCTGTCCTCTGCAGATCAAGTGAATTTCAAACCAACACTGATGAAGAGAGACAAAGAGGGACACTACATACTTATAAAGGGAACAATCCAAGAGGAAGTAATGACAATCATAAATATATATGCACCAAACACAAGTGTGCCCAATTATATAAACAAATACTAATGGACATGAAAAATCATATAAGCACTAACACAATAGTAGTGGCATACCTCAATACTCCACTGTCACAAATAGATCAACCAGATAAAAAATAAACAATCAAACAGTAGAACTCAAACTCTTGAACAAATGAACTTAACAGAAGTTTACAGAGTGTTCCGCCCCACAAAATCAGAATTCAGTTGCACATGGATCAGTCTCCAAAATAGACCACATACTCACTCACAGAACATGTTTAAATTAGTGCAAGGGAACTGACGTTATATTATCAGACCACAGTGTAATGAAACTGGAGATCAATAGCAAAAGAAACCACAAGAATTTCATAAACATGTGGAAATTGAACAACACATTTCTGAATAAACAATGGGTCACAGAGGAAATTAAAGAAGAAATCAGACAGTTCCTACAATTAAATGACAACAACAGTACAACACACCAGAATCTATGGGACACAATGAAAGCAGTCTTAAGAGGGAAATTCATAGCAGTGAATACTCATATTAGGAAAACAGAACAAGCTCAATTATACAACATAATGCTGAACCTCAAGCTTCTAGAAAAAGAAAAGCAAGACAAACCCAAAGCTCATGCAAGGGAGGAAGTTATAAAGATCAGGGCAGAAATTAATGCAATGGAAACAAAGAGAACAATACAAATATCAATGAAGCCAAGAGTTGGTTCTTTGAAAGGATAAACAAAATTGACAAACCCTTAGCCAACTTGTCAAAAAAAGGAAAGAAAAGACCCAAATCCATGCAATTAGGAAATTACAATGGACCCAGCAAAAATCCAGAGGATCATCAATACCTACTTGGAGAATCTATATGCTAATAAGATGGAAAATACAGAAGAAATGGACAGATTCCTAGATTTGTATGAATTATCAAAGTTGAATGAAGATGACCTAAAAATTCTAAACAACCCAATATCAATCAATGAAAACTGGGTGTGGTGGCGCATGCCTATAATCCCAGCACTCAGGAGGCTCAGGCAGGAGGATCGCTGTGAGTTCAAGATCAGCCTGGGCTACATAGTGAGTTCCAGGTCAGTCTCAACTACATAATGAGACCCTGTCTCAAACAAACAAACAACAACAACAACAACAATAAAACAATATCAATGAAATTTAAAACATAATAAAAAACTTTCCAGCTAAGAAAAGTCCGGGTCCTGAATTCAGCTTCACTGCTGAATTCTACAAGACATTTAGAGAGGAACTACTCCCTCTCCTGTGTAAACTCTTCAGTGAAATTGAAAGGGAAGCAATACTCCTGAGTTCATTCCTGGAAGCAAGCATCACCTTGACTGAAAAGAGAACTATAGGCCAATCTCACTAATGAACACAGATGCAAAAATCTTTAATAAGATACTTGCAAATAGAATGCAGGAGATCATTAAGAAGATCATACACCCTGACCAAGTGGGATTCATCCTAGGGATGCAGGGATGGTTCAACATATGCAAATCAATAAATGTAATACACTATATTAATAGAGCCAAGGACAAAAACCATATGTTCATGTCCAATAGACACAGAAAAAGCACTTGACAAAATCCAACACACACTTATGAAAAAAACCTTTCAAAAAATTGGAATAGACCATCTCTACCTCAATCTGTTAAAAGCCTTCTATGAAAAACCAAAAGCCAATATCATACTAAATGGTCAAAATTGAAATCCTTCACACTAAAATCAGGAACAAGACAAGGACGTCCACTATCACCACTCCTGTTCAATATAGTTCTAGAAACATTAGCCACAGCAATTAGACAAGAGAAAGAAATAAAAGGAATAAAGATAGGAAACTAAGAAGTCAAATTGTCATTATTCGCAAATGACACAATACTCTATTTAGAAGACCCTAAGAACTCCACCAAAAGTCTTCTAGACTTAATAATGAAATTCAGCAAAGTAGCTGGATACAAGGTCAACAAACAAAAACCAATAACTTTTCTGTATATGAAAAACAGACTCACTGAGAAAGAAGTGGGACAAACGATCCCTTTCACAATAGCATCCAAAAAATTGAAATACCTAGGAATCCACCTAATAAAAGAAATCAAAGACCTCTACTCTGAAAACTACAACACTCTGAAAAAAAAAGAGAGACTGAAGAGGATATCAGAAAATGGAAAGACATCCTTTGCTCCTGGGTAGGAAGAATCAACATAGTGAAAATGGCCATACTTCCAAAATTGCTATATAGATTTAATGCAATCCCAATTGAAATCCCAGCAGCATACTTCACAGACCTTGAGAAAACAATCCAAAATTTCATTTGGAATAAGAAGAGACCTAGAATAGCAAAAGCAATTCTAGGCAATAAAAAGGAAGGGAGTATCAAAATCCCCAACTTGAAGCTATACTACAGAAAATACCAAATAGTTTCTCTGGTGTGAAAAACTATAATAGTACATAAGATCCTAATGATATAATTGACAATGTGAAATAGGAAGAAAAGGGCTAAAGGTGTGGGGAAAGTGGGAAGGGTAGGGGAAAGGTAATAAGGGAAAAGACAAAAATATGAGAAAATGAAAAAATGGAAAAAAAAGTGTTTATAAATGGGGAGGGGAGCAGGGGGTGAAGGGAGGGCAGGGACAAGGGGAAAAAACGAGAACCAAGACCTGTCATATAAAGGTACAAGATCCCAATAATGAATGCAACTGTACTGTATATCTAAAATGTACCAATAAACTCAATGAAAAAAGAAAAACAAACTATACTACAAAGCTACTGTGATAAAAACATGGTGCTGGCAAAGAAACAGACCTGAGGACCAATAGAACAGATTAGAAGATGTAGAAACAAGTCCAGACACACTCAGCTACCTCATCTTGGACAAAGGAGCCAAACACCTTACCTGGAGGAAAGATAGCCTCTTTAATAAATGTTACTGGAAAAACTGGGTTTCAACTTGCCAAAGATTAAACCTAGACCTATATCTCTCATCAAGCACTAAACTAAAATAACCAATGTGGGAAAACCTTTTCACCAGCTCTTCCTCAGACAAAGATCTACTATCTAAAATATATGAAGAACTGATAAAAATCAGACCTCCCAAATTTAAAGACCCAGTCCAAAAATGGGCACCTGAAATGAACAGACACTTCTCAGACAAAGAAGGAGAAATATCAAATTAACATATGAAAGATGTTAAAAATTAACATATCGAGAGATGCAGATGAAAACAACAATGAGATTCCACCTCACCCCAGAAAGACTGGCTGCTACCATGAAATCAACTAATAACAAATGCTGACAGGGCTGTGGGGAAAGAGGAACCCTGCTCTACTGTTGGTGGGAGTGCAGACTGGTGCAACCAATGTGGAAATCAGTATGGAGATACCTCAGAGAACTAGGATTGGGGGTCCCATTTGACCCAGCTATCCCCCCACTGGGTATCTTGCCCAAAGAATTAAAAGAATCATACCACAGCGATATATATGCACCCATGTTCATAGCAGCATAACTCATGATAGCTAAAACTTGGAAGCAGCCCAATTGCCCATCAATAGGAGACTGGATAAGGAAAAATGTGTGTGTGTGTGTGTGTGTGTGTGTGTGTGTGTGTGTAGGTGTGTGTGTGTGTGTGTACGTTTATAGAGTACTACTCAGCCATAAAGAATGAGAAACTAGAGACATTTATAGCTAAATGGATGCACACTGAGTGGATACTCTTAAGTGAAATAAATAGGACATATATGTATAAATACCAAATGGTTAGTGTGAGAAACTGAAAGTGTAAATAAGGACTAAAAGGTATAACAGTTAATTTGAAATAGGAAGAAAAGGTGCAAAGCAATGGGGAAATGGGAGAGGTAGGGGCAAAGAAACATGGGAATGGAATTAACATGAGAAAAAAGAAGGAAACAAAGTCTTTGTAGTTAGGGAAGGGTGTAGGGGTTTAAGGGAGTGCAGGGAAATGGGGAAAAAATGAGAACCAAGATGGATTACATGAAGGTGCAAATTTCCAATGATGAATGTCACTATATTGTACACCTTAAATGTACCAATAAAATTAATTAATTAAAAAATAAATAAAAAGGCTTTGTGATAGCAGGTAGGATAGGGCTGTCAGAAGGACTCCTGCCATGAACACAGGTGACTTCACACAAAATACATTATAGCACCCACCAGAATGCAAACTTGGGGCAAGGACTCTTGACTTCCGCATTATGAATGATGGCAATAACTAAAATATGATTAATTTCCAAATAAACATCCTTTTAAAGATGGACAGAGAAAACAACCACAACAATATGAGGCCTTGGAAATAAATCTTCCAGAGGGAATTCAGCTGGTCTGTGCTTGGTCCTGCTGAGTCATCTAATCATTAGTTAAAATAACCACTGAATTACTCCTTGTTCTTCCTGAAATGTTTTCATGTTGTATCCAAGAATCCCAACTGCAGAGTTATAAATCAGGTGAGCAATCTACTCCAAATCAGACGCAACACCAATTCTAACCCAGCTGAAGTGGCAGCATGATCCAGCCCCGTTACAGTGTAACTCCCCACTCAAGCCTTTGCTCAGGGTCTTATTTTCCATGACTGCATAGAGACAGGGTCTCATGTGTAGTTCAGGCTAACTTTGAACTCACTACAGCACTACGTCGCCCAGGCTGGCCTCGAGCATGCAGCAATCCTCCTGGTAAGGCTCTGTTTTGAACATTCATTCTCTTTCTGTTAACCACAGCAGGTTAAAAATCAGTGTACAAAACAGTGACGGTTCATCACTCATTCCACAAGGCTCATTTTTCCACACACTTGTAAATGCTGAGCGCCGGGCTAAGGTATCTCACCTGTCCAGAGCAATGGCGGGGAAGCTGAGGATAGTCACAGAGCAGAAGACTTTGTGCAAAAACTTGACAACTTTGCAGAAGAGCATGGTGTAGATCCACCAGCAACAGTGAGGACTGGTGCTGAGGATGATGTCGAAGGGCACACAGACCAGGCTGGCGAAGATCCCCGAGCAGGCCAGGTTTTTAATGAACCTGTTGGTGACAGATTTGAACACGGCTGTGCGGCAAGTGGACCATAACACCATGAAGTTTCCTGGCCAGATATGTAAAGAAATGAAAAACGTTAACCCTTTAAAGAAAAGTGAAAGAAAGAAAGAAAGAAAATACAGGTTTAAATCTTCTAAAATGTATTTGAGAGTTGACTTCCATATATCATGCTGTCAGTTAATGTGAAATTATTAGATCACACATACCAAAAAGTCTAGATGACACTTAAGAGGTGAGTTTATTATTTAATTTTAGGCAAAACAGTATTATGATGATAGTGCTTCAGTATCAAAGGCATAGAAACAATTGACTAGGTATTGTCTAATCCCAGGCAGTCTACTCTCATTAAACTTAAGTTTGTTGGGCCGGGGATTTAGCTCAGTGGTTTGGCAGCCTGCCTCATAAGCACAAGGACCCAAGTTTGATCCCCGGTACAAAAAAAAAAAAAAAAAAAAAAATTAAGTAAAAGCCCCAATTGTTACCCCGCAAAAAAAAAAAAAAAAAAAAAAAAAAAATTTAAGTTTGTTAATGAATTCTGTGTTGCTCAAACACAACAGAAACACAATGTAAGCCACGTGTATAATTTTAAATTTTTCTAGTAGCTATATTTCTACAAAGTAAAAGGAAGCAAGTGAATTTTTTAACCCAAGTAAATCCTAAGTATCATTTCAACATGTAATCATTACTTCAAATCCTTAGTGTTTTCCATTTTATTTTACACTGTCTTCATAAGCCAGGGTGTGTGTGTGTGTGTGTGTGTGTATTCTTTTTTAATATACACTTACAGCACATCTCAATTTCAAATGGTCACATTTCAAGTGCTCAAGGGCCACACGCCATTAGTGGCTATTACGTTGGACAGCAGTAGACTTTTCAGCAGCAGTAACACTGAGTGTGCTCTTGCTGTGCCTTAAAGCCTACACTCTCCTGGGTTCCCCCTCCCTCCCCATCACCACTAATGCCTGGGTGCTGTGTTCTTTTTCTAGGCCCTCCTCCTTTCTCTGTGACCTCTGCCCTGGTTAAATTACCCATTCAGATGGCTTTCCACCAAAAATTCATGTCCTAGAGGCTTCTTATCTCAGTACCAGATGTTTTTTACAACCACACTTTTGATCCCCTACCCCCTCTCATCACATGGTTCTCCAGGACCACCATCTAGGGCTAATCTCACACCTTTCTTCCCCTGGCTGGCAGATACACCAGTCACTCTGGCTCTTTTTTCCACTCTTAAACATATCAAGGATTATCCAGCTTCAGTGGCCTGTAACAAGTCATTTATACTGCCTCACTTGCTCCTCACATGTCTAACTTGCTTTAATCCAGGTCTTTGTTTCAATGCTGCTTCTACTCTAAAAGACCTTCTCTGAGCATCTTTTTATTTTAAATACTCACTGTTCCTCCCTCCATTATATTCCTTGGCAATTCTTACCATAAACTCTAAATTTGTTTTCTGGTTGCCCCTTCATTTATCAGGACAAAAAAAAAAAAAAAATACATGTTAACCTTGTTCACTGTTACAACACCACACTCAGCTCGGTATCTGGCACAGAGTAGGCATCCAATAAATATCACTGAATAAATTAATTGGTACAAACAGTGATCAAAAGGCCCTGAAGTGAGAGGAGCCCTTTTGTAATACATATATCAGTCACTCAGGGGATCACAGGGCACACTGCAGCAGAATGACATACAGAATCAGTTATGAAGTATCCACCAGGGACACGCAGCTGTAAAAGCACCCAGAGCAGTTGGCCCCAGACTGAAGTTTCAGAAACGCTACTTCTAGACACAGCCCCCCAACACACACGGCCCCCACCCCCACCCCGGTCACCCAGGACCCTGGCTTCAGGTGCACACAGCAGCCTGCTTTTCCCGCTGAAATTCTAGGTCTCCCGGCTGCTCCCTCCTGCACACATGCTGACCCATGCTGTCTGATGAATGCCGCTGAGAGCGGAGCCAGGTTCTGAAGAGGAGTGGGGGTGCCTAGCGGGGGACAGTGGGGGTTCAGGGCTGCAGTGGAGGTCATTATCAGAGCCCACTTAAATCTGCTGCGCAGAGAGTAGGTATGTCAGAGTATATGCAGTGCTCACAGTCTGGGGTATCTCCAGGTAATTGACTCTAGATAAATGAGCTGTTCCCTTGAAAGAAGTCAGACCCTTAGGATTTCCTTTTTCTCTTCTCTCCTCACAGTTAATCTTTTCGGTTTGGCAGTTATGCTGAATAAAACACCTTGAATAACAAAACAAGGAGGAAAATTCATCACAAAGGGCATGATGTGGGCCAGGGGTCTCTCTCCTCTTTTGAAATCTAACCGAAACACAGTTCCATCATTACTCTCATATTCTACAAGCCCAAACACCTTTCTCCCTCCCTATTATGACAGGCATATTTTTATTTTAAAAAAATTTTTTTTGGTACCGGGGAACAAACTGGGGTCCTTGTGCTTGCTAGGCAGGCAGTGACACCACTAAGCTAAATACCCGGCCCTTTTATCATATTTTTAAAGTCATGCTTTAGCAATATATATAATAACAATTTGAGGTCAAAGTATTCTGGCTTTGGGAAAGAGGAATATACCATCTTAGGAACTGTACTAACAGTATAATGAACATTTTATTAGTACGTCCACACACGTAAATGAGGAAACTTGTTTCGACTTGTATTTGTTTCTTTTTAAGACAGGCAGGCTGCCACTCACAGTGCTGCTTCTGGAGGTGTCTGGAGCCTTGGAAGCATGACTATGCTATGGTCTCCTACAAATGGGCCTTGAGGGCTTGTTGGGAGGGTCTAACAGGGGAGTCAGCTCCTCCCATCCCCTTGGTGAAAGACTGGTCTTTCTCTGTGGGGGAAGTCATCCTCCTCCACCAAGCACACAGCTTCGGAAGGGACATACAAGGAGCAAACAGAGAGGAAGGGGACATCTTCCTAGTCAGCCAGATCAGCCAATTAACCCTGATGATCAATGGGGTGAAGGGCAACAGCTGAGATCAACCTCACATGCAGGAAACCTGTTTGCAATGATTATGGAAAATATGAAACCCGAGACTGCTACAATTACTTCTTTGAGGGGGTGCAGAGGATTGAACTCAAGCTGTTTACACTGAGCTATATCCCCATCCCACCTCCCTAACTTCTTTCTGTAATATTGAGACAGTCTTGCTAACCTGCCCAAGTTGGGCTTGAACTTGCAATCCTCTGGCCTCAGCCTCCCAGAATACAGGGGTGATAGGCAATGTGCCATCGTACCTAGTTTAAAATTACATTTTATCTAGGAACTAACCCCTTCATGCTATTAAGAACCTAACATGCACACACATCCCAGTGAGCTCACATTATAGTCTCCAGAGAGCCCGAGGCAGCTACTCCTACCAGTCAACACACAAGAAAGTTCACAACCTTTGGCCAATTTTTTAAAATTATTACTATTCGTTGATATTTTTCTGTCTCTCCCAGCTGATCACTGTCACCAGTCAAACGTAAAGATTTTAATTAACTTGAATCCCAGTTATTTCCATTTTTTTAAAAATGAGCTCACTCATGCAGTAGTCACAAAGTACACTGGGACCACGTACACATACTTGTTTCAGAAAGAAGAGGAAAACACTGAAAAATACAAGTGTTTACTAAAAACAGGAGGGAGTTAAAAGAGAACACAAACCAAGAGTCCTGCTCTCCAGGGTACAGCTCTGGATGTGTAACACGACTGTGTTTCAAGTACTTGAGTCTAGAACTTCAAAGTACCATTTCTGTTTCAGGGTGTGTGTGTGTGTGTACATGCACACATGCATGTGTTTCCCACATATCTTATTTTTTGTGATTATTAAGATAACACATAATTTTAAAAATTCAGACAATGCATAGAAGTATGAAGGAAAAATTAAGAATTAGCCACCCAATGATAACTAACTGTAAACTTTAAGTATTTATCCTTCCAAACTCTTTATATATACAGACTTTTATTTATTCCAGTGGGACCAAACTATACATTCTGCTTTGTAACTACGTCTTTTCACCATATGAACATTCTGTGATAATAATATATCATTATTTTAGGAGCTATATAAAAACAACAGTGTTTTATAATTATTCTCTAATTAATTTTATTTATTATATATTGGTGAGTTTGCTTAAACTGTATCCAATATACCATTATTGTGAAACCTGCATGGAGAATTGAACTGAATGTTTATGAATGAGAAATTCCTAGTAGAATTTCTGGGTCAAATGACTGCACAATTTTTATTTTTTATTTTTATTTTCTTTTATTTTTTGTAAAAAAATCGAACTCAGAACCTTGCACTTGCAAGGCAGGCATGGTGCCACTGAGCTACGTCCCCGGCCACACAATTTTTAAATATACCTTGCCAAATGCTCCTCCACAAATGGTGGATGAGAAAGGTGGTTTCCCCACATGCTCGCTAAACGTTCTCCTCTTTCACAAAAATGTTTGCTACTTTGCACGCTTCCTCAATTCTAGTATTTGTTTTTTTTATATCTATGTGTCTCGAAAATTTTCATCCATTTGCCTCTGTAACTTTCCCTATTCTTTCCTCTTCCAGATCTCTTATTAGACACAGGAGTTACCTAAAAATATAGTAAATGTGTACATTAAAAAAAAACTATAGACAATAAAAAGTAGAGAGACAGATCATCCTCAGTGGCCAAGAGGATCAAGAGATGAAGGGGAGATGAGAAAAGCAATGAAAAAAAAAAGGACTTGGGATGTGTCATGAACATGTACCAACTCCACACAAGGAATGCGAGTATTATTCACTGCAATCATAGACTAATAAACTAAAATAATAAAAAAATTGTTTTAAATAAAATAAGTCAGACTATACTAGATGTGGTGGATAAGGTGGATGAGGACACATCATAAAAGTTTTTTTGTTTGTTTGTTTTGTTTTTGTTTTTTTGAGACAGGGTCTCTCTATGTAGTTGAGGCTGGCCTTGAACGCACTATGTTGCCTAGGCTGGCCTCGAACTTGTGGCAATCCTCCTGCCTCCGCCTCCAGCATGCTGGGATTACAGATGTGCACCACCACACCTGGTAACCATAATGTTTTTAGGAACCGACTTTCCACCGGGTGGCATCTGACAGCAGCACTGACTGTATTTTTATAGTACCTCATAAATACATTCTGGAAAGAGGATTTCTAGAACAGCTTCAAAAAGTAACAAGAACTGTGGGATAAGTCTGTTTGAAGTGAGGAGGAGTGATTGAGCGGGGATTAAAAACAATGTGTCTTTTTTGGTAATAAATTTTTAAAATGTTTACTGTATTTTTCAATCACCACACATATACTTAGACTTCATTCTACCAGTTATATCTGTTCACCACTCATTCATATTTTCCATAAATTTATCCTCTTCTGCAAATTGAGAGATTATTTCTCAGATCTCCCTTCCATTTTATCAATTCTCAATTCACCTGGAAAGTAATCAAACCAAACTTTTTAAAAATATTGCATTTGAGTGTATTTCAAACAGCCTATTCTTTATTCCTAGTGTCCAGTTATTTTACTACGGCTTCCATTCTCTCGTAATCTAATGACATTTTCAAATGCTTTTAGTTTCTTTCAGATGATTCTACTGTATCTAGTGTAGAAGTGTTAATTTTGTCTTTTCTTGGGTCTGCTGGCTCTCCCTTAAGGTTTTCCTTAGATGGTCTTTAACATTCGTGATCATGAGCTCATGCCTTACGGGAGTTGTTCTTCTGTGGTGGGCTATATTCCCTGCTGTGGAAAGATTTCAAGTGGCTAGCCAAGCACACATTGATACTTTGTTGGACTTCTGTACACATGTAAAAAACAATTGTTTGAAAGGTTATTCTGAGAAATGTTAGGTTATATGAAAATTCTCATTCTAGGGAGAGGCAGGGTATTTGAATGACTAAGAACACAGAACCTGAAGCCCTACTTTTGGTTCAAGTCCCAGCTTTACCATTTATCATCTGTGTGATCATAGGTAAATTAACTTCTCTGTATCAGTTATATCATCTGTTAAATGGACATAACAACAACGCCTATGTAAAAGTACCGGGATTAAAAACTTAATACAAGTGATATATGTGCAGCGCTTAGAACAGCTTCCTGTGCCTAGTATGTGCTGGGTACATGTTATGTGTTGCTTTCTATTAGTGGCATAAAGGTTCCAGAGGGCAAAAGGAAAGGCCTGACAAAGAGGGGAAAGAAAAGAGTTGGGCTAGAGGAAAAGAAAAGATGCTCAACAAAGGGAATGAGAGTCACCAATGGATATACTGACCTCCCACACCAAATACAGAACTTGGTCTGCCAAAGGATCACCCAGGCTTGCCTCATGGGCATCCCTCAGTGATGCTGCTGACAGAATCCTGGGACGATGACATCTGGGCAGTTTCCTCAGGCCTGTGAGACTTGCATTTTACCTCCCTCTTTCTGTCATTTAGACTTGGTGACTTCACTAAAACCTTTTCCTCCCCAGCAGGGAAGGCAGGACCCCCTGCAAAGTCTGCTCCTTCCCAGAGCAGCACATGACAAAGTCTGCTCATCCCAACTGTGAGGTGAAGCATATGGGAAAGGTCTCGGAAGAAGGGTGCCATCTCTCTAGATGGAGTCTGCTCCTCCAAACTCATCAACTTACTATGAAACATTCAAAATGCACCACAGATATCTCACAGCAGCACACAAATGTGACTCATCTTAATATAGAGGACAAGAGAAATCTTTAAAACTACAAAGAATCGAGAAAACTGGAAAAAGAAACCACTATTTAGTTGAGAAAAAGTAAAAGTCTCAAAGTAATGATGAGAGCCTGTTAGTGTTTTAATTTAATTAGGTAAATAGCTTGAAACCACCAAGGAAGTCTTTGTGTCATGAAAAAATATCTTAATGCCATCTAGCCAAGGATATGTTACAAATGATAAAACAATGATTATAACTATACTTGATTATTTGTTTTTTTAAAAGCCTTTAAAAACATTCATCATTACCCACATCTTCCCAAAGGCAGCCACTAAGTACTCTTACACATTTAGGCTCATAAGATATGCAATTAAGAATTTTAAATGAAATGGAAAAAAGGAAAAACCATTCCACTTTTACCACCATTACAAGAAAATAAAAGCATTCCTAAGGACACTGTTCCATTTGATTTTGGTATGATTCAGATGTGGTTACATTATGATCCTGGCTTTTTAAAAGAATCAGTTCCTCATTTATTTATAAATAAGTATTTATAAATAATTAAGTGCACAAGTAAATAAGTAAATACATTTTGCCAGAGGACAAAAAAGG
The DNA here is from genome assembly GCF_012274545.1 of Fukomys damarensis. Taxonomy (NCBI): domain Eukaryota; kingdom Metazoa; phylum Chordata; class Mammalia; order Rodentia; family Bathyergidae; genus Fukomys; species Fukomys damarensis. Next base: position 36,355,979 of record NW_022900929.1, on the reverse strand, counting down.
TGTGAGATTAGTGAGTAAAGAAAAGGAAAGTGCTGGGCGTGGTGGCGCACGCCTGTAATCCCAGCACTTGCGAGGCTGAGGCAGAAGAATCTCTTGTGAGTTGAAGACCAGCCTAGGCTATATAGTGAGTTCCAGGTCAGTCTCAACTACATAGTGAGACCCTTCCCAAAAACAAAACAAACAAACAAACAAAAGTAAAGTAACTTGAATGATTTTACCAAAAGCATTCCACGAATCCCTACTGCCTTTAAGAAAAGAATTTTTTTCAACATCACGCAATCCCCTTTAAAATAGCTCCTGGCACCTCCCACTAATTATTCAAAGTAGCAGCATCTTGATGGAAGAGAATGACCCTGAAAACCTGCCTTAGTCCTCTGGGCTCTGCGACAGAATACCACAGTCTAGATGACGCCTGGACAAAGAACAGAAATTTTTCTCAGTCTCAGACTAGGCGGTGGTAGGTCCACTGCCTGGGGAAGTCTGCTTTCCGCTCAAGCCGATGCCTGCGCTGCATCCTGAGGAAGAGATGAGTGTGCTGTTTTCACATGGTGGAAAGTGTCTTCCTCTTGGCCAGGGAGCCAACTACTGCCTGAGCCTCCTTTATAAAACCCTTAATTCCACTGATAGGGGAGAAGTCAAATCATTTCATGGCCTTATTATCTCTTAAAGGCCCCACCTCTCTCCACAATCACAACCACCACTAACTTTTAAGATTTGCATTTTGGAGGGGATACATTCAAACTGTAGCAAAATCTGAAAGTCAAATTCAGATTTTTCTTTAAACCCTTAAATCTGCTCCCCAAGCAAAACTTTCAAAGGAAGCTCTGTTTCATAAGAGTGAGAGTGAAGGAAAGACAAGATAGGAATAAAGAAATCTTCAGTGCACACAGGACAAATGGTAAAAAGGGGGGGCACAATTAATTCAGCTGTGTGAACTAGGGTGGCATATAGGAGAGGGTGCTCCAACACTAAAGAGCTAGGCTGCAAAGTTCACACTTCCAAAGGAACACTTACAAGGGTTTTGTTATATTCTAATTTTTAAAAATCTTTCATTCTTTAATCTGTGCAGATAAATTTCCCAGCTACCCAGAGCCAGCACCAGCTAGCTGATAAGTGGGGTTTTTTTCTGCTCTTATCAGAATTATGGTCATCCATAAGAATATAAGGGAAAACCAACTTGTAGCTAACGGGTTGTGCCTGTTGGTTTTTTACATAATTTGCGCATAATCTCTGTCTAAAAATTTTGGCCCTTTCTTCACTAATGAAATGTCTATCAATTTGCTGCAACTTGTGATTGAACTATCTAATATCTGCTCAACTCTAAGCTGATTGCTACTAATGTGAGAAAATTGTGCGATTTAGCTATAATTTGATTCCAAAGCTTTCTTTAAAAATGATACAGGAAGTTTAAATTAAGTACAAATTGAATTAACTGGAACAAACTATGTAGTTTATTAAAATTCGTGGTAAATTTCAAATAATTTCTATGAATGAAAAGAGCTCCTTATGAAATATGTATCTCCAATCTAAACTTGGACAGTTTCTCCTGAGAATACTCTTTCCTAATCAATAGGCCAGGGATTTAGCTGAATGGTTCTGCAACCTGCCTCGCAAGCACAAGGTCCCAAGTTCCATCCCTGGTACCGAAAAAAAACCAAAAACAAACAAACAAAAAAAAACCAATGAATAAGTCAGGCAAAATATTAACAGGATTCATTGTTGTAATACATAAAGAATATACAGACTGACAACAACAGCCTTTATCAGGTCATTTTCTGTGAGGCCATACAGGGAATTTTAGGTCAGTTGCAACAAGCACACAGATATCCACAAGACAAGACAAACAGAATAGCTCAAATCAAGACGAGAAGTTCTCATTGACCACCACAAAACCTGGTTCTTCCCTGGGGCTGTCCCATGGAAGTCACAAAGCCCCTGAAATTAGTTCTTCCTGCCTCTCACATACAGAAAGATACACACAGATGTATAATGCAAGGAGAAAGATGTAATCAGAGTCTAAAGTTGACAACCCTTCCCCTTCTTTCACCAAGAGCTTGAATTTTTCCATATAAATCAACTAGAACGTTTTCATGGATTCACAAGACATCTTGCGCTCTGATCTCTCACACTAAGTCTACTAATGTCCCTGGAATGTGTATTATTCCCTAAAACTCGCTGGCAAGAATCTTGGAATCACTGGCCCCACCCAACCGTACCAGTGCTGACAACATTTAACAACCACAGTTTCCATTTCCTCTTGTTGGGTGCTGTAGTTTGGAGAGTTTGTCCTCACCAGAAATCACGTAAAGGGCTGGTCCCCAGTGTGACCAGATTGAGAGATACTGGGGCTTTGAAGAGATGAAGAGAAGGTCAGTAAGAGGGAATTAATGCTTTTCTCCTGGAATGCAGTCCTTGCTGTCTCAAGACTGGCTTAGCTATGATAAAAGAATGGCAACATGAACCTAGCGCCAGCCCCTTCTCTCACATGTGTACTCCTCTCCTACCACACCTCTTCTTCTGCTCCTCGCCATGAGCCTCACAAGACTCTCACCAGAAGCCAGACAGATGCCAGTGTCATACCCTTGGACTTTCAGCCTTTACAACAACAGAAAATAGACTAAGTCTCTAAGTACAAGGAGAAAGATCCAGAGGAAAGGAGGAATCAATCAAGTAATCTAACTTTCTCTGGCTTTCCTAGGATCAGCATCCAAACAAGCCACGCTTGACTGAATGCAGATGAACCAGTGCACCATGCTCAACATCAACCACACAGGCCAGCTCACCAAGAGATCCTGGCCAGTGAAGTGGGGCCATTTCCCCTCACATATTGTAAGACTGTGAAGTCTGAAAGCAACCATATTTGAAAATCTGTCAGTCCTCCTTAGCACCAAACACAGTTTTAAAACTATGCATTGTTTCACAAAGACTGGGTATAAAAATTAACACTTGAACATGACGTTATCAGAACCACCAGAGTTTGTTCTGCATACTCTGTTTTGTAGGTATACTTATTGACAACAACGGCCTTCCATTAACAAGCCAAAGGCACACTGTCTCCCTATAACCAACAAGTGGTGTCAGAGCAGTTTGTAGGAGGAATTCAACACTGATACTGCGTGCCATAGTATAATTAGTGCTGTCAATGCACGCGAAATACTCATACACGCCCTTCTACTCCCTCTAGTCCAGTAATTATAATTATGCAGTCTGAAAAAGAAAATTATATTAGAAATATTCCCAAGGACCTCAAGTGTACAATAATTAGAGGACTAAGAAAAGAAAATGAACCCAATCTCTCTTTACTCCACCGAGACCCAGCAAAGCTGATGGAGTAGGAGGAATAAGATTTGGGAAACTAGAGCCTTTCACTCCTTATGATCTCGATGAATCTGAAAATGACTGATAAATTTTGAAAATACCATCTCTTTTTATATAACTGAGTTCTGGAGAGAGGCAGGAGGCACAGGAAAGAGCGAGGAGGGTGAGGAGCTAGGAATGGCACTGCAAATCTAACAGACTTCAGACCACTGTCTCGTGACCCGGAAGGTTATCGTTCCCCAGAGCAAATCTCCTATGTGTCCTTCACCACTTTCTCCTGTCTCCACTAGAAAGGACAGCAGGAGAAGTGGGACTGTAGAATGAGAAGCTGGGAGAGCCAGAACAGCAGATGGAGCAGGAGGTAGAGGTGGCCAGACCTAGGACAAGGCCAGAGACCAGATGGCCAAAACCAGATGGGAAGGCTCTAGGAGGAAGTGATGAATGTGAAGGTCAAGGTCAAGAATAGAACACAGAGGTATGGAAAGAATGAATTATAGCACAGAGCCCATAAGGGTCCACCAACAAAGTAAGAGAATGGAATAAGTAACAAAACAGAGTACTGAGAGCCAAGAACTCTCTAGAAGGAAAGAGGTAGCAAAGTAAGCAAAAGAATAGATTGTCACATTAATTATACAGAAGAAGTTCAGCAACTAAGACACTTAGATTTATAAGCTGAAGGTGGGTATGGTTCATCCCGAGGTAGGAAGTAAATCAATAAGATGTATTTAAGTACAAACTCTGTATTTAAGTACTGTCTAAAATGAAGTGTATGTGGGTGGCAGAAACAGTACCTTTCTAAAGACAATCCTACGTTATCTTTCTCTCTTTCCTCTTCTACTCTGTTTCAGGCAATAACAGGATGGACGGAAAGGAAGAGAGCAAAACAATAGAACGATTTTGGTTTTATTTATCTCCTTATTTTGTATGTGTGCTTCCCAGTGACTATTAAGACAACTGCAACTTTATATGCTTGAGCCTTCATTATTCACGTTGCCAAAAACTGGACAAGTTCCCCTGCTTTGTATCACTTTTCTATAAACCTGGGATTAGTAATGACTGTGGCCACAGTGACACAGATAAAAAGAGAAGAATTCACATAGCATTTTAACACTTCCTGAATAATCAGCTTCTAATTCCTGTATTTTTTTTCTCTCTAATATTAGTTGATTTGAATAACAGTGAGTTATTTACCATGTAACTTTCCTGATGGTTTAAAATAAAACCAGCACAAAATACTATGAGCCTGTTTAAAGCACTGAGATCAATGAAGAGATATGACCCGGTATTATAAAACAAGAGGCAGGGAGAAATTTTTCTATCCTGTGAGATATTGATTTTCTACTTTATGGGCATGTAAAATACTGGCTTTCACAATGCAATCAAGGTCACTGATTTAATGTGGATGAAACAAATATAAAAATCTCTTCTTTTATTAAGCCATAATCTCCATTAGCCTGCCCTTACCATTATTCTTATAAAGGTTTAAAATTTCAAATACCGTGGCTGAGTATAGATCATTGGCTAATTATTAGCCCACATATTTTGTTATCACTCCATGTAAGCAAATACAAGTGAGCATAAATGCAATGAATAGCTTTAAAGTTTCTTAAAATTGTTTACAAGTTTTGTAATTGTTATTTTTCCAATAAAGAACTGTCTAAAATTATCTCATAGGAATAAGAAGGTAATTCACAACACCAAATAGATTTGACACATTCATGCAGATGGAGGAACCTGGATGAAATTAGGTAAGTCTTGAAGTAAGAAAAGCTGTTTTTGCTAAATGTTAAGACTTCTGAGAAAAACAATATCCTCAGGTCCTGCAGATGGTAATTTATCTCTAAGATGTCTGTGATCTCCACCTCTAGGTCTTCAGGCACCCATGTGGGCCTCTTCCACAATAGGGCCACCCAGTATAAACAGGCTATGCCAGAAATGATAGGGAGACTTCTAAGTCTAGGTCACTGCCATATCTGTTTTAATCTCTTTTGAATCACTTGGTATGGGGAAAGCCAGCTGATATGTCTCAAAATCCAAGCTGTCCTATAAACAGTCCCATGCAGTGAGGAACAGAGGCCTCCTGCCAACAACAAACTAACTTGGAAGTGAATCCTCCAAGCCCATTTCCAGCCTTGATGTGACTGCAACTTAAGCCAATGTCTTGACTGCAACTTTATGAGAGAATTTGAGCCAGAAACACCCAGCCAAGCTGTTCCTAAATTCCTAATCAACAGAAACTGTGAGAAGCAAGAAATGTCTGCTATTTGAAGCTGCCATGTGGTGGAAGTCATCCTTTAAACACCATGGTAGCCAGGCGTGGTGGCGCACACCTGTTATCCCAGCACTCTGGAGGCTGAGGCAGGAGGATCACTGAGTTCGAGACCAGCCTGGGCTACACAGTGAGTTCCAGGTCAGTCTCAACTACATAGTGAGACCCTGTCTCAAAAAAAACCAAAAAAAAAAAAAAA